>NC_035447.2:38281336-38907170 GCF_002127325.2 Helianthus annuus | reverse complement strand
GCGGCGGTGTGTGATAATTTCAACGGTGGGGGGTCAATTGATGGATGGAGATCATGATGTAGTGGGGGTTTTGTGAGGATGGTCTGCTTTCTCACCAAGAAATGGTGAGAGAAAAATGGCTCTGATTTCTTGCCAAGAGAGAGAGAAACAGATCTTAATGATGGAGAGAGAAAAAATGGTTCTGTTATAACACCTCGAGATTGGATATGTCACTTCAGTTGTTTTTTTACCAAAATGCCCCTTAAAATATCAGAGATGCTTAATGAGGTGTCCAAACTTGATTGGTTGAGAGTGGTTCTCGCGGTTCTTACAACTGGAGGTGGTTTTCATTTTAGCGGCTCCATATATATATATATATATATATATATATATCAAAAGACATTGCTTGTTTGCGCCAGTATGTTTTGTGACATTTAGGTTTCGTCCACTGTAGTTTGTGTTCTTTATGATTTCCCCTGCAACACATACCCATTTCTCTTTTATGAAAACTCACATACACAAAGATCTTCACGAGATTAGAGAGTCGGGGAGAGAAAGAGATTAAGCGGCAAAACCACGATGAACTAATCAGGCACGTGAGTGGTTCCAATCGAGAACTTACATGTCGGTCATAGTATTTTCAATGTCTCAATATCTCTTTGAAGTTGTAACCCATCGTCTGGATTTCTAACACAACACGAAACTAACACAAAATTCACAGATTTGTGTTTAGTGTAAGCCAGTTCCGGTCAGTTTCCTGTCAAACCACCAACACAACCCATCAGGTTCACAGGCGAACCCGTCTAACTCATTTAATTACTTACTTTTAGAATTTTAAAATGTCTTTACGCAACATCTTATTTATGCAAAACCTTAGTCTATTTAGATACTCCAACAATTAAAACCGACATACTTTAAACATAACTGCTACTAAAAATAACATATATTCGGTGTTCGTGTCAACCGATGAATATTAAAAATAACACGACATCTAGATCAATATAAATTTTTCGGGTCCGGGTCAACCCGTAACACTCTCCAGCCCAATAGTAGAAAACTTAAAGACTCACCAGTCAGTACCATTACCGTGTTCTAGAACACAATGAATCAACAAGTGCAGAAGAACACACTCTACGTCGGTAAGAAACCCTAACCCCCAAATATCAATTTCACACAGATTCACTCACATACACGCAGTATCACACAGATGTCACCACAATCTGTATCCATAACTTCACATTCTAATCAAATCCGTTGTCAATTAACCAGGTGGATTAGCAGAAGAAGTAAACGAAACGATACTGCATTCAGCGTTCATACCCTTCGGAGATATTAAGGACGTGAAGACGCCGTTAGATCAGGCGACACAGAAGCACCGGTCGTTTGGATTTGTCACGTTTCTAGAGAGAGAAGATGCGGCGGCGGCCATGGATAATATGGACGGTGCTGAGCTTTACGGCCGTGTGCTTACGGTGAATTATGCTTTGCCGGAGAAGATTAAGGGTGGTGAACAAGGATGGGCTGCTCAACCGAGTATGTGTTTGTTTGTTTTCTTGAGCTTAAACCCTAACCCTAGGTTTTGTTTGTTTGTCGTGTTCAGTTTATTGGTGGTTTAGGTTTAGATGTAATGGTTTTATATTGCTGGTTGAATGGTTGATTGACTGCATTCTAGGTTTTAGCTATCAGAAAGATCACTGATGAATATGTTTATCATATACTCTAGTTTGATTGCTTTATAAGGTTAATGTTCTATAACTGTTTGCATTGGTTATTTGGATTGCCATTACCGCTAAGCCGGGGAAAACAGGCGGGTCAGGTTGGTAATGGGTTCGGGTGAAAATGGAAATTAAACCCTAGGTTTTGTTTGATTTATCGATTGAGGTACTACAATTAGTTTAGGTTAAGTGTAGGTTTAGATGGTATGTTTTTAAATTGCAAGTTAAGTGAAGTATGTGAGTTTAGTATAGTTGAATGGTTGATTAACCGATGCATAGACTTGGGAGTTTTCAGTTAGAACTAGGTTTTAGCTCTTAGATCATTGTGGTGTTTATTATCTGCTCTGGTCTGATTGCTTCTTAAGATTAGTGTTCTAGAGCTGTTTGCAGATTGGTTGTTTGGGTTGCCATTACCAGGTTACCACTAAGCCTAGCAAAACGGGCGGGTTGGATTGGGTAACCGGTGAAAACGAGTTTGAGTCAAACTGAGCGTAGGTCAAAGCGAGTCATTTTAAAAGAAGTGTCAGTTTGGCTTTGGGTCAAAATGGATTTTGAGCAAAATGGGCTCGGGCTGAAAACGTCGTTTTAGGGGGAAAGTATTAAAATGGTTCACCCATTATACTTTTTCTTGCCAGCTAGTGGCATGGATGGAGGTGACAGTGCCAGTGATGGTATTGGTGTCAGTGACTACCATTAGGTGGTCACTATAGGCAATGGTAGTGGGTGGTGTTGGCCCATTTGGATTCTTTTTAAGTTAGCAAGTTTTATAAGAGTGAACCACTCTAATCAATTTTGTAATTTGACTAGACTGAAATTGATCTGTTGTAGAGTTTGAGTTGCTTAAATGAACCTATATGCTTAGGTTTAGGTTTAGATTTTATGATTTTATATTGCAAGTCAAGTGAAACTCTCAACCCATTGTGTGGGTTTCATGTAGTTGACTAACTGATGTAGAGACTTGAGTTTTTAATTAGACCTAGGTTTTAGCTCTCAGAAAGATCACTGAGGAATGTAGGGCTGTTCACGAGCCGAACAGCCAGGGCCAGCTCGAGCTTCAGCTCGAATTCTCAACTGAGCTGGCTCTGTTCGGCTCGAATTCTAAACCTCGAGCTTGAACATCACTAGATGAATGTGCTTATTGTCTGCTCTAATTTGATTTCCTTTAAATATTAGTCTTTTAGAACTGTTTGCAAATTGGTCATTTGGGTCGTCATCCCCACTAATCTTAGAAAAATGGGTGGGTCAGGTCGGGTTGTTTAACGGGTCAAAACGAGCCATTTAAAAAGGTATCGGTTTGGCTTCGGGTCAAAACAGATTTTAACCAAAGTGGGCTTGGGTTGAAAATTTTCATTTTAGGGCTAGGTTTAAATCATAGTTATTAAAGGCGCTAGGCGCACTCAAGGCGCATAGGCCTTGCCTGGGGCCTAGGCGCAAAGCGCAAAAAAAGCGAGGGCCTGAGGAAAAAAAAGCGCACAATGAAAAAGAATTTAAAAAAATATTATGTATTAGAAAAGTAATACTATTCTTCAAATAAAACAAGCAAAAACTATTATATAACATTTAATATCATCTATTTAGTACCAAAAGTTCTAAAATATTAGTGTATTTGTGTAGAAAAGTAGTTATCCTTAGATAGAGAGTAAATTGCCATTTTAGTCCCTGAGTTTTGTCCAAATTTGCCATTTTAGTCCAAATAGTTTTTTTTTTGCCTCTGGGTCCCTGACTTTTCCCGTTTGTTGCCATTTTGATCACATACACTAACTCCATCCAAAAACTCCATCTTTAACCAGGGGTATTTTGGGGATTTTCATTTTAAATGTTTTCAATTGCCATTTTGATCCAATTCCAAAAAATCAAAAAAATTCCAAAAAATCAAAAAAATTCCAAAAAATAATAAAAATTCTAAAAAAATCATAAAAATTCTAAAAAATCCAAAAAATCCGTTTCGGCGCGAACCTTTTCGAATCCGAACCGTTTCGACGCGAACCGTTTCGACGCGAACCGTTTCGACCCGTACCGTTTCGAGCTGAACCGTTTTGACGCGAACCGTATCGACCCGTACCGTTTCGACCTGAACCGTTTCGAGCCGAACCGTTTCGACGCGAACCGTTTCGACCCGTACCGTTTTGAGCTGAACCGTTTCAACGCGAACCGTTTCGAGCTGAACCGTTTCGACGCGAACCGTTTCGAGCTGAACCGTTTCGAACCGAACCGTTTCGAGCTGAACCTTTCGACGCGAACCGTTTCGACCCGAACCGTTTCGAGCTGAATCGTTTCGACGCGAACCGTTTCGAACCGTACCGTTTCGATGCGAACCGTTTCGACCCGAACCGTCGAAACGGTTCAGCTCGATAAGGCACTGTTCGGTTCGAAACGGTACGGGTTGAAACGGTTCGGCTTCGAAACGGTACGGGTTGAAACGGTTCGGCTTCGAAACGGTACGGGTCGAAACGGTTCAGCTCGAAACGGTACGGGTCGAAACGGTTCGCGTCGAAACGGTTCAGCTCGAAACGGTTCGCGCCGAAACGGATTTTTTAGAATTTTTATTATTTTTTAGAATTTTTTGGAATTTTTTTGATTTTTTGGAATTGGATCAAAATGGCAAATTGAAAACATTTAAAATGAAAATACCCCTGGTTAAAGATGGAGTTTTTTGATGGAGTTAGTGTATGTGATCAAAATGGCAACAAAAGGGAAAAGTCAGGGACCCAGAGGCAAAAAAAAACTATTTGGACTAAAATGGCAAATTTGGACAAAACTCAGGGACTAAAATGGTAATTTACTATTAGATAAAAGTAGAAATCTTGCTGGAATTTAGAGAATTTGGCTAGAAACTCCCCGAAATCTAGAATGTGCACATGAACCATCACCTCGAGAATTAAAGCGCAATTTCCTCGACTTGAAGCGCAATTGCCTCGCCTCGCTTGGAAAATGGGCCTTGGCGCAAGGAGATGGCTTTTAACAACTATGGTTTAAATGTTATGATTCCACATTTTGTCGTTTTAGGGCTCGGGTTGAAATTTGTTGTTTTAGGGCTCAGGTTAAAAAGGTACCTGTTTTTAAGTTAGCAAGTTTTATAAGTGTGACCCATTCTATAATTTGACTAGACTCAAATTGATCCGCCATACGGTTTGAACTGACTTAAATGAATACATATTTAGTTTTTCATACCGAAATCAACCAATTTCTTGGAGAACGGGTCATGATTGCCAACTCCATCCATCCATGTTAGTTAGGCAGGGTTGACCCGATCTGTTAATCACTTTTAACTGTGTAGTCTGAAAGTTTAAACACCAAACCCTGCTTAAATCTTTGAACTTTAATATGTATGTGTTAATACATAACTAACTCCATCTATGATTCTTGAATTACAGTCTGGGCCGATGCGGACACGTGGTTTGAACGACAACAACAAGAGGAAGAAATGCAACGAATTCAAAAGGAAAACCAAGCTGCAATGCAGGTTGCAGAGGAATTGCATAGAAAACAAATAACTGAAGAACGGGAAGGCGAGAAGGATGATCCCGACACCAAAGATGATCCAATGGTTATGGCTGAAGCAGAATCATTGAAGCAGAGTAATAGTTAGTTTGTTATGGCTTCTTGTTAATGTTCATCATACTTTCTCTACACTCTTGCTCTGTTTTACAAAAGCAAATTGTTGACGTTTACATGAACTTTTTCTAACACTATGAGAACCCTTTAGCGTTTGTGTTGGGCAAATGCATGTAAGGGTTAAAGGTAGAAACATGTGATGCTTGTGAAGTTAACCAACACAAAACCTTGAACAATGCTTAAATATGAGAAATTCTTTGTTACACAAAATCACAATCAATAGTTGGCCAAAACTTGAACAAAAAGAATGTAAAAACCCATGAAACACTAAGATTTCTGAACTCTATCCAACAAATCACAAAGCTTTGCAGCATTGACATTGCCTACAACGTTGTGAACCCGAACAATATTAGCACCACCCAAAACCGCATTTGTAACGGCAGCAACAGTTGCAGCATCTCTCGCAACAGCAGAGAAAGCTGACTGCAAATCTAACCTAGAAATCTCTTTCTTGAAGGCCCGATCAACAAAGGTGCATGCGACGTTTCTAAGCTCTTTCGCACAATCTCACTCCTTATCCTCTTTAATCCCATCAAAATGTCTAAATTATCTTCAGTCTTCTTTGAAAATCTGATCCCGGGGTCAAGAACGATCCTCCACGCAGGCACACCACATAACTCTGCGGTTTTTACACCTAATCCTTTTTAATCCCATCAAAATGTCTAATTATCTTTGGCTTTCTTTGAGAAACCGATCCCAAGGTCAAGAACGATTCTCCACATGGGCAAGCCACATAACTCGGCGGTTTCCACAAGCGCATACAACTCATCACCAATGTCTTAACAAACATCATCATACTTCAAGTTCTCACGGTTTTTGCATTGTTGACGGGTTCCCTCTCATGTGCATAGTAATATACAGAACATCGATCAGCCACAACACGAAGCATATCAGAATCTAACTTTCCACCTGATACATCATTGATTATATGAGCCCCTTTCTAAATTGCCTCAGAAGCAACTTCCGAGCAAAACGTGTCTATACAGTTTTCCTTCGATCTCGGGCATTTCAAGAATCTTTTCAAGAACAGGAATCAACCTATCTAGTTCTTCAACTGAGATCTTCGTCGCCAATGGACGCGTGGATTGAGCTCCTAGATCAATTATGTCTGCCCCCAGTTATCATGGCATGAACACGCGATATAGAGGACTCCACAGAATCAAACTTCCCTCCATCACCGAAACTATCGGGCGTCAAGTTCAAGATACCCATGACAGAAGTTTTCTTTGACCACTCCCATAAACGATCATTGACCGGTAAAACTCTTCTTAACCCATCTTTGCCTATCAAAGATCCGTCACCTAATTCGTCCGAAGATTCATGAAGTCCTTTGGCTCAGCCCATTTCTTTTTCGATTTCTTTTAGGACCAATAGTAGCTCATGTGGACTGAGCTTTGTAACAACCCTGATGGCAGAGTTGAGGAAACAAGGCTGATCGGTCACATACGTAGGTTCGGTTTCGTATAGACAAGCATGTCTTCTTACATTTATGCCTGTGCCTGATTTCTTCATTTGCCTTGAGGCTTTGTTAAAGTTGTTAAGCCTATCACCTACATTGCTACCTAAAGCAATTGCAACTTCTTGTTCTTGAGAATGGACTTGTATTGAAGCATCTGAGGATGAATGAAAGAATGCAAAAAGATGCTGCATGAAAAAATCAATAATTTTTCCACGTATTCAAGAAAATATACAATAAATGTGATGCTTACTGTAGTCCTGTATGAACATAGGCTACAAAGTGACTTGTTAAACTTTCATTGCTTTGACTTTATAGGAAGAAATGGAGGTGAATCGTGTCGGGTTGGCGGGTTAAATAGGTAACCATATATATATTGGGAGTAAATTGCCATTTTAGTCCTTGAGTTTTGTCCAAATTTGCCATTTTAGTCCAAATAGTTTTTTTTTTGCCTCTGGGTCCCTGACTTTTACATTTTGTTGCCATTTTAATCATTTTGTCTAACTTCATCCAAAAACCCAGTTTGTAACAGGGGTATTTTGGGGATTTTCTTAAAAAATGTTTTCAGTTGCCATTTTGATCCAATTCCAAAAAACCAAAAAAATTCCAAAAAATCAAAAAATAAAAAAAAAATCTAAAAATAAAAAAAAATCTTAAAAATCATAAAAATTCTAAAAAATTCAAAAAAAATCTAAAAATAAAAAAAATTCTAAAAAATCATAAAAATTCCAAAAAATCAAAAAAATTCTAAAAAATCCAAAAATCATTAAATGTTTCGGCACGAACCGTTTTGACCCGTACCGTTTCGAACCGAACCGTTTCGACCCGTACCGTATCGAACCGAACCGTTTCGACGCGAACCGTTTCGAACCCGTACCGTTTCGACCCGTACCGTATCGAACCGAACCGTTTCAAACCCGTACCGTATCGAACCGAACCGTTTCGACGCGAACCGTTTCAAGCCGAACCGTTTCGACGCGAACCGTTTCGAGCCGTACCGTTTCGACGCGAACCGTTTCGATCCGAACCGTTTCGACCCGTACTGTATCGAACCGAACCGTTTCGAAGCAAACCGTTTCGATACGGTACGGGCTCAAAACGGTTCGCGTCGAAACGGTTCGATTCGATACGGTACGGGTCGAAACGGTTCGGTTCGAAACGGTTCGCGTCGAAACGGTACGGTTCGAAACAGTACGGGTCGAAACGTTTCGCGTTGAAACGGTTCGGGTTCGAAACGGTACGGGTCGAAACGGTTCGTGCCGAAACATTTAATGATTTTTGGATTTTTTAGAATTTTTATGATTTTTTAGAATTTTTATGATTTTTTAGATTTTTTTTGATTTTTAGATTTTTTGAATTTTTTTGAATTTTTATGATTTTTTAGAATTTTTTTGATTTTTAGATTTTTTTGATTTTTTGGAATTGGATCAAAATGGCAACTGAAAACATTTTTTAAGGAAATCCCCAAAATACCCCTGTTACAAACTGAGTTTTTGGATGGAGTTAAACAAAATGATCAAAATGGCAACAAAATGTAAAAGTCAGGGACCGAGAGGCAGAAAAAAAACTATTTGGACTAAAATGGCAAATTTGGACAAAACTCAGAGACTAAAATGGCAATTTACTCTATATATTGGTGTCAAAAACATCAACCGGTTAGGACACATTTCAAATTGTGTAACCTGAACATGACCCGTTTAATCCACTTATCTAAACCAGTCAAACGGGTTTGATGGGTTGTAAACGAGATATATAGGTTGGTTAAGAGACTATATTGTTGCAATGTTTAAACAAGTTAAGAGGTATTATTCATTCCTAACTTGTGTTATTTTTAAGTTTATTCATTTGACTAGTTAAGAGACGAAGGATAGCCCAAACGTACATGTGTAGAATCTTAATTGACTAAAATACAACAGGTCTGTTCTTGCTTTCTTGGAATAGAAGACCCAACCGTTCTGATATGTCTGCAGCCGGAGATGGAACCAACCACTGTGTTTAGGGTTCGTGCGTGTTGGTTTGGATTCTAAAGTCTTTCTAAAATGATGGATATAGGGTTTATGAATAAGTTGATCATTGTTCAACCACACCTGATAACTGATAAATGTTTGGTGCATAGTTCATGCTATTAACCGCGGGGTCACAGACCAATGGCTGCAGGCTTGAACCAGTGGCTAGCCTACTAAACCGGGCATGGAAGACGAATGTTTTATCCCTGGCCCAAATGAGCTAAAAAAACCATCATGGATAAAGTTTCATCATTTGTTTACTTAAAAAACGCATAAAGCATGCAATCAACTTTCTTTTAAACCAACAAGATTGCATCGTGTCGACCAGCGAACTACAACTGCCATAACCAAAACTGACTTAACGCATAGACCAGTTTTGTAACGGGTCGATCCGTCAATTCTGTAGAGTTCAGCTTCCGAAAATTCCACAAAAACATAAAACTCTAGACTACATGTTATTGGTAGTCAAGATACAGAGTCACCTGCTCAAGCTTTTCATATGGCAGATTAAGCCTCCAGTCCTTTTGTTTGCGGGTCATCGGTCTTCCTTTAGATGCCGGGTCGCGATTTTCTTTAACATCAGCCAACCTCCATACACAACTTCCAGATTCCATTTCGATGGATTCCAAAAAGAATATTCCTTCCTTTCCTGGGGATCTAGGATCATCATTTTCAACATACTTTACTCTCATAGCCATGTTTTGAAAACGTTGTAAATCATCCGGTATTCTCAGTAGCCGATCTGCACCAGGAGATGATACCTTCCAAGAAAAATATCACAATATTTTTAATGTTTCAAGAATTATTTAGTAATGCAAGGGTGGCAAAACTTGGTACTAACGAAAATAATTAGATTTTGGGGTATCATTTCTAACCCGTTTAATAAACCGATCGTGTTTGGGTTGATTTGTTTTAACCCTTAGATAGGCTAATCCGTTAACCCGTTTAAAATAACAATAAAAAATCATTAATAAGGTCAACCTGCCAACCCGTTCAACCCATTTATTACAACTAGTCAACCCATTTAACCTGATTACAACCCGGCGGATTTACAACCCGTTTGATTCAACCCATTTATTACAACCAGTTAACCCATTGAAACAGATTAGAATCTGTCAACCCGTTTAACATGATTACAACCCATTTAACCTGTTTACAACTTGATTACGCGATTTACAATTCGTCAATCCGTTTAACATGATTACAACACGGCGGATTTATAACCCGCCAACCCGTTTAACCCAATTATTAACCTGTTTAACATGATTTCTTCATTACAACCCGTCAACCCTTTTAACTGATTACAATTCGTCAACCCGTTTAACCTGTTTACAACTTGATTACAAGCGTTTACAGCCCACCAACCCGTTTGACTCATTTACAAAAGTGGGTTGAAGGGGTTGTATTTAGGTTACACGATTTTAAGTGTGTCAAGGTAAAGGTTGATGCCTTTGACACAAATAAACATATAGGTCGTGTTCGGGTTCATCAATTCAATCCACCAACCCGATAAGATTAACAACCCTAAACGACAGTTATATCACAGAATATTCAAAATAAGTCCAGGATTACCTCAAGAGCCAAGTCAGTGGGAATGTCTCCAACAGCTCCAGCTTCGTCTAGTTTTTTCTTGTATTCTTGACTATAACTTTGAATATCCTCCATGCTCGGGCACCCGTATCTAATGCACAAACGTTACATCAATAAAATAACAAGAATGTCAAACAAGATGTCCAATAAAAACGAGATCAAATACAAAATCTTACTCATTACAGAGTCTATCTAGTCTCACATAAATGTATCCTCCAGGGGAGGTTTTAAAAGCAAAGATCTCTATATCATCACCAAACTGTAGCAACACATCTTGAGCAATAGATAGAACTTTCTCGCCCCAAGGGCAATTTTGTAAAACAACACCACCTCCATCTCCACCATCTCCAATCTGTAAATTTTAAAGCATACTAAACAACAACAGATGGCTAATGGATGAAATGCAAAGGTGAGAGAACAAACCTCAGGCTCAGTTTCATCTTCTTCCTCCCATAAGTCAATGGGTTCCACCTCTTCATTTGAGTCAGCTGCAAGAATGTTGTAAAATGAATCATTAAATGTCTAGCCTTCAGATGGTGAAATAACAAACAGCATAAGCTTGATTTAAAAATGTGCGTCTAGGGAAAAGGCGACCTCAGGCGCAGGCCTCTCGCTTCTGACTCAGTGAGGCGCACGGTGTACAAAAGTGCCATGATGCATTGCTTCTTGTACGGAAAAGGTTTTGTGCAACAAGATGTTGTACATATACGCTTTTAGGTTGTACGTATAAGGTATTTCCATAATATAAATTAGCAACACATTGTTGCATTGTGTTGTTGTACCCCATGCATGGGGTGTTTTTCAAAAAAAAATTGTGATTTTTCACTTTTAACCCAAATGTTTTCATCTTTTGTATTTTAACCCTCTTAATTTGTTTACTTTTAACCCAAAACTTTTCATCTTTTGTAATTTAACCCAAAACTTTTTTATTTACAACTTTGGTCCCCCATACTTTTTATCTTTCGCAAGTTTTTCGTTTTACGTTTCATTCTAAAATTTGCGAGTTAATACGTCGCAACGTGCGTGTGTGGTTCAACGTTTTTGGTCTATTTTTTTCACATTTGATAGGTATGTCGCAACGTGTCTATTTTCCCCCTTTGGCAAGTTCGCCGCAACGGGTGGATCCCACATCAACTTAGTTATTCTTTTCTATGTTATTTTGTGAGTTAACACGGCGCAACGTGCGTGTGTGGTTCAACGTTTTTACGTCTATTTTTTCCATTTAACAAGTTTGTCGCAACGCGTGGGTCCTAAATCGGCATAGTTATTTTTTCTATGTTATATGTTTCAATCTTATTTCTTCGCATTAACACGCTGCAACTTCAGTGTTGGTCGTTGCTACCAGCGGTGTGACATTGATTTTATTTGACATAGTTTTAGGCCCCCGCCGCAACGCGGGAGTGCTTAATTCTAGTTTATATAGTAAATCATATCTTATTTACAGCTAAATTTTGGGTAAATGATACTAAAAACCTACAAGAAATATCAAAACAAAATTATATAAATAAATTGTGCCTATGGTACGAAAAGCTGTATGTTTTTGTGCTTTGAGCCTCGTGTCGGCTCAGGACCCTATCGACTCGGTATCGCGCTATCTAAAATCAAGTGTATAAGCTACAACTTTGAGGTTTTGTGCATGCTGTTGTACATGCACGTTTTTAGGTTGCACATATAGGTTATTAATATATAGCAAATCATAACATATTTATAGCAAAATTTTGCGTAGGTGATGGCATGATGCTAAAGAACTAGATACATAAAAAAACATTATATAAATACATTGCGCCTGGCGTACGAAAAGCTGTGCGCTTTTGCGTTTTGCAGTGCCCTACCGTGTTTTAAAACCAAGAGTATGAGCTACAACTTTAAAAGGATTTTGGTCGAACACTTGGTGGGCATGCAAATATAAATAATAAGTGGGTGTTTAGGTTGGCTTATTTTGGAGCTCCTTTTAACTTGTTGAATTATAAAGAGTTAAAGGAATCCCAAACAACCCCTAAAACCAATATAAGAAATATGGGTCAACAAAAATAGAAATGTTGCGAGTACATACTGACCTAATTTTTTAGGATTTTGACGGCGGGAGTCTTCAGCGGAGGCTATGGTGGAGTAATGGGAACGAGTTGCAAAAGAAAAGTGATAATCTGGGTCGATTTTAGGAGAAAGATTAAGATAGTGATGACGAAATACGGAAGAAGATGAAATGGGGTGTTGTGGGGTAAATTGAAAATGGTGGAATGGATGCTGGTTACGATGAAAGGAGAAGGGTGAAGAAGATAAACGGGAGGTGAGATCTCTGTTTATGTTTATGAAGTTGCGTAACCTATGAAGCAGTTTACGGTTCATCATGTCGAATGGCAGAGGGGAAGAAGTTCCTATTTGACGACCTCCCTCGGGTTTTTGGCACTGCAGAATCTACTTCATTCGCCGCCAAACACTAAATATTGTAAACCCCAAAAATCCCGCTGGGTATTTGGGTACGGAGCCAGGTTTGGACTTGGTATCAGGTGATATGCGGTTTTTTTTACAATCGGGTATACGACGTCTGAGACTTAATAAGTACCTAAATCGTCGTATTGTCATCCTTACCACCAAACACAGTATAAAACGAATTCTTATTGTCTCTTGTATCAAGGTGTGGTCTTAAAACTTAATGTCAACGCGCATGAAAGATTCTAATTTCTTGTATACCAGGAGATGTGTGAATACGGTTTTCGCTTAATTGTTTATACAGAGGTCCATTTATATCATCAACCTTGGAACTTCTTTTACCAATTTCCCAAGTCAATGTAATTTTACAGTATGTTACAGGTTCGTCTATAGTGTTTTTTAGTATATGGGTCGACTTTCCAATATTTTTGGAATTGATAATTTGAGTATCCTTTTATGTGACTGAATAATGTTTGGTGAACACAAGAAGAATCATATGTTAGTGTTTTTTTAGTACACGTTCATAGGTTAGTTATACTGTCATCAAAACAAAAGGTGTATATTACAGAATGTTACCATATAACTTATTGAAAATTATAGGGTATACACGTTAATTTGTTAAAAGTTACCGATTGAGATTTTCAAATACATTTCTTGCATACTATTATAATTATAAGTATAGTATGATTTCTATTTATATAACAACTACTATCTATATCTATACTATCTATATCTATACTATATTATAAAGTATATAGGAAGGACCACTTAAGGTAATTTGCCACTTCTCTTAAAACACCTTTAATCCATAATGTACAACCCTCTCAAGCACTTTATTCATTTACCTTTCCAATTATACCCTCACTCACTCACTGGCGGCCAATAAAAACCCTAAATTTCATTTCAAATTGAGAGCCTTTTTCATTTTCATTCTCTCTCAAAGATCTGGATTTGGATTTGTGGATCCAAAAGGAAAAAGAATCAGAGATTATGTGTTGTTGATCTACAATATCATTGAACTTTTGGCGGGGTAAAATCTGGAGGGCTCATGGCAAAAATTGATGTTTCTACCATTGAAGCAACCGTGAGGGAAGATGATGAACCGAGTGCTAATAACACCTGCCTTCCGTCTCGCGATTATGTGCTTGAAGAGGAGTTTTATTTTTTTAGGTTAAAGTTGTTCGAACCTGGCTTTAACTTGGGGTTCTTTTTGCTGTAAATATTAATACGGCAAGGTCTTAGTTCCATGTATGTCTTTTCTCACAGATTTATCATCTTGCGATTAACCGAAGCCAGAGGTCTGAGTCAACTATGAGATTCTACAGCTTTTATTGCTCGGTTATTTCCTGTGATTTTGTGTTGAATTTACATTTTTGGAATGAGTTTGGTTGATTGTTTCCTTTTAATATAGGGTTTATATATGTTGAGTTGACGTATATGCAGTCCATCTGGTACGTTTTGGTTTCAAGTCGATGTGCTTTCTAATGTGAATGTCTTGTGTGAACAGCCAGCCAATTGAAACATCACTGAATGTATCTTCATCCCTTTTTGAAGGTTAACATGAAGGTAACTTTCACTTTTGACTGGGTTTCTTAACAGAGCCATTGAGAACATTGCTGGTGTGAAGTTTGTCATCACGTCTGACATGATGTTCGCCAACAAGTGAGAATTCCTCTCATCATATAGAGGAAAAGGAGACTAAGAAGGTGAAAAGGAGTGTTGTTGATCCTGGGGGTTATGAGTAGTGATGCTTTTACTCCTCGGATTTTGAATCGAAATCTCCGTCACGAAGTAAGATGATTTCTAATTCAATTGTCATCTATAATTTTTTTATCAAATGAAATTCAAATTACCCAATGAATGAGACTAATTGGATGTTTTCTATGCTTGTTATTTCCCCTTTTTTGTTATTTTCTTTGTTTAGGGTGTGCTGCTGATGATTTTACTATGGTGGTATGTACATTGCAGATTTGCATCCATATGTTAAGTGGGCTGAGGAGTATGTTAAGTGTTTACTAATATGGTACAATGTTCAACTTGTTTAACTTGTTTACTGATGTTTTGATCTTTATTTTAAGTGTTTTGTTAAAAAAAAATTTGTATAAAATTTCAAGTAGATTGGATTCTTGACATGTCGGTTGTTGAGGTTGGGTATCAGAGTTGTGCGAGTAGCATCTAACCCGTCCTGATTCTTACCTAGAACTGCAACATAAAGGGCATACCACTCTCTAATGGTTATGTCAGATGTGTTTGGGAATCATTATATAGTTTTATTTTGTTGTGCAAAAAGTCTTAAATCTTCGTTGGTCAGAACCCGTCCTGACCCGTACTCATTGGGATATAGTTAAGTTGGTATTGGTAATTGAATTTTTTCATTGTCATATTTTGGGGTTTTTGGTGCCTCTTTTTAAATCTCTAGGTACTATCAGCCTGCCAAGGTTTCCTTCCATTATGTGAACTTGATTTTGATTTATGCTGATGAGTCATTAATTTATTACTAACAACATATTTTTCTTTTTTTTTGGTTCAGAAAAATTCACCAATTACTTATCATCCAACTCATGAATTAACTCTTCCACCCCAGACCAAGGTAACTTAATCTTATTTTACCTTTTCTGTGTCTTTCACATGAACTACATAAGTTTTTAGGTATAGCTTTTTATTTCACTTTTGTAAAATTTCAAGATAATTAATATATTAAATATGATTACAAAAAAATGATACTATCACAATAACATTCATCAATTTAGGAGGCTTTATGCATATCAATACACTTCGGACAACTTTCAAATATATTTTAGCTAACTTTTTTTCAGTTTTACCTAAATTGGTTGCCTACATATGGATTTAAATTGCTACCTTTACATTTTTCCCTTTTTTTATAAGTAAAGCAATGATGATGACTGTTGTGGTTAATGAGTGAACACATGGTTTAATACGTTCTAGAGTTAATGTGTAGAATAGGACTTTTTTTAGTTTGTACAAAGCCTTTTTTATTAAATCATAATAACTTGTCATGATTCATTAGTGCTTTTACAATGACTTTGAATTTTAGTGGTTGATTTAGCATTTTGTTTTTAAGGGAAAAAGGGGTTTTTTGGCTTTTACTTGTATTGCCAATAAAGACGGTATCTGAATGAACGACGTTTAACATGGTTTCTGTATTATTGTTTTCTTTTATCAGATAGGTGTAGGTATCTGAATGCGTTGACATAGTTACTCAAACAGGAATGAGGACTTTGGTTCTCACTGGTGATAAAATGGAAACAACAATCAATACCGGTAAGTTTTATGAGTATCCTAAAATCAGTCATTTTCATGTTCGGTTAGCGTCAAGAATTGCCGTCCCTTGTGTGGCATTTGACTGATTTTGTGTGTGTGAATGCATGATTGGTACAGGCATTGAAAGGGGTGAAAAGAGAGGATGTTCAACTGGCTACAAAATTTGGGATCAAATATGGGGAGAGAATGGGTGAGGTGGAAATCCATGGTGAACCAGAGTACGTTAGAGCTTGTTGTGAAGCGAGTTTGAAGCGGCTTGATGTTGATTACATTGATCTTTACTATATTCATCGCATTGACACAAAAGTCCCTATCGAAATCACAGTTAGTCTCTTATTTCACTTTTTTTTATAAAACTCTCAGTTCTAATGCTATAAAATTTGTAATAATCAGGTTGAATGGATTGAATAAGTGCAGTATTCTGATCATGTTGGAATTATGTAATCAAGAAATTTAGTCAATGGAGCAAGTTTAAACAGGGCCATTTGCTTAGCGGTTCTAATGATGCTCAAATTTGCTTATGGGACATCACTTAACATATGTAACTAAATGTATTATTTGAGTAAAATTTACAATTGTTTTTTTTATCAATCCCAATCGGCCTTACTTGACCTGTTTTGACCAGTACTGAACTATACCAAAACTGACCCAAGATCCTTACCTAACCTGCCCTACGCGCCACACCCATTTTGACCTGTTTACTTATGAACGGATGGATTCGGGTTCATTGCTAACAAGTTAAATGAATCAAATGAAAAGGGGTTGTGGTTTGAAGATCATTTAAACTGTGGTTTACAAGTTTACAATTTATGGCATTCTGGCATATTAACTGCGAATTTGATTATTAATCAGCAAATTTTATTCAACATTTTCCGTTTTGGTGTAGGAGAAGATGAATCAAAACGGGACTCTTTGGAGGGTCAAGCCTACGGATTTCCTTTCAGATTGGCCCAGGGGTAATTTCGTCATTATGGGGTGGGACAGTTTTTTATATTTCATGGTTTCTATTTGGGATTCGACAAAATTATGCCCAGGCCCACTTCCCTTATGACTAGGCTGAGTTACCTGTTGTGACTTCTATGATGGCCCAGGTAATTCGTATGGGCTCTGGTAATGTTTCAATTATGAAGACCAAAGTCCTCCTTATATTGAAAGTGGGCTTCAATGTTACTTTAATAACGAAGGCCCACTGGGTGGGATTTATAAAAGCTTTATGCGGCAAGAAGGGCTGGGCCTGGGTATCGAGTGGAGCATGAAGGCCCATCAATGGGCATTACAAAGTATGCAGATCCTGTCTCGGAATGGGGCCATGGGGCACTCAAGCAAACGATATGGGCCTAAGTTATGGGGTTGGGGCTGGTCGAAAAAAGATAAGCAAAGGATGAGGGCTGGAACAAAGCACACCCCCGTGAGATAATGACCGAAGTTCTTAAAGCTTTGCAAGAACTGAATGTGTGTTGGAAAAAGATAGGCCACTACAACATGAAATGCAGGTGGGCCCCTGGCAACAACTCTATGCAAAGTAATCCTTACTTTGGAGATGAGTTGAGTATTGTACAGACCGACGGTGCTTTGACCACTCCCAATGTGCTCAAATTTGAAGTCCAGGTAAACACCAATTTTTGCGCATCTTGAATCATAAACGCCGTGTGAATGCAGTTTGTCTAATCTAATATGACTGAAACATTTGGTTGCAGCTTTACAAAACCCGCCAAGACAAGTATTTGCTGGATCTACAGAGGATTCAAGGAACATAGTTTTTGTTTTTTGATCTCTGTGCGGCGTTTCTCGCTCAGCTTCATGTCCTGTAGAGCGAGTGAGCGGTTAATATAGCATCATCATCATGATAGTGATTATCATAGTATGATGAACAGCTTTCTCCCCTGAATTCAAATGGTGATGAAAAGCTAGGCTGTTGTAAATACTAAGTTTACTTGTTTCTGTTATTAGGGTACTGTACTATGCTCCGTATGTACTATTGAGAACCGATGTTTTTGCCGACTCATTACGCAAAGAGAAAGAAGGCTTTATGGCCATGAAAGGGTGTTAACTGCCTTAAAGGGCTCTCTTTTTTTCATTTCATGTTGAATTCATATATACAATTGATTATGTTTTGTAATCTTGTTTGATGTTCATTGGCTTTGTAGAAATTCATGCCCATTTGTATGGTTCGAATAAAATATTTTTATCATAAGGTTTGATATTATATATATATCAATTTCCATCGTTGGTTTGCGCTAGGTATTTTTGGGAGTTTTGGCTTTTCACCACTGAAGTTTATTTTCTTTGATTTTTTCCCCACATGTATGGAAGTAAGAGGGAAAATACTAGAATAGATATGCAGAACATAGAGCAAAAGATCCATACACAAAGGAGAGAATCTGGAGGTGGGCACGGTGGACCATCGGTGATTGTTTCCCCTGGTCACTTAAACCTAGATTAGCCGGCTGTGGCTTCTAGAAAAAAAGGCAACATGTTGCTGCCATGCCTCCGGCGGCAGCAACAACGGGCGGAGATAGCCATGTTTTGGAGTAGAATAGGCGGTGATGAAGGTTCAGGATCACAGTAGAAGATCTGGTTGCATCCGTGTGTCATGAGATTGCGGATTGACTTTCCGACAAGTCGGCTAGGGTTCCGGCGAGATTCCGATTACCCGATTCAGGTTCGCATGTCTCAGCCCAAATTATCTCAGTGTAAATATCATTATTAAAAGCTAAAAAATCATGTTTATGAATATTTCCTTTGAGATCAAGGTTATATGAGATAGAGTTCGTATGTCCAGCACACGGCAACACCCTACTATCTAAAGAAAATATAGCATTTGAATACATGCTTAATTAGACGACTAAATATCAAAAATACCCTTTTTACTATTGGCCAATTATGTAGTTTTAGTGTGAAAGGTCAAAATCCTGTTACAAGTAACTAAATTGATCTATCTTTTCCCCATTCAATATGCTGCTGAAACATGAATTTATGGAGAAAATTGTCAAGTAAGAACATTAACGGGACTGGTGGTTTTACCATTAGATTTTTAAAGTTTGGAGAGGTTAAAACCAGTTATATTTTAATTTAGTTGGTCTATCTATACTATAGTAGTTTAGCAGTGAATGAAACCCAAGTAAAAGCATAGTGGAATGTTTTGGGTCAAGGGAATAGGAACATGTTTTGGGTTGATAACTGGTCAAATGATAGAAGCTTGGAAAATAGTTTTCGTTACTGTACCAATTTAGCCACTAAAAAAAGAACCTTGGTGGTGGAATGATACAAAAAGTGTAATAATAGTGTCATTTGGGACTGGGGTTGGGTTAGAGTGTCGGGTAATAAGGAGGGAAAAATGGAAATGGCAAGTTTGAACATGGTTCTAGGCTTCTAGCACAGCAAGTCATAACAAAAAAGATTTGACTCCAAAAGAGAGTATCTTTTCATAGAAAGCGATAGACAGGAAGATTCCTACTATGAACGCTAGCTTTAGCAAACAGCGGCATACCAATTCAGAATTCACTATATACGTTATGTGGCGTACTGGACGAGTCAGCGGACCATGTGCTGGTCAGATGCACGCTCGCACACATGGTCCGGCAGCGGCTATTCTGGAGGATGAAAGTCCGGACAGGCCGCAAGTTTGACTCGGGGGGTGAGTTGCTACAAAGTGTGAATGGGTTGGGTTTATCCTCACACAAGAAGAAAGTTATACATGCGGTGTATCTATTAGCGCTTTGGAGGGTATTGTTTTGGAGAAATCAGAGGACAGAAGTACATCGGTATACACGGTTGTTGAAGAAAAAAGCAAACATCGTTCGATTGGTGAAGGCATAGATCAAGCATAACATGGGAGGAATGGAGAAGATTTATGTAATTCTAAAGATTATAGTGTGGAATGTAGTATGCCATGATGTTGCTGTACTATTTGGCTACAATAGCAACTTGCTATAGTAGTGTGTTTTGGTTATATTTGAATGAAAACTCCATTGCCTTAAAAAAAGTTTAGGCTTTCATTATGCTTGTGTTGAACTCCAACAATGGCAATTACAATTCCTAAGAGTACCATCATTTATTTACCCTGTACGAGCTAAGGTTGTCATTAATAGATGCACTAAATGTTTTTTTGTTTTTTTTTCAATTTATTGGTATTTCTGTATTTTAAATTATATTTAATGGTTATTCTTAAATACGGTTTAACCGGTACCGAACGAATGTCCGCCGCGAAGCGCGGGGCATCTACTAGTTATATATATATCAATCCATAACATCACACTGCGCCAGTTGCCTTTTCTGGTTTTGAAGTTTTGCCACCAAAATTTGGTTAGTGACTAAAAGTGGCTTCTCAACTTTTTTATTATTTTAATGTAAGTTTTTTCCTCTCAAGTTTTAAAATTGTTACTTTTTACCTCTACTTTTTAAAAACTTTATAAAATATCACTTTAACCTCCTCGACTTTCTAATAGGTGTCGGTATACATTTGAGTTTGTATACTTTGTACGTTACGTAAGTCACTTCTTATAAATTTGTTATTTCTGTTTTACATTTTTTCCCCGTTTTGGTCGCCGTTGGTTTGCTGCCTAACAAGTTTTTACGCCTCCACTCATAAAAATGGTAGTGCAGTTTTACGGCCCCCGCCCCGCAACGCGGGAGGCTAAATGCTAGTTTTCATCATAGCTTGTTAGGAAAAACAATCCAAGGCGGATTGGTTTGATGAGTTTTGAGCTTATGGTTGTGCATTTGTTGGCTTGGCGCAGTTCGGTTTGTTTACATCCTTTTAAAACTCTTTAAATCCCCATGACTGGTTTTGAAGTACCTTAACCGAAAATTTGGATTTTAGTTATGACCCAACTGAACTAAACTTTCTCATGCACACCCTTAGAATTACTAACAAGTGTTGTGTTTTCTATTGCATCGCGAATTTGGTTTTGGTTATGGCTCAAAACCGAACCGCCCCGTACATAGCCCTAAACTCACCAACCTAAGTGATATGTTTCTCGCCGCATCGCGCGGGTAAACGACTATTATATTAACATATACATTACATAGATATAAGTTTTATTGTAGTAACATTATAACTTTTATATAGTTTCATTTATATACTTCACAACACACAAAATATAAATGAAATCATCAAATATATGTTCCAAAATATATAATTTTTTTAAGTGAACCTACTAAAATAAGTCGCTAATAGATAAGGGTCAAGAGAATATAAAATATATATATATATATATATATATATAATTTCAGGCATATAGTTTGGGCAAACTGGTATGTTGATGTGCGTGAAGTGTGTTATATTTTAGATGTATATTTAAGCCCCTTTTTACACTTTTAGCCAAGTTTTAAATTTATAAAACACGATATTTACTAACACTAAACACACATATGGGCAAGTGCACCCATCGTGGACGTAGTATAGTGTTGGTAAGATACCGAGGTCGTCCAAGGACACAAGAGCTTTTAATACCGGTTTATCCTCAACGTCTAATCAAATCAAAAAGTGAGAAAAATGTTTTAAACTAAGAAAAATAAAAACTAACTAAATGCTGAAAAATAAAATAAAAACAGATAGACAAGATGAATCACTTGGATCCGACACGTGTGTTAGTATAACCTTTGATTATTTTCGCACTTTTGCACTTGTTTAAGAGATTATCTTAGTTATTGTAGTAGGCCCCTCTTTTGAAGGCGACGTTACCCTCAACCCAGTAGTTTGAGTCAGCAAGGATACAATCCTAAAGGGTCGGATTATTGAAAGATAATGAATTAAGTTATTAATGCAAATTGTGGTAGGCCCCGCTTTCGGCGGTGACGTTACCCTCGGCTAAGTAGTCTGAGTCAGCAGGGATACAGTCCTAAATAGCCGGGTTATAGTATTAATAGTAGTTAACTTATGAGGGGGTCAAAGAGTTTGGATCCCCGCCATCCAATACCTATGGGCATTGAAGGAGATCCTACTAAATTTGACCCAGGTCCCAAGCAGGACCTCTAAACGCTGAACAAGGGCAAGACCCTTACCAAACCGTTCCCTTAACCCCCGACCAGGTAGCCAACATACCTCCATATAGACCGTGGAGATATGAATGGTGAAAATCTTTTATTTTATATAGACAGTAAAATAACGCCAAGACACCACGGACAAACGATAAGGAAAGATCACCTTCAACATAAGTAACTAGTTATTAAAGTCATTAATACAAAACCAAATAAAAAGTGCAAAAGATTAAAAATAAAAAGTATTATACTAAACACTTGTCTTCACCAAGTGATGTAAGAGACTTAGGCAAACATGGCCTTGATTGTCAAGAACTCTTACGATCAATCTTGGATCCCGAGACGACTCACACACTCTATGATGGACAATGGATGATGGTGGTGGATGATGGTGTTATGGTGGTGGTGGGTGGTGGATGAAGTGTGAGAGAGGTGGTGTGCCAAGGGATGAGATGGAATGAAACCAAGCACCCCTATTTATAGACTGAACAGAAGGCTGGGCACGGCCCGTGTCCGCTGGACACGCCCCCGTGCCCGTCTGACATTCTCTCTCTTCATTAATTGTAATTCGCAATTACAATTAATGCGCCTGCTGTACTTTCACCACGCCCCCGTGTCCGCTGGACACGGCCCCGTGGTGGGCAATGGAAGCTTCTACTGGTTTGTCTTTTCTGCTGCTTCTTGGGCACGGCCCCGTGTTCGCTGGACACGGGGCGTGCTCAGTCTTCTGTTTTCTCTTCTTTGCCTTGGGAGGTGCCGTTGAGGATCCGGGCAGTCTACTTTTATTCCTTTTCTTGTATTTATGCTAGAATTAGTTGTCTTTTTGCTTCTTTTGTGATTTTGAGCTCATTTCATCCTGAAAATACAAAAGGAAGACAAAAACACTCTTTTTCCAACATTAGTACTTAAAAAGGGTTAGTTTTATGCCTTAATTGATGTGATTTATATGTTGCATTTTACACACATCAAATACCCCCACACTTGAACTTTTGCTTGTCCTCAAGCAAAACTCTTTAAATGTGGCTTACACTCCCAAATGGAATAGGTAGAAGAGAAAGTTTTTAGCTTGTCCTAGAGTGTCGGGAATCCAAGGTCTTTGTAAGTTTTATTTTTATTTATTTACAATCCTATTCGTTATGATTTATTTTGAACGTTTCATAAGATAAATTACTTATTCGGGCATAGCATGCCTTATTAAAATTCCATTTATATACAAGTTCACATACCTCACGGGGGATCACTCAACACTCGGCCGAAGGTGTAATTTTTAGTGAATCACTCGAGAGCGGCATGGAACTTACGCCTTCCATAGGCTTGCCAAGCAATCAATCCTCCTCCTTTTTAACTTTTTACCTTTGTAAATATCAAGACGACTTTTGGGGTGAAGGGTTAGGCTTGGGTTAAAGGTGGGTGGTTTGGATTAGTGGTTAGTAAAAGGGCGAAAATCGTAAAAAGCGTCGGTTTTCGTGACATACCTTGTTTTTAGTGACTTTTTATTTTGAAGTATTTCTCCAAACAAGCTTTTATATAGCTTTTGTTTGTTTTTGACTTCATCATTGTTTTTTTTTTTTTTCATCACATAAAAAAGGCGAGTTTACAAAAAACCGAGCTTGTTACTAAAATAAAGGGTGAAAAATAAAAAGGGTTTTAGGTGGGTAAAAAGGGTTTTGGGGTAATGAAATGAAAGGTTTAGGCTCAAAGGGGCTATCTAGGGGGATTTTGGGTAGGTGGTAAAAAAATGAAAAATAATGGTTTAGAAAGAAAAATATATGGTTAGTCCTAATGCCTCCATCACTTACTTACTTGGGTTTAAGTTGGTAAGGACCGGGAATGTATTGTCGTGGCAAGTTCTAGAGTTGTAAGAACCAAGCGGCTATTCACACAAGAAACGAAAAATGAGCATTTAGTCTAAATATGTATATCTTTATGCTCAATAAAGGCTCAAAACTCACTTTTGTGGGAATGGGTTTTTAATGTGATCAAGTATATATAATCGAATTTTTTAACTAGACTTGTTATGCCGTTTCGTAATTTTCTTATGTTGGTTCTTTGTTATCACGACGCTATCGGTTGTAAATTTGTAAAAATATAACCTTTTTAAAACTTGTTATTCCCAACTTAAACTAAGACAAGTAAATGATAAAAAAAATGAAAAAGTTTTTGAAAAAATTTGGGGTGTTTAGCGGTTCCAATAGAGTTTTGTATAAGGCTTGTATTTAGGATTTGCAAAATTCAAGGTTTTAGCCTTCCCCCCACACTTAAATTACACATTGTCCTCAATGTGTCCAAAAATAAGGTTTTTGGTTGATTAGAATGTGTAAAAGTAGGTTAAAAAGCAAATATTTATGTTACTGGCAGTCTGGACACGGCCCCGTGTCCATTGGACACGGCCCCGTGGCGAACTGCCAGTAATGAAAACTTACAGAATATGAACACGGGGGCGTGTTGGGTGGACACGGCCTCGTGTCTGGCAAATAATTGCAGGTCAGTAACCAAACAGCAGGTCTGGGAGATGAACACGGGGGCGTGTCGGCTGGACACGTCCCCGTGTGGACAGTCTGTGCGCCTAAAAAAACAGGTTTTGTCTCCCGGTTTCTCCATTTTGGGGCTGCAAGTGCTAATGTTTAGCACTTTAACCCTTGCATTGCACCTGTTTAATCACTCAATACCAAACCAAACAAACATAAACCATCCTACATTACCAACGTTAATTGTCTCCACGCATAAAGTAAAAATAAAACAAAGATGAAAAAAAAAACAGTTAAAGAAAGTAAATTGTTCAACAAGCGGCACGCAGGCCGTAAATTGTTCGATAGAGAAGGGTACTTAAACCTGTGGGCTCATCACCAACCTGCCCCTTGTTCCTTCAAGCCTTCTACTCCATGTCTTCATCGCTACCATCACCTCCACCCCCATGCCTCGCCATGTACTCCCAGATGCTACCGATATCATCTTGTATATCATTAATGTTGCGCTCGATAGCTCCAACCCGGTGGTATGTGTTGTTGGCGAGATTGTAGGTGTTCCTGGTGCACATGAGGTTTTCCTGCAAAAGATCATGTAAACTTTGAAAGTTAGGAAAACCGCCTCCTTGAGAGGAGGATTGAACCGGATCGCCCTGGGGTTGGTACTGATAATGGGGAGGTGGTGCTTGAAGAACTAGAGCCTCCTGCGGGTTCCATGCATAGCCTTGTGTCCTTTGAAAGCTCACCGTCCCGTCTTCCGCCTCATAAAGTAAGTTCATGGCTCGGCAAATGTGGTAGTCAACTCGTCCCGACCATGGACTCCTTTCAAAGGACCTTGGGATATTCGTGAAATGCTTGAAAAGACGGTACACCCATCCCCCGAAGAAGATAGGTGTAGGAGCGTGAGCAAGGCGATTTAGGTGCATGTTTCGTAACAAGAGATAAGGAACATCGAGAGGCTTCTGGTTGTGGATGCAGTGAAGGACAACCAAATCTTTCAACCCTACAACGCCACTACTGTCGTGACGCTGGTTCAGCGAGTAGGTGAGGAGCCTGTGAATGTAGCGGTAAAGCGGGTCCCTCAGTTTGGTACTCTTGGTGCTGCTAGGGTTGTAGATTCCTTCACCGATCTGAGCCCATGCGGCTTGACGTTCAGTTGCATCCAAGTCTCGTAATCCCCCAGTATTCTCTTCATTCCCCGATTCCTCTTCACTATATAGCCCTATGATAGATCCAAACTGTGCCATGGAGGTTGTGAACGTGGTCCCTCCACATCGGAATGTGACCGCCTCATGGTCAAACGGTTCACACCTTGAGTTGAAAATGAAAGTACTGTAAAACTCCATTGTGCATTGATGCACCGACCGAAGCCGGGTGTTCAATGCAACTGCCAGTGGACCTCTCACGATGTTGTTGAATCGGTCAAGTTGATTCACCATGGTTAACAAGTCGGTACATGCCCGCCTAGGGTACTCCTCCGGTCTTGTTTGTAGTATCTCGTACCGTGCCCTAGCGTCAAGTTCGCTTGCGTTGAACCTCGTGAATTTTGACATCTGAAAGAATACATCAAAGGTTAGTATGAAACAAGGATATTTGAAGTGAAACTGCAAACAATGGGCTGGACACGGCCCCGTGTTCAGCGGACACGGCCCCGTGTCCAGGCGTCTGTAGCCCAAAAATTTCATTTTTCGTCCCGGTTTCGAAAACCTGAAAATTTTTAGCCCAATAGTAGCGGTTTCCCCCGAAAATGAAACCCTAAGTGTCGTTTTTCCCAAAACAAACCGTTTATCCTTTCAATTTCGTGTTTTTCGGTTCAAGAACAAGGGTTTGGGGTTTTAGTTGGAAATCGAACGAATCTATCAACAATACATGTTTATTTACTTCCTACTATACTAATCTAAACTACTACTAACAGATTTCATCAAAAATTTTGAGTTCGATCCGGATGAACATGAAGAACCCTAGATTTTTCCCCAATTTTTGATGTTTTAACTACATGCAAGTAACTAATCTAACTACTAGAGATGATAGAATCATACCTTGACGTTGTTAAACTCGGTAGTGACGTCGGAAAACTGCAGAAAATCGCCTGGAACCAGAGCGTTTTCGGCTATACGGGGCGTGTGGAATGGTGTAACTGATAGGAAAAGAGGGTTTTATCCCGACAGTTGCCTCGACACGGCCCCGTGTCCAGCGGACACGGCCCCGTGCCGAGCAAAGTTTTTTTTTTATTTTTTTTATTTTATTTTTTTTTACGATGTGCTCGTGTGCATGCCCCTTATTTCCAAAAAAATGGCTAGAAGACTTACCGGTTTTTAAACGTACACTTACGTGTAACATGTCGGGTATGAGTTTATTCGTTAACCGTTTGAAGTGAGATCTCCTCTTCCTCATCCTCAATGGATCCTCGGTAGAGTTTTAGCCGTTGGCCATTGACTTTAAATGGTATTCCATTTCGAGTTTTAATTTTTACTGCACCGTGTGGAAAAACATGGGTGACGGAAAAAGGTCCTGACCACCTAGATTTTAGCTTACCAGGAAATAATCGAAGTCGTGAATTAAACAATAGAACTTGATCTCCTACCCGAAATTCATTAGATTTAATATATTTATCGTGTAAATTTTTTATTCTTTCTTAATAAATTTCGGAGTTAGAATATGCATAATTCCTTAGCTCGTCTAATTCATTTATTTGACAAAATCGATTTTTACCGGCATTTTCTAAATCTAAGTTCACGTTTTTTATTGCCCAGTAGGCTTTGTGAGCTATTTCTACTGGCAAGTGACAACTTTTTCCATAGACAAGTTTATATGGGGTTGTGCCTATAGTTGTTTTATAAGCAGTTCGAAAAGCCCATAAAGCGTCGTCTAATTTGTCGGCCCATTCTTTTTTATTTATTCCTACGGTTTTTTCAAGTATTCGTTTTAAACCTCGATTAGTCACTTCGGCTTGCCCATTTGTTTGAGGGTGATATGCTGTTGAGACTCGGTGATAGACCCCATATCTTGTTAATATTTTTTCGAGTTGACGATTGCAAAAATGGGTACCTCTATCACTTATTAAAGCCTTTGGTGTCCCGAAACGAGAAAACAGTTTTTTCAAAAATTTTACCACTACCCTTCCATCATTTGTTGGAAGAGCCTCGGCCTCCGCCCATTTAGACAAGTAATCGACTGCCACAAGTATATATTTGTTTCCCTTTGAAGGTGGGAAAGGTCCCATGAAATCGAGTCCCCACACGTCAAAGATTTCACAGACGAGAATGCCATTTTGAGGCATTTCGTTTTTGGAAGAAATATTACCTGATCTCTGGCAGGCATCATATGTCTTTACAAGGTTTTGTGCATCCTTGTAAATGGTTGGCCAGTAAAATCCTGAATCAAATACCTTTCATGCGGTACTTGCGGCACCATGATGTCCTCCGTATGGACCTTCATGACAATGACGGAGAATTCTTCGTGCTTCATTACCATGGACACACCTTTGGATGAGCTGGTCGGCACACATTTTGAAAAGATAGGGGTCTTCCCAAAAGTAATGTTTTACATCACCAAAGAATTTCTTTCTTTGATGATGTGGCCATCCTTTGGTGACTATACCGCTAGCTAGGAAATTAGCGTAGTCGGCATACCATGGCTCTTGTCTACTTTCCATCATTTCCAAGGATTCCGTGGGAAATTTCTCGTTGATTTGCTCGTCTCTGGTTGTTTCCAAAGCTGGGTCTTCTAAGCGTGAGAGATGATCTGCAGCAGTGTTTATAACAACCCTCGGTAAAACCGACATTCTCATAATAATTCCGACACCCTAAATACATCTTTAAATATATCAACTTGTCTTTATATGCACCCCGTATGTGAAAACCGAGCCCGAAAATAGATTATACGATATACAATAAATAAAAAACAAAATTTGTTAAACTGAGGCGGGCCGCGTAGGGCCTCACCTCAAGTTCATGCGGGCTGCGCGAATAGGAAAACCTGATATCGCCAAAACCATAAGCCCAAGCGGGCCGCATACATGTTTGGTCTAGTTGATGCGGGCCGCGAGCGACCCAAATTGTGGCATAACCCGGTGCGGCCACGTGTCCAACTCGTGTCGAGCCTATAGGGTGACCCAGCCAAGCTACGCCATTGACCTAAGTCAATGCGGGCCGCGTAAGGCCTGGCCAAACTCCGCGCGGGCCGCGAGAGATCGCGATTACAGCCCTATATAAGAAGGCAACGGGCTTTCAGTTTTCGTCGCTCACAACTTTCTTTCTTTCTAAATTTCTGAAGTAGTATACACTATAGCCGGGCATTATACACCCTAAATTAGCGAGGTTCTGCTACGATGTAAGTATTATAACCCCTAGAGACGTATTAGATACGCTGCCCGATTGATCTAGGGTTCCGTAACGGCTGTCGTGGTTCTGCCCGACGTAGTCGTTGGAATGCCGTCTCGGGGAGGGTATTACTAATGTTAAAATGGGTTATTATACTAACACACGTGCAATTGTGTAAATTATAGATATTCACCAGGAAATCATAAAGGAAAACCCTAAAATAGCAATGTGAGTAATCTCCTTTTTGTTAACAGTTTTTACAAAACCTTAACCTTTTTACAATGCAATTTAGCAGTGATTGAGTCTTTGTAATTCTACAATTACTGCCGGTATGTTGGGGTTTTGTATACAAAATTGTAGTAACGTTACCATTGGACGACGAGTTAGCCAATGTGTAATATGACCCTCAGTCAGATGTGACACTACTGAATGAGTAATTGGGTAGATGGAAACATTGTAATCGCCCTCAATACTGTTTAAAGTTAAATTAATAATTCTTGATTAAACTGAGATTTATTCACCAGTATTTTCCACTGACAAAACCTTTTTAAAACGCGTTTCAGGTAACAAAATGTGAAAGCCAAACTAGAAGCCAGCTGCACAGCACTGAAGGCTTAGAAAAGTGGCTATAAAAGTTACCTAAATAAAAGAAAGCGTTTATTTCAATAAAGTGGGATTTATCCCTGTAATTCAGTGTGTAATAAAAACTTGGGTTTCACCCATATGTTTGATATTATAAAATAAGGTGGTTTACTCTGATTTAAACATTTCCTAACTACGGTCCTGATGAAATTTCCGCTGCCAAATAAATTAATAACGTGATACCACCGCAACTGGCTCACGGCCGCCTGTTCCCGGGAGAGAGGGATCGGGGGTTGTGACAGGAGGTGGTATCGAGCTATGCCACTGATTCAGCCACAGAAGTGTTCTGCTGACATCAAAATTCAAAGTGTTAGGAAATAAATTATGGAAATACGTGTATAATTGTTTTTCTTGCTATATGTTATCTGACTATTTGTTAGTTTACAGTATGAGTGACCAAGGACCTTCTGACGCCTATCGTCAACTGTCTGGTTCGCCTAGGAGCGAAGGCACCTCCTCTTCTCAGCCTGCCCTCTCAGGGTATTCTGCTGATACAGAAGAAGGGATCTTTGTGTTTAAGGCTCAGTCCGAAGAGCCATTTCCTCAGAAAAAGAGGGGATGGTTCAGTAGGGGAGCGCACGAGCGTAGGAAAAGAATGAAAAAGTTGCAGGAACAGCGAGTGTTAGCCGCAGCAAAAAGAGAAACTGATGCTTATAATCAGGATATGCTCAATAGGGGTATCGCTAATATCCATATTTTAGCAACCACTGCTGCTGACCCAAACCTGGAACAAATGCTAGCACCACAACCACAAAATCCTGACCAACCCATGGAAATAGAAGACCAGATAGAAATGCCTGATTACAACCCGGAGGAGATACCTAGGGTACCTGCACCTGATCCTCTAGACCCAAACAATTACGACCCCTGGTGGGACGATGTTAGGGACTACGTGCAACAAAACCCAATACAGGAAAATGTGCCAATGCCCAACTTAGGAGCTTACCCAGGGTTAGATCCTCAAGATCCCTACAACATTAGTGATGCATACGTTAGGGAAATTTTAGAGAACCCATATCCTTACCAGGCACCGTATCAGGAACCCGTACCTCAGTTTCCAAACCCAGTCCTAGAACCTGCACCCCCAATGAGTGCAGAAAATGTCCAGGAACTTAGGACTTTCGGGGAGGAAATTTTAGAAAGCAGTGATCGAATGCGACAGGTGGGAGAGCGTCTCGTCTGGAAGTACGACGAGCGCAATATGGATTTCTGGATGAATCCATATCAGTGAACGTGATGACAGGACGGTAGTAGTAATAATAATATAATAATATATGTGTGTATGTGTTAGAAAAAAAAATACGGATGCATACTATTAATATTGTAGCTTTATATTTCAGTCGGTACTGTAAATTTTTATTTCTGTACTGGTGTGTATTGATGCATACTATATAAAAAAGAGTAAAAGTCGCAATGCTCGACGCTTTTGGTTAAAAAGTGCGTGTCATGTGATTGGCTATATATAAATATTATTTGTGATATTAATATTTGGTAAATGTTTAAAATTCAGATGGCCGACGGGGGAAATCAAGAAAATCTGAATAACGATAACCAGAGTAACATTAACGTGGTTAATGAGAATTCGGACAATAATAACAACGGAAACCAAATGGATAATAGTGCCATTCAGCATATTGTGGCACAAGGAATTATAGATGCAATGCCATTTATTATTCAAACAGTTCAGGAAGCGAATAATAAAAGTAAGCATAGCAGTAAGCGACCAACTGAACCAGAAAACAACGTGAACAATGGACCCATACTTCAAGCGCCCGTTCCCAAAAGAAGAAGAACCATGCCACATGGTTGTTCTTACAAGGAATTCTGGTCCTGCAAACCAATAGAATTCTCGGGCAATGAAGGACCCATTGCAGCTTTACGCTGGATAGAGAAAACTGAGGCAGTTCTGAAAATAAGCAAGTGTGCTGAAGAAGATAAAATAATGTTTGCTTCAAATCTGTTTAAAAATGCAGCCTTAGAATGGTGGAACACTATCCTCCAATCCAGAGGAAGTGATAGGATTTATAATATGGAATGGGAAGAATTCAAGAACATGGTAGAAAGGAAATTCTGCCCTCCCAATGAAAAAGAACAGATAGCAAATAAGTTCCTAAATCTTAGAATGACCGGGGTAGACAGTAAAGGTTACACTACCACATTCTTTGAATATGCTAGGATGGTACCAACCCTTGCATCACCAGAACCAGTGTTAATCTCCCGTTATATCTGGGGATTAATTGGAGAGATTAGGCATGTAGTCAAGGCAGCTAGACCTCAAACCATAGAAGAAACTGTAGAACTAGCCAATACCTTGACAGATGAGTTAATCCGTACTAGGGAAGAAGATCAGAGGAAAAACTTATCCCAAAGGCTTACCCAAGAACTCCGTTCTAAGAATTTCAACCGTAGGAATGTAGGTTCTACATCTGCACCTTATTGCAAGTATTGCAAAAGGAAGCATTCTGGAAAATGCTCCATATACTGCAATTTCTGCAAAATCTCAGGTCACAAGGAAGAAGATTGCAGGAAGAAAGCCAATAGCAGGGTATGCTTCAACTGTGGGGAACCAGGTCATATCAAGACAAACTGCCCAAAATTGACCCCAGCTGCAAACAACCAGAACACTAGAAATGCTAGAGCATTTGTTTTGACTGCAGATGAAGCCAAGATGATCCTAGACGTCATTGCTGGTACGTTTTTAGTTAATGATATTTTTGCTAAAGTATTATTTGACTCTGGTGCAAACCAAAGTTTTATTAATACTTCATTTTGCAAACTCCTAAATCAATCATTAACTAAACTACCACAAGAATGTCTAGTGGAAACCGCAAATGGAGAAACTGTTAGGATTTCTGAAATCTTGCAGGGAGCAAGAGTAGAAATTTTTAATCAAAAATTTATTGCAAACCTTTACCCAATGAATCTGGCTGGATTTGATGTTGTGTTAGGAATGGATTGGTTAATAGCCAATAAAGCCAGTATTTTATGTGATCAAAAGACAATTCAATTAAAATCACCAAGAGGTGAAAAGATCTCAATTAAAGGAGATAAACCTTTTAGATCCACTAAATTCATCTCTGTGATGAAAACTGCAAGTTGTATAAGAAAAGGATCTATAGTATATTTGATTTCAATAATCACTAACCCTAAAGGAAAAGAATTAAAAGATATCCCAGTAGTATCCCAATTTTCAGATGTCTTTCCAGAAGAATTGCCAGGACTACCGCCAGACAGGGAAGTCGAATTCAGAATTCACCTATTACCAGGAACAGCACCAATTGCTAAAGCACCTTACCGTTTAGCACCCGCTGAAATGCAAGAACTGAAGAAACAATTAGACGAATTATTGAAAAAAGGATTTATACAACCAAGTTCATCGCCATGGGGAGCACCAATATTATTTGTCAAGAAAAAGGACGGATCGATGCGTATGTGCATTGACTACCGTGAATTGAACAAAGTCACGATTAAGAATCGGTACCCATTACCGAGGATCGATGATTTGTTTGATCAACTTCAAGGAGCTCGATTTTTCTCTAAAATCGATTTAAGATCAGGATATCATCAATTAAAGGTACAGGAAGAGGATATTCCTAAAACCGCATTCAGAACGAGGTATGGTCATTATGAATTTACTGTCATGCCATTTGGTTTAACCAATGCCCCAGCCGCATTTATGGACATGATGAACCGAATATGTAAGCCATATTTGGATAAATTCATAATTGTCTTCATAGATGATATTCTCATTTATTCTAAAAGCAAAGAAGAGCATGCAAAACACTTGCACTTACTTTTAAGTTTATTAAGAAAAGAAAAGCTTTATGCTAAGTTTTCAAAATGCGAATTTTGGTTAGAACAAGTGCAATTTCTCGGACATTTGGTGAATCATGAAGGAATTCATGTAGATCCAACAAAGATCGTGTTGGGGCTGGATTTTACTATAAATGATCCTTATACGTGATCCTGACCAGTGATCCTTGTTTCTTTGGCAGATAGTGATCCTCAGCCAGACTTCAGGATCAGGATCATGGGACGATATGGTGATCCTTACACTAACGGTCACTTCCACTTGTTACAAAATTGTTTTGCAGGAACACCTAGCAGGATATGCCCTATACATCATGATCCAGGGACGCGTTTTCACAAATATGGCAAGAGCTAAATTGGAGATAGACGTTGTACCGGATATGGAAACTTAGCTTGATTAATGGGCAGCAATTTAGGCTAGATTATCTTTATTTCTAAAGGGGTAATGAGCTGATTAGTGGTCTATCTACCTAAAATAAGTTACCTACACATGTATAAATACCACTCTTCCTCATTCGGAAGAACACACACGACATACGACACAACTCTCGAACACTTAGACACTCAGTGATCCTTGTACTCAGCTCATTATCATCCGAAGTTGTAACTACATTTTTATTATATTGAAGTTGGTGATCGGTAGTTGCCATCACCCGAGGTTTTTTATGCCGGAGATCATACATTGATCAAGGGCTTTTTCCTCGTATAAATCATTGTGTCTTTGTATCTTTATCACAGAAGTGATCCTTTACTTTCATAGCTAACCAAGCATCATACCCCGTTTACATAAAGTTTGGTTACATTATCCTTGTGTGATTTTTGACCAAAACAGTTTGGCGCCCACCGTGGGGCAATTGGTGCTTCATTCATAAGAAATTCTTTTGTTCGAAATATTTTCAAAGAACTACATGGCTTCATCATTGAAGAACACCTCCACGGCGATGTCTGCAGTCACCTCAGCACAAACCACTCTACCTCCTCCACCGGCAGGATCCCAGAGAAATGCTGAGAAGAGACCAACCCCTTCCTTCTCTAAACCTCCATCTTCTTCTGCTATGAATTCTTCTATTCCCAGTACTAGTGATGTGTTTGCTTTAATTTTGCAGATGAAGGATCGTATGCAGCGGCAGGATGAAACTAATGACAGGATCCTCAGGGAGATTGGAGATCTCAAAAGACAAAAGAAAGCGGCAGAGGATCATTCCCCACTGATGCCAAAATCCTTGAGTTTTGAGACTCCAATGGTCACCTCTCAGCCATCAGGGATCCCAGACGTACAGATCACAGGGGAGTCAAGAGGATCACGTCTCAACTCGGCAGCAATGACTCAGACATCAGATTCACATTTTCAGCCAATAGGATCCTATCCTCAGTACATGGGATCCTTCATGAATCCGGGAGCCTATCCGGGGGCACAGCAGTTTCAAGGATCCTACTTTATTCCAGGATCATTCCAGGGCCAAGGATCCTCCTTTGTTCCAGGATCATCCCAGGTTCAAGGATCCTCCTTCGTTCCAGGATCATCCCAGATACCAGGATCCTTACAGATGCCAGGATCCCTAAAAAGTTTGCAAACAGGGAGTCTAGATGTCCATCAAGGGGACTTCATTCCAATGCAGACCATTGCTTCCACTGGTCCCTCCGTTGTTCCAGAATCCCAGCAATATGGATTCCCTAACTTGAACCCAATGGGAGGTAACACTTTAAATAATTATCCTACCACTAACCATGGATTCATGCAGGATACAGGTGCCAATCACGCTATGGCCAGGGAATTACAGAAACTAAAGGACATGATCTCAAGTGTTCCAGGGGTAGTCAAGCCTATCCCAGAGATTGCAGATGGAAGCCACAAGGTATCTCGCTTTGCACCACCAATTTGTGATGCAGAGGTGCCCAAAAGGTTCCATATCCCTACCATGAAGCTGTATGATGGCACAACGGATCCAGAGGAGCATATAGCACAATACAGGGAAAGGATGGAAATCAATCCTATCCCAGAAAAGTTGAAGGAAGCATGCCTATGTAAAGGATTTGGATCCACTCTAACTGGATCAGCTCTTAAGTGGCTGCTAAGTCTTCCCCCTTACTCTATTACTTCATTTGCTAATTTAGTTAATTTATTCAATAACCAATTCTCTTGTAGTAGAAAATTTGAAAAATTAACTAGTGATTTGTACAGGATAACTCAAAATAATAATGAATCATTAAGGGATTATATAACTAAATTTAGTAAAGAATCCTTGGATATTCCCAACTTGGATATGGCTACGGCTGTTGAAGCCTTCAAAATGGGACTTCTTAAGGATTCATTATTCTATGATGATCTTGTTATGACACCTTGCAGGAATTTAGATGAAGTAAGAACTCGAGCACTCAGGTTTATCCGGCTAGAGGATGACAAGAGGATCCAGGAGAGACAAGTAGGATCCTCAAAACAAGATAAGCAAGGATCCTCCTTCAAAAACAACAAGTTCAAATCCTACCATAGAAACGAGAACAAGAATGTGCATGCTGTCGACCAAGAAGAGGATGATGAAGAATATCCTCCAATCTCAGAATATTGTTTTTCCGTTGATAATCATGAACTAATCCTTGCAATGCAGAATCTAGGTGAAAAGGCTAGGTGGCCCAGGAAGAATGATAAACCATCCGGGACTAAAGACAAGTCCAAATGGTGTGCATACCATGAGGATTTCGGCCATCTGACTGAAGATTGCATAGCCTTAAGAAAGGAAATTGGATACCTGCTAAGCAAGGGGCATCTAAAAGAATTGCTGGGGAGAAAAAAGCAAAGGACCCAGGATCCTGAAAGGATCCCCGAAAAAGCCCCAGCACCTCCGGCAAATGCACAAGTGATCAACTTTATATCCGGAGGATCAGACATCTGTGGTACATCCTTCTCAGCGGCCAAAAGATATGCAAAAGAATCAAAAATGGACAATGGAGAAAGGCCTGTTAGAACATCAAGTGTTTCAGAAGGGAAAACGATAACCTTTGATGAGGATGACCGCATTAACATCCAGGATCCTCATCATGATAGTTTAGTTATTACTCTCTTTATTTCTAACCATTTTGTCCGCAGGATCCTTATCGATGGAGGAAGCTCAGTGAACATTATCCAGCTTGATGTACTGAAGAAAATGGGTATCCCAGAATCAGACATCACACCAAGATCCTCCGTGCTTGTAGGATTTAGTGGAGAAACGAAGAAAACTCTGGGGGACATCAAACTCCCAATCTATGTGGAAGGATTACATAATTATCAGAAATTTTGTGTTATTGACTGTTTATCTTGCTGCAATGTTATCCTTGGCAGGCCTTGGATACATGATATGAAAGCAGTCCCATCCACCTACCATCAATGTGTGAAGCTCCCTAGCCCATGGGGGATAATCAAGATCGAAAGTGATCAGCAAGAAGCTAAAGATTGTTATACATCATCCATGAAGCCAACATCGAAACCAAGGGAGCAATAGCAATTACAGTATCCTCCAAGGAATGTCTTGGAGGCAAGGGAACAAGATGTAGATGAAATCCTCTTGGATCCTAGTGATCCTGAATCAAAAATCTATATCGGATCAGGGATCCTTGGCCAAATGAAAGAAGACTTAATATCCTTCCTCAAAAGAAGAAAATCTACCTTTGCTTGGAAACATGAAGATATGACAGGTATATCTAAGGATATTATTACTCACAAACTTGGCATTGACAGGTCTATCAAACCAGTCCATCAAAAAAGGAGGAAGTTTGCACCAGAAAGGAATGCCATTATCCAAGAAGAAGTAGAGAGGCTACTTCGAGCAGGTATTGTTTTGGTCAAAAATCACACAAGGATAATGTAACCAAACTATATGTAAACGGGGTATGATGCTTGGTTAGCTATGAAAGTAAAGGATCACTTCTGTGATGAATATGCAAAGACACAACGATTTATACGAGGAAAAAGCCCTTGATCAATGTATGATCTCCGGCATAAAAAACCTCGGGTGATGGCAACTACCGATCACCAACTTCAATATAATAAAAATGTAGTTACAACTTCGGATGATAATGAGCTGAGTACAAGGATCACTGAGTGTCTAAGTGTTGAGAGTTGTGTCGTATGTTGTGTGTGTTCTTCCGAATGAGGAAGATGGGTATTTATACATGTGTAGGTAACTTATTTTAGGTAGATAGACCACTAATCAGCTCATTACCCCTTTAGAAATAAAGATAATCTAGCCTAAATTGCTGCCCTTAGATCAAGCCATGTTTCCATATCCGGCACAACGTTCATCTTCAATTCAGCTCTTGCCATATTTGTAAAAGCGCGTCCCTGGATCATGATATGTAGGGCATATCCTGCTAGATATTCCTGCAAAATAATATTGTAGTAATCGAAAATGACCGTTAGTATAAGGATCACCTCAATGTCCCGTGATCCTGATCCTGAGGTCCGGCTGAGGATCACTGCCTGCCAAAGAAATAAGGATCACTGGTTAGGATCACGTATAAGGATCATTCATAGTAAAAATCCAGCCCTAACAATTGCCCCCAAAATATAAGGAGTTAAATGTAAATGGATGAGTTATATTTTGTTTTGAGCTTATCTCTAACGGACGATTCCGATTTACTAGCCGTTGCACATGGACTAGCCGTTATGATATTTACGTCACTGATGTGACGATCCCTGCAAATCATCATTATAAATAGGAGATAGGGTTAGGATCATTTTGTATTTAAATTCGAAGTATCTCCCTTTATAACCATCGTTGAAGACTCTTGATCAGGTATCATCCTCCTCTTTCTCTTCTTTGCTCTGTTCTTTCTTGCTTTTACTCTGTTTTTTGTCTCGAACATGCTTCTTCGGAATTCACCGCACAAAGGCTCTAAGAAGGATAGTCCCTTGAAAAGCCAGGGGATTATCAAGGATTCTCCTATGGAGAGGTGCTGTTTTACCGATATCCAAATAGACAAGATTCGCCATTGTTTCCCAGCGAATGTTGTTTTCAAACCCTTTGATCCTACTGCTCTGAGTGATTTTGTTTCGGACACTTGGGTGGCCTTTCCTGCTACTCCTTTCCTCATCGGGTATTCATATCCTTTTCCGACATTTACCCAATCTTTCTTTTCTCTTACCGGCATCTCATTTATCCAAGCTATGCCGATGATCTGGAGGGTTCTATATACCTTTGAGAGGATCATCGAGCAAGAAGGGATTGATTTGGGGATGTCAGAGTTAGCTGAGCTCTATGATCTCACCACCTTTGGTTCTCACCGGTACTTGTTGAAACGGAAATCTGGGGAGGATCACCCTATTTTCAAAGTGACCAAGAATGATACCAACTGGAAACGTCGATTTTTCTTTGTTAAGAGGGATTCCATCCCGGATGGGAAGGATCTGCCCAAGGAATGGGCCACTCATGGTAGGATAGAGGATCCTCGAAGGATCACTATCAGTTCTATCTCATATGATGAGGATCACTGATGTCTTTTCTTTTTTTGTCTTTTTATGCAGCTATCTCCGTTGCTCACTTAAAGTTGACCCCTGCTGCCAAAGAGAGAGTGTTAGCTTTCAAGAAGCTTGATCCTGAAGTTCGAAGCTTCCAGATTATTATCCAAGATTCTCAAGAGATATCCTCTGCGTCTGCCACAATGTCAAGTAAGTATCCTCATAAAAAATAAGTTTTATATGAAAGTATTTAATTTAACAAGGGAACTTATCTTGTTTTTGAATTGTGTAGGTGCCGGAAAATCTGCCAGGTCTGTTAAATCTGCCTCCATGTTTGGGATAAGTGACCTTGCCAATGTCACGTCTTCTAAGAAGAAGAAGGCTCCTGCCGCCAGCCCTTCAGTCTCAGCCCCTAAAGCACCTGCCCGAGGCAAAGGGAAAAAGAGGAAGGCTTCAGATGACCTTCAAGGATTTCCTCTTCTCCGTCAGCAATTCCTTGACTATTTTGATGAGGTTAGGATCACTGCCCCTGTTAATTGTCTTCGACAAGTCCGAGGATCACATGTGTCTGATGTTGCTTTCCTGTTGTCTTCTTTAGAAATTCTCCGAAATGGAGACTTACGTCAATCAGGTTGAGGATCAGGATCGTCAAATTGCTGACCTTCAACAGACGTGTGGGCTGAAGGATCTTAAGATTGCCGATCTTGAGAAGGAGATCCGGGCAGTCAAAGATGAGGCTGTTAAAGCGTTGATCAAGTTTGATTATGAGAAGCATGACATTACCCAAGACGCTAAGGTCTCTGCTGCGGTAACCATGTACAAGATACAACTGCAGATGGCTACGGAGGCTCAGGATCCTTCCTTTGACAGGAGCACATGGGATGTTGAAGGTTGGAAGGCAAGGCTAGCAGAATTGGAAGATGATGATGATGCTGAGGACATCCCAATGCTGGAGGGAGGTGATGCTGGCAAGGATCAAGGTGAAGATGCTGGTGGAGATGGAGCAGCAGAGAAGTAAGCTGCATGATTGGGCGATGATGGATATTGTTGACTAGGCCGGAGCCCAATTTTTTAGGTTTTTTGGTAGTGGTTTGTGGTTGATGGTTTGTGAACAATTATGGTCTGTAATTTCTGAACAGTAGTTTCTTTAGGGTTAAGGATCCTGGATCCTTTGAACAATAGGTAGGATTACACATGGTGGAGGGATCCTCTGTTTGGGGGATGAAGCCGTTGTGATCCTGCCGCCTTTTAATTTCCCTGCAATACTTTTGAACCTATTATCATGGACACCCTTTACCTACCCCAGCGGACGGGCCACGTATTGCTGGTAGAAGCTTTGGGTAGGTAATTTTGACAACTTTTTTGAAAGGGTTAATGATCCTTTGGTTTAATAATATAACTTTACTCTTTCTGGCTTATCTTGTATTGTTATCCTTTTTGATTTTCAATTGTTTTGACACATGTTTGTTTGAAATGTTTGAGCAAATTATGTTTAAGAAATTTAGGATATGATCCTGGATCAAATATCCTATAATCGAAAGTTTCCAAGATAGTTTATTTTAAGGATCATAGGTTCAGTTGTCAAGGTCTAAAGGTTATTCAAATGAATAATGAAATTAAAAGTAGTTAAGGATCATACCTGAGGATCCAAGTTTGGATCCTAACCTTTAATTGGAACAACCGTAGGTAAAACTTTAATGGATAATAAGGATTAAGGATCCTTAATCGTTTAACTTCGAAATCCTGAAAAATGGAATATAACTTGGGACTAAGCCAATATAAAAGATAAGTTAGTAACTGGGGACAAGCCCAAAGGATAACTGAGAATGATCCCGGAGGATCACTGGGGACAAGCCCAAAGGATAACTGGGGATGATCCCGGAGGATCACTGGGGACAAGCCCAAAGGATAACTGGGGACAAGCCCAAAGGATCGTATGTAAACTGGAGTATGGCCCTTTCTGGCAACTATCCAAACTTAGTGACATGAAAATGTCAAAACCTTAGCTAACGTGAAAACGTTAGAAACCTTAGGAACGGATGTATGGTGCGTCCACCATTATACGTAGGATCCCAAGTATAGCCAGTACGATGAGGTCGCCAGCCCCGAAAGTGGGTACTGATCCCAAAGACGTGAACTATATCAGGATCATCGTGCGCTGCTGGCGGAAACTGGGGATAATCCCAAGGATAACTGGGGTTGGACCCGAGGATCTGTGATGCTTTTGAAGATCTTTGATGATATGCTGAAGATACCTGAACTATCATAACTCAAATGGTTTGTGAGTAGAGGATGAAGGATACATGATCCTTATCCTTAGGCAAAAAGTAAGAAAATGCAATAGTTTTAGGATAAGCATATTACCTGAGTAAGGATCACTGATATCTCCAGGATCCTTCAAGGATATTTCAATGTAAGGATCACATGCAGGAAGGATCATGTTCACATGAAATATTTCTTTAAGTGAACAGCATTCCAGGCTCTTGGTAACAAGTTTCCTTCCATGGTTAGCAACCTGTATGCCCCCTTTCCTGCTTCAGCTTCAATCAAGTAGGGACCTTCCCATTTTGGTGCTAGCTTCCCGTCAGCAGGATTAATAGTATTTTGAAATGCTTTTCTCAATACCATATCTCCGACTTGGAACCTCCTTATCCTGACATTTTTGTTGTAGGCACCAGCCATTCTTTGTTGGTAGCTTGCCATCCTTATTCTGGCTAGGTCCCTGATTTCCTCAATAGTATCCAAATCCTGGGCTAGAGTTGCAGCATTTTCTTCAGGATCACGAGCACTTGTTCTAGCAGTTGGGATCACCATCTCTGTTGGGATCACTGCTTCTGCCCCAAATACTAAAGAGAAAGGTGTTTGGCCAGTGGCATTCTTGGGAGTTGTCATATCAGCCCATAGCACATAAGGTAACTCCTCTGCCCATTTTCCTTTCTTGGATCCTAGCTTCTTCTTCAGATTGTTGATGATGATCTTGTTGGATGATTCTGCTTGACCATTGGCTTGTGGATGAACTGGTGTTGATGTTATCATCTTGATTCCCCAACTGTCACAAAAGTTAGTGGTTCTCCTTCCAATGAATTGAGAACCATTATCATATATAATTTCAGAGGGGATGCCAAATCTGGTTATAATGTTTCTTTTAATGAAGGATATGACTTCCTTTTCTCTGACTTGAGCGAAGGCTTCAGCTTCTATCCACTTGGAAAAATAGTCAGTCATGGCAAGCATAAATACTTTTCCACCAACTATATCCATTCCCCATCTCATGAATGGCCAAGAGGATGGTATGGGGTGTAGTAATTCAGCTGGTTGGTGAAGGATATTGCTATGTCTTTGGCAGGGATCACATTTCTTAGCATACTCTACAGCATCCCTTTTCATGGTTGGCCAGTAGTATCCTGTTCTAAGGATCCTTGAGAATAATGCCCTGCCCCCAGTGTGGTTTCCACAATCTCCTTCGTGGAAGTCTCTCAATACTTCTTCGATTTCAGGATCTTCAATACATCTTAAATATGGTCCTGCAAGGGATCGTTTATATAGCATATTATTTAGGATTGTAAATTGAGATACCTTGATCCTGAAAGCTCTAGGATTTTCTCCCATTGGGATCTCTCCGTTTTGCAAGTATTTCATGATTGGTGGGATCCATGACCCTGAATAAGATCGAGCTTCTTCACTAGGGATTACTGCAGTATCCTCTTCTATTTCCATGGCTACTTGGTTTTTAATAGCAGGAGCCAGGATGTGGATGATAGGGATACTTATATTTTCTGGAATTTTTAAGGATGATCCTAGGTTGGCCAATGCATCAGCTTCCGTGTTATCCTCCCTTGGTACCTGTGTTAAGCTAAAAGAAACAAAAGAAAGTGCCAATTTTTTGACTATCTCTAAATATTTGGTTAGTTTTTCACCTTTAACAGCATAGGATCCATTAAAGTGATTGGTGATCAATAATGAATCTACATATACTTCGAGATACTTTACCCCCATATCCTTAGCAATTTGTAAGCCAGCAATTAAGGCTTCATACTCAGCCTCATTGTTAGTTGCCTGGAACTCACAAGCTATGGAGTGGGGTATTATGTCCCCCTGTGGCGATTTTAGTAGGATCCCTAGCCCTGTGCCTTTGATATTTGAGGATCCGTCGGTGTGTAGTATCCAAGGATCCTTGGTCTCATCCAGCTGTTGGACCTCCAATTCTGCTTCCTTTTGTAGATCACTACTGAAATCAGCCACAAAGTCAGCTAGTGCTTGAGATTTAATGGCTGTTCTTGGTTCGTATCTTATATCATGGGCACTAAGCTTCACTGCCCACTTAGCCATTCTCCCTGACATATCCGGTTTCCTGAGGACATTCTTAATTGGAAAATTAGTTTTAACAATAATAGTATGAGTTTCAAAATAATGCCTTAACTTCGTGGATGCCATGATTAATGCAAGGATGAGTTTTTCGAGGTGTGAGTACCTGGATTCGGCATCAAGTAGACTTTTACTTACATAGTAGATAGGATATTGTGTACCTTCGTGATCCTTAACGAGGACAGCACTTACAGCGGTTGAGGATACCGCCAGATATAAGGATAACACATCTCCTTTTTCCGGTTTTGCTAATGCTGGTGCTGAGGACATATACTCTTTTAGGGCTTGTAAAGCGTTTTCATGCTTCTCAGTCCATTCGAACTTCTTATTCTTCCTTAGGATATCGTAGAATTCTTTGCACTTTTCTGAGGATTTCGATATGAACCTGTTCAAAGCTGCTATCCTGCCTGTTAGTCTTTGAACATCCTTGGCATTGGCAGGAGACTTGATATTTATTAATGCTTTGATTTGTTCCGGGCTTGCTTCAATGCCCCTCTGGGTTACCATGTATCCTAAGAACTTTCCTGCCTTAACACCAAAATGGCATTTTGAAGGATTAAGTTTCATGTTGTAACTATCAAGGATATCGAATGCTTCTTCCAAGTCCCTTAGGTGATCCTCAGCTTTCTTTGACTTGACCACCATATCATCTATGTACACCTCCATAGTTTTTCCAATTTGATCTTTGAACATCATATTTACCAGCCTTTGATATGTTGCACCTGCATTTCTTAGTCCAAAAGGCATGGCAATATAACAATATAAACCGGTTGGGGTCATAAAGGCTGTATCCTCTTGGTCAGATGGTTCCATCTGGATTTGTTGGAATCCGGATGATGCATCCATAAAAGTTAATAGTTCATGCCCCGCTGTTGCATCCACCATGGAGTCAATGTGGGGTAATGGGAAAGGATCCTTGGGACATGCCTTATTCAAATCAGTGAAATCGACACATACCCTCCACTTTCCGTTTTTCTTTTGGACAACAACCACATTGGCTAACCATTTAGGATACTTTACCTCTCTGATCATACCTGCTCGAAGTAGTCTCTCTACTTCTTCTTGGATAATGGCATTCCTTTCTGGTGCAAACTTCCTCCTTTTTTGATGGATTGGCTTGATAGACCTGTCAATGCCAAGTTTGTGAGTAATAATATCCTTGGATATACCTGTCATATCTTCATGTTTCCAAGCAAAGGTAGATTTTCTTCTTTTGAGGAAGGATATCATGTCTTCTTTCATCTTGCCAAGGATCCCTGATCCGATATAGATTTTTGATTCAGGATCACTAGGGTCCAAGAGGATTTCATCTACATCTTGCTCCCTTGCCTCCAAGACATTCCTCGGAGGATACTGTAATTGCTATTGCTCCCTTGGCTTCGAGGTTGGCTTCATGGATGAGGTATAGCAATCCTTAGCCTCTTGCTGATCGCTGTCGATCTTGATTATCCCCCATGGGCTAGGGAGCTTTACACATTGATGGTAGGTAGATGGAACTGCTTTCATGTCATGTATCCAAGGCCTGCCAAGGATAACGTTGCAACAAGATAAATAGTCAATAACACAAAATTTTTGATAATTATGTAATCCTTCCACGTAGATTGGGAGTTTGATGTCCCCCAGAGTTTTCTTCGTTTCTCCACTGAATCCTACAAGCACGGAGGATCTTGGTGTGATGTCTGATTCTGGGATTCCCATCTTCTTCAAGACATCAAGCTGGATTATGTTCACTGAGCTCCCTCCATCGATAAGGATCCTGCGGACAAAATGGTTAGAAATAAAGAGAGTAATAACTAAACTATCATGATGAGGATCCTGGATGTTGATGCGATCATCCTCATCAAAGGTTATCGTTTTCCCTTCTGAAACACTTGATGTTCTAATAGGCCTTTCTCCATTGTCCATTTTTGATTCTTTTGCATGTCTTTTGGCCGCTGAAAAGGATGTACCACAAATGTCTGATCCTCCGGATATGAAGTTGATCACTTGTGCATTTGCCGGAGGTGCTGGGGTTTTTTCGGGGATCCTTTCAGGATCCTGGGTCCTTTGCTTTTTTCTCCCCAGCAATTCTTTTAGATGTCCCTTGCTTAGCAGGTATCCAATTTCCTTTCTTAAGGCTATGCAATCTTCAGTTAGATGCCCGAAATCCTCATGGTATGCACACCATTTGGACTTGTCTTTAGTCCCGGATGGTTTGTCATTCTTCCTGGGCCACCTAGCCTTTTCACCTAGATTCTGCATTGCAAGGATTAGTTCATGATTATCAACGGAAAAACAATATTCTGAGATTGGAGGATATTCTTCATCATCCTCCTCTTGGTCGACAGCATGCACATTCTCGTTTCTATGATAGGATTTGAACTTGTTGTTTTTGAAGGAGGATCCTTGCTTATCTGGTTTTGAGGATCCCACTTGTCTCTCCTGGATCCTCTTGTCATCCTCTAGCCGGATAAACCTGAGTGCTCGTGTTCTTACTTCATCTAAATTCCTGCAAGGTGTCATAACAAGATCATCATAGAATAATGAATCCTTAAGAAGTCCCATTTTGAAGGCTTCAACAGCTGTAGCCATATCCAAGTTGGGAATATCCAAGGATTCTTTACTAAATTTAGTTACATAATCCCTTAATGTTTCATTATTATTTTGAGTTATCCTGTACAAATCACTAGTTAATTTTTCAAATTTTCTACTACAAGAAAATTGGTTATTGAATAAATTAACTAAATTAGCAAATGAAGTAATAGAGTAAGGGGGAAGACTTAGCAGCCATTTGAGGGCTGATCCAGTAAGAGTAGATCCAAATCCTTTACATAGGCATGCTTCCTTCAATTTTTCCGGGATTGGATTGATCTCCATCCTTTCCCTGTATTGTGCTATATGCTCCTCTGGATCCGTTGTGCCGTCATACAACTTCATGGTAGGGATATGGAACCTTTTGGGTACCTCTGCATCACAGATTGGTGGTGCAAAGCGAGATACCTTGTGGCTCCCATCTGCAATCTCTGGGATAGGCTTGACTACCCCTGGAACACTTGAGATCATGTCCTTTAGTTTCTGTAGTTCCCTGACCATAACATGATTGGTACCTGTATCCTGCATGAATCCAAGGTTAGTAGTAGGATAATTATTTAAAGTGTTACCTCCCATTGGGTTCTGGTTAGGGAATCCATATTGCTGGGATTCTGGAACAACGGAGGGACCAGTGGAAGCAATAGTCTGCATTGGAATGAAGTCCCCTTGATGGACATCTAGACTCCCTGTTTGCAAACTTTTTAGGGATCCTGGCATCTGTAAGGATCCTGGAATCTGGGATGATCCTGGGACGAAGGAGGATCCTTGAACCTGGGATGATCCTGGAACAAAGGAGGATCCTTGGCTCTGGAATGATCCTGGAAATAAGTAGGATCCTTGAAACTGCTGTGCCCCCGGATAGGCTCCCGGATTCATGAAGGATCCCATATACTGAGGATAGGATCCTGCTGGCTGAAAATACGAGCCCGATGTCTGAGTCATTGCTGCTGACTTGAGGTGTAATCCTCTCGTCTCCCCTGTGATCTGTACGTCTGGGATCCCTGATGGTTGAGAGGTGACCATTGGAGTCTCAAAACTCAAAGATTTTGGCATCAGTGGGGAATGATCCTCTGCCGCTTTCTTTTGTCTTTTGAGATCTCCAATCTCCCTGAGGATCCTGTCATTAGTTTCATCCTGCCGCTGCATACGATCCTTCATCTGCAAAATTAAAGCAAACACATCACTAGTACTGGGAATAGAAGAATTCATAGCAGAAGAAGATGGAGGTTTAGAGAAAGAAGGGGTTGGTCTCTTCTCAGCATTTCTCTGGGATCCTGCCGGTGGAGGAGGTAGAGTGGTTTGTGCTGAGGTGACTGCAGACATCGCCGTGGAGGTGTTCTTCAATGGTGAAGCCATGTAACTCTTTGAAATGATTTCGAACAAAAGATTTTCTTTATGAATGAAGCACCAATTGCCCCACGGTGGGCGCCAAACTGTTTTGGTCAAAAATCACACAAGGATAATGTAACCAAACTATATGTAAACGGGGTATGATGCTTGGTTAGCTATGAAAGTAAAGGATCACTTCTGTGATGAATATGCAAAGACACAACGATTTATACGAGGAAAAAGCCCTTGATCAATGTATGATCTCCGGCATAAAAAACCTCGGGTGATGGCAACTACCGATCACCAACTTCAATATAATAAAAATGTAGTTACAACTTCGGATGATAATGAGCTGAGTACAAGGATCACTGAGTGTCTAAGTGTTGAGAGTTGTGTCGTATGTTGTGTGTGTTCTTCCGAATGAGGAAGATGGGTATTTATACATGTGTAGGTAACTTATTTTAGGTAGATAGACCACTAATCAGCTCATTACCCCTTTAGAAATAAAGATAATCTAGCCTAAATTGCTGCCCTTAGATCAAGCCATGTTTCCATATCCGGCACAACGTTCATCTTCAATTCAGCTCTTGCCATATTTGTAAAAGCGCGTCCCTGGATCATGATATGTAGGGCATATCCTGCTAGATATTCCTGCAAAATAATATTGTAGTAATCGAAAATGACCGTTAGTATAAGGATCACCTCAATGTCCCGTGATCCTGATCCTGAGGTCCGGCTGAGGATCACTGCCTGCCAAAGAAATAAGGATCACTGGTTAGGATCACGTATAAGGATCATTCATAGTAAAAATCCAGCCCTAACAGGTATGATCAGAGAGGTAAAATATCCAAAATGGCTAGCCAATGTGGTTGTTGTCCAAAAGAAAAATGGAAAGTGGAGGGTATGTGTTGATTTCACTGATTTGAATAAGGCATGTCCCAAGGATCCTTTCCCATTACCACACATTGACTCCATGGTGGATGCAACGGCGGGGCATGAACTGTTGACCTTTATGGATGCATCATCTGGATTCCAACAAATTCAGATGGAATCATCTGACCAAGAGGATACAGCCTTTATGACCCCAACCGGTTTATATTGTTATATTGCCATGCCCTTTGGGCTAAGAAATGCAGGTGCAACATATCAAAGGCTGGTAAATATGATGTTCAAAGATCAAATTGGAAAAACTATGGAGGTGTACATAGATGACATGGTGGTCAAGTCAAAGAAAGCTGAGGATCACCTAAGGGACTTGGAAGAAGCATTCGATATCCTTGATAATTATAACATGAAACTAAATCCTTCAAAATGCCATTTTGGTGTTAAGGCAGGAAAATTCTTAGGATACATGGTAACACAGAGGGGCATTGAAGCAAGCCCGGAGCAAATCAAAGCATTAATAAATATCAAATCTCCTGCCAATGCCAAGGATATTCAAAGACTAACAGGCAGGATAGCAGCTTTGAACAGGTTCATATCGAAATCCTCAGAAAAGTGCAAAGAATTCTACGATATCCTAAGGAAGAATAAGAAGTTCGAATGGACTGAGAAGCATGAAAATGCTTTACAAGCCCTAAAAGAGTATATGTCCTCAGCACCAGCATTAGCAAAACCGGAAAAAGGAGATGTGTTATCCTTATATCTGGCGGTATCCTCAACCACTGTAAGTGCTGTCCTTGTTAAGGATCACGAAGGTACCCAATATCCTATCTACTATGTAAGTAAAAGTCTACTTGATGCCGAATCCAGGTACTCACACCTCGAAAAACTCATCCTTGCATTAATCATGGCATCCACTAAGTTAAGGCATTATTTTGAAACCCATACTATTGTTGTTAAAACTAATTTTCCAATTAAGAATGTCCTCAGGAAACCGGATATGTCAGGGAGAATGGCTAAGTGGGCAGTGAAGCTTAGTGCCCATGATATAAGATACGAACCGAGAACAGCCATTAAATCTCAAGCATTAGCTGACTTTGTGGCTGATTTCAGTAGTGATCTACAAAAGGAAGCAGAATTGGAGGTCCAACAGCTGGATGAGACCAAGGATCCTTGGATCCTACACACTGACGGATCCTCAAATATCAAAGGCACAGGGCTAGGGATCCTACTAAAATCGCCACAGGGGGACATAATACCCCACTCCATAGCCTGTGAGTTCCAAGCAACTAACAATGAGGCTGAATATGAAGCCTTAATTGCTGGCTTACAGATTGCTAAGGATATGGGGGTAAGATATCTCGAAGTATATGTAGATTCATTATTGATCACCAATCACTTTAATGGATCCTATGCTGTTAAAGGTGAAAAACTAACCAAATATTTAGAGATAGTCAAAGAATTGGCACTCTCTTTTGTTTCTTTTAGCTTAACACAGGTACCAAGGGAGGATAACACGGAAGCTGATGCATTGGCCAACCTAGGATCATCCTTAAAAATTCCAGAAGATATAAGTATCCCTATCATTCATATCCTGGCTCCTGCTATTGAAAATCAAGTAGCCATGGAAATAGAAGAGGATACTGCAGTAATCCCTAGTGAAGAAGCTCGATCTTATTCAGGATCATGGATCCCACCAATCATGAAATACTTGCAAAACGGAGAGATCCCAATGGGAGAAAATCCTAGAGCTTTCAGGATCAAGGTATCTCAATTTACAATCCTAAATAATATGCTATATAAACGATCCCTTGCAGGACCATATTTAAGATGTATTGGGGATCCTGAAATCGAAGAAGTATTGAGAGATTTCCATGAAGGAGATTGTGGAAACCACACTGGGGGCAGGGCATTATTCTCAAGGATCCTTAGAACAGGATACTACTGGCCAACCATGAAAAGGGATGCTGTAGAATACGCTAAAAAGTGTGATCCTTGCCAAAGACATAGCAATATCCTCCATCAACCAGCTGAATTCTTACACCCAATACCATCCTCTTGGCCGTTCATGAGATGGGGAATGGATATAGTTGGCAAGCTTCCTAAAGCACCTGGTGGAAAAGTATTTATGCTTGCCATGACTGACTATTTTTCCAAGTGGATAGAAGCTGAAGCCTTTGCTCAAGTCAGAGAGAAGGAAGTTATATCCTTTATCAAAAGAAACATTATAACCAGATTTGGCATTCCCTCTGAAATTATATGTGATAATGGTTCTCAATTCATTGGAAGGAGAACCACTAACTTTTGTGACAGTTGGGGAATCAAGATGATAACATCAACACCAGTTCATCCACAAGCCAATGGTCAAGCAGAATCATCCAATAAGATCATCATCAACAATCTGAAGAAAAAGCTAGGATCCAAGAAAGGGAAATGGGCAGAAGAATTGCCTTATGTGCTATGGGCTGATAGGACAACTCCCAAAAACGCCACTGGTCAAACACCTTTCTCTTTAGTATTTGGGGCAGAAGCAGTGATCCCAACAGAAATGGTGATCCCAACTGCTAGAACAAGTGCTCGTGATCCTGAAGAAAATGCTGCAATTCTAGCTCAGGATTTGGATACTATTGAGGAAATCAGGGATCTAGCCAGAATAAGGATGGCAAGCTACCAACAAAGAATGGCTGGTGCCTACAACAAAAATGTCAGGATAAGGAAGTTCCAAGTTGGAGATATGGTATTAAGAAAAGCATTTCAAAATACTGTTAATCCTGCTGACGGGAAGCTAGCACCAAAATGGGAAGGTCCCTACTTAATTGAAGCCGAAGCAGGAAAGGGGGCATACAGGCTGCTAACCATGGAAGGGAACTTGTTGCCAAGAGCATGGAATGCTGTTCACTTAAAGAAATATTTCATGTGAACATGATCCTTCATGCATGTAATCCTTACATTGGAGTATCCTTGAAGGATCCCGGTGCCATCGATGATCCTCATTCTGGTAATATGCTTATCCTAGAAACTATTATATTTTCCTATTTTTTACCTAAGGATAAGGATCACGTATCCTTCATCCTCTCCTCACAAACCATTTGAGTTATGATAGTTCAGGTATCTTCAGCAAATCCTCAGAGATCTCCAAAAGCACCAAAGATCCTTGGGTACAACCCCAGTTATCCTTGGGATTATCCCCAGTTTCCGCCAGCAGCGCACGATGATCCTGGTATAGTTCACGTCTTTGGGACCAGTACCCACTTTCGGGGCTGACAACCTCATCGTACTGGCTATATTTGGGATCCTACGTATAATGGTGGACGCACCATACATCCGTTCCTAAGGTTTCTAACGTTTTCACGTTAGCTAAGGTTTTGACATTTTCATGTCACTAAGTTTGGATAGTTGCCAGAAAGGGCCATACTCCAGTTTACATACGAACCTTTGGGCTTGTCCCCAGTTACTAACTTATCTTTTATATTGGCTTAGTCCCAAGTTATGTTCCATTTTCTCAGGTTTTCAAAGTTAAACAATTAAGGATCCTTAATCCTTATTATCCATTAAAGTCTTACCTATGGTTGTTCCGATTGAAGGTTAGGATCCTAACGTGGATCCTCAGGTATGATCCTTGACTATTTTTGATTATACTCTTTATCCTAACCAACCCTTATACTTTGACAACCGAACCAATGATCCTTGAACTAAAACACTTTGAGAATTTTCAATATGAGGATAGTTGATCCAGGATCATATCCTAAGTTTATTAAACACTTTGTCAACTCTCGTTATTTTAACAAATATAGCAATTGAGAAATAAGAGGATTATTGAAGGATAACAACACAAGATAAGCCAGAAAAGTTAAGTTATATTATTAAACAGAAGGATCATTAACCCTTTCAAAAAGTTGTCAAAATTGCCAACCCACATTTCTACCAGCAAAACGTGGCCCGTCCACATGGGTTGGCAAAGGGTGTCCATTGTCTATGCGGTCTTAGCATTTTGCAGAAAATAAAAGCGGCAGGATCACAAAGGCTTCATCCCCCAGACAGAGGATCCCTCCACCTTTTGTAATCCTACCTATTGTTCAAAGGATCCAGGATCCTTAACCCTAAGAAACTATTGTTCAGAAATTACAAACCATAATTGTTCACAAACACCACTACCACGAAAAACCACTGCCGATCCTAAAAAAAATTGGGCTCCGGCCTAGTCCCGAAATATCCATCATCGCCCAATCATGCAGCCTACACCTTCGCTGCTTCATCACCACCAGCATCTCCACCTTGATCCTTCTCAGCATCACCACCTTCCAGCATGGGGATCTCCTCAGCATCATCTTCATCCTCCAGGTCTGCCAGCCTTGCCTTCCAACCTTCAACATCCCACGAGCTTTTGTCAAAGGTAGGATCCTGAGCTTCCTCGGCCATCTGAAGTTGTATCTTATACATAGCGATTGCCGCGGAGACCTTAGCATCTTGGGTGATCTCCTGCTTCTCGTTATCCATATCAATCAACCTTTGAGCAGCCTCAGTCTTCATGGCCCGGAGTTCCTTCTCAAGATCTGCTATCTTGAGATCCTTGAGCACGCCCATTTGTTGAAGGTCGGCAATCTGGCTCTCTTGATCCTCAACATGGCCTAGATAGGTCTCGATCTCGGCAAGTTTCTGCAAAGAAGGGAATAAGGTAAGTACAGAACCGGATGATCCTCGAAAGAAACAGGACATACAAACAGGATATTCAAAACGGATGACCAACAGGGGCAGTGATCCTTACCTCATTCACGTAATCAAGGAATTGCTGACGGAGGAGGGGAAATCCTTGGAGATCTTCAGAGGTTTTCCTCTTTTTTCCCTTGCCCCGGATAGACGCTTTGGGAGCGGATGCTGAAGGACTGACAGCAGGAGCCTTCTTCTTCTTAGAAGACGTGACATTGGCAAGGTCACTTATCCCAAACATGGAGGCAGATTTAACAGACCTGGCAGATTTTCCGGCACCTACACAATTCAAAAACAAGATAAGTTCCCTTGTTAAATTAAATACTTTCACATAAAACTTATTTTTTATGAGGATACTTACTTGACATTGTGGCAGACGCAGAGGATATCTCTTGAGAATCTTGGATAATAATCTGGAAGCTTCGAACTTCAGGATCAAGCTTCTTGAAAGCTAACACTCTCTCTTTGGCAGCAGGGGTCAACTTTAAGTGAGCAACGGAGATAGCTGCATAAAAAGACAAAAAAAGAAAAGACATCAGTGATCCTCATCATATGAGACAGAACTGATAGTGATCCTTCGAGGATCCTCTATCCTACCATGAGTGGCCCATTCCTTGGGCAGATCCTTCCCATCCGGGATGGAATCCCTCTTAACAAAGAAAAATCGACGTTTCCAGTTGGTATCATTCTTGGTCACTTTGAAAATAGGGTGATCCTCCCCAGCTTTCCGTTTCAGCAGATACCGGTGGGAACCAAACGTAGTAAGATCATAGAGCTCGGCCAGCTCTGCCATCCCCAGATCAATCCCTTCTTGCTCAATGATCCTCTCGAAGGTATATAGAACCCTCCAGATCATCGGCATAGCTTGGATATATGAGATGCCGGTAAGAGAAAAGAAAGATTGGGTGAACATCGGAAAAGGATATGAATACCCAATGAGGAAGGGAGTAGCAGGAAAAGCCACCCAGACATCTGAGACAAGATCGCTCAAAGCAGTAGGATCAAAGGGTTTGAAAACAACATTCGCTGGGAAACAATGGCGAATCTTGTCTATGTGGACATCAGTAAAGCAGCATCTCTCCACGGGAGAATCCTTGATAATTCCCTGGCTCTTTAAGGGACTCTCCTTCTTGGGATTCTTGTGCGGAGAATTACGGAGCAGCATATTTTGAACAAAAAACAGAGTAAAAGCACGAAAGAACAGAGCAAAGAAGAGAAAGAAGAAGATGATACCTGATCAAGAGTCTTCAATGATGGTTATAAAGGGAGATACTTCGAATTTAAATACAAAATGATCCTAACCCTATCTCCTATTTATAATGATGATTTGCAGGGATCGTCACATCAGTGACGTAAATATCACAACGGCTAGTCCATATGTAACGGCTAGTAACCCGGAGTCGCCCGTTAGAGATAAGCTCAAAACAAAATATAACTCATCTATTTACAATTAACTCCTTATATTTTGGGGGCAATTGTTGGGGCTGGATTTTACTATAAATGATCCTTATACGTGATCCTGACCAGTGATCCTTGTTTCTTTGGCAGATAGTGATCCTCAGCCAGACTTCAGGATCAGGATCATGGGACGATATGGTGATCCTTACACTAACGGTCACTTCCACTTGTTACAAAATTGTTTTGCAGGAACACCTAGCAGGATATGCCCTATACATCATGATCCAGGGACGCGTTTTCACAAATATGGCAAGAGCTAAATTGGAGATAGACGTTGTACCGGATATGGAAACTTAGCTTGATTAATGGGCAGCAATTTAGGCTAGATTATCTTTATTTCTAAAGGGGTAATGAGCTGATTAGTGGTCTATCTACCTAAAATAAGTTACCTACACATGTATAAATACCACTCTTCCTCATTCGGAAGAACACACACGACATACGACACAACTCTCGAACACTTAGACACTCAGTGATCCTTGTACTCAGCTCATTATCATCCGAAGTTGTAACTACATTTTTATTATATTGAAGTTGGTGATCGGTAGTTGCCATCACCCGAGGTTTTTTATGCCGGAGATCATACATTGATCAAGGGCTTTTTCCTCGTATAAATCATTGTGTCTTTGTATCTTTATCACAGAAGTGATCCTTTACTTTCATAGCTAACCAAGCATCATACCCCGTTTACATAAAGTTTGGTTACATTATCCTTGTGTGATTTTTGACCAAAACAGATCGAAGCAATTACTAAATGGAAAACCCCTGAGTCACCAACTGAGGTTAGAAGTTTCTTAGGATTGGCCGGTTATTATAGAAGATTTATTCGAGATTTTTCTAGAATAGCCATTTCTTTAACTAAGTTAACCTGTAAATCTGTTAAGTTTGAATGGGGACCAAAACAAGAAGAAGCCTTTAGAATCCTTAAGCAAAGATTAACCCATACACCCATACTAGCATTACCAGAAGGAACTAAAGACTTTGTAATCTTTTGTGACGCTTCTAAGTTAGGTTATGGATGCGTATTGATGCAATGTCAAAATGTTATAGCTTATGCATCTAGACAACTTAAGAGTCATGAAGGAAATTATTCGACCCATGATTTGGAATTAGGAGCCATAATTTTTGCCCTTAAAATTTGGAGACATTATCTTTATGGTAGTAAGTTTACCATATTCACTGATCATAAAAGTTTAAGATATGTTTTCGGGCAAAAAGAGCTGAATATGAGACAAAGACGTTGGATAGAATTGCTTAGTGATTATGACTGCGATATTCAGTATCATGCAGGAAAAGCCAATGTGGTGGCTGACGCTTTAAGTCGAAAATATTATGAAAAGCCAAAAAGAATACGTTCTCTTAAATTAAATCTGCAAGTAGATTTAAACGAACAGATTAGAAAAGCACAAGAATCAGTAATCAAGGAAGATACTGAAAAATTAAAGGGAATGATTAAGGAATTAGAACAAGGAATGGATGGAATTTGGAGGTTCCATAAAAAGAGAATGTGGATACCTAAATTAGGAAATTTACGTTACCGTATATTAGAAGAAGCTCATAAATCTAAATATACGATGCATCCAGGAAGTGATAAAATGTACCAGGATTTAAGAAAAAATTTCTGGTGGATAGGAATGAAAAAGGATATAGCAGCTTATGTTTCTAAATGTTTAACTTGCTCACAAGTTAAAGCTGAACACTAGAAACCCTCAGGTTTATTACAACAATTAGAAATACCAGTTTGGAAGTGGGAATTGATAACAATGGATTTTGTTACCAAATTGCCTAAAACAAGGAAAGGAAATGATACAATCTGGGTGATTGTAGATAGGTTAACCAAGTCAGCTCATTTCTTACCAATAAAGGAAACCTTTAGTATGGAACAATTAGCCAAATTGTATGTAAATGAAATCGTTTCTTTACATGGCATACCTTTATCAATTGTTTCTGATAGAGATAGCCGTTTTACTTCTCATTTTTGGTCAAGTTTTCAAAGAGCAATGGGAACTAAGCTAAACCTAAGCACCGCTTATCACCCTCAAACGGACGGACAAAGCGAAAGAACAATTCAGACGATGGAGGACATGCTTAGAGCTTGTGTAATTGATTTCGGAGGTAATTGGGACGAACACTTACCTTTGATAGAATTTTCTTATAATAACAGTTATCACACAAGTATCAATGCTGCACCATTCAAAGCACTTTATGGACGAAAGTGCAGAACCCCAGTCTGTTGGGCAGAAATTGGAGAAAAGCAACTATCTGGACCCGAGATAGTACAAGAAACAACCAATAAAATTATTCAAGTCAAGGAACGACTGAAAGCAGCACGTGATCGACAAAAGAGTTATGCCGATAATAGACGTAAACCCTTAGAATTTCAAGAAGGAGATAAAGTATTATTGAAAGTTTCACCCTGGAAAGGAGTGGTAAGATTCATCAAAAGAGGAAAGCTAAGTCCCAGGTATATTGGACCTTTTGAAATTATCCGAAGAATAGGACCTGTAGCTTATCAGCTACGGCTGCCAGAGGAAATGGCAGGAATACATGATGTGTTTCATGTATCCAATCTTAAAAAGTGTTTAGCTGGCGAATCGCTCGTAGTATCTCTCAAAGATATAGAGATAAATGAGCAACTCAAGTTTGTGGAGAAGCCTCTACAAATTGAAGATAGGAAAATTAAGAATCTCAAACATAAAAGACTAGTTCTGGTCAAAGTGAAATGAAATTCCAAAAGAGGACCCGAGTACACATGGGAACTTGAATCGGAAATGAAAAAGAAATATCCACACTTGTTCCAGTAGATCTCGAGGACGAGCTCTAAAACAAGGTGGGGAGGATATAACAACCCTCGGTAAAACCGACATTCTCATAATAATTCCGACACCCTAAATACATCTTTAAATATATCAACTTGTCTTTATATGCACCCCGTATGTGAAAACCGAGCCCAAAAATAGATTATACTATATAAAATAAATAAAAAACAAAATTTGTTAAACTGAGGCGGGCCGCGTAGGGCCTCACCTCAAGTTCATGCGGGCCGCGCGAATAGGAAAACCTGATATCGCCAAAACCATAAGCCCAAGCGGGCCGCGTACATGTTTGGTCTAGTTGATGCGGGCCGCGAGCGACCCAAATTGTGGCATAACCCGGTGCGGCCACGTGTCCAACTCGTGTCGAGCCTATAGGGTGACCCAGCCAAGCTACGCCATTGACCTAAGTCAATGCGGGCCGCGTAAGGCCTGGCCAAACTCCGCGCGGGCCGCGAGAGATCGCGATTACAGCCCTATATAAGAAGGCAACGGGCTTTCAGTTTTCGTCGCTCACAACTTTCTTTCTTTCTAAATTTCTGAAGTAGTATACACTATAGCCGGGCATTATACACCCTAAATTAGCGAGGTTCTGCTACGATGTAAGTATTATAACCCCTGGAGACGTATTAGATACGCTGCCCGATTGATCTAGGGTTCCGTAACGGCTGTCGTGGTTCTGCCCGACGTAGTCGTTGGAATGCCGTCTCGGGGAGGGTATTACTAATGTTAAAATGGGTTATTATACTAACACACGTGAAATTGTGTAAATTATAGATATTCACCAGGAAATCATAAAGGAAAACCCTAAAATAGCAATGTGAGTAATCTCCTTTTTGTTAACAGTTTTTACAAAACCTTAACCTTTTTACAATGCAATTTAGCAGTGATTGAGTCTTTGTAATTCTACAATTACTGCCGGTATGTTGGGGTTTTGTATACAAAATTGTAGTAACGTTACCATTGGACGACGAGTTAGCCAATGTGTAATATGACCCTCAGTCAGATGTGACACTACTGAATGAGTAATTGGGTATATGGAAACATTGTAATCGCCTTCAATACTGTTTAAAGTTAAATTAATAATTCTTGATTAAACTGAGATTTATTCACCAGTATTTTCCACTGACAAAACCTTTTTAAAACGCGTTTCAGGTAACAAAATGTGAAAGCCAAACTAGAAGCCAGCTGGACAGCACTGAAGGCTTAGAAAAGTGGCTATAAAAGTTACCTAAATAAAAGAAAGCGTTTATTTCAATAAAGTGGGATTTATCCCTGTAATTCAGTGTGTAATAAAAACTTGGGTTTCACCCATATGTTTGATATTATAAAATAAGGTGGTTTACTCTGATTTAAACATTTCCTAACTACGGTCCTGATGAAATTTCCGCTGCCAAATAAATTAATAACGTGATACCACCGCAACTGGCTCACGGCCGCCTGTTCCCCGGAGAGAGGGATCGGGGGTTGTGACAGTGTTTTCTGCTCCTCTTTTGTCCTTGATTTCGATGTCGAATTCTTGGAGGAGTAGAATCCATCTGATCAAACGGGGTTTTGCGTCTTGTTTCTTGAAGAGGTATCTGATGGCTGCATGGTCTGTATAGACTACTGTTTTAGAAAGAACAAGATAAGAACGAAATTTATCAAAAGCAAATACCACTGCTAGTAATTCTTTTTCTGTAGTTGTATAATTTTCTTGTGCATCATTAAGAGTTTTACTAGCATAATAAATTGGGTGGAAATGCTTTTCTTTTCTTTGTCCCAAGACTGCTCCAACAGCAAAGTCACTTGCATCACACATGATTTCGAAAGGAAATTTCCAATCTGGCGCTATCATGATAGGTGCATTGACTAGCATTTCCTTAAGAGTTAGAAATGCTTGATTGCATTCCTTGTCAAAGATGAAGGGTGCATCTTTTTCAAGTAATTTTGTTAGAGGCCTTGAAATTTTTGAAAAGTCCTTGATAAACCTTCTATATAATCTGGCATGTCCTAGGAAACTTCTGATTGCTCTTACGGAGGATGGAGGAGGTAATCGAGAAATAGTTTCTATTTTTGCTCGATCAACTTCCATTCCTTCGCTCGAGATTTTGTGACCGAGTACTATTCCCTCTGTTACCATGAAATGGCATTTTTCCCAGTTAAGGGCGAGGTTAGTTTCCTCACATCGGGATAGCATTCGTTCAAGATTATCGAGGCATTGGTCATATGAGTCTCCAAAGATGGAAAAGTCGTCCATGAAGACTTCCATTGTTTTTTCTATCATATCATGGAAAATGGCCACCATACAACGTTGGAATGTTGCGGGCGCATTACATAGACCGAATGGCATGCGTCGATATGCGAAGGTTCCGTAGGGACATGTGAAAGTTGTTTTCTCTTGTTCTTCTGGTGCTATCGGTATTTGAAAGTAACCTGAAAAACCATCTAAGAAACAATAAAATTTATGACCGGACAATCTTTCTAACGTTTGATCAATGAAGGGTAAAGGAAAGTGGTATTTCCTTGTTGCTTCATTTAATCGCCTATAATCTATACAAACTCTCCATCCTGTGACGGTTCTCGTTGGTATTAATTCATTTTTCTCATTAGTTATTACCGTCATACCTCCTTTCTTTGGGACTACTTGAACGGGACTTACCCACGGGCTATCGGAGATAGGGTAGATTAGTCCGGCGTCAAGTAGTTTGATGACTTCATTCTTAACCACTTCTTGAACATTAGGGTTCACTCTTCGTTGTGGTTGAATTACCGTTTTGTAGTCATCATTCATTAAAATTTTGTGCGTGCACATGGAAGGGCTTATTCCTTTAATATCTACAAGCTTCCAAGCGATCGCGTTTTTGTGTTTTTTAAGTAGGCTAATTAATTTCTCTTTTTCTACGTTACTTAATTTAGATGAAATAATTACAGGTAAACTACCATCTTTGCCTAGAAAAGCATATTCCAAACCTTTAGGAAGTTCTTTGAGCTCAATGGGTGGGTCTTTAGAAGACACCTTATTTTGTGGCTCATCTAGATTAAGAACCTTAAAGGTTTGTTCTATGGCTATCTCTTCTTCGACAAAGTGGTCTTCTTCGTTAGTCGTATCGGGTGGTTCAGCTTCATCTTCAATTAGGGGGTCATTTTTGCCAAAAGGATATTTCATTGAACGCTCAAGGTCTATGCTCCTTTTGAATGCCCCTAACTGAAGAGGTAGATTGTTGAATTTCCGGTTTTTCAAAGCTTTATGAGTTTGTACAAAAGGTTTTCCCAAGACTAGTGGAGCGTCATCGAGGATGACAAAGTCGGTTTGGGATTATCAATTGATTTGTTTGAACCAAGACATCTTCAACTACACCGACTGATTTTATCACTTTTCGATCGGATAGAAAAATGGGAATTTGAAGTGGAGTAAAATCACTAATACTTAATTTTTCAAAAATGTAGTTAGGCATCATGTTAACACAAAGATCTTTATCAATGGTGATATTGCTAATAAATGAATTTTGAAAAAAACATGGAACCGGTGTAATGTTAATTTCAAAAGGGTCTTCTTCTATTAGCGAGGTTTGATCATTAGTTAACTTAACACTTACTAATTCTTTGATTTTAGCACTAGTGTTTAACTCTTTTAAAAACTTGGCATGAGGGGTTACTAAACAATGATTTTCGAAAGTAGGTGACAAGAGAATAATTTCTTCAAAATTAGACTCTTCATGAATTTTAACATTATCGGACTCACCTTTTTCATTGTTTAACTCATGTGTCGGTTTTTCACTTTCTTGTTCTTCCATTTTTACATTTTCAACTACCTCTACGTTATTATTTTTTAATTCTTCTCTTGCGCGGGATTCCTCTTCCCTTGCGCGAGATTCTTTCATGTAACGTTCGATAGTTTTAATGTGTTCTAATATCCTATTGGTCACTTCGGTGAGAGAAAAAGAATTTGGATCCTCAAAGCTTGAATCCGGTTGTTCGATCCTTGGCTCCTCATGATTCTCATATGAAGTAGATGGTTCACACCATTGTTCTTCATTGTAAGTATATGATGGATAAGGGTTGAAACTTTGTTCTTCATAGTACTCATATGAGGTGGGTTGTTCACGCCATGGTTCCTCATAATAAGAATATGAAGGTGGTGGCTCATATCTTGAGTCTTCAAAGTATGAGTATGAAGGCTCATACCTTGGTTCCTCAAAATATGAGTATGAGGGAGGAGGTTCATACCTTTGGTCTTCATAGGATGTGTATGAAGTTGGTGGCTCGTACCTGGACTCCTCATAATGGTTGTATGAATTGGATGGTTGATATGAAGTATTATATTGAACCGAGCGTGCGTTACGACAATTAGTGCAATAATTACCCCTATAATCATCCTCATCATAGGTGTAGTTGTAACCTCTTGAGTATTGATCCATAAGAATCACTCAACAGACCACAACTGAGTCTCGGGACCAGAAAACAAAAATAAAGACGGAAACAGAAGCTGGACACGGCCCCGTGTTTAGTGGACACGGCCCCGTGGTCAGGGTCTGTATCTGGGCGTTTTAATTAAAGTTACTGGTCACGTTGAGCACGGGGGCGTGTTCAGTGAGCACGGCCCCGTGTTCAGACTCTGTATCTGGGTATCTAACTAAAAATATGCAGCACGGGGGCGTGTTCAGTGAGCACGGCCCCGTGTTCAGGCTACTGTAAATGCAAACTAAACTAAAATGCAGAAAAATGTGTGCGCGTTTTAAAAAGGTTTTGAAAAACTGATTAGGCCGTCGATTTTAAGCTTTCTTAAAATCCTTGTGTCCCCGGCAGCGGCGCCAAAAACTTGATGTGCGTGAAGTGTGTTATATTTTAGATGTATATTTAAGCCCCTTTTTACACTTTTAGCCAAGTTTTAAATTTATAAAACACGATATTTACTAACACTAAACACACATATGGGCAAGTGCACCCATCGTGGACGTAGTATAGTGTTGGTAAGATACCGAGGTCGTCCAATGACACAAGAGCTTTTAATACCGGTTTATCCTCAACGTCTAATCAAATCAAAAAGTGAGAAAAATGTTTTAAACAAAGAAAAATAAAAACTAACTAAATGCTGAAAAATAAAATAAAAACAGATAGACAAGATGAATCACTTGGATCCGACACGTGTGTTAGTATAACCTTTGATTATTTTCGCACTTTTGCACTTGTTTAAGAGATTATCTTAGTTATTGTAGTAGGCCCCTCTTTTGAAGGCGACGTTACCCTCAACCCAGTAGTTTGAGTCAGCAAGGATACAACCCAGTAATAACGCCAAGACACCACGGACAAACGATAAGGAACGATCACCTTCAACATAAGTAACTAGTTATTAAAGTCATTAATACAAAACCAAATAAAAAGTGTAAAAGATTAAAAATAAAAAGTATTATACTAAACACTTGTCTTCACCAAGTGATGTAAGAGACTTAGGCAAACATGGCCTTGATTGTCAAGAACTCTTACGATCAATCTTGGATCCCGAGACGACTCACACACTCTATGATGGACAATGGATGATGGTGGTGGATGATGGTGTTATGGTGGTGGTGGGTGGTGGATGAAGTGTGAGAGAGGTGGTGTGCCAAGGGATGAGATGGAATGAAACCAAGCACCCCTATTTATAGGCTGAACAGAAGGCTGGGCACGGCCCCGTGTCCGCTGGACACGCCCCCGTGCCCGTCTGACATTCTCTCTCTTCATTAATTGTAATTCGCAATTACAATTAATGCGCCTGCTGTGCAATGGAAGCTTCTACTGGTTTGTCTTTTCTGCTGCTTCTTGGGCACGGCCCCGTGTTCGCTGGACACGGGGCGTGCTCAGTCTTCTGTTTTCTCTTCTTTGCCTTGGGAGGTGCCGTTGAGGATCCGGGCAGTCTACTTTTATTCCTTTTCTTGTATTTATGCTAGAATTAGTTGTCTTTTTGCTTCTTTTGTGATTTTGAGCTCATTTCATCCTGAAAATACAAAAGGAAGACAAAAACACTCTTTTTCCAACATTAGTACTTAAAAAGGGTTAGTTTTATGCCTTAATTGATGTGATTTATATGTTGCATTTTACACACATCATATGTGGTTTCGGGTAATCAGGTTGGGTATCACATAATCACATACCCGCAATTTTTTTTAAAACTAATCTCATACCCGGCACATACCCGTTGGACTTCGTGTATACGCATTATGTTTTAAGTTTCAGATATACCCATCGGACTCAGGCTTGTTTGGTCATCCCTAATAGTTGTTACAAAATTCCATGATTCCACAAACTACATCGCGTCATGTCAAAGTTCATAATTCCTTTAAAAGTCTTAACTTTTCTCACAATTAACAATCCTCCACAAATTCCACATCACACTCCACCTCATCACCTACTTTTACATTTATTTTATATATGTTAAGACTATGGGGTATGGGGCGTGGGTTGGGTACAAACGCCCAAGTCACCACCCCGGGTGGGCTTGGGTTTCGGCGTGGCCCCTTGGGTGGCAGCCCGGGCGTTGGGCGGGCCTAGTGGTCTTCCGTGGCCGGCTCTCATTGGCTGGGTTGGCTAGGCTATAGGTGGCTAGGATTTAAATAATAATTTTAGGCTTTTTTTTTTAATTTTGTGTATTTTTATAATAATTGAAAAAAATTATAACACGTGGCCAACCCACGCGGGCTAGCCACGCCCCGCCATACCGACCCAACATGCAACTGATTAATAGTGCCCCTCGAAGTCCACGTGTCAACACATACCCCAAACCCTTGCCTCACCATACTTTGTAAAATAATAATACTAAATTACTAAGACTAGATAAAACCGTACGGAATGAACCGGCATATTTCACCGGTGATAAAAAAAAATTATATATCCGTTGACGAATCTCTAACGACACGAAATGAACCGGCATATTTCACCGGTGATAAAAGATTTTATATATCCGTTGACGAATCTCTAACGATTTTGTATATATTTCGCAATTACAAATTATAATATATTGTACCGTTATTTGGCATTTTGAGATAAAACAAGAAGACGACGGCCATTGCTGTTGATCTTGGTGCAAAGGTATGTAAATTTTTCTTCAGTTTTTTTAATTTAATGTCTGAATTTGATGTCATTATCTTCGATACCTATTGTTTCTTTTCAGAAAATTTGATTGTTTCATGATCTTATGTGATTCTTGTGAAAATATTTGTCCTTATTAGGGATTTAGGGTTACGGTGGTTTTCTCAATTATTATTTTAATTTTGTTTTCATGTTCTTGTATTGTAACGTCACTGCGTTTTGATGATTATTTGAATACTTGCTGACATGTTTTTACTGAGTTTCTTAATCTGGTTTATAATAAATGTAATGTTTCGTTGGTTATTTTTACTTTTTAGATCAATATGTGTGCAACATCTTGGAATATCTTACTACTTGGTTTGTTGAAAGCCTTTGGGATGTTTAACTTCTTTCTCAGTTTTCTTTTAGTTGCAAAATTACGGTTTATTTGATCTTTAAACTTTGACTTCGCTCTCATTTTTTTCTAGAGCCTGTTTGGATTTATAACCCCTTTTTTTGGAGATTGGTGTAATTAATTTTGGCTTGAATTACTACTTGACGTACTGGCTTGCATAATCTTATCGAATTGTTCGATTATGGATTTCTTTGAATACATTTTCTAATTATTTTGTCTATGCGATTTGTAATGTCTTGCTGCTTTTGTTTTATATGTTGTCGATTGATTCCTTGGATTGTTTTTACTACTATTTTGGATCATTGAAAATCAACTCACTTCCCCGATTAGCATATACCAAGTGGGGTAAAGAATTCATTTTGTTTTGCAAGCTTCTTAAGTACCCTTATGGATGTGAGATCTTCTTTTAATACTCAGTTGGGTTATAGAGATCAGGCTCATATCCACTGTTAGCATCCGCCAAGTGGAGTTAAGTATTCGTTTTGTTGTGCAAGCTTTTGAACAATAAATTTCTTGAGACACCTTTTTGGATGGGAGATAACTTTCGATATCCATTTCAGTTTATGAAAATTTGACATATGTAAAAAATAGCATCTGCCAAGTATGGGTAAAACGTTCTTTTATATTTTATAAGTTTTTTAGTTATGAATTTCTTTGAATATATATTTTTTCATTGTTTTGTCTATTTTGTTTGTTACTACTTTTGGTTTTATATGTTTTCAATTTGATTTCTTGGATTTTTTAATACCGGAGAACACATTATACCCAATTTTGGATCATTGAAATTTAGCTCACATCTCTGATTAGCATCCTCCAAGTGAGGTAAAGAATTCATCTTGTTTTGCAAGCTTCTTAACAATGGATTCCTTAAGTACCCCTTGGATTTGAGATCTTCTTTTGATACCCAGTTTAGGTTATAGAGATCAGACTCATCTCCACTGTTAGCATCCGCCAAGTGGGGTTAAGAATTCGTTTTGTTTGCAAGCTTTTGAATAATGAATTTCTTGATATACCTCTTTGGATTTGAGATAACTTTCGATACCCAATTTAGTTTATGAAAATTTGACATGTTTTCAAAAATAGCATCTGCTAAGTATGGGTAAAAGGTTCTTTTTAAGAACATTTTATAAGTTTTTAGTTATAAATATTTTTGAATACATTTTTGTTCATCATTTTGTCTATTTTGTTTGTTACTACTTTCTATTTTATATGTTTTTCAATTTGATTTATTGGATTTTTTTTAATACCGGAGAACACATTATACCCAATTTTGGTTTATTGATATTTAACTCAATTTCCTGATTAGCATCCGCCAAGTAAGGTAAAGAATTTATTTTGTTTTGCAAGCTTCTTAATAATGGATTTCTTAAGTACCCCTTTGGATTTGAGATTTTCTTTTGATACACCCAGTTTGGGTTATATAGATCAGACTCATCTCCACCATTAGCATCCGTCAAGTGGGGTTAAGAATTCGTTTTGTTTTGCAAGCTTTGAACAATGAATTTCTTGAGATACCTTTTTGGATTTGAGATAACTTTCAATATCCAATTCAGTTTACGAGAATTTGACATTTTTTTCTAAAATAGCATCCGCCAAGTATCGTTAAAAGTTATCTTTTTTTTTCTTTTCGTTTTTTTAATATTGTATAAGTTTTTGGGTTATGAATTTCTGTGAATACATTTTTGTTTCATTATTTCGTCTATTTTGTTTGTTACCACCTTTTGTTTATATGTTTTTCAATTTTTCAATTTGATTTCTAGGATTTTTTTATCAATACCATTATGGATATGTGAACACGTTATACCCAGTTTTGGATCATTGAAATTTAACTCAATTCCCTAAGTAGCATCCGCCAAGTGAGGTAAAGAATTCATCTTGTCATGCAAGCTTCTTAATGGTGGATTCCTTAAATACTCCTTTGGATTGAGATTTTCTGTCACACCCCTAATTTCCACGTGTCACCGGTGGGCCCGGTGGGGGAGTATCGTGACGTAGTTGATATCATCATTTGTCAAACAACACAAATTATAATGCACAGCGGAAGCAAATGAAAATAGATTTATTTCAACCATTAAGTGTAATATCGAGTATCACAAATAGTCGAAATAGATCCACAGGCGGATCGAAAATAAAGAGAAAGAAATTGTTCAACAGATATATGCATCCCAAAGCTTGCGAGACTCTATGATGCTAAGGAGAAACCAGCCTATTGCGTATAGCACCTGCACTTAATCTTTTTGGGGAAAATACGTCAGTTTGCACTGGTAAATACAATTTAACTGACTCATTCTGAAAACATTTGAAAAAATTGGTTTTAAATGCACAAGGCACAAAACATTTTATAACTTGGGAATAATTAATCAAAGTTAAACTTGTAAAAGATTTACATGTTTGTTGTGCGTTCAGTCGCCCGAGTCGTGTCGGGTTTAAGGTTAAATGACACACCACTAGTATAAGTCCGCGGCGGGAAGCCAACGTTTATACCTTAATAATATGGACATAATACCGGGTGTACGCCTACACCCGGGTGTCAAGGTCGTGGCCAAAAAATGATGCCAAGGATATCCGGGACATGGTCATTAAGCTCCCAAAGGCGTAAAAACAAACAACACCAAGTTTTCAAACGGGTCACATTGATAATACCCAACTACTAATGAGTTGGGGTCAATTGCCCGACCAAGCGGTATTTTATATACCGTACCCCCAAGCCCGTATAGGGAAAATAAGTTAAAAGTATTTACCTGAGCAAGTATAACCACAATTTCAAAAATGCACGTGTCTTTTACTGGGCTCCTATTCTGGAACGAAGGTTATAATAACCTATTAGAATACTAACGGGTCTTTAATATAGCCTAGGCCTAGACCGGTTAGTTTCGAATAATAAATATGGTTTAATCGCGAGGAATGCGAAAACCGGGACGAAACGTGATTTAGACCCTACAAGCTTGGATACTTGTAAAATATGGGTAAACTAAACACATTCTGAATTTAGAGACTAAGATGATACGGTTTGACCCGTTTCGGCTAATATGCGTGAACTAGTCACATAAGCTGATCCGAACGCGAAAGTGCGTAACGAGTAACCATATATGTCATATGCAAGTTTCCTGAGATTATATGCACCAAATGTATTGTAATATCAGTAAGGTATGTCCAAATATGCCCCAAATGTTTTTAAACGCCAATTACGCCTCATAAGGGCATTTTGGTAATTTTACATAGGCTAAAAGGGTAAAAACGGAGAATCTGAGTTTCCAACTTTAGTTTACTGTTATAATATAAATTTTATTAAATATATTAGTGGGTATTATATCTTTTATGTAAAAACTAGTTTCGACATATACTATGTCGTAAAAATGCCTAAAAAGGCGATTTGGAGCCATTTCCGGGTTTTAAAAGAAAAGCTGATATTTTTATATTTCCAGAAGGCTCAACATATCATATTTAACATAATAAATCAGTAGAAAAAGGTTTGAGGTCAAAAGGTTTTGTAAAACTCATTTTATGGCCGAAAGGGCAAAATCGGCATAAGCCGAATTAAGCTTAAAACCTCTAGTTATGCTCATCCTAAAAATAAATAAAAATCTTTAAAATTCCCAAAATATTATTATATAACAGTGGGTATAAAGTTTTGATATAAAATTCGGGTTTAAATAGGTTATGTGTTAATTACGCTAATTATTTACTAAGAAAGCTTCTAATTACGCTAATGAGCATAACTCTTAATCTAGACCTCGAACTGATGTCAAATTTTGGGGACAAGTTTATATTTCAGTAACTAAGGTGTCTACCCTTTTATATTTCCAAAATTCATGATTTTTGGACATTTGGGCATAATGGTCAATATATGGGCATTTAACGGAAACATGCATATGATCAAGATATCCAATGAACCGTGTTGTATAATCACAGGAGGATATACTAACATGCTATTAGGTCCAAAAGAAGTTCTAAGGCAATCTTAATCTTGACTAAAACGGGTCAGAACTGAAAGTCAAAGCGAAAGTCAAACTATGCGACTTTCGGTTCCGCACCGGGTCTAAACAGAAAATTGTCGAGTTGAACATGTTGGAACATGTTCTTATACTTATTACCAAGTTATATTAATGTTCAAACAGGTTACATGCAACCTACATTGCTAATTATGCGCTAATTTGAGATTAAGCATTCTGTTGACTTTTATGATTTGCTTTGACTCGACAATTGACATGCTTAGAGTGGGAATCTGGAAACACCCTTTTAAGGGTTTGTTACCCACTTAATTACCTTCCTAAAGGTATCTTTAATTCGTGATTTGACAGAGCACATTATGCTTAATCACGAAGTCAAACCTTAATTACGACGGTTTGACTTTTACTTAATTAGCTAAGCTAGAAAGGATTAAAGAAGGTTAAGGACACTTACAAGAGTCCTAAGATGGATTAGAGAGCCTAAGAAAATGAGTTGGTGACCAGAGGAGCTCCAGAAAGTCTTTAGCCAAAGTTCCAAATGAGCAAGTGTCAAATGATCACACTTGAACCCTTTATATAGTGAACTAGGAGCTCCAAGATCTTGACAAGCAAGTCTAGGGTAGTAAAGGGATGATCCCAAGTGTCCCTAAGGAGCTATTTACTGCCTAGCAAGCCCATAGATTCCCAAATTTACGTTTTAAGTCAGTTAAACGAATTGGACAGGCAGCTGTCCAAAACTTACTGCCAGCGACGGTCTTACGGACCGTAAGCTTGAGGCCTTACGGTCCGTAAGGACCTCTTGCGGACCGTAAGCTAAAGGGGTTACGGTCCGTAACCGACCTTACTGAAACATGGTTCAGGTGCCTTCCTTACGGACCGTAAGCCTAAGGCTTTGCGGTCCGTAACCGATCCTTGCGGAACATGCCCAGGTACCCTGCTTACGGACCGTAAGCCAGGGGCCTTGCGGTCCGTAAGCGATGGCCAGAAGACAAAAGTTTGAAAACTTTTAAGTCTTGACCATGCAATCCACCATTCCGAAATCAGACTTTCTTTTGCAGATGTGGGCCACCTGGTCCAGCCATTGCATGCCCTACTTCCTCTTACATGTTCCTCATTCAAACTTAAATCATAATGGGACTTGTAAGATCGACGGAGATTCCAAAAATGAGTCTTGGACTCTCAATTACTTGGCCAAGCTATAACAATTCTTATTTACAAGAGTTTTATTTAAATTAGGAGTAGTAACAACCTATAATTTCCGAAGTCCTTGATAAAGATGCAACTTTATTTATTTGAGAGCAACCGGTTATCATATGAGATGATCCTCAATTGATTTAAGGATCTTGGGATTTATAAAAATTTCGGGTCGCTCAGAGGTGATTTAATAACGTGTCGCCTTTGGGTCGTTCAGAGGTATTTTAAATAACATGACGCCCCTTTTTATTAGAAATCCTACCACATATCTCTTTATTAAATCCGGTTTCTCTGACACGTCTGTCACACACGACACGTGTCTTTATTCTAATGGACAGGAATTTTCGAGGTGTTACATTTTCTTTTGATATTTTATATAGATCAGAGTATCAGACTCATATCCACTGTTAGCATCCGCCAAGCGGGGTTAAGACTTAAGACTTCGTTTTGTTTACAAGCTTTTGAACAATGAATTTCTTGTGATACCTTTTTTGGATGTGAGATTATTTTTCGATGTCCAATTCAGTTTATGAAAATTTGACCTATTTTCAAAAATAGCATCTGCCAAGTATGGGTAAAACTTTCTTTAATGAAAAAAATATTTTATAAGTTTTTTTTGTTATGAATTTCTTTGAATACGTTATTTCTTCGTTATTTTTTCTGTTTTGTTTGTTACTACCTTCTGTTTATACGTTTTTCAATTTGATTTCTTGGATTTTTTTAATACCATTCCCAATATGAGAACACATTATACCCAATATTGGCTCTTTGAAATTTAACTCACTCCCCTGATTAGCATCCGCCAAGTGAGGTAAAGAATTCATCTTGTTTTGCAAGCTTCTTAATAGTGGATTTCTTAAGTACCCCTTTGGATTTGAGATCTTTTTTTGATACCCAGTTTGGGTTATAGTCTTATAGAGATCGGACTCATTTTCACTATTAGCATCCGCCAAGTGGGGTTAAGAATCCGTTTGTTTTGTAAGCTTTTGAACATTGAATTTCTTGAGATACGTTTTTGGATGTGAGATAACTTTTGATATCCAGTTCAGTTTATGAAAATTTGACATTTTTAAAAAATAGCATCTGCCAAGTATGGGAAAACGTTGTTTAAAAAAATTTATAAGTTTTTTAGTTATGAATTTCTTTAAATTTATTCTTTTTCGTTATTTTGTCTATTTTGTTTGTTACTACTTTTGGTTTTATATGTTTTCAATTTGATTTCTTGGATTTTTTAATACCGGAGGACACATTATACCCAATTTTGGATCATTGAAATTTAACTCATTTCCGTGATTAGCATCCGCCAAGTGAGGTAAAGAGTTCATCTTGTTTTGCAATCTTCTTAATAGTGGATTTCTTAGGTACCCCTTTGGATTTGAGATCTTCTTTTGATACCCAATTTGGGTTATAGAGATCAGACTCATTTCGACTATTAGCATCCGCCAAGTGGGATTAAGAATTCGTTTTGTTTGCAAGCTTTTGAACAATGAATTTCTTGATATACCCTTTTGGATTTGATATAACTTTCAATGTCCAATTTAATTTATGAATATTTGACGTGTTTTCAAAATTACATCTACCAAGTATGGGTAAAAGGTTCTTTTCTTAAAATATTTTATAAGTTTTTATTTATAATTTTTTTACTACATTTTTGTTCATTATTTTGTCTGTTTTGTTTGTTACTGCTTTCTCTTTTATATGTTTTTTAGTAAAGAATTCATCTTGTTTTGCAAGTTTCTTAATAGTGAATTCCTTAAATACCCCTTTGGATTTGAGATATTCTTTTGATACCCAGTTTGGGTTATAGAGATCACACTCATTTCCACTATTAGCATCCACTAAGTGGGGTTAAAAATTCGTTTTGTTTTGCAAGCTTTTGAACAATGAATTTCTTGATATACCGGATGTGAGATGACTTTCGATATCCAATTCAGTTTATGAAAATTTGACATATTTTCAAAATAGCATCTGCCAAGTATCAGTAAATGGTTCTTTTTTTAAATATTTTATAAGTTCTTAGTTATGAATTTCTTTGATTGCATTTTTGTTTGTTATTTTGTCTATTTTGTTTGTTACCACCTTTTATTTATATGTTTTTCAATTTGATTTCTGGGATTTTTTTAATACCATTCCCGATATGAGAATAAACTATACCCAATAGTGGATCCTTGGAATTTAACTCACTCCCCTACTTAGCATCCGCCAAGTGAGGTAAAGAATTCATCTTGTTTTGCAAGCTTCTTAATAGTGAATTTCTTAAGTACCCCTTCGGATTTGAGATCTTCTTTTGATATTATAGAGATCAGACTCATCTCCACTGTTAGCATCCGCAAAGTGGGGTTAAGAATTCATTTGTTTTGCAAACAATGGATTTCTTGATATGCCTTTTTTGTATTTTATATAAATTTCAATATCCAATTCCGTCTATGAAAATTTGACATATTTTCAAAAATACCATCTACCAAGTATGGGTAAAAGGTTTTTTTTTTTAAATATCTTACAAGTTTTTTGGTTATTAATTACTTTAAAACATATTTTTTTCATTATTTTTGTCTATTTTATTTGTGTATTTGTTACCTGTTTTATATGTTTTTAATTTGATTTCTTGGATTTTTCTAATATCATCAGTGTGGCGGATCTAGAAAATCCGCCAAGCCGTAACGTTTTATAGATAAGCCGTAACGAAATCGAAAAAACCTCAAATTTTTCCAAAATTTACACTAATTTTTCCAAATTTTTCCGCGCCAAGCCGTAGCGGGCGTTGCCCCCCGGCATAAGGTAGCTCCGCCCCTGAATATCATCTTGTATATGATAACACATTTAACATAGCCAGTTTTTGGATCATTGAAATTCGACTCATTTTCACCGTTAGCATCTGCCAAGTGGGGTAAAGAATTCATGGTGCTTTGCAAGTTTCTTAATAGTGGACTTCTTAAGTACCCTTCTGGTTTTGAGATCATCTTTCGATACCCAGTTTTTGTCGTAGAGATCAGACTCATCTCTAATATTAGCATCCGCCAAGTGGGTGAACAGTGCATTTTATTTTGCAAGCTTCTCGGTAGTGGCTTTCGTAAGTACTCTCTTGGATACGAGATCATCTTTTTTGAATATCCAATCTGATTTTTGGGAAACTTGACATATTTTTACAAATAGCATGTTCCAACTACCAAGTATGGGTAGAAAAGGTTTTCTGTAATAAATTTTAAAGCTTTTTAGTTATAGTTTAGTTGAATACACCTTTCCTTTATTTTGTTTATTTGGATATGAGAGAACCTCTCGATACCCAATTTGGATCACTCAAATTCGACTCATTTCCAATTAGCATCCGCCGAGTAGATTTAATAAGTACCCCCTTTTGGATTTGAGTTCATCCTTTGATGTCCATTTTGGTTTTTGAATGTTGTTTTTCTGGCAAAAGTATCATTATATTGATACAGTTTAAACATGGATGAAGAACACTTGTGTATTGTTGTCATATTTCTAACTCGTTTTGTTTACATTGCTTTGTAATGCTCCAAAGTTGCAATTAATTTTTGGTTTTCTATAGTGTCATGTTAAATTAGATCATATTTCCTTTCATAGTCCAGATAGACCAAACTATCATTTTTCTTATATATTTATTTATGTATGTTCTGAAGCTGGGGTCTCACTGAAAGTAGTTTCTCTATTCCTACGGGGTAAAGGTTAGACTGTCTACGTCTACATCTTACCCTTCTCAGACCCTACTTTAGTTTTGCTATTAGTAGGATTTACCGAGTATGATGATAAATAGATAATAATATTTCGTTTATAAATATTTTTTATTATTTTATATTTCGTTTATAAATAGATAATAATATATATTTAAATTAAAATTATATTTCACTAAAGAAACAAAAAATCAAACATTAAATAAAACGTAAAATTATAATTATTTTTAGTATAAACTGCTAAAATGGTCCCTGAGGTTTGGTCCTTTTGCAACTTTAGTCCAAAACTCAAATCTTTTGAATCTAGGTCTCTGTGGTTTCAGTTTTATTGGCATTTTCATCAAAAAGCAAAATCTAATCAAATTTTTCAGTTAACATCCAACGTTTTTGTCTTTTTCCTTTCTTTTAATGAAGGGCAAAATGGTCAGATTTTTTTTAATTTGTTATAATAAAACGTTAAAAGACCATTTGCCCTTCGTTAAAAAAGAGGGAAAAGATAAAAAATAGATGTTAACTGAAAAATCTGACTATATTTTGATTTTGGATTAAAGTGGCAACAAAATTGAAACCAGAGGGACCCAGATTCAAAAGGTTTGAGTTTTGGGCTAAAGTGGCAAAAGTGACCAAACCTCAGAGACCATTTTGGCAGTTTACTCTTATTTTCCAACGACTATATTCCAACGGCTATTTTTCAACTACTATAAACGAAATAGTTGGTGAGGGTCTTCCAGTTTCAAACATTGCATTTTCAGATTTAACTTCAACGACCTCATTTGTTTATTCCAGTTCGATCCTCTTTCATACTCCTCCGGTTCTCTCTCGTCCAGTCCTCTTTCAACGCAAGTTCGCAACCTCCGTCCACCTCCTTCACGGCGTCGCCGATTCCAACCTCTGTCGCGGCGTCTCGTCCAGTCCTTGTCCATCGCAAATTCCGACCTCCGTCTAAGGTAAATTACGGCTTCTAATTTTAAATTAGGGCTGTTAATTTCAGATCGTGACCAAAAAAAAAAAAAAAAAAAAAAAACCTTAAAAACCATTAATAGTTTACAATAAAATACTTCATAAAACATAAATAATTTGCTGAAAAGAGTTAAAAAAAAGTTACAAAATAAATGCTAGACAAGAGTGCATACTGACTGACAAAGCAGGAGTAAACCCTGCTATTAAAATGCTACATAAATTGTATCACTACTAGTTTTAATAATACTAAATCTATACTTTGTCAAGTAATCCAGATATGCATCATCACCAACAAGTTCAATTAAAGCAAACTCAACCTTATCAAGAGCTGTAACCATTGACAGCCCTTAATTAACCACCCGTCAAAGGGACCATTGGAAAAGCTCTTATACGTTGAAAATATATTCTTATCTACCAAGGACTGGTCTTGTCATGTTCATATCAAAACCAGCTTAACATCAGTGAACAAAACCTGAGTGAGAGCACGGTGTGGTCGGCAAACATTATGATCAAGAAAGCCTGACAAAGGAACCACCAACAGCAGAAATCTAAAATCACCAGTTAAGGTGTCGAGACATTTAATACAGACTGACTTCTCATCACTAATTGTTAACACCACAAGATTATCTTGTAAGATTAAATATATTATGTTTAATATTTAATCTATAGCCATCTTAATCATTTACATTATAGAGATCAAAATATATTAGAACCTATTATTTAATTAGTTGGTAATTGTTGATGGACCATATTACCCTTAGTAACTAATTAGGTTTCCTCCTGGGTGCTTATATAAGGAGAGTTATGTGGAGGTTTAAGGGTTACTCAGTTACACAATTCACACCCCATTAGCCATAACATCATCACGAAACCTCCTCTCCATAACCGATACCCTTTTCGGTTTCTAAGTTCCCATCATCAGTCAGCACCCTAAGGAGGAACCAGATCAAGATGACAGGCATGTCGAACTCTCTCACAGGATTCTCCTCTGCACTGTCTGCGGTGACAGGTATGATTTATATGTTTTCCTTTATGCACAAACAGAACTGAACCAACATGTGGTATCAGAGCATATGTTGATTAGTCAGTTCTGTTTTCGTATCCATAATTCTGGGATTGAAACTTGGAAAACGGAATTTTTCTTTAAAAACCGTATGAACTTAACAGCCGTTTCGAGTCATAAACATGGACTCGAGATCTTTGTTTTCGTGAAAAATAATCATATGTTCTTTCGATTTTAACTGGGTTTATGTTTACAACCGAAATCTGTTTAGAAGTCTTAAAAAATTTTCAGGTTTCGGGTTCCAGAATTTTATTTTTATGATTAGGGTTCATCATGTTCATGTGAAAATTCGAAAATTCTGTTATGATTTGGAATATGATTTGGATTATTAAGTGTTTTTCCTGGTTTTGATCTAATTTTGTCCTCTAAATTTTTTAGAAAACTGTTAAAAGATAAACAGATTACAATTTCGAAATCTGTTGACAAAATTAGATCAGCTTAAAACAGGAAAGAATATCTCTTAATCCCTTAGATTTCGAATTTTCGGTTATGATATCACAACTAACAGCTGTTAGCGAGGTTGCTACTCGAGACCACGAGGTTGCTACTCGCAACCATGAGGTTGCTACTCGCAACCATGAGGTTGCTACTCGCAACCATAACGTCATCACTCGCAACCATGAGGTTGCGACTCGCAACCATAACGTGATTAGTCGAGAACGTAGTTGCGACTCGCAACCATAACGTGATTAGTCGAGACCATAGTTGCGACTCGCAACCATAAGGTGATTAGTCGAGACCGTAGTTGCGACTCGCAACCATAACGTGATTAGTCGAGACCGTAGTTGCGACTCGCAACCATAACGTGATTAGTCGAGACCGTAGTTGCGACTCGCAACCATAACGTGATTAGTCGAGACCGTAGTTGCGACTCGCAACCATAACGTGATTAGTCGAGACCGTAGTTCGATCCGCGCTAACGGGTAGTTTGCTATTAAATAAATGGTTTTGTAATTTACTTAGTTAATTAATCAGAATCAGATAATGTAATGTTTTACAAAACCAGAATAGCTTAACTTGAATGAGCTTTTGATATATCATTTCTGGCCAAAGCTGACTTGATACATCTACTTATCATTCAAGTATTACGAAAGCTATGCTAAGTGTGCATCATAAGCATGAATGTTTTAATATCTGGCCAAAGCCGATTTAATTCTTTCATAGATGGCATACTTAGCAAGTGCATAACTAAAGTGATTGTTTCAATTTCTGGCCAAAGCTGATTTGTTACAACCACTTTGCACATATGCTTAAATGATTACACTTCTGGCCAAAGCTGTTTTGTCTTCGTTTAAGTAGAATTTTTAGTTAAGTCTATTATTTTGATGTTAGTAATAGACATTATCACAGCTTCATTATGTAAAATGGTCATTATTTTGCCTGCCTTAGTTTAACGTGCCCATAGATCACATTAGAATTTCTTCCTTAGTATCATAACTTGCTCATCTTATTTCCACTATCAGCACCCAACTGCGGGATTCCACCTTTGACTGGTGATAACTTTGCTGCATGGAAGGATGCTCTCATGCTTACTCTCGGATTGCTTGATTTCGATTATGCTCTAAGAGAGAAAAAGCCAGCGGACCTTACCACTCAAAGTACTGCTGCTGAGCAGTTAACTCATGAAAAGTGGACTAGGTGTAACCGCATGTCTCTCATGTTTATGAAGCAATCCATAAGCAATGCAATCAGGGGAGCTATTCCTGATTCTGAAGATGCTAAAACCTACTTGGAACATGTGGAGGCGCAGTTCAAAGGGACGTCTAAGGCGCATGCTAGTACTCTTATTCTTAAGCTGGTGACAACTAAGTATGATGGGAGGAGCGGCATTCGCGAGCACATCATGATGATGAATGACATGGCCAATAAGCTGAAGGGGCTGGAAATGGAAATCAGTGATGGTTTCCTTGTTCATTTCATCATCACTTCGCTTCCTTCGTCTTTTGAAGCATTCAAGATCAATTACAACACTCAGAAGGAAAAATGGACGATGAGTGAGCTGGTCGCCATGTGCGTACAGGAGGAGGAGCGTATGAGGATGGATCGCCATACTGATGTTGCCAACTTTACTACCTCCAATCCTAAGAAAAGGAAGAACAATTATCAGAGGAAGGATGCTTCTAAAGTCCATAAGTCTAATCCTAACCCTAATGCAAGTGCACCTTCCAGCTCTAAGAACTCCTTAGGCAGTATCCGCTGCAAGTTCTGTAAAAAGACAGGACACATGCAGAAGGAATGCCCTGACTTTAAGGAGTGGCTGGCTAAGAAAGGTAACGATTATTTTATGATACTTGAGTCCTATAATTTAAGTGTTCCTGCTAATTCTTGGTGGTTTGATTCTGGTTCTATGGTTCATGTTACCAATTCTACTCAGGGATTCCTTTCAATCCGGAAGCTGGAAAGAAACCAAAGAACGCTTAAGGTTGGGGATGATCGAGAATTAGAAGTGAAGGCCATTGGAACATTACAATTAGTTATGAAAACTGGTTTATGTATTAAACTTTATGATACCTTATATGTTCCTGAGGTAACTCGGAACCTTGTATCAGGACCAAAGTTAGACATGGACGGTTTTATTGTTTCCCATGGTCATCGCAAACTCTCTATCCATTATGATTCTGTTCTTTATGGTACTGGTGTTCTGGATGGAGGTCTCTATAGATTAGAACTAGATGATGGCTTTTCCAAATCTTTGTTGTCATATAACATTAATGAATCACTCACAAAGATGGAAGAGAAACGAGACTTAGAGACTTCATCCATGTTGTGGCATCAGCGTTTAGGCCACATTTCAAAAGAGCGATTAAATCGTCTCGTAAAGGATGAAGTCTTACCTCCTCTCGATTTCTCTGATTTTGGAACATGTGTCAAATGTCTTAAAGGTAAAATGACATTAGCGAATAAGAAAGGTGCCACTAGGAGCTCTAATTTATTAGAACTCATTCATACTGACATTAGTGGTCCCTACCAAATCGCTGGCATAACAGGACATACTTCATTTATCACTTTTATTGATGATTATTCTCGTTACATGTACTTGTATCTTATTAAGGAGAAATCTGAATCTCTAACAACTTTTAAAGATTATAAGGCTGAAGTTGAAAAGCAATTAGATCGTCAGATTAAAGTTGTGAGATCAGATAGAGGCGGTGAGTATTATGGAAGACATACTGATGTGGGTCAAGCTCCTGGTCCATTTTATGAGTTTTGTAAGGGCCAGGGGATTGTGAACCAATACACCATGCCTGGTACACCTCAGCAGAACGGTGTCGCTGAAAGAAGAAATCGTACCCTTATGAACATGGTGCGCAGTATGTTAGCCAACACTAACTTACCATTATTCCTCTGGACTGAAGCGTTAAAAGCAGTTGTTCATATACTCAATAGAGTTCCTTCTAAGTCTGTCCCTAAAACTCCTTATGAACTTTGGACAGGAAGGAAACCGAGTCTTAAATATATGAAAGTATGGGGCTGCATTGCTGAAGCAAAACTTTACAATCCTTTCCTAAGGAAACTTGACCCTGAGACAGTTACCTGTTTCTTTATCGGGTATCCTGAGAACTCTAAGGGTTATCGTTTCTATTGTCCTTCCCATGTCACCCGTATTGTTGAAACCAAGCGTGCTGCGTTCCTGGAGGATTTCAAGGTCAGTGGGAGCAGTACCAACCCTTACGAAGAATTGCAAGAAGTACAAGACGCGGGGGGGAGAGACTCGTCGCTTACCATTACTCCGATTACTCCTCTTGTACCCAATGCAATTATTACACCTGAAGCTACTGCACCAACTCCAAATTCACCTCTACAATCAGAACCCATTATACCTCATGACGAAGGCACATCAAACGCTCAAAACCAAGACAACGCTGAACCCGATAATCCACTCAGGAGGTCATCCAGGCAAAGAAGGCCTCCTAACTGGGATGATTATGTTACCTACCTGACTGAAATGGATCCCGGAAAGCTCAATGATCCTATCTCTTACAATGAAGCCATTAGCAGTGATCAGTCTTCTGAATGGAATAAAGCAATGATTGATGAGCTTGATTCCATGAAGAAAAATGACGTTTGGGATTTGGTAGAATTACCCAACGGAGTCAAACCCGTAGGATGCAAATGGGTGTTCAAAACAAAACTGGATCCGAATGGGAACGTTGAACGCTACAAAGCGAGATTGGTCGCAAAGGGCTACACTCAGAAAGAGGGAATTGATTATCAAGAGACGTTTTCACCTGTCTCTCGTAAAGATTCATTAAGGATCGTCATGGCCCTAGTAGCTCATTTCGACTTAGAGCTGCATCAGATGGACGTTAAAACCGCTTTCCTTAACGGAGATTTGGACGAAGATGTTTACATGAAGCAACCTGAAGGCTTTGAGCCTGAAGGTCAGGAGCATCTAGTCTGTAAGCTGAAGAAATCCATTTACGGGTTAAAACAAGCATCACGTCAGTGGTACCTCAAGTTTGATGAAGTCATGAAGAAGCAAGGTTTTATGAAGAATCAAGTGGATCAATGCACCTACCTCAAGATGAGTGGGAGCAACTTTACTATACTTGTCCTTTACGTTGACGACATTCTATTGGCAAGTAATAGTTTAGACATGTTGCATGAGTCGAAGCGGTTACTCTCGCATAACTTCGACATGAAGGATCTCGGAGATGCATCTTACGTTATTGGCATCGAAATTCACCGAGATAGAAACAAAGGGATCTTAGGATTGTCCCAAAGGGCCTACATAGATCGTGTCCTTACACGGTATAACATGCAACAGTGCAAACCCTCCGTCGCTCCAGTAGTTAAGGGAGATGTTTTCGGTTCGTTTCAGTGTCCGACAACAGAGGTTGAGAAGGAGCAAATGAGCCAGATACCTTATGCATCAGTAGTCGGGAGCTTGATGTATGCTCAAGTCTGTACTCGTCCAGATATCGCTTATATTGCTGGAATGCTAGGCCGTTATCAGACTAATCCTGGCTTAGATCACTGGAAAGCAGCTAAGAAGGTACTTCGATATCTGCAAGGGACGAAAGACTATAAGCTGACTTATAGAAGAAGTGATCATTTAGAAGTGGTGGGCTATTCTGATTCTGACTTTGCCAAATGAAAAGATGACAAAAAATCCACTTCGGGCTATATCTTTATGTTAGCAGGCGGCCCTATCTCTTGGAAGAGTCATAAACAACAGTTGACCACAACTTCCACAATGATGGCAGAGTACATTGTTGTTTATAACGCAACCTGTCATGGAATGTTGATTAGAAACCTGGTCACTGGACTCAAAATCGTTAATTCCATTTCTAGACCATTGAAGCTTTACTGTGATAATTCAGCTGCCGTTAGTTTCTCGAACAGTAACAGTTCGACTGGAGCTGGTTTATATCTCGATACGAAATATCTATTTGTACGTGAACGTGTTGAGGAAAATAATCTTTGTATCGAGTATATTAGTACTAAGGATATGCTTGCGGATCCGATGACTAAAGGTCTCCCTCCTAAGGTTTATGAAGAACATGTTCGGAATATGGGATTATGTAAAGACCTTATTTGAGCATATTGTACTAGCTTATGTTTTATGTTTAATGAAATTTCCTCAAGTTTGATTTTGTATGTCTATTAGAATATGTTCAACCGGTATAATGGCATATAGACAAATAAAAGTTACAAATCAAACAAAGGGCTTACGCGTATTTTGATCATAACGATTAGGTTTTAAATTAAGGCTATAGTATGATTAATGGGGGTCCTGAGTCGCATAATGATTCAACGGCTGTATTTTTCTGCTATAGTACTTGTTTAAGGCTAAAATGAGTGTTAACTCCTGATCAGGCTTATCTAATACTCATAGTAAATGATTACTCGGCTAAGTGGGAGAATGTAAGATTAAATATATTATGTTTAATATTTAATCTATAGCCATCTTAATCATTTACATTATAGAGATCAAAATATATTAGAACCTATTATTTAATTAGTTGGTAATTGTTGATGGACCATATTACCCTTAGTAACTAATTAGGTTTCCTCCTGGGTGCTTATATAAGGAGAGTTATGTGGAGGTTTAAGGGTTACTCAGTTACACAATTCACACCCCATTAGCCATAACATCATCACGAAACCTCCTCTCCATAACCGATACCCTTTTCGGTTTCTAAGTTCCCATCATCAGTCAGCACCCTAAGGAGGAACCAGATCAAGATGACAGGCATGTCGAACTCTCTCACAGGATTCTCCTCTGCACTGTCTGCGGTGACAGGTATGATTTATATGTTTTCCTTTATGCACAAACAGAACTGAACCAACATATCTCCGCTGTACAACTCCCATAAGACGTGGTACAACCTTGTTCCAGTTAAATCACTTCTTTTGGAGCTTGTGTTCCGCCTGAAAAACTACCAGGACCTCCGTCGCGGCGTCTCGTCCAGTTTTGAATTTTTTACCATTTTTTATTTTTTAGATTTTTTTTTTAATTTTTTTGTGACTTCTTTTATTTTTTAGAGTTTTTTATTAATTTTTTTTAATATGGATTGATCCATCCATTTAAAATTATTTGGATATGGATTGGACCACGATCCATTAGTTGGATCATGGATCAGATCATGATCCATTTAAGCTGGATCATTAATAGATTGGATCATAATCCAATCCATTGAGAGGCCGGTACGAGCAACAGTTAAGCCAACTAACAATTGAGGAGTGGGAATCGACAGACAAAGAATTGAACTGGTTATATAACCAAGTGCTAACAATATGTCCCCAATTCAGATGACAGGTACGTAACTAACCCCTATTCACATACCACATCTAGAGGACATGAACGTCAATGAATCTGACTTCGAGTGTTTAAGGTTCCCTAACCGATGGGATGTAACGCCCGAAATTCTCGCTTATGTTATTGTTTACTTTGTGGATATAATTTAGAGATAAAAAAAACGATGCCGCATTAGCTCCGTGACCCAACTGCACCAAGATAATAACTTGGAGGGTGCAAAGAGTATAACGCGAAACCTTGTTTTATTAAGGAGCAACAAGTCATATGGAAAAGATTTGAGGGGGCCATAGTGTAATTTCTATTTAAACCTCTTTTTTTTTTTTTGAAACGTAACTTTCATTAACGAACAACGCCGACCCAAACCGGGCCGACAAAACCAAACAACGCTACAAACTTACATATTTACAAAAGAACACCAATCTTTTCACCCTACTCCTTTATGTTTAGATCTACTAGAAAACCAAAGAAAACCGAAGGATTTAACCTCGCTCAAGATATTTTCAATCCTAGCCGGGATGTTGGCAAATTTCGAACTATTTCTAGCACGCCATATGCTCCAACAAACTATGCTTAAAATGTCTTGCACCGCTTCCTTTTTCCTCTCTGAACTTGTTATCTCTTTATGAATACCGAGAAGGTCTTTGACCGAAAAGGCAATGATGTTCGGAATCTTGCACCATTTAGAAATTCCTTCCCAGACAACCGTCGCAACATGACAGGCTGTGAAAATATGAACAGCAAATTCGTCGTTCTCGTTACACAGCAAACAAGCATCATCGGCAATCTGAATGTTCCTTCTCTTTAACCCTTCAGCCGTGGGAATACTTTCCGTTACCGATCTCCACATGTGGATGTTTACTTTAGCAGGTAACCAACTGCACCACTCCATCCATTATATAATCGTTTCTTTGAATCATCTCCTTTAGAAGAAGCTTCTTAACAGCTTTAACAGTGAACTCCCCGTTTGAATCAGGAAACCAAATCCATCGATCTACCTCAGCCGTAACCTGTACACCATGCAGCAAGTCACAGAGAAGGTTTAGGCTGGATTGAAGATCCGAAGACAGCGATGCCGTATTCCAGTTCCAAGACAGCACCGTTTCCGAGTCTTGTTTTTGAATTCTTTTAGCAACCGAACACCTTTTATCCGATTCCAATCGAAACAGATCTGGAAACATGAGTTCAAGTATCTAACCAAAATCTGATATCGTCACCATTACCAATCACTCCTTTGATATAATTCCTTAACGGATGCCCAGTAGCCTTCGTGTTAACGAAAATCTTAGCGATACTATTTCAAACCCCGTTAAGTGACTTTTTGAACGGAATACTTTCCCATCCAACTCTATTAGAATGAAACGCATCAATGACTCTTTTCCAAAGGTTGTTTATCTCCGTTTTGTATCTCCATCCCCATTTCGATAAAAGGGCAATATTGACATCTTGTAATTTGTTAAGACCAAGGCCTCCTTTTTGTGACGCGAGACCTTGTCCCACGCGACCCAGTGCATTTTTCTTTCCTCTATAGATCCCCCAAAGAAACTTTTTAATCATGGATTCCAAATCAAAAATAACTTTCTTAGGGGCTTTGTAGAGCGAGAAATAGTATGTTGGGAGACTCTCCAAAACCGATTTGATGATAACAACCCTACCCCCAATCGATAAGAGATGAGATTTCCACTTAGTGAGGGAAGCGAGCACGAAACGTGTCGTACACCGGTTGCCAATTACTAATACGATTCATATTGGCTCCAACTTTTAAACCAAGGTACTTGAAAGGCGGGAAATCCGCATTGCAACCCACTTCGTTAGCCATTTCTTCACTCTCCGCCGAATTTACTCCAATTCCATATAAGTATGATTTGTCCAAATTGATTTTAAGCCCCGAAACGATGTAGAAACAACGGAGCACTCTCACAATATTAACTACTTCTAATTTAGACCATTCCCCCACCATGATGGCATCGTCCGCATACAAGAGATGGGTAATGATAGGCCCGTTATTAGGAGTAGCGATACCTTTTAAAACCCCTCCCTCCCTAGCACTATTAATCATATAAGAAAGGGCCTCCATCACTACCAAGAAGAGAAAAGGAGACAACGGATCCCCTTGTCTCATGCCTTTTTCGCATCTAAAAGTAAAAGTGGGAGCCTCGTTAACCAAAACCGAAGAATTAGCCAACCTAAGAATTCCCATAATCCACTCACACCACTTATTCGGAAAGCCCATTTGATGAAGGATACTAACCACAAATTTCCAATTTACATTATCGTAGGCTTTCTCAAAGTCAATTTTAAGAATAAAAGCCTTGGACTTCCTTTTTTTACTCCACGAAATAATTTCATTAACAATGAGAGGATCATCTAAAATGTATCTACCTCTTAAGAAAGCCGATTGAGCGTTCGAGATGATACCATCCATAACCTTCCTCATTCTGTTGGCAATGACTTTGGAGATAACCTTGCTAATAACTCCCACTAAGTTAATAGGCCTATAATTATTGAGCGAGACCGGGTCGTTAATCGTAGGAACGACAGCGATGAAAGATGACCCACTCCCAAGATTGATATCTCCATGTTGATGAAACCATGAAAAAATGCGAGCGAAGTCGTTTTTGAAAAGTTCCCAAAAAACTTTAATAAATCTCAAGTTCATCCCGTCTGGGCCCGGAGCCCGATCATACCCACATTCAAAAACCGCAACCTTGATCTCCTCCTCCATGAACTCTTCAACTAAAAAATTTTCTTCCACTTCCGAAATCTTCTTTAGGTTGTTACAAGTAAGCTCTGGTCTAAAAGGAAGAGATTCTTTAAACCTCTCACGGAAAAAAGACAGAACCTGTTTTTTAATTTTAGTTGGTTTCGTGCACCATTCTCCATTAATACTAAGGCCGTGAATAGAATTAGAAGCTTTTCTGTTGTTAACCATAGCGTGGAAAAAACTAGAGTTCTCATTACCCTCTAAAGCCCACCTCAGACGAGCTCTTTGTTTGAGGTCCATAGCTTTTCTATTCTTGGCCTCCGAAACAACTCTTCTATTTTCCGCTAAAATCCACTCCTCTTCTTCCGAAAGCTCCCTCGATTCCAAATCCCTCTCCAATTATTCTACTTCAGCCAAAGCCGATCTAACATTCTCACCTTCCTTAGCAATGAAATCGTCCCTCCAAGACTTTAAAGAAGCTCTGATCAACGCAAACTTGGCAGTAAGACATGCGTCGGGTGGGTCAAAAGGAACAAAACCATCCACAACATTCTTGACAGCTTCCTCGAAACCCGGTTTCCCAATCCAGGAGCTGTAGACACGGAACGGACGAGGTCCAAAATTCAATTCAACTGTTTCAAGAACAATCAGACAGTGATCCGAAAATTTGCTAGGCAAAACCCTCACACAAGCCGAAGGCCACTTGTTAAAAAAGTTCGGGCAAACTAGCAACCGATCCAACTTAATTTCCTCCCGTGACGGCGCCGTAAAGGAAAAGAAGCATATGCTGAGTTGTTTTTGTTCCCTTCCATTGATGCGAGGTATGATCTTGTTATTTAAATGTTGGGTAGGTCGGCTTTCAAACAAGATAGTTATGTATGTGTTTGACGTTCATTAGGATTTGCGGGTATCAAAATCGTCACGTAGAAGAAGACCGATTGTGTTCTTGACCTCCGGCGATTCCGGGTGGTCCTGAAACAGTATAATGATTGTGAATCCGGTTCGGGTTGTATAGTGGCTGCGGTGGTGATCGAGAAAAGGTATGCGATGATGGTGGTTGGCAACGAGGTGACAACGGCGATGGTAACGAGCGGTGGTAGTGATGGCATACCATGAGGATGATGGAAGTGAATAGGCGGTGATGTACGGTGTTGACGGTGGGTTGTGAAGGTGATGACGAGAAGGGGCGGTGTGGTGTCGGGTGCAATGGCAGTGGTGATTGGTTATGGTGTCAATGACAGTGATAGCGGTGGTTGATGACGTTGTCGTGGGTGGTATTGGTGAGGTTGGTGGTGGAGTCATATGGCAAGGAATCTAGGATGAAGGCGCGGGTTAACGATGGTGACATTCGGTAACTTTAGTAGTGGTGTACCCGAAACGACGGAAGTGAACAGAGATCGTTACATGTTATGTTGTGGCTTTCGGTGGTGGTTTCATGGTGATGACAGAAAAGTAACGTTTTACATGGGTTTGAGAGGTAGTTATTTAGATGATGGTGATGGTCATGAAGCTATGATTTGCATGAATTAACATTGAAGATGGTGTTGACAGTAGCATGGATATGGGAAATCATGTTTTTGGAATGGGTTTCATCGAGAGGCCAATGATGATGATGAGGTTGAGCTGGTTGCATAAGAAAAAAGAAAAGAAAAACAAAGTGATGGTTTTGGATGAGTGTGCACACATGCTTAGGATAAAAAAAATAAAAATAAAAAAATAAATAAAGATGATGTATGGACTACGTACGAGTGTGTGTATGAATTTTCTACAAATTGGTTTAAGAATGATGATGATGAAATTGCAAGGGTTGCATGTAAATTATGTATGGTGTATTAATTAGACTAAGGTTCAAAGCTAGCATGGGGTGTGGTTGAATGCATGATGGTGGCGCAATATCATGGGAAACAGTGAGGGTTTGAAATGGTTATGCATGTGTACATGCTTGAAAGTAAGGATGATGCATAGGGATTCATGGTAGGTGACGTATGAAGAGAATTTGGTGATGGTGACATTGGTGTGAGGATTGATGTTTTGCGTTTGTTGACTAAAATATGTATTGTAGACACCTGGGGTGGTGATGATGAAATACTTTCGGGCGAGTTTCCATGGGTGTATTCGGTTCAGGTTCAACGGGTCGCGGTGATTCGAACTTGATGTTGTACGGGTTATGGATTTGCATGGAGATCTCGTATGAGGGCGTAGTTCAAGATGGTTAGTTTGTAAATTTGGAAGCTTTGTAACAATCGGTGAGTTCTAATCCCCTTTTTCTTAAATATTTTCAGGGCTAGCATACATGCTTTTCACATGTTTTCATACGTGGTTACGAGTTTTATATATTAACGAGTTTTGTGATTATGTTTTATAAACATTTCCACACGAACAATGTTTTTATACGACGTGGTGATTAATCGGGATTTATTAGTCCTGCATGGGCGAATGACATTTTATTTAGTGATGTCGAAGTCGTATAGGGATAGGGCGTGGTAGGTGTCGATACTAAAAGCACGATTTGTGTTGTGATAAATTTTCTGTGATAATTCTATCATAGTTTTCGAACCTTAGTTGTAGCGAGATGGTGAAGGTAGTAGTTGTCGAGTAGTTTACGTGCTTTTAACATTATGTGTGTATTTTTATGCCTTATGTGAATTAGCATCCTTGAGGTGTTTGATGTCGGTTACTCGTGATGGCGGCGTTACTTCGGGGGTGGCGTTAGGTCACGAGATGTGGGTTACTAGTGATGGCGGCGTTACCTTCGGGGTGGTGTCAGGTCACGAGAAACATCACTGAGATGCTTAGATGATTAGCCCTAGTGGCAACGAACCCTTCGGGGTTAATATGTGGGTGACGGACTCTTCGGGGTCAAATTGGGCAAATGATGATAGCCTACGGGCAACAACTGATGTGTTAGGTTCCCACCTTATGTGTTTATATGTTTCTCGCTAGTCAAATGGTGGGTAATTGATGATTATTTGTGCAGTTGACGAATGATGTTAAATGATGCGGGTGACGAATGATATTCTATTATGCATCTGTCGAGTGATGTTAAATTGTGTAGTTTATACGGACAAGGTTAAGTTACAATTGAGTTTTTAGGCCATTAATTGTTATGTCCTGGATACAGGTTGGTTTGGTTAATCGTCCAAAGAATTAAGATGCGATGTGGGTCATCCTTTGGTGTTTAAGTAACCTGATCCACATCGGAAAGGATTACTTGTAGGATGATTGGACCTAGGATATGGGTTGAGTTTTGGGTCGTTTTGGGTGACGGGTTTGAGTCGTTAAACTTTAAATTGATGTTAACGTATTTTAATCGATGTTGGTGATTTTACAATGATGGTGTTTTGGTTTTCAAATAAATCATTTGAGACGTGTTTCAAGTGCTTTAAATTAAACTATTAGCACTCATTCAGCGTAGCTGACTTTTGCATGTATGTTAGATTGTTTTACAGGTGGGTGATTCGAGTCGAGGTTGCTCTTGGCTAGCGGATGAGATTACTCGTGTTACAGTGGAAGGCATTTGGTTTGTTAAAAAAAAAACGTTTTGTGTTTAAATAAATTATGTACTATTTTTAATTGAAAATTTCCGCTGCGTCTATAAATAAAGTGTTATTTTAATATAGTACACTGTGATGTGACCCGACTGTAGGGTGCCCGGTTTGGGGCCTTACATGGCTTCGAAGACAAGCACTCAACGGACTCAGATTGCTCGTTTGATTCAATTGAACATCTTTAGTTATGTTTAACATTTTATGTTTTTTATGTTTAATTATTTAGGTTTTTATGTTTTAATAAATATTAGGTAGGTTTTTTTAATCTTATGTTTAATATGAGTTTTTTTTTTTTTTAATATATTTTTTGGTGTGATTTTTTTAGTTTTAATCATAGAATTTAATGGGGGCCTACATTTAGTCCGAAAATGGTGTCCGGAATTCCGGACTTTCAAACAAGACTTGAGAGCCGGATGCTGATATATGTTTCTTATGTATGACATTTTAACACGTTAAATCGTGTATTCAGGATAGTTAAAGAGTTAAAATGAGGCAAGTGGAGAATTGATGAAATCCAATGTACTCTATTTTCTATCGTTATTATATAATAGATTGAAATTTAAGTTTTATTATTATCGTAAAAGTATTCTTTATTTTATTTACTTTTAGCTCTTAGATCATCCATCATACCTTTGAAATAAATTGTATTTATTTTAATACTATTAATAAATTTCTTCGGTTTTACCCAGTTTATTCATATGATTAAAATTAATTAATATAAGTTGTTTTTATACATTCAAATTTAACTAAATTCAATATAACTATTTTCCAACTTTACCGTTAACCAATTTATAACCATAAACTAAGGGTTGTTTAGCTCTTAATGAGACTCTTAATGGGTCAAACTGTTTGTTTCGCAAGCAGATGTCTGAATGATTCAGACATTTGCCTCTGGATGATACTGAGTCTGAATGGTTAAGACCTCTTATCTGAATTGGTCAGACATTTGCCTCTAAAAGATTAAGCATTATATTAGCTCTTATTGGTTCAGCACTTAATGATTTTGCACCTAATCATTCAGAAGTTGCCAAATAGCCCCTAAATTATTATTTAAATGTATGTTTTACTTAACTAAATAAATATTTTTTTAAGGTTTTTTCTTTTGATAATTTGTATTAATGGTACATATAGTTTTATTAACAGTATCACTTATCATTTATCAATGTTCAATACAATTAACAATACACATAGACGCATCACTAAAAGTTTTTCTATATTTCTTTATATGCTTTTCAATGTTTAAAACTGGACCCGCAACAGTCAGGACCTACTAGTTATATTAAAATGTAGTGCATAGCTACAATTCATTTAGATTGCTTAGGCACATTTTCTTTTTCACATGTTCATTTTATTGTACCAAGCTCACTGGAAACATGGTCATTGTAGATTAAAATTCTCCAACATTGTTGGGTAGTTTAGGTGGCAGCGTTTTTTAAACCACTATTGTTGGTGCGCTTGCGATATCCATGATTCATTATATACCACTAGAAAAAAAGTATAATGACCAAAGCAATCTAATATTCATACGGTCTGATTTCAATAAAAGAATCCAGGTTCGAAAGATGAGTTTCATTCCAGACCTCGAAAATGACAATCCGCAGCATGATTGACAAAACCACAACCTATGCTTCCAAGTTCCTTCTTCCTTCCAAATCTTGCAAAAAGTTCCCAAGTAGCCTTTGATCCATCACCATATTCGGTATCTGTATCGTTTACATTTACAATATGATATGGTAATACAATAATATAGGGAATATTTCACAGAATAGTAACCAAGTTTTAAAAGTGTTCTAATTAGGTCACTGGTGTTGTTTTTGTCCCAATTAGATACCTTAGCATTCAACTCGAGCGATGTCCTTTTTTCCATGTGTCAAGAAAAAAATGGAGTATAAGATTTTGGGGTCGAATTATTTAATATATGAAATTATATTTATTAAAAAAAACCATTTAATTACATTAAAAATTAAAAAAAAACAAGTTACAATCCACGTCATCACACGACGTTAGCATCAAATAAAAGAGAAAAAAGAAACAAAAATTCACATCACCATGATTACCTATGAAATGGATGAAAAAACCCTTAATTTTAATGAAGAATGAATGTTGAGTGACCTGATTGGAACACTTTTGAAACTTGAGTGACCTAATTGAAACACTTTTATATATGAAATTGAACCCTTATCCATTAATAAGTTAACTGATTTTTCTCTGATGTATAATTATTGTTACTTATTTACTTGCAAAAGTCAGAGTGTTGTTTTATTATTAATTATATCTTGTTTTTTGGGTGATCCTGAACTGACCAGTTTTCACACCAAATGTTACCTGTTTTGACCCAAACCCGTTTTGACCTCTTACCAACCCACTAATTTTGCCATCATACGAGCCATTTTGTCATTTACAATCAAACCGCCCGGTTATGCATTTAACGTGAGAACATAACACAACGGCTGTATGCTATGTATAAGAGACTAAAAGGGGGGGAATAATAAATAACCTTGTTTCCGAAGAACATCTTGGTGTTGTTGGAAATCGCCTCGATAAATTTAAGCTCCAGAAACTGAGGTGTAAGTTTCAATTTATTTGCTTCAGCCTCTTTCATGGTCCTGGATTCAATAAGAAAGAATACCGCTAACTCAAAACACTTTCCAGCAATTAATATTCAGAAATAAATAAGAAAAGAACAAGATAAACTAACTCACTGGTAATATTTGGCATCAGCCAAGCTCTTTTCTCGAGCGAGATACATTGCATTAGAAATTTCTTCTTGCTTTCTTAAACTATCTTTTTCCATCAACTTCTGTTCCATTACAATTTTGCTGACATAAGCATTCTTCTCAGCTTCTGTGATAGCTATCTTCTTTTGCGTCTCCGCCTCTTTCTCAGCAACTCTCTGCCTTTCTACTGATACCAATACCTATATATGAGCCGGTCCTAACTCATGAAATTTACGAATCTTGTTATTTTAAGGCTATATTAGACAATTGACAAGTGGTCAAAGTCAAACCTTGGTGCGTTCATCTTCCATCTGTTCAAAATTTCTCCTTACACTTTCTGGGATGCTAGGCTTTGTGACACGGACACTGATAATTTCAATGCCTGGTGCATAACGTGTACAGTCAGCTTGAAGGGCATCTTTCATTGTTTCATCGATCTGAAATTTTACATTCCGACCTTTTATAAAAGCAAAGAAAGTACATGTATGTTAAATATAGATATGCCTCTTCAGATGAGCATTCCTGTATAAGTAGGCCTGTAAATGAACCAATGTTCATGAACTGTTCGTGAACTTGTTCGGCAGGAAGTTCGTTTAAGTTCGAATAAACGAATATGAACACAATTTTTTGTTCATTTAATTAAACGGACGAACATGAACACACGTTTTGTTCGTTTATTTACATTTGTTTATGTTCGTTTCAATTTAAATATATAAGTAGTTATATTTATATGAATATTAACATAAAAGGAACTTTCTAACTACTTATATAAATATAAATAATTGGTAAATGAGCTTCCTAGTAATAAAAAAGGGTTTTGCAATGGAATTTATTGTAATTAATCACTAATTTATATAAAAAATTTACTTTATGTTCATTTATGTTTAGTCAATTATGTTCATTTATGTTTGTTCAGTTATGTCCATTTGTGTTGTTTATTATTTGTTAAATTATGTCCGTTTGTGTTTTTGTTTATGTTCGTTTACGTTCGTGAACTGTTCGTTTAGGTTTTAAGCGAAAGAACATAAACGAACACGAACATGTCAATTTTCTTAATAAACAAACACGAACACGTCAATTTTCTTAATAAACGAACATGAACAAAAAAATGTGTTCGATTATATGTTCGTGTAGTGTTAAAGTTAAATGAACGAACACGAACATGCCTTTGTTTGTATTCGTTCGGTTCATTTACAGTATGAATAAGATATAACATAAGCATATCCTCTACCTAAAGACTATGAGTTAACTTTAAGCATTTAGTTTAAAGGATTCAAAAAAAATCATGTTTTACTTGATACCTGATCAAACATGTCGATATAAACATCTTGAAGGGAGTGAACACTACAGAATTGATTGATCTCGTGATGGATTTTATCATATATCCAAGTATGGTCATACTCTACACCATAGTTGAGAAGGGTATCATACACAGATTCCTTTTTTAGGCGGTTAACAACCTGTCGGAAGAAAGAAAAAAACATATAAAGGACTATGAATCTATAATGATAATAATAAAGCATTTGTATAATTGTATCGGGTACTATTGTATATAAATATGTTTACCTCTATTCTGTCAAAGTTGATCATAACACCCCCTTTGGTCCCACAAGGGATATCCCTCACCTATACATTATCATCATCATTATCATTATAAACCAAATTCATCTTCATGAAAAGGGCCAAATTTAACTGTTCTTCAGCATATATAAGAACTACTTACCGTATCAGTTTGAAGGGTCACCTGAACAGGCTCGTAATGGGTTATTAGAGGTAATTTCAGATGAAAACCTAAAATAGTAAAATCCAACATGTTCAGAAAAAGAAGTTTGTGGTTGCTTCATAATATAAAACAGCATCATGTATAAGTACTATTAACAGACCTGGAGTTGTAGTTGTCTTCTGGAGGGCACCCCCCATCCAGTAAACCCCAACATGACCTTCAGGAACTTGATGCAGTATCGTTAAGCTGTTCTTCAGGGTTGGTGATGAAGATGGAATCAGAACCTATTAATATAAGAGCCAAAAAGACACAAGATAATAGGTTAATATGTAAAACATATGAGAGAGACGCAACTCCTGTTTGTAAATAAAGCTTGTTTGGTTGTACATAGATGCACGCCTCGCCTTGGTTTTAAAAAGCGAGAGGCGCACAAAAGCGACGAGGTCTAAAATTGAGGCGCGAAGCGCAAAGTGCAAAAGCGGTGGGCTTTTCGTACCCGAAGCGCAAGATGTTTATATAATTTTTTTTTATATATCCCATCTATGCAGTTAATTTATAATATCATGCATATATATATATATATATATATATATTTATATTCATATCCAGAGTCCATATAATTTTTTTTTTATAAATACTTTGTCCCACATCGGTGTGGGGACAAAGTGAGTGGTTGTTTATAAGGTAAAGCATTTACTACTCCATTGTAGCTTTATGACATGTTTTACCACAAGTCCTACCCGCGCGCAGGGGGGGGGGGGTGCAAAAAATGATTTTCTCAGCTGGCATTTGCTTGAACTCGTGCGTGCCCGCACGTCCTGCGGACACGAATGCGTGCGGCAGTTTTTGCACCATTTCATTATTTTTTTTTCCTGCTGTTGGTTTTAAGCATCATGTACAAGTCCAAACAGCCAAGGTACAACATGTTTATGCAGCCAAACGCTTAAGGTACATGAGGCGCGCTTTTTTGGCCAAAAAAACCACAAAAAAACATCAAAATTTGCGCTTTTTTGGCGCTTCCTGGGATCACACAAGGCGAGCAGCATAAAAGCGCCAGACCCTGCGCCTTATTGCGCCTTGCGCCTAGGCGCGCCTCGCAGCTCAGCTTTTGGAACCTAAATCACTAAATGCCTCGGAGCGCCTCCAGCTTTCTAAAACCAAGTTATAAATGATGAATTGTAATTTCTATGCAGCCACACCGCCTGAAAGGTGAACATAGTTCAAGTATACTATACAGCAAGCCTCTTTGTTGATGTTTCCTCTAGATGAGAAGATACATTTTACAAACTCACAAGACCACACTCTTCCTCAAGTACCAACTTAGAATACATTCAGCTTCAAGAAATGTCTTTGCAAAATCCTTATACATATAAACTCTACTAATGTATCTGGCTATTGTATTCAATACCTACAACTCAGAAATGAGTATAATATATCTGATTCTGATACCTAAATTGAGTACCATATCATTATATTCAGAAGTGAGTTCCAACTTCCAAATGAAACATTACACATTGTATCCCAGTCTCAGAAATCAAAAACAGAACAATATCATGAGAATTCTGATCCTACATCAATGATCAAATACAACTAGGTATCATATTACTCAAACATACACCGATTGTGAAACGTCTACAACGATTTTCAAATACAAACAAGCACCAGCAGTAATAAAGCCGTAAGAATTTATGATCCGTTAAGTAAACAAAATCCTTCACTAAATAAAAAATTAATACACGGATGTAATCGTTAACAGATGACATGAATAAACATACTGTAGCGGTTGTGTTTGAATATGAACCATATAGGCATTAATTTGCTCAAACGTATACCGATTGCGAAACTTCTACAATGATATTCAAATCCAAAAATGCACCAACAGTAGCAAAGTTAACGAATCACTGAACCAAACAAATCCTTCACTGAATCAAAAATACAACAGCAAGCCTGAAAGGTGAACATGTTTCAAGAATACAACAGCTAGCCTCTTAACGCCAAACAACGATAAACTTATGTTTGACCATCTTTGTTGGTGTTTCCTCTAGCTGAGAAGATACATTTAACAAACCCACTGGACCACACCCTTCCTCAAGTACAACCTTAGAATACACTCAACTTCAGGAAGTATGTTTGCAAAATCCAAATACTTAAAAACTATACTACTGTATCTCGCTGTTGTATCTAGCGTTTACAACCTATGGAGCTATCCTACAACTCAAAAAGCAGTATGAATTCATCTGACTGTAAATACCTAAAATGAGTACTGTATCGTTACATTCAGAAGTTAAATTAACTCGCAAGACATATTGACACCCAAACCCTAGGATCTCCAAGAATAAGTTTGCAAAATAGAACATTAGGCATTGCCTCTCAATCTGATCCTACACATCGAATGATCAAGTACAACTAGGCATCAATTTACTCAATCGTGCACACCGATCGCGAAACGCCTACAAAGATGTTCAAATCCAAACAAGCACTAACAGTAGGAAAACCCTAAGTATTAATGATCCATTAACCAAACAAAATCCTTCACTAAATCAAAAACTAACACACAGATGTAACCGTTAACAGAAGACATAAATGAACCTACTGTAGCGATTGCGTGTGCACATGAACCATCAATTTCAACATATGTAATCAAAGACAACAGAGCATCAATTTACTCACCGTCTACACTGATTTTCAAATTCAAACAAGCACTAACAGTAGTAAAACCCTAAGTATTAAAGAATTAAATAAAAAATTAATATACATATGAAGTATCAATTTCAACATGTGTGAGTGCGTTTACCATGGAGACGATAACAATGAAGCCAAATAGAACGGTGAGAATGGCGGTGAAATCTCCATTTCCTTGTGGTGGTTCCACCGGTGGTCGCCGCTGCAGCAGCGGTTGCGTTCCGCCGTCCATTGAGTGTACTCTGGGATTCGAGTGGGAAATAATGTAATGTAATGGTATGATGCGAATGTTATGTATAAAAGTGTGACGAGATTTTAATTTTTAGGCGTTCTTTCTCGACGTTTTTGCCAATCAACGCCTACACTCTCACACCGTCTCCCGCATCTTGCAAACAGAGGACGACGTGGACGCACGTGGTTGGGTGCTTTAAACTCGCCGTTCAACGACCAATTTGACCCTAAAAAAACTTTTTTTTTAAAAAAAACCTATATATACTAACATATTTCACACCATTTTTTACAAAACCACACTTCATCACTCCCCATTTCTCACCCAAATTTTATATAATTGTAGAAAAATGGAAGGCTCCAATTTTTCTTCTTCGTCGTAGTCTGGGCTTGACGATTTAATTCTATTCTCGTCAGACTGCGAGTATTACGAGCGTTTGGTGTTTTGCAATCAAGATGACACATTTTGAAAGTGTCGGTTTAGAGTTTCAGTAGCAGCGGTTTTACGGTTTCAGTGGTGGTGTCGGAGGTGGTGTATGGCGGTGGTTTATAATGGTGATGGTACTGTCAGAGGTGGGACTGAAGGTGGTTTATTGTGGTGATGGTGGTGTATGGTTGCAGCCTGCAAGTGAGGTGGTTGTGGTTGCCAGGATAAGGTGTTGTACGGTCGTAGTGTGTGATGATTAGGGTGGTTCTTAGGGGTGTTTATAGAGAGAGAGAAAGAGAGACTCAGACTGACTGCCTAACTGATGAGTGGGTTTGAGTGTTTGTGAAAGTGAGATAAGGTTTGTTATTTATTTATATTATACAGGGGTATTTTAGTTTTTTCATTAGAAACTAACAGAATATTCAAACAGAGTTAGAAATTTGGACTTAAATGGTTAAGAAAGTGGCTATAGGGACTCAGGGCGTTAAACTTTTTGATTTTGGACTCAAGTGGTTAAAACCATTATAACGCAGGAACTCAAAAAGTAATTTACCCTAGATTAATTGATTTTATATAATTTTCAAATAGAAAACAATAATATTAAATATGTGTCACATGTCGAATGACGCCCCTCTTCCACGCCCCTTCCCACACCCCCCTTTTTCACCACGTCACTATTTTGACGCGCGCTGACGTGACGTCCACATGTCGAATGACGCCCCTCCACACCGTGTGGTCTAAGTAGATAATGAAAGTAAGTTTAATTGGGTAGCCAATAAGAGATCCAAACCATTAGCATTCGCTGAAACAAGAAGGCAATTTGTTATATATGCTAGACTTGTGAACTTTGCGAAATTTGAACTTAGTGAGTCATGGTGTGGCGCGGTGATGTTTTTATTAGATCGTGTTTAAATTATACTTCTTGATCTCAGATGTAAATAGTTACAAAGTGTTTATGGATTTCGTGACAGGAAAGTTTTAGCGCTTGAATAACTAGTGGCACACCATGCCTTCGTATCACCTAATTAGATAAGATTTCTTTGAATTTTGGTGGTCACAAAGGTTGTTAGTGCCCTGTTAGACAACTTTTCTCTTGGCGTCTTAATACGGATTTAGAAAGCCTCTGTGAAAGATCAAGCGGATATGATACATTTACAACATGTCTCATCAACGTGAATGGGCCTTCGTGTCTTCGTATCTATGCCTTGTACATCTTCCTTGTTGATTTGAGTTGTTGAGGGAGAAATATCATATCATCATCATCGTTTGGTCCCTCAGTTGGTACTCAATGTGCATCCTCTTTTTACATGCCCATTATTCATGTAACTCCTCTGTGGTCTTGTAAGCAATCGAGTATTACCATCTCAAATGTACTCTTCCTCTTTACTTCACTCGTTGGTGACTCGTTGGTAGCCCAACATAACCCGTCTTGGGCTTCTGTCATTTGGGCCCACTAATAAGCCCGGTCTTTATAACTTCTCTCAAAGGGCCATGCTAATGTAAAAGGAGCGGGAAAACTAAAATAGGATCCAAGAAATTACAGAGTGCAATAAATGCACGATTGATGGTTAGAAAGAAGTCGCCGGAAAAGAGAAGTACAACGAGCTGGCTGCAATTAATGAGGCTTCTGATCCTGCCATTGGGACTCAGACACGTGTCTGAGTTCCCCAAAGATACTCGAAAGCTGTTAGATCGTCCAGTTATGGTTTCCAAGAGAGATAAGTCACTCCCTTTATTTAAGGAAGGTAAAAACTCAACAAGGGACACGCAAGATTCATCCTCACTAAATGCCCTGTGGTTTAATCACTTATTAATTTACTCACACACTCTAGAATTCACACCAAGGAGAATATTCCGGCGACGATACTCGTCGGAATAAGCTTCTCATTATCTCTGGCAAGCTTACTTACTTTCACGCCGGAGCTTGGTCACGAATTCCCCCCCCCCCCGGGGTCCTCCGTGACGAGACTAACGGTTTTCTTTCTTGTAGGACGAAAGGACAGGGATCTTGCAGCGTCAACGAGACTCTTTGACCGTCATCAGTAACTCAAGGGCTCGACAGTTTGCATGTTGATCGAGTCACATCAATGAGTGTGGCTCAGTCATGTTGTTTGTGTTCACGTAATGATGAAAGTAAAACTTTAATAACACATGGACCAACTTTGTTACATGTTTGTTTGGGATGAAAACTAGTGAATAAATTCAAGTTTATCCTACTCATTATCTTAAGCAAGTTCATCCAAAAATGTCGTGTGAACTTAAGTTCTTAAACCACTCACTATCATAGTATCATGTGAACTCTTTGAATAATTGTAATAATTCATTTTGACCCGATCCATTTTGATGATACCCATATTTGGCACTCCGTAAAGAATTTTTTCTGTTCGTCACCCGATTGATAGCATATTACTTGTGTCATCTCCTTCTCTTGCATCAACATCATTAAGTTTCCAACTCTAGGATGTGGTAAGATTGTGTGTAAATTATGAAGTGCATATGGGTAACTCAAGCGACATTGTTACTAGATTATGTGTTATGAGACTTCAAATGATTTTTAATGGTCGCTCACATAGAACAATCAAATCTTGATTAACTTAAGATATAGGTTAATACGCTATTTTAAAATTTGGACCCTACATGTCGGATGGACCAGTTTAATGGGGAACTAGACTTAGCATCGGTTTGGTTGGCATGAATCAGATAAGTTTATCATTTGTTGTATCGTTAATGAGAATTCTATATGAACAATCTAAAATTTTAGGTGTTTGACAACTTTTTTTAACGACAAACTAACTTGTTTCTATACTTATACGGCTGTAACTTATAGAATTTGAACCCTCCACTCATAGGATACATGAGACATCTTGCAGTTATTTTTCTCTAGTCGACTTCATGTTCCTTCCATGAGTCAATATGGAACATAACTTTTTTCATATTAACTTAAAAGAAAATCATAAGATGTTACTTTAACTTTCTTACAAAATATATTAGAAATTTCTTACAAAATATATTAGAAATAATGGGTTGGTAGTGGTCAGTTTTTTCTATATATTTAGAAAACTCTTGTATTCACTTCTATTAGGGTTAGAGGTGGTCATCACTTGTACAAATTCCATCATTCATAACATTCAATCAAGTTTCATTATGTCATCAACCATTATTCCATCTCTCACAACCTTTTTAGTGGAAATGGTCATTGCTCACCACCACACCCAACAATCCCCCCCCCCAAACCAACAATTTCCCTCACAACAATCAAAACATCACGCGTCAAAAATATAACGCGGATTAAGTGTAATGCGTGATGGAGAGGGGTGGCGGTGGTGTTTGGGCTTTTTCCACGAGTGAACAATTTCCATCATGGGCAAAAATGCATCCACCCTGGGTGGCCTTAACGTAATAAAGGAATGAAATGGAAGGAGGGTGAGTTTGAGAACGAAAATTATGTGTTAATTTCAATCATTGGATTATGAATTAAATTAATGTGTATATACTAGCTTAACCGTGACACGTTGGGTGGTGTTTTTAGACCCGGTTCTCTAACCGTAGTGATGTATCTGCATCTCCGGTTGGAAGTGGTACCCCTAACATTTGTTTTAATGGTGAATCTACATCCGAAACCAACTGTAGAGCTATCTTTTTATTTGTCATTTCTTGTGAATTTCAAATTTCTTGTTCGTTACCTACTTTGATTCTTATCAATACATTATGTACATTATGTTTCTGTGGAAAAAAATAAAATCTAACTTTTAGTATTTATGATTTTAAAGTTATAATCCCATTCGGAAAATTGAATCGATAAGGTGATCGATTTTTAAAACACTGATGTAAAGTTGAATATTTGTGTACCATAATTCTTTGCACATACGTTGCTATACAATGTATTGTTATTGATTGTTGATATCATATATTTTTATTATGTAAAGAATCTCATATGATTTGAAAATCACTTCCATTTCGTGAAACATAAAAGATTTGGTATCCTCAAAATTAATATTCCGACATGACACCTTACCAGTTATTCAATATCTACCAACTCTTGAGAGGTAGATATGGAAATTTGTTTGATCGCTGCCTCACTCCATGTGTTAGAATTTCATATATGATATAGTACATTAGTACGAACCGAAATAAACTTTATGTATTTGGTATAAACGTGTTCATGTCAGTTAAATGTATCTAGCTAGCTAGATGGGATGTTTCGGGTCAAGTTATCGGTTCACATGTTGATCTGTTTATTCTTATAACATTAAAAATTTGTGTTTGTATGTTGTAACTTTATAGGAAAATCATATCAAAATTTAAAAGTCAAAAGAGATACAGATTTGTGTTTCAAATATTGCAAGAAGTATGGCCGCGGTATTACAGGTACTCCATAGAGATGACCGAAGAGGTATGACTTGAATTTGGCCTGTAATACCCGTTTTGCCAGAATAATCAAAACCCAATCTACTCCTAACTTTGTTATGCCTACGTGGCATGAATAGCACAAGCATGACAAAAGGAATGTCAATCTTAACAAATAGAAAAAAAGATGTCATTATCACAAAGGGTTTATAGCGGGCCCACACCATATGATAGTGACATTAACCATAACCCCCCCCCCCCCTATAAATTTAAAGAATAAAGTCATAATATGTCTACACATCCTAAGGGCATACGGAGTGGAGCGGTAAACTTCTTGTTTACCGATGTTTACCGATCGGTGACCCAATGGCAAGGAGTTTACCGAACAATGTTTACCGAATTTGGAGGTGAAATCGGTGAACCTTTACCGATTCGGTGAAGGTGAAGGAAAGGGGGAAAGAGAGGGTGTGTGGTGGGGTCCAATTCTTCTCAACCAATCATACATTTTACTTTTGTTTGTTTTTTCAGAGGTAAAAGGTCTGCAGTATGCGGAACACATCTGCAGGCATCTGCAGGAAAAGAGGTGAACCAAATGTCTGCAGTCTGCAAGGAGAAGAGAGTTTGTTTTTTTTTCTACAAAAACCACTTCACACACACACAACACACACAACAGTTCTCTCTCTGCCTTGAACTCTCTCTCTCTACAAAACTCAATCTCAAATCACACACATAAACGAAAAGAAAAGAGTCAGAACAAGAACCTAGAGAGAGAAAGTAGAGAGAGAAACAGAAAAACCGATCAGAAAACCAGACTTCGATTCAATTCCACCGGAACCAAAACCGTTCGGCGAAACACAACCGCATCGCATCGATTCCTCCGGCAAGAACATATTTTCAACCAATTGACACACGAATCGAACGCAACTGCAATCAATTTGCGTTCAAACGATAAAAAACAGTTTGAAGATTGTGAAATCGCATAGAATTAAGGTTTTCTGAATCTCAGTTTCGGTTACAGATGCAATAAGGTCAGGTTTACCGGTTTCTGTTTGTTGTTGTAGTAAATTAGTAGCTAAAATAGTTAAATTTCCCCAATTTGTTGCTGTTGGTTTGAAATTGTGTGTGAATTCGAGGTGGAGGTGGTGGCTGAGATGTGGTGGTGGTGGAGGTGGTGGCGGAGATGTGGTGGCAGGTGGATGTGGTGGCGGAGGTGGAGGTGGTGTCGGCAGGTGGAGGTGGAGGTGGTGTCGGAGGTGGTGTCGGCAAGTGGAGGTGGAGGTGGAGGTGGAGGTGGTGGCGGAGGTGGAGGTGGTGTCAGAGGTGGAGGTGGAGCTGGGGTTTTGGAGCAGATGGATGTTTTGAAGAGGGAGAGAGGGAGAAGAGGTTGGCAGAGGTTTGAAGACATGGGGAAGGATCTGCGTGGGGAAAAGGTGAGGCAGAGGTAAAAGCTCTGCAGATCTTCAAGAAAACAAACAAGCTGCAGGACCCTTATGTCTGCGCGCGTCTGCGCGACGCAGACATAAGTGCTCAGAAGAGCTTTTGGCCAAAAAACAAACACCACCGAAGTGTCTAACTATTGCCAACACTTTTCAACATAGTTTAAACTCTTAAGGTTGAATGACATGGCACACTCTCATTGGTTGATTTTGAAATTTACCACTTTCAAGTGTTTAACCACTCCCTACACCCTAAAATTTAATTACCCATTTGATGTCATCATGCAATCAAAAAATAAAACTTGAAATGGAAATTATTTAAAACCAATTTGAATTACATATTTGGTTTTCGTTTGGTTTTAAAGGGAAACCGCATCAGATAACCGGTTTTCGGTTTAGAAAACTCAATTCGACCGAGGAACCCGAATTACATTTGTTGGACTATGGGTTTTTCTATTTGCATAGCTTATTAAACATTTAGCCTATTACAAAATCGATGAACCTTAAGGACCTAAAATGCAAACTGATTAACACCGAACCGAACTAAAATTTGGTTTACGGTTCGACTTTGTCAGCTTTGAATTCAGTTTGGTTTTCATGTTCGACAAAAAAATATTCAACATGAGAAAACCACACCAAAGAAACCTCAACTCAAACCAATGAAAACCCAGGTTTAATAAAATTTTATTCATTCGAAAAAATATCAACATTTTGCAATAACAAAAGTCAAAACATCAAGATGCTGGTGAATAATGCTTCAGCTAATAAAGAATGTTATAATTACAACAATAGATTCATTTATGTTGCAGCACTATTAGGGTGAGGGGGGCACTCCCCTAAGAGGGAAGTCCCCTCTCTTACGCACACCCAATCAGGTTATGCCACGTCAACTTCCCTCTTAAACTCCTCTCATACCCCAATTTGATGGCGGCACTCCCCTCTTAGGTGACTTGTTTTTTTATTAAAAAAAAATTTCATTGGTTGATTGAATGGGGGGCCCACCTTCTCTCTCCTCCCCTCTTCGGTGCCCCCTCCCCGATTCTTCACCCCGATTTGGCCTCCCGCCTTGATGGCGGCACCGCCCCGATCGGCAAAAATGGTCCCCGCACGGGGTCACCGAGGGTGCCCCCCTCACCCTTATGTTTTGCATGCACGTTTTACATGCTCGGGCACGTTTTCCTTTCATGTATTCATTTTATAGAACAATTTGGATTATTCGAATTTAAATATTGTAAAACCAAATGCAAATGCAAATTCAAACTGAATTCGAATTTCAATTAAAAAAAACGATTTGAATGTGCAGTTCGAATTCGGGTAGGTCCCACAAACCAAATTATACGAGTACACACAAACATACACACCGGCAGAACCACGTGAGGGTCCGAGTGATCTGGTAACTTTATGCCCGGCCAACGTTTCTCTATGTTCTTCTTAATAGGGATACTTTACTGGGTCTTGTTTAGCGGAAGACTCTACGAATTACATAATGTAGAAAAGTTAATGTGAAGGAGAGACCATTGAAATTACCTAAGATGACCGAGATCTTGTAACGCCCCAAAATCTGAATGTTAATATTTGTCGGATGTTCCTTTATGACACGTCATGAAATAAATAATTAGGCTATTTAACATAGTTAAGGGTATGGTCAAAAGTATTAAGTAATGAAAGGTAGTGTCATTTATGTTTTAAAGGAAAACCCGAGGGGCTAAAGTGGAAACAAATGAAAGTTGTTTACTAATTAAAAGATCAACACACACACAAACACACATACGTGTGTGTTCGTGAAGCTTCAGGAGCTCTCAAGAACTCCAAACCCTAAGCATGAAAGATCATCCAAATTGAAAGGCTAAATGATGCTTAAATCTATAACCGAGCATGGATTAATGATCACCAACATGAGGAGATCATAAGGTATGTTTTAAATTTAAGATTGGTGATCATGGGTGAAGTGGGTTATGCTCTAATCCGTGAGATAATATGAAATTGATTATGTATAAGGGTTAGAAACATCATATAGAACATGGGTTATGTAAGATTTGTGTTAATTTGAAGTTTAGATGCGAAACCCGTTTGTTATGGTGAGGATGATGACTTGAATCACCATTTATGTTTAATTCTTGTTGAAAGAATGATGTATTATGTGGGTATGATGAATTATTGTTAGATAATGGCATAAAAGTTATATGATTCTAGTTGAAATTGATGATCTATGTTATGAACTAGGAAGAGTATGCATAAAATACTTGTACTATAGGCTTAAGTGATGGCATGCACACCAAGTGTTTGATGAAATGCCCAAGTGATATTAGGATATGAGAATTTTATCAAAGGGCTTGACATTTATGAATGAATTGGGGAATGACGAGGTTGGTAGTAAACTAACTTGAATAATGTGCCTTAGAGGAAATTCATAAAGAGAATTCGGGTTGAATGTATGTGATGATCAAGATTATGCATTAGAATGTGACAACCCGAAATCTAGAACCTTTCGTTGTGTCGTGAGGTAACTTGTTTGTACATTATGTGACTAGTGACTGACTAAACTTAATGATAACGTGAATCTTTATGTGATATGTGCTTTGTTATGTGTGCATGATATGTGTTGTGTATGTGTCTTATATATAAATATATAAGAGCCGAGACTACGACCCGAGACCACGACTCGCAACCACCGGGTTGCGAGTGGGCCACTCGGTTTCGAGTGGGCCTGGTGAGCCGAAACCGGTTGGGCCGAGACCCCCCCTTAGCCTACTTGATGCTTGGTGTATAAATTCCAACCTTTTCCACACTTGTTTCATTTGGTTGCACAAACACACCCACACTTCTCCTACTCTCTCTCAACTAGAAAACCCTCAACTACATTCCATTCTCTTACAACTTTCGGTTCAAGCTTGGATCTCGGTCAAGGAATATCGGACAAGAAACTCGGTCAAGACTATCACTCGTACACCCCATCTTTTCGGTTCTCTTCTCTTTGTTTTGGCTCCTTCTTTCATAACCGGTTAGTATTATCTTTTTGTGTATAAGATTTATGAATGTTTATAAACTAGAAAATGGTTAGTTAAAATTGTTATGCATAACTTTTAGTATGATTTGTGAAGATTGACTATATGTGAAAACCCTTGTGAACAAAGCTTGATAACATGTTTAAATGACTAACAAATGGTAGTTCAAGAATGATTATGACTAACCATACTATGCTTCTTTATTCCTTGCAAATAATGATGTTAAACTTAAGATTCGGATATATAATGTATGTTTTGCATATTGATCTTGCTAAAACATGTGATTTTGGTTCATAAATATATGATTATGTTGATATGAAAACCCTAGAAAATGATGAATATAGGATAAACTTGTTGAATATGGTTTAAAGATTTCAAAAATGGCAAAGTTTGATCTATTTTCATTTCTGGTCAGTTTAGGAAAAATGTTAGTGGAACCTTATTGGCTGTTTCCTAATCTGGGTCTGATTGCATAGTACATATTGGACTGCCAGACCTGCATCATCACGTGTTCATGAAAAAGACAGCATTCCGACTCGCAACCGCACCGTTGCGACTCGCAACCAAGGCAAGACAACTCGAGACCACGTAGTTGCGACTCGCAACCATAGCATGACAACTCGAAACCTCATGATTGCGACTCGAGACTACGACGGTTGCGACTCGCAACCACAGCATGATGACTCGAGACCACACGGTTGCGACTCGCAACCATAGCATGACAAGCCGAGACCTCCTGGTTGCGACTCGAGACCATCCGGTTGCGAGTGGGCTGTCCATTTTGGTTATTGGGCCATTCTGTGTTTAACTTGGGCTATTGTTGACTGGATTATGTGTTGCTGTTGACTGTTTAATTATTTAGGCCGGCCCAATAACCCACTGTTTACTTATATGCTTGATACGTGCTAGTTATGTGTAAGTTTTTACATGAATGCTTGTACACCAAACCTGACCTATACCGGTAACCATGTTAGGACGTGGTGACCAACGTGATTGACAAGTAACCTAAACCTACCGAGCAACCCAAGGTGAGTTCACAACTTAAAAGCATGCGTCCCGGTGGTTTGGGACACGAGACTAACAACCCTATCCCCTGGTAAAAGGGGATACCATTTACATACTTTCCCTGGTTATTGGGAACAAAACTTACTTTTCCTTCCCTGGTATTGGGAAACCTTTTGGACAATCCTATCCCCTGGTAAAAGGGGATACCATTTACATACCTTCCCTAGTTATTGGGAACAAAACTTACTTTTCCTTCCCGGGTATTGGGAAACCTTTTGGTTAATTACTGTTTATACGGATTGCAACTAACGGCACTAAACGAAACTCTATCACTCAAGTCCCTACTACAAATACCGATTAGTCGCCGGGTTAGGCGAGCGGGTTATTAGTTGATAGCGCTATTTAGGTGTTTACCAGCCTCACACCGTGCCCTGGTTTGGGACGGTCGTGAACTAATGTACTCAGAAATCCGTCAATGATGATAGAACATTGACATCGGGGCATCCTGCGGATACGCAACGGTTACCTAGTGTTCGGTATTGGAAAAACAGTTTAGTCGCTAACATTTGGGGTAGCTCCCCAGGGCATGTATAAACGGATAAATTAACCGGTGAAACAAAGTTTTTGGTAATTAAAACTGGACAACTAGTGAACTCACTCAGCATTATTGTTGACTCCTTACTGCATGCTTTGCAGGTAACCAATGATTCAGGAGCTGCTACTTGGGGAAGTGTAGTGTTCGTCAAACCCGTGTGTTGGGATAACTGTTTTGATCAATGAACTGTCTTTAAAACTATTTTGGTTTATGCTTCCGCTGTTTTGTTAAACTAATTACCGAATCTAAACTCTAATGTTGTTAATTACTTCGGATTTTAAATCTTTCTACTATTAATTAAATGCTCAGTATAATTGGTGGCTGGATCCTGGTCAGTCACGCCCTCGAAGCGGGTGTTATCCGCAGGTGGATTTTGGGGGTGTGACAGATTGGTATCAGAGCCATTGGTTATAGTGAACTTGGTTTTAAAAAGGGGTAAATCTTTTTGGAGAAAACCAGACTATAACCCGTGACTCGTGACGACACTACACTCCAAGTGCAAGGCTCAACACTTTTGACCTCATAGCTCGGACCAGTGTTTACTTGTTTGCTTACTTTATGTTTCCTGTTTCGCTATACGTACTAGTATGCCTAACTAGTGAAAGCCCACATACGATATTGCATGTGATTGCACGTTAGCACACCAACATGAATTTATGTACACTTTCTCGTATCATGTGATTGATAGGGTGGTAATTCCCTAAACCTCCATGACTTACACCACTTGATACTCTTTGAAATCTACTCGAGTGTGGGGAACCATTTGACATGAGTTAAGGGGAGCTGAGATGAACATGCAAATCACAATATTATTGTGGGTGCACACATAATAATATAGTGGGGTGGATGTGAGTCCCAGTGAGGCTTAACAAGTGAAAAAGGGGTTCCATTTCGTTATTTGTATGATGAGAAACACAACAGTCCATAGGAGCCGTAGCAGTGATTGTCTCCTACTCGAACACGATCTTTTCACTTCTCACTGCACCCCTTTCGAACCTCGATGCTATCGAGTATTACCTGAACACCCATATGAACGCCTAGCGAACTGTGTAGAACATTAGGTGCTTGTACGAGCATCCCCGGGATGGGTGTTGAAACGACAATGATTGGTCTATATCCTTCTCACCTTTCTTCGCTTACTGGAACTTAACGTGTTGACATCTTAAATCCCGAAGTGCGATCACTTCTGCAACACTATCTCAACATACCGTGTCAAGAGGGTAGACGTAGTACCTTACTGGCTTCAGCATTTGAACGACCCTAGTCACCAACAACGAGCATCAGCGAATTGACTCCAATCGAACCCTTAACCCTAGTCAGCGGCTCATAGGAGCCAGCTCTCACGAATCAGTCGGGCCATAAGCGATGACAATTGACAATGGTGCGGAAATGCGTAACGGCCAGCTCAATAAGTACACCTTGGGACGCGGCACGGAAACGTGACAAGATGGACTAGTCAGTGAAGGATCGTAGCGCACCATTTCAAGCAACATTAGAAACAACAGTCGCGACAACATCAAGGTCAACAACATTGGAAATGATGCTCATGGAAGGGCATTTAGGGTTGACGCAGGCGACGCCAGACATAGTAGCAACATGGTAGCTTGTATGGGTAGTTGTTTGCTTCATCTCTATTCTGCTTGACCCTGATACTTCTTAAAACCGAACCAGATGCGGAATCGACTGATGGCAAGTCAAGTAGAATCTCAAAAGTTCGTTAGGATGTAAACACGACCTTGTGGGACGAGTGTCCAATGTCGACCTTCCTTCTACCACACTCGGTGGTTACAACGCAGTAGTTAGTGTGAATTGGTTACCCAGGAATCACGCGAATATACCCAGTGAGGAGAAAACTTTGTGTGGAGGATCGGCATTTATTCTAAAGCATCAGAGTAGTTCAATAGTTAGCGCCATTCCAGCTGTGAAGGCCAGAAGTGTCTACAGAGGGATTACTCCGCTGTGTTAGCAACCGCTACGGATGTTAAGGCTAAGGAAAAGTGGATCGAGGATCCACCAGTTGTTCGTTGTTTCTCTCGGCGTGCTATTCGAGGAACATTCAGTTTTTCTTCCGAAAATTTGTTAGGCGGAATCTCAGTTTGATCTCACGTCTGAGGCAGCCCTGATTACTTGTACTTTTTACCATTTTGCGCCAGGAAGGTCGCAAGGCCTATCAAAGCAACTACAGGAACCGTTGGACAGGAGTTTTGTAGGGTCTAGTTCTTCGCTTTGGGGGAGCCCCACTTATCCTAGGGAAGATGGGCCTTTTCTTGTGTATACTGACTATTAAGAACTCATCAAGGTGACAGCCCATAACCGTTTGTCTCGATCCTGTATTGACAACCTGTTGGCCAGTTACATGGGTCATGCTCCTATGTGAAGAATGAGTAGCGAACGAACTAACATCAGATGGAAGTCCAAAGGGAGGATGTTCCTAAAACGGCATAGTGAACGCAATAAGGCCATTTCCAGGAGACACCGGATGAATTATTCCATGACCTTTTGGGGTGAACAACCCACCGGCTGCTTATGGATCACACTGCAACTGTGTTTATCTAGTACGTTTTGAATCACTTCTAGGAGAAAGGGGCACCTTGAGCAACCCTTGTATTCCATTGTAGAGCTTCTAGGGGAGGAGCGTCTACGTGCGAAGTCTACCTAAGTATGACTTCGGGATTCGGGAAGTACACATTTTCTTTTTATCAAACAACGAAGTGGGAATACACATGGATCTCGCTAAGATCCATTTGGTTAGGAACTGATCAACATCAAAGATCCCTTCGAGGATACAGGAGTTTCTTGGTCCCACTAGATACTATCGCAGCTTAATCACAAGATTTTCGAAGGTCGCACAACTTAAGTCTCGTTGGCACATCAGGGTGTTGTGTTCGTGAAAGACCAAAACAGGAGGACGTCTTTTCAGCTTTCGAATCCCAACTTTGTAATGCACTGAGCATCATCTTCACCCTAGGGTACGGGTGATCTAGCGGTATACCATGATGCTTCGAATCAGGGTCCCAGTACACACGGATGCAACACGAGAAGGTTATTGCTTACGCCTCTCGACAACTTAGGACGCACGAAAGGAACTACACAACGCTTGATTTGGAACGGGGAGCAGTGATCTTCGCACTTAAGTTATGACGGCATTACCTATACGGAACCAAGTGCGCCATCTACACCGACCACAGAAGTTTAGAACACATATTCAAGCAGAAGGAACCGAATATGCGACAGCGACGATGGGTCGGACTGCTGAATGATTACGAGTGCTCTATCAGGTATCACCCGGGCAAGGCCAATGTAGTGGCAGACGTCCTCAGTCGGAAGGACACTACGCCTAAGCGCGTAAGAGCTTTACAACTCACGATCCATTCTAGTCTACCTTCGCAAATACGAGCTGCTCAGATAGAAGCACTGAAACCAGAGAACGTTAGAGCTGAAGCCCTACGTGGGTCAAGGCAACGCTTAGAACAGAAGGAAGACGGTGCTTATTATGTAACAGGACGCATTTAGGTCCCACTCTATGGCGACTTACGAGAACTTGCGATGGATGACGCGCACAAATCTCGCTACTCAGTACACCCTGGTTCGGAAAAGATGTACCACGATATTAAGACTACGTATTGGTGGCCTAGCATGAAGGCCCACATAGCAACTTACGTCAGCAAGTGTTTGACTTGTACGCGAGTCAAGACGGAATATCAGAAACCCTCAGGCCTACTCCAACAACCAGAGATATCACAATGGAAATGGGAGCAAATTTCCATGGATTTCGTTACTGGCCTACTTAGATCACAGCGCGGAAACGATACTATCTGGGTGATCGTGGAGCGACTCACGAAATCCGCACACTTCTTGGCAATCAAAGACAACAGATAAAATTCTCCACTCTGGCGAAGATACACCTCAAGGAAGTTGTTTTGAGGCACGGGGTGCCCGCCTCTATCATCTCTGATCGAGATGCACGTTTTACTTCGGAACTGTGGCAACAATGCACAAGTCTTTTGGCTCACGTTTAGATATGAGCACAGCGTATCACCCACAGACGGACGGGCAGTCCGAACGCACTATTCAAACATTAGAAGACATGCTTCACGCCTGTGTAAACGACTTGGCAACAGCTGGGAAAGGCATCTGCCACTCGTGGAATTCTCGTATAATAACAGCTACCACACCAGCATTAAAGCTGCTCCGTTTGAGGCATTGTACGGACGTAAATACCGGTCACCTCTTTGTTGGGCAGAGGTGGGGGATAGTCAAATCACTGGTCCAGAACATGTGGTAGACACTACTGAGCGGATTGCTCAAATACGACAACGCATGGCGGCCGCTCGTGACCGTCAGAAGGCCTACGCCGATAAGGGTAGGAAACCACTTGAGCTCCAGGTTGGGGAGCGGGTATCACTCAAAGTTTCACCCTGGAAGGGTGTGGTTCGTTTTGATAAACGAGGCAAACTCAACCCACGGAACGTTGGACCTTTCGAAATCCTTGAGAAAATAGGCAAGGTGGCCTACAGACTGAACTTGCCAGCAGAACTCGGTGCAGTTCACAACGTTTTCCATGTGTCGAATCTGAAGAAGTGTCTGTCAGATGAGACGCACGTAGTTCCTCTGAAGGAACTCACGATCGACGAACAGTTGAAATTCGTCGAAGAACCTGTCGAAATCACGGACCGGGATGTTAAGGTCCTCAAAAGCACTAGAATACCTCTTGTTCGAGTTCGTTAGAACTCACGTCGCGGCCCAGAATTCACCTGGGAGCGTGAAGATCGGATGAAACAAAAATATCCCCAACTGTTTGAGAACAGTACAAACGCTACTGAGGCTGAAGCTACGGAATTTCGGGACGAAATTCCAGATCAACGGGGGGTGGATGTGACACCCCAGGATAACCGGGAAAACCTTACAACTTGACTAGCTTCCTCAGTGAGCGCCATCAAATTTCGGGACGAAATTTCTTTCAACTTGGGGATGATGTGACAACCCGAAATCTAGAACCTTTCGTTGTGTCGTGAGGTAACTTGTTTGTACATTATGTGACTAGTGACTGACTAAACTTAATGATAACGTGAATCTTTATGTGATATGTGCTTTGTTATGTGTGCATGATATGTGTTGTGTATGTGTCTTATATATAAATATATAAGAGCCGAGACTACGACCCGAGACCACGACTCGCAACCACCGGGTTGCGAGTGGGCCACTCGGTTTCGAGTGGGCCTGGTGAGCCGAAACCGGTTGGGCCGAGACCCCCCCTTAGCCTACTTGATGCTTGGTGTATAAATTCCAACCTTTTCCACACTTGTTTCATTTGGTTGCACAAACACACCCACACTTCTCCTACTCTCTCTCAACTAGAAAACCCTCAACTACATTCCATTCTCTTACAACTTTCGGTTCAAGCTTGGATCTCGGTCAAGGAATATCGGACAAGAAACTCGGTCAAGACTATCACTCGTACACCCCATCTTTTCGGTTCTCTTCTCTTTGTTTTGGCTCCTTCTTTCATAACCGGTTAGTATTATCTTTTTGTGTATAAGATTTATGAATGTTTATAAACTAGAAAATGGTTAGTTAAAATTGTTATGCATAACTTTTAGTATGATTTGTGAAGATTGACTATATGTGAAAACCCTTGTGAACAAAGCTTGATAACATGTTTAAATGACTAACAAATGGTAGTTCAAGAATGATTATGACTAACCATACTATGCTTCTTTATTCCTTGCAAATAATGATGTTAAACTTAAGATTCGGATATATAATGTATGTTTTGCATATTGATCTTGCTAAAACATGTGATTTTGGTTCATAAATATATGATTATGTTGATATGAAAACCCTAGAAAATGATGAATATAGGATAAACTTGTTGAATATGGTTTAAAGATTTCAAAAATGGCAAAGTTTGATCTATTTTCATTTCTGGTCAGTTTAGGAAAAATGTTAGTGGAACCTTATTGGCTGTTTCCTAATCTGGGTCTGATTGCATAGTACATATTGGACTGCCAGACCTGCATCATCACGTGTTCATGAAAAAGACAGCATTCCGACTCGCAACCGCACCGTTGCGACTCGCAACCAAGGCAAGACAACTCGAGACCACGTAGTTGCGACTCGCAACCATAGCATGACAACTCGAAACCTCATGATTGCGACTCGAGACTACGACGGTTGCGACTCGCAACCACAGCATGATGACTCGAGACCACACGGTTGCGACTCGCAACCATAGCATGACAAGCCGAGACCTCCTGGTTGCGACTCGAGACCATCCGGTTGCGAGTGGGCTGTCCATTTTGGTTATTGGGCCATTCTGTGTTTAACTTGGGCTATTGTTGACTGGATTATGTGTTGCTGTTGACTGTTTAATTATTTAGGCCGGCCCAATAACCCACTGTTTACTTATATGCTTGATACGTGCTAGTTATGTGTAAGTTTTTACATGAATGCTTGTACACCAAACCTGACCTATACCGGTAACCATGTTAGGACGTGGTGACCAACGTGATTGACAAGTAACCTAAACCTACCGAGCAACCCAAGGTGAGTTCACAACTTAAAAGCATGCGTCCCGGTGGTTTGGGACACGAGACTAACAACCCTATCCCCTGGTAAAAGGGGATACCATTTACATACTTTCCCTGGTTATTGGGAACAAAACTTACTTTTCCTTCCCTGGTATTGGGAAACCTTTTGGACAATCCTATCCCCTGGTAAAAGGGGATACCATTTACATACCTTCCCTAGTTATTGGGAACAAAACTTACTTTTCCTTCCCGGGTATTGGGAAACCTTTTGGTTAATTACTGTTTATACGGATTGCAACTAACGGCACTAAACGAAACTCTATCACTCAAGTCCCTACTACAAATACCGATTAGTCGCCGGGTTAGGCGAGCGGGTTATTAGTTGATAGCGCTATTTAGGTGTTTACCAGCCTCACACCGTGCCCTGGTTTGGGACGGTCGTGAACTAATGTACTCAGAAATCCGTCAATGATGATAGAACATTGACATCGGGGCATCCTGCGGATACGCAACGGTTACCTAGTGTTCGGTATTGGAAAAACAGTTTAGTCGCTAACATTTGGGGTAGCTCCCCAGGGCATGTATAAACGGATAAATTAACCGGTGAAACAAAGTTTTTGGTAATTAAAACTGGACAACTAGTGAACTCACTCAGCATTATTGTTGACTCCTTACTGCATGCTTTGCAGGTAACCAATGATTCAGGAGCTGCTACTTGGGGAAGTGTAGTGTTCGTCAAACCCGTGTGTTGGGATAACTGTTTTGATCAATGAACTGTCTTTAAAACTATTTTGGTTTATGCTTCCGCTGTTTTGTTAAACTAATTACCGAATCTAAACTCTAATGTTGTTAATTACTTCGGATTTTAAATCTTTCTACTATTAATTAAATGCTCAGTATAATTGGTGGCTGGATCCTGGTCAGTCACGCCCTCGAAGCGGGTGTTATCCGCAGGTGGATTTTGGGGGTGTGACATAGAAGCTTGTACGTTGTGCTTGAACGGGCGATGCTCCCCATGTGTTTTTATTAATCACTTAACTTCAATCAAGAAGTGAATGTGTACTAAATATATAATATATGACCATGCTAGTAAAGGATGATGTTATGAATTACGTTAGGTTGTCTAACTGAACAATGTGGTTGACAATTTATGTCGTATGCGTGTTAGTGAAAGTCAATGTAGATAAGAGCTGGAAAATGTGTATTAATATGAATAAGCATGAGTACTAACATTATTATGGCATGACGACATGAAAGGATAGGAACCACACTAGCATGGACCAAGCATGAAAGGCTAACGGGTCGAAATGAGGCAAGGAAGCGGTTACGAACATGGATGCACGAGGTAAGTGATTTCCGTAATCACTTCTTATTTTGTTTAAGTAATGTAGTGTTAGTTAATTGAGCATGATGATGAATGAAATTTGATATGGTTTTGGTTGTATGAAATCGGTGAAGACATTACCATTTGGCAATATTGACTAATGAATTGTTTGTCAAGTATTATGCATTCACAGGATGATTAGCGAAAGGGATTATGTTGCTATTACTTAGTCAATTAGTGCACGAAGTATTAAAACGGGTCATAGCTTTGATCCGAGCCAGGTATGTGCGATTAGAGTTGTAGTTAAGTCATGGGAGTAGTCAAATGTTTAAGGAAGCCCTTTATAGTAAAGGATGGAACAAAGTTGACAAAAACGCCCTTGAAGGGTAAATTGGGCTAACGATATTAAAAGTAGTTTAGAAACAAGCTAATCGATTGGTGTAATGTTTTGGTCAAGTATGAAAGTGAGAAGTATAGGGTTTTGTATGTCGTAGACCTTTTTATGCACGAATACCCATGACGTGTAACACCCCAAAGATAAAAGACACAATAAGTAATAATATGGTACCTAAATGTGGGATCCTAAAGAATATGTAGCAATAAGGTACCTAAAAGTGGGATTCTAAAGGATACATAGTAATATGGTACCTAAATGTGGGATCCTAAGGAATATGTAGCAATAAGGTACCTAAAAGTGGGATTCTAAAGGATACATAGTAATATGGTACCTAAATGTGGGATCCTAAAGAATATGTAGCAATAAGGTACCTAAAAGTGGGATTCTAAAGGATACATAGTAATATGGTACCTAAATGTGGGATCCTAAAGAATATGTAGCAATAAGGTACCTAAAAGTGGGATTCTAAAGAATATGTAGTAATATGGTACCTAAATGTGGGATCCTAAAGAATATGTAGCAATAAGGTACCTAAAAGTGGGATTCTAAAGGATACATAGTAATATGGTACCTAAATGTGGGATAAAGAATATGTAGCAATAAGGTACCTAAATGTGGGATCCTAAGGAATATATAGTAATATGGTACCTAAATGTGGGATCCTAAAGAATATGTAGTAATATGGTACCTAAACGTGGGATTCTAAGTTAAGAATTTCCTTAAGTAGATACGTATGAAGGTATGTATGTATGTATGTGTGAATATAAGTGGTATGTATGAATGAAGGTATGTATGTATGTATGTGTGAATATAAGTGGTATGTATGAATGAATGTATGTATGTATGTATGTAGGTGTGTATGTAGGTAGTATGTGTATGTGTATATATATATCCAAGTGAGTACGTACGAATGTGTGCACGTATGTAGGGTTGTGAGAAGGCATGTAATAGGTATGTATGTAGACATGTATGCATGTATGTATGTAGGTATGCACGTATGTAGGAACGTACGTAAGAATGTAGGTACGTAGGTTTGTAAGTAGTTATGTGTGAACGGATGCATGTATGTAAGTACGTATGAAAGTATATACGCATGTATTCAATGAAATTGAGTATTGACGATAATAATAGTGTGCCTTGTGAACGGAGTGTAACGCAGGTACTATGAGAAAGTCTCACCACGGATTGTACGATCAGATGGGAAGCTGGGATGTAAAGAGTTAACGGAACAGAAAGTAAACGTGAATAAATCTTGTATGTTTATAATGCGTACTAATGTTATGAATTTTATGTGGTGAGCGCAGGTAGTACGAGTCATGAGGATCATCAAGGAATAGAGATCGAGGATCGAGTCACTAGTGAGATTGTACGGGAACGTTGATGTATATAATGTAGTAAACATAAGCTATGTTTTTACTTAGTAAATAAGTCGATTGATGGATTTATGTGAAAGAGTTATGTTAAAGTTAATTTTTAAATAAGTTAAGGTGTTTATAATGAAAGAAAGTTTATGGCTTGAACTTCCGCTGCGACTTTTAGTCAAATACGTATTAGGGTCTTACAGATCTAAATAAGGGTGGACGGGGTGTTCGCGGGCACCCTTGTCCGGGTACCACTACCCGAACGGGTACACCACCACGGGTAGCGGAATTGGGTATGAATTGTGGGGACTTGTAACTAAATAATGGTGTTAATGAGGTGTCAATGTATGATTTGTGTAATCCAACTTTATATAGAAATAACTTATTTGAGTTTTTCTAATGATTAACCTACTATATTATATACTATGTTAGAAAACTGATGTATTACACGAATTTTGTTTAATGAAATATTAAATAATTATTACTTAGTGACAAAAAATAACAAAAATACTCAGGAAAGTAAAGATAAAAAAAGAAATATTCATAAAGTAAATATTAATCAGTTAAATATAATAATTAATTGAGAAAAAATAAGCGAAAATAAATCAACCAGTTACTTATTTATTAGGTATAATTTGGGGCTCATGTAAAGAAAAGTTGAAAAATTTTCAAATGATGACAAGAATTTTAGACTCACAAACGCATAATGCAACCAATTATTATTTAATAGGTATTATTTAATAGGTATAGTTTATTGTCAAATATGAAAAAAATTTATATTACTTTTATTTTTAATATTACAATCTAATAGACTTATTGATTATATATATTAATTCATATTCATAACATCTCAATGAATACTGTCTATTTTGTCTTTTATTACTTTTTTTTCTTTTTTTTGTATTTTTTTGTTTGTTTACTTTTTTTGGGTTTTGTTATTTTTACCTTAACTTTTAACATGGACACTTTTAGCCCCTTAAGATTTCAAAAACTTTATAAAATGTCATTTTTAGTGCCTGGAGTTTTACATGCTTTCTTTTATGTACGTGTCGGTATCACAAATTGGTTTACGTTTTGATGTAGATTTTTTCAAGAGTTTTGTCGGGTCAAATATAATATGTTTTTGTTCTTAGTTTTATGTATGTTTTCAGTTGATCACTTGGTGTCATAAATTCATGTACTGCGTTGTTGCAATTAGTTAGATGGACCTTAATATACATATGCATAAAACTAATTACTGCTCTGGGTTTTTCGTTTGGGTACATTTGTTGGACTATGGGTTTTTCTATTTGCATAGCTTATTATACATTTAGCCTATTACAAAATTGATGAACCTTAAGGACCTAAAATGCAAACCGATTAACACCGAACCGAACTAAAATTTGGTTTATGGTTCGACTTTGTCAGCTTTGAATTCAGTTTGGTTTTCATGTTCGACAAAAAAAATTCAACATGAGAAAACCACACCAAAGAAACCTCAACTCAAACCAATGAAAACCTAGGTTTAATAAAATTTTATTCATTCGAAAAAATATCAACATTTTGCAACAACAAAAGTCAAAACATCAAGATGCTAGTGAATAATGCTTCAGCTAATAAAGAATGTTATAATTACAACAATAGATTCATTTATGTTGCAGCATTATTAGGGTGAGGGGGGCACTCCCCTAAGAGGGGAGTCCCCTCTCTTACGCACACCCAATCAGGTTACGCCACGTCAACTTCCCTCTTAAACTCATCTCATACCCCAATTTGATGGCGGCACTCCCCTCTTAGGTGACTTGTTTTTTTATTTAAAAAAAAATTCATTGGTTGATTGAATGGGGGCCCACCTTCTCTCTCCTCCCCTCTTCGGTGCCCCCTCCCTGATTCTTCACCCCGATTTGGCCTCCCGCCTTGATGGTGGCACCGCCCCGATCGGCAAAAATGGTCCCCGCACGGGGTCATCGAGGGTGCCCCCCTCACCCTTATGTTTTGCAGGCACGTTTTCTTTTCATGTATTCATTTTATAGTACAATTTGGATTATTCGAATTTAAATATTGTAAAACCAAATGCAAATGCAAATTCAAACTGAATTCGAATTTCAATTAAAAAAAACGATTTGAATGTGCAGTTCGAATTCGGGTTGGTCCCACAAACCAAATTATACGAGTACACACAAACATACACACCGGCAGAACCACGTGAGGGTCCGAGTGATCTGGTAACTTTATGCCCGGCCAACGTTTCTCTATGTTCTTCTTAATAGGGATACTTTACTGGGTCTTGTTTAGCAGAAGACTCTACGAATTACATAATGTAGAAAAGTTAATGTGAAGGAGAGCCATTGAAATTACCTAAGATGACCGAGATCTAAATAAGGGTGGACGGGGTGTTCGCGGGCACCCTTGTCCGGGTACCACTACCCGAACGGGTACACCACCACGGGTAGCGGAATTGGGTATGAATTGTGGGGACTTGTTACTAAATAATGGTGTTAATGAGGTGACAATGTATGATTTGTGTAATCCAACTTTATATAGAAATAACTTATTTGAGTTTTTCTAATGATTAACCTACTATATTATATACTATGTTAGAAAACTGGTGTATTACACGAACTTTGTTTAATGAAATATTAAATAATTATTACTTAGTGACAAAAAATAACAAAAATACTCAGGAAAGGAAAGATAAAAAAAGAAATATTCATAAAGTAAATATTAATCAGTTAAATATAATAATTAATTGAGAAACAATAAGTGAAAATAAATCAACGAGTTACTTATTTATTAGGTATAATTTGGGGCTCATGTAAAGAAAAGTTGAAAAATTTTCAAATGATAACAAGAATTTTAGACTCACAAACGCGTAATGCAAACAATTACTTATTTAATAGGTATTATTTAATAGGTATAGTTTATTGTCAAATATGAAAAATATTTATATTACTTTTATTTTTAATATTACAGTCTAATAGACTTATTGATTATATATATTAATTCATAACATCTCATTGAATAGTGTCTATTTTGTCTTTTATTACTTTTTTTTCTTTTTTTTTTTGTATTTTTTTGTTTGTTTACTTTTTTTTGGTTTTGTTATTTTTACCTTAACTTTTAACATGGACACTTTTAGCCCCTTAAGATTTCAAAAACTTTATAAAACGTCATTTTTACTGACTGGAGTTTTACATGCTTTCTTTTATGTACGTGTCGGTATCACAAATTGGTTTACGTTTCGATGTAGATTTTTTCAAGAGTTTTGTTGGGTCAAATATAATATGTTTTTGTTCTTAGTTTTATGTATGTTTTCAGTTGATCACTTGGTGTCATAAATTCATGTATTGCGTTGTTGCAATTAGTTAGATGGACCTTAATATACATATGCATAAAACTAATTACTGCTCTGGGTTTTTCGTTTGGGTACATTTGTTGGACTATGGGTTTTTCTATTTGCATAGCTTATTAAACATTTAGCCTATTACAAAATCGATGAACCTTAAGGACCTAAAATGCAAACCGATTAACACCGAACCGAACTAAAATTTGGTTTACGGTTCGACTTTGTCAGCTTTGAATTCAGTTTGGTTTTCATGTTCGACAAAAAAAATTCAACATGAGAAAACCACACCAAAGAAACCTCAACTCAAACCAATGAAAACCTAGGTTTAATAAAATTTTATTCATTCGAAAAAATATCAACATTTTGCAATAACAAAAGTCAAAACATCAAGATGCTGGTGAATAATGCTTCAGCTAATAAAGAATGTTATAATTACAACAATAGATTCATTTATGTTGCAGCATTATTAGGGTGAAGGGGGCACTCCCCTAAGAGGTGAGTCCTCTCTCTTACGCACACCCAATCAGGTTATGCCACGTCAACTTCCCTCTTAAACTCATCTAATACCCCAATTTGATGGCAGCACTCCCCTCTTAGGTGACTTGTTTTTTTATTTAAAAAAAAAAATTCATTGGTTGATTGAATGGGGGCCCACCTTCTCTCTCCTCCCCTCTTCGGTGCCCCCTCCCCGATTTGGTCTCCCGCCTTGATGGCGGCACCGCCCTGATCGGCAAAAATGGTCCCCGCATGGGGTCACCGAGGGTGCCCCCCTCACCCTTATGTTTTGCAGGCACGTTTTACATGCTCAGGCACGTTTTCTTTTCATGTATTCATTTTATAGTACAATTTGGATTATTCGAATTTAAATATTGTAAAACCAAATGCAAATTCAAACTGAATTCGAATTTCAATTAAAAAAAATGATTTGAATGTGCAGTTCGAATTCGGGTTGGTCCCACAAACCTAATTATACGAGTACACACAAACATACACACCGGCAGAACCACGTGAGGGTCCGAGTGATCTGGTAACTTTATGCCCGGCCAACGTTTCTCTATGTTCTTCTTAATAGGGATACTTTACTGGGTCTTGTTTAGAGGAAGACTCTACGAATTACATAATGTAGAAAAGTTAATGTGAAGGAGAGACCATTGAAATTACCTAAGATGACCGAGATCTAAATAAGGGTGGACGGGGTGTTCGCGGGCACCCTTGTCCGGGTACCACTACCCGAACGGGTACACCACCACGGGTAGCGGAATTGGGTATGAATTGTGGGGACTTGTTACTAAATAATAGTGTTAATGAGGTGACAATGTATGATTTGTGTAATCCAACTTTATATAGAAATAACTTATTTGAGTTTTTCTAATGATTAACCTACTATATTATATACTATGTTAGAAAACTGGTGTATTACACGAACTTTGTTTAATGAAATATTAAATAATTATTACTTAGTGACAAAAAATAACAAAAATACTCAGGAAAGGAAAGATAAAAAAAGAAATATTCATAAAGTAAATATTAATCAGTTAAATATAATAATTAATTGAGAAACAATAAGCGAAAATAAATCAACCAGTTACTTATTTATTAGGTATAATTTGGGGCTCATGTAAAGAAAAGTTGAAAAATTTTCAAATGATGACAAGAATTTTAGACTCACAAACGCGTAATGCAACCAATTACTTATTTAATAGGTATAGTTTATTGTCAAATATGAAAAAAATTTATATTACTTTTATTTTTAATATTACAATCTAATAGACTTATTGATTATATATATTAATTCATATTCATAACATCTCAATGAATAGTGTCTATTTTGTCTTTTATTACTTTTTTTTCTTTTTTTTTTTGTATTTTTTTGTTTGTTTACTTTTTTTGGGTTTTATTATTTTTACCTTAACTTTTAACATGGACACTTTTAGCCCCTTAAGATTTCAAAAACTTTATAAAATGTCATTTTTACTGCCTGGAGTTTTACATGCTTTCTTTTGTGTACGTGTCGGTATCACAAATTGGTTTACGTTTCGATGTAGATTTTTTCAAGAGTTTTGTCGGGTCAAATATAATATGTTTTTGTTCTTAGTTTTATGTATGTTTTCAGTTGATCACTTGGTGTCATAAATTCATGTATTTGTTTTATGTTTTTTCCCGATTTTAGTTGTTGTTCGGTTAGCACGGTTTTACGCCCCACCCGCAACGCGAGAGCTTAAGACTAGTTTCCATTAAATTTAAACTTATGGCGACTTCCTATTTGCCTTCTCATTTTATACTATTATTTAAAAAAAATTAAGTTTGATCCATTTGAGATAAAACATAACTCAAATCGATCTGTTTATAAGAAATTATGTTGAACTTGCCAAATCTACAAAACATATATAAACATATGCAATGAGCTAAGAAAAAAGCTATGGTATAAATCGAAACGGGCATAAAAGAAAACAATTACTTTAATATCTTTGGCTATAATGATATGATAAAAAATACCACTGGATTCAACAAATCATAACAAATATTAGAATGCTATTTTTTTCAATTAGATCATAAATAACTATAAATTCGTCTTTGGTTTATAGAATTCATAAAAATGTGATTCCTGCCCTCCCCAATATTTTATGTGTTGATGATGAGAAACTAGGCGAATAGGTGGAGATCACTAGTTCGATTCTTGAACTGAGTGGGTTTTACTTCACCGCACTTTCGTGCTTTTGGGGCGAGTGTTCATGGGCTTCGGCCTTAGGTGAGGGTTTTCCCTGGTTCGAAGGCGAGCGTATCCCGATGTAGTGAATTTCGCCAGTAGCCCATTTGAAGGATTCGTTAGCCGTTCAAAAAAAAAAAAAAGATAAATAAAACCAGACTGTGAACACACCTAGAAAACGCCCATAGATGTGACTAGGGGTGTAAACGAGCCGAGCGGCTCGCGAGCTACTCGAGATCGGCTCGAGAAAAAGCTCGAAACGAGTCGAGCCTTATCGATCCCGAGCCGAGATTGAGCCTAAAATAAAGCTCGTTTGTTTATCGAGCCCGAGCTCGAGCCTCGCATGTGAAGCTCGTTAGGCTCGTCGAGCCTTATCGAGCCTTAGTGTAAACGAGCTGAGTCGAGCCGAGCTTATTAAACTTGTTTACAAGCCGACCTCGAACCTAAAAATAAGCTTATTTAGTAAACAGGCCCGAACTTCACTTATCGAGCTCACGAGCCTAAAAAGTCTATTATTTATATTAGTTTTATTTAATATATTAATTAATAGATAATAAACGAGTCGAACCTGAGCCGAGCTCAAGCCTAAGAAAATACAAACGAGCTGAGCTCGAGCTTTGAAAACAAAGCTAAAATCGAGCCGAGCTCGAGCCCAAACTCTGATAATTTAATCGAGCTCAAGCCTGGTCGAGCTCGGGCTCGACTCGGCTCGTTTGCACCCTTAGATGTGACGACACTCTATAAGAGGACCCGGGGTGGTCCGTGTTCGACCCCCCATCACTCGTTATCAAAAACCAAACACCGCCGCCGCATGGGAGTTTCACGCGTTAATTGGAACACGCGTTGAAGAAATGAAATTGTTGCTGTTTGAGTGTTTTTTTTTTTTTTTAAATTAGTGAGTGATGGAAATTTGTACAAGTGATGACCATTTCCAGCAAAAAAGGATGTGAGTGATGGAAATAATGGTTGATGACATGGCAGAACCTGATTGGATGTTGTGAATGATGGAATGATTAGTGAGTTATTCCACCCCGGGTCCTCTAAATACTTTGTTTGGCAACAACCGGAAATATACACTTATATGTGAGGGGGCTCCTACTGTTGACGTAGAACATGATTTTCGATCATGTCAAAGTACTTTTGACGTCTGTCATCATATAACAATCTGCGTGCAGTGCAGTGAATCACCTTCCATTCTCTCCTCCCCACCGTTTCCTTAAACTAAACTATGTTCACCATTCCGGTTTCTTTCTCACCACCTACGGCTATGCTAAACACCCCAAATTGGCGGGCGCCGCCGTCATTCCGAGTGTTTGCAATGTCGGCGGAGGCTTTCCCGCCGTTTCTGCCTAAAGAAGTGCAGAAGATTAGAGACCCGTTTGCCCGAAAACTAGCTTCCAGGATTCAGAGGCTGCCCGTTGAGGTAAATGTAGAACCCCCTTTCTTATTTTCATCGAATGTTCCCATTAATGTTGTCAACCTAACTTACTTGATACGTGTGCTTTGGTTTTTGACTTTTTGGGAAAATGGTCAAATGCACTTTTGATTTCATGGACTAAATTAGTAATGTGCCTTTTGGAATTTGGATATGAACTTTTGTTGCTTGATGGGGCTTTTTTTTTTTTTTTGAATTCTTCGGTTTATGATGTTTTGTTATAAAAATATATATGGTTTGTAATTTTGATTTATGTATGTCTGGAAAATTGTTTTCCCTATGTTATAGATGGCACCAAGTCTTTTGGGCGTATTGGTTGTGGATGAGAGGAGAACTCTACGGTCTTTGGTTTTAAAATGCGTAGGGTGCACCGAGGCGATAGGGTCTATTGGTCTAAAACCGATGCACATAGCACAAAAGCGCACGACCTTTCGTACACGAGACCGCACCTCATGCCAATTTTCTTTTTCTGTACACCCCTCACTTTTTGGAGTTTGAAGCGCAAGCCTATGCGCCTTGGGTCACCTTGCGCCTAGGCGTGCCTCAAGACTGTCTACGGTTAAGCGAGCTTCTGTGGTAATAGTTCTGGATGGGTGACCTATTTGGGCAACTAAAACCACAATTAGTTGCCGGGACAATATTGGTTGGTATCATTGCCGGATGTTACAGCTGCAATAGCTTTGATCATTTGTTGTGCTATTTTGTATTTTGTTTTTGTCTATACCATAGTCACAGGAAACGCTAAAAGACCCGCGAACCGCGTACCAAATCGTGCGTACCGAATCGCGGTACAGAAACGTCCCAATCGCCTTTGGTACGCGTACCGGATCGCTAAATTTAACCGTTCCCGATTGTGTTCTACAATAGTGCTCCAATTGCTAAATTCACGTTTTTAATCAATTCGAAACGCGTTTCCGATTGTAGTGGCCGGCGTTCCGGTACGGCCAGATTCATATACCGGAATTAGCGTTCCCAAATGAATCTAACCCCCAACGTACCGATTTTTAGAAAGGCACGAACTGCGTACCGGTTTTCGTACCGCGTACCGGAGCATACCGCATTCCATGTGACTATGGTCTATACCACTCTTGACCCATACCGAAGTTTCAGTCTCCTATTTGGGGGTCTTTAGATTACGCTTAACATTCATGAGCATATTTTTTTACGACGAATGTTATTATTTTCCTACTCCTAAATTACACAAAATTAATCTTAATACACCCCATGCTAGGAGTTTAACCATGGTCTTCTTCCGAAGAGGCAAAAGCCTCTACCACCCAACTAAAGCTGGAATGACATTTGTGAACGTACTAATTGGCGTTATCAATCACTTTGGGATATGCCCTCTTCCACACTCTTCTTCACAAGCCCCTATTTCGAAGTGATCGTATACTTCTTTTTTACTTCTCACCCCTAAAGTTAAAAAAAAAGATTCTTGTTTCCTGAACACGCCACAAATAATTGCAGGTTGATACGAACACAAACCGTTTTAACTTTTAACCATATTTTTTTTATTATTTTTCTGGTATATTCTGTCAAAAGTACTGTCATCTGGTAGGGAGACTGTCTGTGACTCTGTGAAGTTGCTCATTTTTTTTGAATAAAACGTGGTTATTTTTGTCCCAAACTTTGGTAGGGATCAAAACTGCCAAACTGGGTGGGTCAGAGGGGGTTCACTCACTATATTTGTTTTTATGACGACGACAAAAAGGGTGGTGAGATAGGTAGACAGTGGCGGTGGATGGTGCTGGCCCATTCGACCCGTTCTGACTCAACAAGTTTCATAAGAATGACTCATTTTGACCCATCATATAATTTGGGTACATCTAAACGAACCCATCAAGCAAACAAATAAAGTACCCTAATCAACCTAATTCTAGAAGAACGGGTCATGATCCCACGTGTAATGATGATTAAGCGTCATAATCATCGGCAAAACTGGGAGAAACCGTTGGGATCGAAAGAAGAAGGTGGTGTTGGATGGAGGCTTTTAACACGGTTCTTCTCGCCAGGTGCATTTTGGGGTGTAGTTATCAAAGGGATTTACTTCTTGAGATTTAACTTCATGGAATAATTGAAGAAAAAACCGTTTAATTTGAAGACATAGTAAAAAGTAATTGTATGGTTGATTCATGTGTTCTACACTTTTATGTGTATATAGTGTTTCGTCCAATTCGATTTACTAAAGTGAGAAAATGCACATCGTCTCTTGTTCACAGCTTACCGTCTCAAACAATTGTATTATGAGTAGCTGCGTGAAGCCAACGATACAAAAAACCGCCAATCCACTTGTTCTACTACATGGGTTTGACAGGTACACACACATTGACCCTAAATATGTTCATTTTGACTTGTCAACAATGTAACAGTCTTACTAAAAGCATGCTGTCCAGCTGTCCAACTGTCCCATTAAATTTGCAACAAATCCCATTTCGAAATCTGATAACGATAGTAAAAAACCGTCCCTTTTTTAAACCAATATCGTTTGTCATTTTAAGCACTTTATTTAAACTGTTGTTGATTAACGCTTATTCTTCAGCTCTTGTCTAGAATGGAGATACACACTTCCGCTTCTTGAGCAGGCTGGCTTTGAGACGTGGGCGATTGATATTCTAGGATGGGGTTTCTCTAATTTGGGTTGTTTTTCGAATCTTTTTCCATCTTCGTACACTGGATATTCGGATTATAATATCAATTGTTGCTTAATCTTTTTTTTTCTTTTTTGTTTATTTCATCAGAAAAGCTTCCGCTATGTAACGTAGAATCTAAGCGCGATCACCTTTATCAGGTAAAATCGTGTAGTAACTATCAGCCGTTGTTTACTACTCATGATTCTTCCCCAATATTAATGTGTTTTTTTCGGTTGAGAAAATAATCATCGTTTTCATGTTGTGGGGTCCCATTTACATGGTATGCAAAGCAATAAGAACTGGATTATTGTCGAATGCCGAAATGAATGGAGATTAGGGTCTCTAACCGATGGTTCCATTCGAGTAAAAGGTTTTATTTTATATTAATTTTTTTGTTATTTAGTTCTGGAAGTCCTACATTGGGAGGCCTATGGTGCTAGTTGGGCCAAGTCTTGGAGCAGCAGTTGCAATTGACTTTGCTATCAACTATCCAGAAGCAGTAAGTACCGACTAATTCTTATGGTAACGGATAACGCATAAATTCTTGTTACTGCTCAAAATGGGTTGCGTTGACCCGAAACACTTTTTGTCCATTTTCCTTTATTTCGTTTATAAATAATTGATGTGTCAAGTACCGTTATAATGTTATAATTATATAAAGAGTAAATTACGTTTTTGGCCCCTGTGGTTATATCACTTTTACTATATTAGACCAAAATAAGAATTTTTAACATATCTGCCCCCCCCCCCTGGTCTCTATAACTAACCATTTTAGCTCCCATGGTCTCTATAACAAACCATTTTGGCCCCCATGATCTCTAGACTTAGGGGCCAAAATGGTTAGTTATAGAGACCATGGGGGCAGATATGTTAAAAATTCTTATTTTGGGCTAATATAGTAAAAGTGATATAAACACAGGGGCCAAAAACGTAATTTACTCTTATATAAATCTTATCATTTCAACAATAGTCTAATTTGTTAAATAAAAATATTTATGAGTTTTGCATTACAAATACACTTTGGAGTTTGGACGACATTCAGCCCGTTGGACCCTGTTAGAGATAGACCATGCGAATCAACCCATTCCTAAATCAACGGGCCCGAAATTGGTCTCTATAGAGTGACACTGTTCTTGACTCCATTTTTCATTGTCGGAGCTGTTGTGTTCAAGGTCTTATTTCGTTTTGTTTTGTTGTTTTTCCAGGTTGATAAGCTGATACTGATTGATGCAAGTGTTTATGCAGAAGGCACCGGAACCCTCTCTCGGTTACCAAAATTTGTAGCTTATGCTAGTGTGAGTATATATAATCGACCCTTTTGTTTCTCTTGATCGTCAAAATATTTCGGTACGATTTAGGGTCGAATTCTTATTAGTAATCCGAACTTCTCGTTACAAATATAAATGTGGGGGTGACAATTTTTGACACGCCAGGAAAATTATCGGGTTTTGGTTGTCATGTTTAACCCGTTTAACTAAAACCTTGTGTTAATGTTGATCTGTTTAACCAGTTCAAGTTCAAGTAAACAAGTTGAAAGTCAAATCATTCAAAAGTGACTTTTATAAGGTCAACCCGTCAACCCGTTTAAAACTTGATCGCAAGTTTACAACCTGCTTACAAGTTTTCATGCTTTATGTGATCACCTTATGATATTCACATTTTTTGTTTTACAACTTTTTTTTTATCAGGTATCTGTGTTAAAGAGCTTCCCGTTGCGCCTTTTTGCTACTTCTCTGCAATATAATTCCCTATCATTCAATACGTGCTTAGATTGGACACGTGTAAGTTCCTTATGTTCCTTTTGCATCTGAACATTGTCGATGTTTAGTACCTCAATCTCACGTGACAGACATGTTTTTTTATCCTGTTTGTAACTATTCTAGATAGGACGCTTACATTGTATATTAGATTGGTGGGAGGAAGCAACGGTTGACTTTATGAACAGCGGGGGATACAATGTCACTGCCCAGATACATCAGGTTCGTTTTATTGGTTCTACAGATGTTAGTTCCAAAAGAACCCAAATCAACCCGTTAACATAAACAGTGATACTAAGGAGCTGTTTGTTTAGTTCTTAATAGGGCTCTTAATGGTTTAGACCTCTTACTGGTTCAACACTTAATAGTTCAGACTGTTTGTTTCGCGAGTAGATGTCTGAATGGTTCAGACATTTGTCTCTGAATGGTTAAGCATTATACTGAGTCTGAATTGGTCAGACATTTGCCTCTGAATTGTTAAGCATTATACTGGCTCTAAATGATTCAGACCTCTTACTGGTTTAACACTTAACCATTTAGAAGTTGCCAAACAGCCCCTAACCCGTTTTATTATGATGGCGAACTAGATTCTGAAGAAAACACTCATAATATGGGGTGAAGACGATCAAATAATTGACAGCAAGCTAGGAGTGGTTAGTACCTTTATATCATACTAACTGTTAAAGATTGGCTAACATCTAAAATTAATCACGTGTAATATTATGATGCAGCGATTACATTGTGAACTTCCGAATGCTATAATTCGACAAATACCAGAATGTGGTCATTACCCGCACATTGAAAAACCAGATACTGTCACGAAATTGATCAAGGATTTCATCGAGACCAACGACACTCCCCTTCCGTTGTTTTCAAAGCCGGAAGAGAAGGTATCAACTTGAATAGGTAAAGCGTGCGTGAGCATCATCACGTGTAAGTTGAACCTTTAAATGAGTGTGTGTTAAAATGTCTTGTAGAGATCTTGGATTATGTAAATAATTAATGTATGGTCTAATTAGTCTTCCAATCTTATAAGTTGTAGCACCAAGGTTTATGTTATTCAGTAATGGATTCCATAGATTCATTTAAACACTTGAACTGTTGACCTGGTTGTCCGGACCGATGATCCAAGAAACTGTAATGGCCTATGGGTAGAGTTTGATTTGTTAGGGGTGCTAAACGGGTTGTGTTCATGGGTTGGCAGGCAACAACTCCAACCCGGTGCAAACACCAAATAGTTACTCGTTCATGAACACAACATAAGCCTGAAAATTGTGCACATGAACCCGAAAGTGAGACACGTATTCGCGGTTTGACACTAACCTGATCTATTTCACAGAAAAAAATTTCTACTGTTGGAGTACAAGTACCCCAAATTACGATAAAAAAAGTATAAATGTGCATAAAATTAAAAAGTTGTGTTTAAATCGCAAAACTTGTTGCTCATTTCTCTTTTTCATTTTTAAATTTTGGTAAGAAGTAAGTTTTAGTTCTGACATAACACGCTGCAAAAAGACAACGATTACAAAGTAGCATTCTGAAAAAGACAATGGCAAGTTAAAGAAACAAAGTTCACAAAACCCGTGCGATGTAAAAATTGGGGAACATAATAAAAGAAATCAAAGTGTTTTGGTTTATAAGATAAGAAAACAAAATTTTGTCTACGAAAAAAGAGGAGTTAAATGTCATTTTAGTTCCTGTAGTTTGGGCTATTTTTTCAGTTTAGTCCAAAGGTTTGAAACGGTGCCATTATAGTCCAAATAGTTTGAAACGTTGGCATTTTAGCCTACTGGGTTAACTTCATCCCATTTTTCTATTAACGAGAAGGGCAATTTGGTCATTTTGTATGGTCAAATTGCCCTTCTAGTTAGCAGAATTACATAAAAATGACTGAATTGCCATTCTAATTAACCTAGTGGACTAAAATGACAACGTTTAAAACTATTTGGACTAAAATGGTAACGTTTTACACCTTTGGAACAAACTGACAAAATGACCGAAAGTGCAAAGACTAAAATGACATTTAACTCAAAAAAAAGAGAGACAAGTGTATAATCAAATGTCAATTTTTATTGGTTAAATGAAATTCCTAAAAGTGAAAATGATATTGGGCCAGAAAGCAATATAATAAATGATCCAACACATTATAAGCCCAATATCCTCACAACAACAAACCCACTTGGTAAATCCGGATCCAAAGCCGAATCCCTAGCTACCCGATCATTTTGAATTTGATTCATCTTTCAATCGTTAAATTGGTCTTGAATCCTTGTGGTTGGTAATAATTTGAAGATGAATAACGGTATCAATAAGAAAAGCGGAGGTAAAGAAGAAGAACAAGATGGATTATCGGTTCATTCTCCTTGCAAAGCTCCCAATTCGTCTGCTTCTTCTCTTCGAAAGGTTATTTCTCTCTGTTCTACGTCTCATTTCGATGATCTTATGATTGTTCATCTTAAAATTCATTTTTCCTTCAGCTACTTACTTACTGATAGGGTTATTTTGTTATATGATTATTTTGTTATATGGTTATTTTATCATTTTAAAAATTATAATGCAAATGAGTGGCTTGGAAATAATATTAAAAAAATTGGTTTAAACTGCAACCTTGGTTTTACAAAGTGAGAACTCCATCACTTTATTTATATATATTAATTTAATAGGTTTTTAGCATCTCGACCTAAAATTTAGTTATAAAAAATTTAGGGGGGGGGGGGGGGGGATGGATTTTAGGGGTAGTTTGTATATCGTTATGTAATAATTTTTGGTCGGGGTCGGGTCGGATCATATAAAGAAAGATATAATCGAACCATATTTTAAATAATCAACAAAAGTATGTCAAACATGATTACAAATGCATAAGTGCCATAGTTGTTAATAGCGGACGAGCTACCTATACGCTATGTAGCGATAGCGATGAAATAGTGGGGGCTATTTCATGTTTAGCGATACACTAGACGAAAATTTTAGAACTATTTTATATGGATATTTCACCAAAAAAAATATAAAAAAAACTAAAAAAATTACAAAAATCTCGCTAGTTACCGCTATTTGTCGCTACAAGCTATATAGCGACACATGAGCACTACGCTACGCCATAGTTGTCAATAGCGGCTATAGCGACCGCTATAGCGCGCTATGTAGCGAGGCGACCAAGTGTCGCTATTTGGGTCATAGCGACCAATAGCGTGAATAGCGACAATTAGGTTTTTTTTATGTAAATAGCAATTAGATATAGCTATAAAATAGCTGGATTTATAGGTTGTTGTTAAATATACATGTAAAATAGCATATATACCAAGGTATTTTGATATAATATACATATAAAAATTTTCAAAATTCTTTTTCTAGTGTATTACAAATTCGCTATGTAGCATATAGGTCCCTTGTCGCTATTCGCTATTAACAACTATGCGGTACGCTATTCGCTATAGCGGGCACTATGCTCGCTATTAACAACTATGATAAGTGCATAACGAAAATTTAAAATCTAATATATGTAAACTCGTCTACTCATACAAACAATGTTTTAAATATACAGTTCATAACTTGTATAGATTTTTCAAACCCTAGTCTCTGTTCACTAACCAAATAAATTTTAACACTAAAACTAACCATCAATTGAGTGATTCACTTAATCACTTAACTAACGTCAGAATTCTGACTGGAAATTCAGTCCGGAAATGATCTGGCGGCGACGAAGGATGATCGACAGTGGGTCTTGGCTCTGTCTGTCGCTACTCGCTGTTCTTTTTCTATATTTTAATAAGGTTTAAACCTTATAAATCATGGGCTAAGACCCGAGGCTATAGGGCCTAAGCTTATGGTCATTGGATTAATAAAGGTTTAAACCAATTTGGGCTTAATAAGGTATTGTGATAATTAGTGTTTATATTAAAATTATGTTTGAAAAATTTAAAAATTTCTAATTTGAATTTTCTTAGGGGTAGGTTTCTAAATTTCATGAGGGTCAGTTTCTAAAATTAAAGGGGTGAGGTTGCAAAATATTATGGGGGGCGCTCGGGACTTTCGCACTCGTTTTGGAATATACATATATGTGTATGAGTTTTTGTTATGTTTAAGTTTTTAATGCAAACTAACCGTTTGGGAAAAAATATTAATTAAAAAACTGGTTCAGACTGCAAACCCAACCGGTTTGGATTGTAGTTTCTCGGAACTGTGGTTAGCCGGCCGGTTTTGGTTCAGAATTTTTGTCTAAACCGGCCGAAACAAATCGTGAACACCCCTACTTACAATGTTTTAGCTTTTCTTTATGTTTGGTGTTTTAGGAGCAATCCCAAGTTGATTTGGAGCTTAAACTATTAGAAGCTCTTGAAATCTATCCCCCTGTAAAATTACAAGGTAAATTTATCAGTTTGGCTACTCCCTTTGACCAAAGTCAATAGTCAACTTTCAGTATCTATTGCTATGAGATAGTCTGTTTTATACAAACTTAAAGTGAAGCTCTAAGAATAGTCATTTTGTTTATGTAATTAACGAAAAATGTTCAATGTTCGGAGACCCGTTGTTTGCTTTTTAAATAAATGGTAACACTGGCTCAATTTTTTATTACATTTTAAAGTACCATTGTTTACTGCATATAATGTCGGCTCGGTTTCTTGTTAAGCTTGTGGCCTTTATACTGTATTATTTATTTATTTTTTTTGCTTCAGGAATACACCGCCACTTTGTTCTTTACGGTCTAACAGAATACATGCGGAGAAGGTTCACCTCTCCCCCTCTATTTAACATATATGACAGTTGGCACTTTTGTCGAATTTACATATGAGTGGGTCTTTAGTTATGTTTTATTTCTAATGGGTTAAGCGAGTCGGAAGTCTATCAAAGTCTATTGTTCGTGCATACAACTTACTATATCTAAAAAATAGATCTTATAGTAGCCATAAATTGTTTATCATCTATGTACATGTTTCGAGTCAACCCAGTTTGACTCCGACCTGCACATTTTGCCACCTCTAATATTAGTTGTATATTATATGGAACTATTAGTAACATCTAGATGAGAACAAACTAGTTTATTTACGTATTGCCACCTCAGCTTCAATAGGCAGTTCTCTGCTTCGGATGTCCTGCAGATGTTGGATCGGTTCTACAACTTGGAAATGCTGGTATTTATTTCACATGAAAAACATCGAGTTTGCATCGACTCTTAAAGTCAAAGCGTATCTTTAATGCATGTTTCTTTCCTGAATACAGAAACCGGATGATGAGGAATCCAGAATCCTGAATCAAGTGGAGGAATTTAGCTTGCCACCAAGTTATTTTACAAAGGAAGAATCTTGAACACATCATAGCTTATGTAAATAGACATTTTGTCTTCTTGGCCCAAGGTGAAGATCAAAACTTTGGTGGAGTGGTGCTTTATATCTCGAATTTTAGAAATATAATATCTTTATTTTAAAAAGACGACGACATCAAGTAGCCTTTTAAGACAAATTGTGTAACAAAACCATATATTGTTTTTTCATATGAAAGCTAGGGCTCTATGTTTTGTAGGTTGCCAACAAATGTGGATTAGCATCTGGCACGACCTATACTTTTATTCATGTCAAATTCATCAACTCTAACTCGCACTTAAAATCGTGTTCCCGAACATCAAATGTTTAACATGTTTATTTAAACGTGTCAAAAGAGTTGGATACGACAGTTGGCAACCCAAAGCCTCATTACTTTCATGTTGTGATAGAAATTACTACCCCTGTGTTAAGTAGTTATTCAATATTCGATGGCACTTTAGTTTTACACCAATTTTATGCACTATATGATTGTAAGTAACTACATTTTAAAGTAGTTTTGGCTCAATAATTTCTTGCACATTGTGCTTACATTCATATTGTTTTTGTGGAATGTATTGGCTGCAATTTTTCTACTAATTTAGTTGGATGTTACTCTCATCTAACATCCATTTGAAAACCAACAATATATTGAGAGCTGTGAGAACCACATAATGCGCTTGTATAAAAGATAACTAAAGTAGTGGGAGAGAGAAATTGAGACTATTACGTAAGCGTCTCATATTCAAATTATCACATACTAGTGCATTATGCGGTTCTTGAAGTTATGTAACATATTTTTTGTTCTAAAATGAATATTGTTCTTCAATATCTTGTTTGGTTTGAAATATAGAAACTAGTAGTTAAATATTTTTCAACACAAGTCCAAGTTTTGTACGCATGCTTACATCGTTTAAAAATTTCAGGGTAAAGATCTGGTACAAAATGTCCTTAACCTAGAACACTGGGTTAATCTGGTACATATGTAACTATTGAATCTATACCTATGTAATATCAGGCTACACATACATCGAGTTTCAACCTACACATGAAAACGTAAAAAGAACCCGAACAAACACATGTTCGCGTGATCATATTCGACTCCTACTCGATCCTTAAACACGCCTTCGGTCATCTTCACACCGAGGGTCGGATCCATCATCCACGGGGCGGTTCAATACATGCTCACAGATCCAAATCTTAGAATTTTTTTTCACATTTTTTTTTTATTTAAGAAAAAATAAAAAAAATATGTTAATTTGTAACGTTTAACACCTCCATATTATCCACACCTCTACGTGCATTTGTCATCATCACATGATGGAGCAATGCCGTCTTTACTTGTGGTAGTTTCGGTTGTCTTGTGGCCTGATGTATCCGTTTTCGTGGTGGTGGTTTCGGTGGTCTGGTTGCCAGACGTGTCGGTGTCGGTTTTCGTGGTGGTGGTGGTGTGGGTGGTTTCATATTTATGAAGATAATCAGCCGTTTGGTCCATATACATCCCCAACCCTTGCTTATCATCTAGCTTTCCATAATTAGCCGCGGCGTCAAGAATGTCGGCCGCAGCACCCGCTATCTTACCCGGGTCGGTCTCCTTGCCGGCGACCGCGTCCGACATCACCTTGGCGCTTGCCATAAGCTCGGAATTGGATGGTACTGGCTGGTCATTGCTTGAGTCCATGGTTTGTTTTAAGGTTGTGGGTTGTGAAAGTTTTTGATACAAATAAGAGGATGAATAATATAAATAGGTTGTGTGTTTCCAAATTTGCCTTGGTGTTGGGTGCGTAAGTTGAGCTTTTATGGAAACGTGTTGATGGATGGATGGTGTGAGGGTATAATGGGTATTTACTTTTAGTAAAAAAAATGGATGGTGAAAATCCGTGATCTTGTTATAGTACCAAAAATAGAGTATACATAGTAGGAACACATGGAATAAAAGAAATTTACCGTTAAAAAAAATCTCAAAGACAATTCTACATAAGGGCACCCTCGGGGACTCCCTTCGGGGACCATGTTCACCGTGCGGGTATTGTGCCACCATCCAAGAGGGGAGGGAAATCGGAGAGGGGGTTGGGGGAGAAGTCACCGCATAAGAAGAGAGGAGATGGTGGGCCCATAGCTTGTAACAACCCAATTATTTTTTTTTTTGAATAAAAAAACAATTCCCCTAAGAGGGGTGTACCCCGTTTTTGGACAAGAGGGAAGTTATAGAGGGGAAATAACATGACAACATATGATTGGGTTAAAAAAAGTTTCCCCTCACCTCATTAGAGGGGTGCCCCCTTCACCCTAACTTAAATAAAAAGAAAAAAAAAATACTTAGTAGGTCTCGTCGCTTATTTGCAGTTAATTGCCAACGGATTGATAAAATTTGATTTCAGTCTCTTCAATACATTCATTTGATGAACTGTCATAAAATTTGAAGATAAGATTTCCTTCAAGACTTCACTATTTTTTCGGGTAATATCTAAGTTAGAGCTTGGGTGGGTGCACCTCTTAAAATATAAATTTTAATGTATTTTATAGACTAAAATACGGATTGCATCCCTTGAAATTTTTATTAAACCCCTTCACCCTCCAGAAAATAATTTCTGAATCCGTAGACCCTGTCAAAAATGATTATATATAGATTTTTTTAATAACTTTATAATTCACATATTAGTGTATGCATTTTAATTGTGCATATTATTAAAACACTATAAATTTGCAACCTTTTTGTGCATACATGACTTGTAACCAATGCTTTGTGAGTTTTTCAAAAAAAAATTGATTTTTATACTTTTCACCCAAAGGTATTTACTAATTTACTTTTAACCCAAAATTATTTGTTTTTTTACTTTTAACCCAAAACTTTTTATCTTTTACTATCTATCCTCACAACTTTTTTTACTTTCAACTTTAGTCCTTTATAGTTTTCATTTTTCGCAAATTTTTCGCAAATTTTTCGCTTTATACTTCGTTCTAAATTTTGTGGGTTAACACATCGCAACGTGCGTGCGTGCGTGGTGTAACGTTTTTACGTTTCATTCTAAACTTTGCGAGTTAACACGACGCAACGTGCGTGTGTGTTTCAACGTTTTTACATCGTCTATTATACATAACGTGCGGGTCCTAGATTGGCTTAGTTATTAATTTCCATGTTTAGCGTTTCGGTCTAATTTCTTCACATAAACACGCCGCAACTTCAGTGTTGGTGGTCGCTCCGGTAATGTGACATTGATGCTATTTGGCACAGTTTTACATCCCTGGAAGTTTTTCAAAGAAAAAATGGTTATGCATATGGTTGTTGTAACCTTGGCTTTGGGGGGTTTTAAAAAAAAATTGATTCTTTTACTTTTCACCCAAAAGTATTTTATAAATTACTTTTAACCCAAAACTATTTGTTTTTTTTACTTTTAACCTAAAACTTTTTATCTTTTGCAATCTATCCTCACAATTTTTTTTATTTTCAACTTTCGTCCTTTATAGTTTTCATTTTCCACAAATTTTTCGCTTTATGCTTCCTTCTAAATTTTGTGACTTAACACATCGCAACGTGCATCTTTGGTTTAATGCTTTTACGTTTCGTTCTAAATTTTGCGAGTTAACACGACGCAACGTGCGTGTGTAGGTGAACGTTTTTACATCGTCTATTTTTTTTCCCGTTTGACAGGTTTAACATAACGTGCGGGTCCTAAATCAACTTAGTTATAACTAAAGAATCCCGGCATTGCGGCGGGTCGTAATTCTAGTTTCAACTTATAAAGGAATCCCCACAAAAAGATAAGGTTCTTGTTTTTTATAGAATTATATCTTGTTTTTTTTCATAAGGAGATGGTTTTTGTATGGGTTGGTTTTGATTAAAAACCATAACCATAACTGATCGGTTATGGTGGTTATGGTTATTCGGGTTTGATGGTTATAGCGGATCGGTTATGGGTGGTTAACCGTGTATTTAGCTTAGTTAAAAATAGCTTAATTTTTTTTAACATAGAATAAATTGTTATTGCATATTTGTATATATTAGCATATTACATAGTATTAAAAAAAGGGACAGATATCATAGAATAGTAACCAAGTTTTAAAAATGTTCTAATTAGGTCACTAGTATCGTTTTTGTCCCAATTAGATAACTTAGCATTCAAATCGAGCCATGTCCCTTTTTTCCGTATGTCAAGAAAAAAATGGAGCATAAGATGCAAGGGTCGAATTGTTTTAATATATGAAATTATATTTATTAAAAATAAAAACACTTTAATTACATTAAAATTTTAAAAATTAAGTTAAAATCCACGTCATCACTCGACGTTAGCATCAAATAAAAGAGAAAAAAGAAACAAAAATCCACATTACCATGGTTACCTATGAAATGGATGAAAAAAAACCCTTAATTTTAATGAAAAATGAATGTTGAGTGACCTGATTAGAACACTTTTAAAACTTGAGTGACCTAATTGGAACACTTTTAAAACTTGGTTACTATTCTACAAAAAATACATATAATCTATAATATTAATACCAATTATTATCGAATATTCAAATAAAGTGATATGATACATTCCATAAATTCAAATAAACATTCAACCAAACCCACAAAATGATATGAAAAACCAATAAGTACTAAAAATCTTCAGCAAAAACATCAAATATTAAAAATATGGTGAAAAATCCTAAATACTATAAAGATCTATTACATGTCGGTTCGGTTCGGTTATGGTGGGTATAGAAAAAATGATAACCACAACCGACCCGCTACTTTCGGTTTTCAAAAAAACCATTAACCGACCCATCGGTTTTTTATTTGGTTCGGTTTTTCGGTTCGATTTTATCGGTTATGATTCAGTTAATTCAGTTTTTTGCACATCGATAGTTTTGTTATATATTAAATAAATGAATATATCTTTATGCACGTTTAAATTTTTTAAATATTTTGAAAGAGACGTTTTCTGTAAGCTTATAAGTTACACGATTATTTAAAGTATATATTGAATAAAGTGCATAGAATTACGTTCGAATCCACCAAAACCAAGTTCATAGAAATTATATATTCTAGTGTTTGCTCTTTAATATTTAAAAAAGGAGATTTGTATGTATAATTACTCAATATTTAAATGTTAAAGAATTGCTTTTGAATAACTTATGTATTAACTTTTTTATGTGTAAGATTGATAGGTATAATGATTTGAGTATATGATAAACTCGCACTTAAAAGTTAGAGAGTCATATACGACAATTATATGTATAAGTTGATCATTGCTTGATCAACTTAGACTATTTCACTTAGTCGGCATAAGACCATCCGTTGTGGACCACGCCCAAGGTGTGGCCACCCCCACGTCACCAACATTCCGCCCCTGCATGCGTGGTTGGAACCACGCCTTCCCCCCACGCACCACTGGCGTGGTGTTCACGCCCCATCCATGCCCTGCACCTGCAAAAGTGATCCCTCGTCTAAGCCGGCTCGGAAACCCCCCCTCCCCCCCCCCCCCCCCCAAACCCCATTTTACTTATGGTCTAAGAGTTGTCCAATTTAAAGACTTAGTATAATTATCATTCTCTAAACAATGATCACAAGTTCGCCAGCATACGCAAAAGTTGCCTCGACTAGTCTAAATGTTTTAACTACACCAACTTATAGGTTCTTCACCCGACGTCTTGCCACAACTAACACTCCAACCCTCGTTCGATATGAAGATACGAAACTGTCAAAACATTTCAATAAAGTTGAAGAGGAGCTTGAAGAACATGCCTGACCATTAATGTGGATACAAACTCAAAATCCCAACACATAAACTTGATTTCTTTAACTCAAAATCCCAACACATAAATTTGATTTCTTTTTCTTGGAGGCCTTCGATCAAACACCCGAAGGACACTTTATATGGTACATGAACACATTCCAAAACAACTTCACTTGATTAGCAACTTCACCATCACCAATGCCTAAAATTCCAATTTTTCACATGAACCCTATAAACCACAAGGTTCCCAACAAGCTTGCACAACACGTCTCGTCCAAAAGCTGTCAACTTGATCATCAATTTGCGTGAAGTTCACGCTGATTGGACCGCAACAGAACTACCAGGAGCGCATCTTTGCCTTCGAGGTCGTCTCGTTGTCTTACCCCACCCTGTCAAGCTTCTTTCATCCAATCCCACCACGTCAACGTTGTTAACCTGCTTTGATGACAGTGGCGCTGGCAACGTTGGTGGTAGTGAGGTGGCGGCCGGAGTTGTCTCCACCGCCTTCACCTTCCGCTTACTCCACGCTCCTAATCGTTTCCCGTTCCTCCTTGTTGATCCTAAATTCCAAGAATGACCCGTAGCTTTCATCAACCCGCCAAATATTTGAAGATCTTCGGTTATCTCATGCCTTGATAAAGAAGTCATACCCGGAAGGATATCCCTTTGGAAATCCCTGCGGGGCCTACCTCTCCTTGCTTGTCCTCTTCGGGGTCTACTACTCGTTAAAGCGGGCCCCACTTCATCAGGTTCCTGAAAATCAGGAACCAATGGCGTAGGCATGTAATCTTCTTCTTTAGTCTCCTCTAATTGTAAAGTCAACATCTCATACTCATCCGTTTCACGGGCTGCGGAATCAATCACCTTGACGAACCATAAAAGTGGATCGTTGTCATTGTCGGTGTTGTTGTCGTTGTCTGGTTTTGACATGGGCCCTACATGATTTTGCTGACTAGATATTGCAGCGATTACTTCAGCTGCAATCTTTTCAAGCTCCATGCTTTCGAAACGATCGGTTTCTTTGCGTTCATCGTCTTCCGCAATCTCTGAAACAGCGGGTGCTTCTAAATCTATCTCCATTGTTCTCTTCTTCGAGCTTTTAACAGACTCCGTTACTAACAAATCATCATCCTCCGTCACACAAGAATTCAAGTCGAAATGATTTTTGAAACTCTTGATTTCCGCTTCATCTGTTTTAGCGTCAATCTGCTTTTCCGTATCACCATCCCACGTCACGTTAATGTCAATTCCTCTGTGTTCGATTGATGGAGAGGTCGAAACAGCAGACGTATCGTCGGTTTTCACAACACAAAAGTTCCCGAAAATCGGAAATCCTAATAACTTTTTATTAGTACCCGAAGAATCATCGTTTTTCTTTTCCAAATCACCCGAACGATCACCATTTGTACAAATACCCGGTTTAGCTCTAAGCCATGGCAATGCTGTTTGGTCACGTTTTATTGAATTATCGTCTTCGTTAGACAAATTTTGAACGGTATTCAAGTCCATATCTTTGGTAGTACCTGTTAAATCAACAAAGTTTGACCCGTTAAAGATCTTTTGAGACCCATCGTCAAGGTTATTGCAGTTTCGATAACCAAAACCGACCGAATGCGATCGTGCATGAAGTTCTTTCGACCCAGACGATGACCCATTGTAAAACCCATTGCCATTTCTATGCCACGTGTCTTTAAATACCTCGTGGCTCTTAGGAGATGACAAAAACGATGCGTGTTTTTGAAATGAGGTTAACTTGTGAGTCAAGTTATTGGCTGACTTTATCCAAGATGAAGACAATGAATTCCCCTTATTTGGGGTGCTAGCAAACGGGTATGCGCTAGAAGCGTTAAATAGCAAAGGGGTTTGATTAAAATGAGACCAATCTTGAACTTTTGAAGAAAATTCCGGATAAACTCCTTGATGTCGAAACTCTTTATTGTGCATTGTGTCGGAAGGTGTAACCATCTTACTGGTTTCGAAATATCGGGATGTGTAGTTCGTATTGCCTCCACTGTTCCCTGTTCAAAATGAAGGTATGCTGTTTAGTTCAACACGAGCGTATACGAATGTGAACATTAGAGGTGCCAAATGGGTGGTCGGATAACAGGTCAAAGACGTAATTTTAATTTTTAAAAGTGGTTGAAAATTAAAACAGGTTAAATAATAATTTTCTAAAATGTTATTACAAAAATAATCTAACCTTTATAAATAAAGAGATTTGGAGGGCTTTTATGCATATTAATACTCTTCGTATGACTTTCAACCCGTTGACCCATTTGACTTGTTAGAGAAAAAACATAAACCAAATCGACCCATTTGACTTGTTAGAGATAAAACATAAACCAAATCGACCCATTTTTTTTGAACGGGTGAAAATTGTTACCTCTATCGAATATTATACTTTGATTTACGTTAAGTTTAAACATCAAGATTTTTAAGTTCAAAATTAAGTTTTTGGCATCCGGTAGTTCGACTTCTAAATTTTTAGCAATACTTATACTTATTTTATTTTTGTATCTTAAAATTTCGCGATTATTTAGTGTTTATAACAAAGTACCTAAAAATAAATACTATAAGAGACGTAAATCTAGAATCACCTGGTTCGCGCAGACAAGAAAACGTGTGCCGTCCATTGCTATTACCCTCAAATGGTAAATTACCGTATCCATCTGTTTTAGCATGCGGGCCAAGAAAGTCAACATCTTGACCATGAACGGGTTCATTAAGATCTGCCAACCCATTAGACCGCATAACGTGTTGACCAGATCCAGTATTCGCATTCCCGTCTTTCTTCCCGCCATCATCAAGAAACGATTTTACTCCATTTTTAGTTACAAATCCATTTCCTTTAGCAGGGTAGCTTGAGATTTCTGATGTCTGGTTATCTACAATATGTTCACCGTCTTCCGGGTCAACGTACTCATGACCCGGAAGTTGAAGATCAAATAACTTTTTCCTAACTTTCGAAGGTCTACATTCCACTATCTCACAATCCTTTGAACCGTTTCCTTTTGAACTTAACGGAGAATTAGTTATCTCTGCTCCAAAAATGAACGCTCGAGATGTAGTGTTATTGTTACCCAACGGGAAGCTAGGACTCTGCCACCTGTTAGCGTCTTCATAAGGTTTTTGAACCGGCATGTGGCTCGAGGACGATGATGTGTCGATAGAGATCGGATATTTATTGAACTCTCTCCGTTTAACTTCTTCCATTATGTCTCGTTGTCTTCTATAAAGACGGTGGAGTTCATGAACCTGGTATGGCAAACACAAAATCAAATAAGAGTGTGTTTGGGCCGGGTTTTATGCAAATTGTATAGGGCCCAAACTAGATCATATTGGGCCGGGCCGTATAGCCCAATTGTTAGGCCCAGTGGGTCGATCTTCTTTCGGGATCTAGTCTAGTCTCAGGGGCATGTCCTGGGAAGAGCTAGTATCCTAAAGTTTTGTATTGCGTCATTCTTTTTAGAGTAAAATGCCATTTTCGTCCCTGATGTTTGGCTAGTTTTGCAACTTTCGTCCAAAGGTTTATTTTTCCGCATCTAGATCCAAAAGGTTTAAAATCTTGCCATTTTCATCCATCCATTTTTCTCCGTTAAGTCAGGGGTATCTCCGTTTTTTTTTTTTTTTGCTAACTCAAAGGGCAATTTGGTCTTTTTCACTTTATGTAAAAAGACCGAATACCACTGGAAAAGACCGAATTGCCCTTTAAGTTAGCAAAAAAGACGGAGATACCCTTGACTTAACGGAGAAAAATGGATGGAGTTAACGAACCAGATGAAAATGGCAAAGATTTCAAACCTTTTGGATCCGGATGCGAAAAACAAACCTTTGGACGAAAGTCGCAAAACTGGCCAAACCTCAAGGACGAAAATGGCATTTTACTCTTATTTTTATTAATGAAGTTTGTCAGGGTACCATCCCCTTTACCCAAAAAAAATCAAACAAGGGGCGTTTGGCATTGTCTTTTCGAAGTGACAATGGAATAATCAGAATCGGTTTTACTATACCCAAACACTATCAACCAACATATGAACATTCAACCGAGTAAAAAGGTAAGAAGAAAGTGTAAAAAGTACCTGGTCCTTAAAGACGGCTTCGTGTTGAAGCATTTTGTGTTTCAACTCATCTTTATCGTGACCGGAATAAGCATCGGTGACCGTTCTTGGAGTAAAACCATCGTAATAATGCCCGTTTGTCAAGGTGTTAAAAAGATGCCAGCTGCTACTATTGGAATCTTCATTAACATTCCTCATGGTGTGATACCCTGGGAACAAGTTCTTAGAGTGCACTTCTGTTCCCATTCCTGTTAATCCGTAAATAAATCATTCGAAAACAAAATGCTAAGAAGCTTAATTAACGACATCCGATCATGTTCTGTAATTAAAGCATCCTCAAGATATGAAAATGCACACGATATGAAACGTATTAGAATCGAATACGCTATGCACTCAGCAATTTTCAACAGTCCACATTAAAAGTCAAGACAGATAATAATCCCTTGTCAAAAATAGCAAAAACGAGTTAATTACTGTTTTCGTCCCTGTGGTTTGTCAAAAATTACTATTTCAGTCCATTAGTTTAAAAATTACGATTTCAGTCCCTGTGTTTTCACTTTCGTAACCATTTTAGTCCATCTCGTAACCATTTCAGTCCCTGTACTTAATAGAATAATGGATAAAAATGGTTACGTAAGTGAAACCACAGGGACTGAAATGGTTACGAAAGTGAAACCACATGGACTGAAATCGCAATTTTTAAACTAATGGACTGAAATAGTGATTTTTGACAAACCACAGGGACAAAAACAGTAATTAACTCTAGCAAAAACTATGTGTTAGGTACCGATTGATCGTGTTATAAATCATAAATGTGATATGAAGCTTCATGTCAGATATTACTATCCGATAAATCCAAAAATTACGCAACACCATGGTCGCGTATCCACTTTTAACTCGCGTATCCCACTTTATTACATCAAAAGCTCACAAAAATCATGGTGTACTCCATAAAAAATGTATTTTTTGCTAATGAAATCATTGCATCACAAGTTTGATTCAAGTATCTTCTCTCTTCACATTATCTATAGCTGAGTTCAAACAATCAATAACTAGACAACACATGTTTTAGCATACTAATAAATCACCATAACCATATAATTAAATAAAGTTCTAAAATTATCCCCCTTTGGCAGTAATTAATTAAAAATCTAAAATCTAAACTAGATTAATAAACAAATTAACAAAGAGAGAGCAGATCCCACAAAGAAATAAAAATCCCAAATCAAGAAACTTATCAGAAATCAAGAACCCTAAAAAATAAAATATTACTTCCCAATATATAATTAAAGTCAATAAATATTTTGTAAATAATTAAATAATAAAATTTATAAATTAAGTAACTTTTCTAAATTACCAACAATCTTTCCATACCCAAATCAATTATTCTCCAATTCTGAATATTAAAAAAATATAAAAAAAGAACAAATTTACAAACATAATAAATGAAAGAAATTGAAAGTAAATTATACCTTAGAACCACATCCTTCTGAGCTCTGTTCTTGATGAAATTGAAACTGATTGAATCATTGAACTACTTTTCTGCACTACCCATGAACTCAAGAAATCTTGAAATTTCAGCAAATTTATTAAAAAAATATATATATTATTTTTTTTAATAATAATAATAAGAAGAAGAAATAAATAATAGAGTGGTGGTGATGAAGTGATTGTTAATTGATAGTAACAATGGTGGGAAGATAAAGCAGCAGCAGCAATGAAGGATGTTGGATCATCAGTTAATGGTTATGAGAGAAAAACAATGAAGATTTTTGATCTGCTGGGCCAGTCTCTCTCTCTCTCTTGTGAAAAGGAAGGAAGATGGGTTTCTTTAGAGAGAGAAGAATGTGTGTGTTTTAGAGAGAGAAAGTTGAGTTTTGTTTATGAAAGAGAGAGAGAGAGATCCCAGGTAAAGAAATTTTCATACAATTATACTTTATAATCTTTCATATGACTTTAATATCATGTCAGGACCAATGTTGAATGATTTATGTGTATTTATTCATATTTTTTTTATTTTTAAAATTGATAGTTTTTAATTCATTCATATGTTTTGTTGAAAAAATATCTTTTTATTAAATATACATATTAAAAGATTTTAGAGTTAAATGCCATGTCTTTCTCGTTATCAAAAAAAAGGATAAAATTAACTCAGTTGACTAAAATGGCAACGGTGACACATTTTTGGACCCACAGACGAAAAATTAAACCTTTATACTAAACTGATAAAATGGCTCAAACCACAAGGACTAAAATCGCATTTAACTCTTAAGAGATTTTATATATGTTATGTGTGAGGTGACAGCCTCTGGGCGTGAAAGATCTCACTGTGGGAGGAGTTTTTTTTTTTTGAAGGGTGACTTTCTATGTACCCTATTGGTCACCGGGTTCTTGTCAAATACAATTCTCCGTCAGTCCCGTGTTACGGACGCGATGTTCTATCGGGCCCCGGCCGCGTACGGAAACTGACATTCGCCCGGAAACCATACTGCCCCCACACGGGTAAAACCGCTGAGGTAACAGCTGGGTGAAAACCGGGTTGCCCTCCGGATCGAACCATGCCTCGGTAGGAACGATCCATCATAGGGACGTCCCCCAATATGCCGCAGCCGAGAGTCGAACCGGCGACCTCTCAAGGAGGAAGCCGGCCCAACCACCACATGGAAACCAACTGGGCTGGGCTGGAAGGGGGATTACCGTGGGAGGAGTTACAAGCGTGAGAGGTGAAGTCTTTGTTAACCTATACAAGAGCCAATCAACAATTTCCATGTGGGAGGGAGCGTGAAAACTCATCAAATCATAACAAATAACCTAAATGTAATTAAGACTTTGCTATATAACTGTGACTAATCTTATAGAGATTAATATATCTGACTAGATGTTATTTATTTACTTATAAATAAAAGTTATAAAATGAACAGTATAAAATTAAAATGGGTTTTCCCTTTCTCTTTGTATATGATTTCTTTTTGGTGAATAAATATTAATATGGGAAATTGAGTGAACTAAAAGAAATGGCTTTGTTTGTAGATGCTCTATCATGCTTGTTTTTGGTGCTTTATTTATTTTTTATAGAATATTGTGAATATACATTAATCTATTTTTTACACTTATTATTATAACATGTTTATATATACTAGAAGGGTGTTTACGTAATGCGGTAGGTGAATACTGACACCGATAATTAGATAACATATTATTATTATTTTTTTTAAAGAAAGAAATATTTATGGTTTTTATTTCATTCCAATCATCATGGCAAATTACATAAGGATAGCAGGTAGACGAGCAACAAACTATGCCGCCATCCCTTTCTGAATAGAAAACCCTAATCTACTAAAAACAAAGCCCCGCCTCTGAGGGGTCGAAAAGTTGCTATGGACCACACGCTGCACTCTAGACAAGAACCGAACTGCCTCCGGCGCCAAGGAGCCGAACGTGTCAAACGCCAGGGGGACAAAGGCATGTTGATTGTCCTCACAAGCTGTCGCGTGCTTTTCCACCTTCTTTGACTCTGCTTTCAGTACCGCTTGCCCCGCCACAAACCCATTTTCCCGAAACCCGGCTAGTGGGGATACACCTGTGAGATCGACACAAGCATGTTTCCCGCCCTCCCAACCAAAAACTAGCACGTCAGCTGGGCGTAGGGTGGATCTCCCCTCCGACGGGTCTGTAAGAAAATTAACCGGTGCCTCTTTCTTCGCTGAGATCCCTGCTCGTCTGAGAATATCCATTAACGCGTCTCGCACAAAGTCATGGCGATACTTAAACCCCGACAACTCTCTACAGTGTAACGCATGCTCCCCGTATTTATCCAGGCATGCTTTACGGCAGACTGGGCAAGTTTCATCATTCGGAAACATGGGGATCATCAAACGGTACTTAAGGATTGATCGGTACTCCACCGCTGACATACGTTGACCCAAACCTTCAATAGGAATAACAGTTAAGAAATCCTGAGCGTGAGGCCTCTGTAGGCATTCAATGACGGCTTTCTGGCGGGGTGACAAATGAAAATCTTCTCCCAATCTTTGTGCAATTCGACAACAAAGGGCATTCGCCAAAGTTTTCTGTGGCTTTTTGGGGGCGGTGTCCTTGTTAGAGAAACCGCCGAGATCAAAGTCAGGTAGAGATTCATGCAAGCGTTCCAAGGCGCTGGCATAATCCGGATCAGTGCTAGCAACCCCACTGTTACGTAAGATGTGGTCCTGCAACTCCCAAGATTGAGACCTGGAAGCCACAAAGGCATAGGCAGCCACATCCCAGGCCGAAAGAAGGCCCAACCCACCAAGCCTCATTGGCAAGGTCACGATTCGCCACTGTAGATCACCAAAAAAAGGACCCCCACATACGACAATGTCTTCTATTGCCTCCCGAAGACCTTTATCAAAACATGAAACAGCATCATCCACAAAGGGGGGCTGGCAAGTTCGCAAACCAAATAGCAACTTTGCAACCCCCATACAAGATCTAAGCAAGAGGAGTTCGCTTTGAGGATCCCGCAACAAGGGAAGGTGTCCCATAATGTCAACAGCACGCGTTGCCCTCTTAGCTGCTAGACCACTAATAAAACTGGCATCACGGCTGACTGCCCCTCCTAGCAGTTTGACACCTTTCTCCGGCCTCCCAATCTCACTGGGGAAAAGCCCTGGCCGGACCTTCACCCCGTTGCATGTCGGCCAAAATATTTCCGTTTTTCTAATATTAAGCCGTAGCCCCAAGGCTGGACCTTCCGAACCGATGATGTCGAGAGCTTTAGCAACCTGAACAGCGTCCCCGATAATTGTCCCGTCATCCAAGTACCAAGCATGGAAGGGGAGTTTACAGTTTTCCTGCACCTGAAGCACTAAGGGGTGTAAGGCTAGGGCAAAAAGCAAAGGTCCCAAGGGATCCCCTTGCTGCACCCCCGTGAATGCCCCGATGCGGTCATTCCCCACGTATAGCCTAGCAGGCTGAGCATACAGAAATTGAACCCATGGGAATATGGAGGGGCAATGGCGATGGACCTCGCGAAGCAAAACTGAACGGTTAACTAAGTTGAAAGCATTGGAAAAATCAACCGTAAGCATGGCCAGCGAACCATCTGAATGAAAAGAATTAAGAAACCTGTTAGCGCTGTGCAGCACCGCCTCCGGCCCATTGGGGACCCCCACCCCAAATTGATAGTCCCCCAAGTACTTAACAGCTTCTTTCCCAACTTTCTTCATGGCTACTTTGGAGACTAATCTTCTCCAAATTGCCCCCACGGCAATGGGGCGAATCCCATTATCAGGCTTCAACAAAGGGGTTAGGGGCGCCGAAGCAACAAAATCCGCGAGCACCTTAGGACATAACCCCCCTAGCCAAAGGTTTACCACTTCAGTGATAGCAGTAAGCAGTCCCGAGGCAGTCGCCGACCCCTCGCCGCTAAGAGCGTCCAACAGGTGTTGGGCCGCAGGCCATCTCGCCCACAAGATGTCCCTTTCGGGAAAGATTTCACACACCTGTGGACGCAGTCTTCATCCACGGATAACGCAGGTTGTGAAAGAGGAGTTGAAGGGAGGTTCGAGGGCGGTGCGAAGGGATGTTTGTCGATAAGGGCTTGCATGGTAGATTCCCCCCGAGGGGCAACCCCACTGGAACACAACACCCTAACTGCAGCAGTGAAGTGACCATCACTCACTTTCTTGAGACATTGCTTGATGTTGGGGCTAACCTCCTCAGCCATCTCCCGTTGTGCTTCCCCCCCCCCCCCACGCACGACTCCTTCTCCAGTATCGGCAAGGAGGGAATTGACCAAAACCTCAAAACCAGAGCCTTCCTTCCACATAGCTAAGGCCCGCAAAATACTATCACATTGCAAGGATTTTCGATTACCCGACCTTCGCTCTTGCCTGGAAGACGGCTTAACCACCTTAAGGGTACAACGGGGTAAGAGCAAGAGTTTGACCCAACTTTCGACAGTCCCAGGGGAAGCTACTACTTTATGGATGGCACCTGTCAAAGCTTGTGCAAATGCCAAACGACAGCTTGGGGGGATGCTCTTAACAGTTCGAACCGGAAGGGAGAAAACACGTTCAAGGAGATCGACATCTCCCATCACTCCCTGCGGGGTCCTAAGCTCAACAACCATCACAGGATCTTGGGGCCTTGGGATCCCCACGACAAAATCCTCATCAGACCCGGATTTTCTAGAGAACGTGAAAACACCATCAGGATGATGCACCCCCTACTAAGTGCGTGTGTCTTCATGTACCTTCCACACAACCAATATCCCAAAACTCGCAGGGTTTCCACAACATTCGAAAACAATTCTAAATTCTTAGAAAGCGCACCTTGAAGGGATTCTTTACGATCATCTTTAAAATGGAATTGCTTAAAATGCGCGATCAATCTGTTATACCCAGAAGACCCAGGCTTGCCGTCTTTACACTCGTATAAAAAAAAACTATAGAAGTATCATATATTATATATATATTATATATATTGTTTATGAGTGATCATGAATAGTGAATTAAAATTTAAAATAAGTATCATATTATATATATATATATATATATTATATATATTGTTTATGAGTGATCATGAATAGTGAATTAAAATTTAAAATAGAGTTAATTACATGGTTAGTCCCTGTGGTTTGCATAAAATAACATACTTAGGTACTAATAGTTTAAAATCATCTTCTAGAGTATTAACTTTTCATTTTGTAACGTTTGAAGGTATTAACTTCTAGGATATTAACATAGTTAGTCCCTGTGATTTGCACAAAATAACGTACTTAGGTACTAATAGAATGTGATTTTAAATCTACAAATAACGTTAATACCTCCAAACGTTACAAAATGAAAAGTTAATACCCTAGAGTGTGATTTTAAACTATTAGTACCTAAATATGTTACTTTGTGCAAACCACAAGGACTAACTATGTAATTAACTCTTTAAAATAATATATACCTTCTTAATATTTTAGTATTTTTATATTATAATAATTGTAATTATATATTATATTATATATATTATTATTATATTTATTGTTGACGAGTGAACATGAATAGTAACTTTATTTTTATAATAATATATAGTTTTTTATATTTTATTATTGAATATTTTTATATTTTTTATTATTTTATTTTATTGTTTTTAAAATTTCTCATTTATTTTTTACTTTTATTAGTTCTTTTTTTCTATCATATTTCTTTTATAAGTTATTTTGATATTTATTTAATAAAGTACGTTCGTTAATTTATTTCCAAAAACTTAGGTACGTAGTTGTGTTAAATTTTATTTCCTCGACATTCTGGTATAAATTTTGTTTAAATGAAGTTATGTTAAAAATAGAGTATTTATTTATTTAATATATATTGTTGACGAGTGAACATGAATAGTAACTTTATTTTTATAATAATATATAGCTTTTTTAAATTTTATTATTTAATATTTTATATTTTTAATTATTATTTTTATTGTTTTTAAAATTCCTCATTTATTTTTTAGTTTTATTTGTTCTTTTTTTTTCTATCATATTTCTTTTGTCAGTTATTTTGATATTTCTTTTATAAATTACGTTCGTTAATTTATTTCCAAAAACTTAAGTACTTAGTTGTGTTTAATTTTATTTCCTCGACATTCCAGTATAAATTTTGTTAAAATGAAGTTATGTTAAAAATAGAGTATTTATTTGTATATATAAATTTAGACTGAAAATAAATAACAACTAAATATTTATTTATTATTATAACTTTTTTCTTTTAAGTTTTATTCTATGATACAGTTTTTTATAATTTTTTTCTACTATAACTTTTATTTTATTGTATTAGTAAATTTTAAACATATATTAATTTAAACATGTGTATTTTTATCCACATAGACACAAAAAATGTTCAAAATGAGTTGTGAATGTTAACGTACAAGTAATCCAAGTACAAATGTAAGTGTTATCAAAATCACCTTACTTTTAGTTTCCCTTTTTTTTGTAAATCAACGTCATTTTTCCTTTTCGTTATTCTAATAACATAGTGTTATGTTTTCTAAATTACGAACATGCCATTACGACGTGTTTACTTTTAACTATGCTTCAATAAAAGTTTTGTTCAAATCAGATATGTCCAATATAATTGATTTTTTTGGTTATTTGTTGTGATGAACCAAACCAATATCTATGAACAACTTTGATAATAGTATAGAGAAAATTTTATATATGTAGAGAGTGCTGGTATGTGACAAACCAAACTGATATCATCTAGCAACATTGATGGCATGTCAGTTCGTAACAACATCCGTACCGATACTATCAGAACTGTTATTGATATTCGTTTTTATGGTTTTTTCAATCGATGTAAACACACGTGTCGATATCATTTTGGTCATAGCATAACTTTATTTTTTGGGTTTTATATTTTGATGATACATCGAATGCCAATACCGTACTATGAATCAAACCGACACCAACCTAATACCCGCCGCAACGCGCGGAAGAATATTACTAGTATATATTGTTTATGAGTAATCATGAATAGTGATTTAAAAGTTTAAATAATATATACATTTTTACTATTTTAATATTTTATATTATAATAGTTGTAATTACTATTACTAGTATATATTGTTTATGAGTAATCATGAATAGTGATTTAAAAGTTTAAATAATATATACATTTTTACTATTTTAATATTTTATATTATAATAGTTGTAATTATATTTTATGTTTACGAGTGATCATGAATAGTGATTTAAAATTTAAAATAATATATAACTTTTTAATATTTTAATATTATAATAGTTGTAATTATATTTTCTTTTAGCTTTAACGTTATTTTCCTTTTTTTTTCTTTTCTAAATCCATATTTATTTTTTAATGTCTTTTTAATTTTTTTTTTCAAAACAAATTTTCTTTATCAATTAATTTGATATTTCTTTAATAACATATGTTGGTTATTTTTTTCTAAAAATATAAGTAAGTAACTAAATCGATTCTGACGGTTTGGCTTTCTAAACAAAAATGCTACATTTTCAAATAACGTCTGTTTTACAGTATCATTTGCTCTATTCCGCCGCAAAGCGCAACGTGAACAAAACTAGTTCAAATTAAAGGGAAAAGAATATTATTTTTTATGGTGTAACTTGTTTAGACATATAATAATAATGAATTAAATTCAGCTTTTATATATATGTGAGCCAAAACGTGTTACAACATCAAACAAAACTTGTGAAGTTGGATACACTTTTGTGATGGGTTAGACAAACTGTTATACATATGCACGTCAAAACTAATTACAACTTGTAAGTTATCATAAGAAGTCACATGCAATAGTAGAATGAGTTAGACACACATTGTAATGGGTTAAACACATTATATAGGTGCAACTTTGTATCTAACATAAGAGGTTATATGCGTTGTTGCAATTAGTTAGATGGGCATAAAACTAATTACTGCTCTAAACCAAATGTAAGAAGTTAAACACACAATTGTACTTGGTTAGACACGTTGTTATATACATTTGCATCAGTATTTACAATAGTATTTACAATGACGTAGACCTCATAAGTCGGGAGCACTATTATAGACACATGTGCGTCAAAACCCATAACAATAGTGAACAAAACCTACATATATGTGTATTGCAAATTGTATTTGGTTTTGGAGCGCAACCCTATTAATACTTGCTTTTTAATGCGCCTTTATAAGTTGTAAATGGTTAGGCCTCTCGGTATACTATCACATATGGGTCGTTAAAGATGATGTGGGGGTTTAACAAGAGTTAAAAACCATTCCTTTCCGAGCGTTAAAGGCATTAATAGCCCCTTGCGTTAACATGTTAGCATGATTGAAAGGAGATTAAGTTCCAATGACTCTTTTAGTTTATTTTTTTCCTTTCTTAAACCAAAAACCACTACTATATATAACACTACTAAAAAATTGTCTCGTTTCCGACTAAGGTTTTTGTCGGAAAACGGCGTTTCCGACAGAAATACGTTTGTAGGAAAAAGCCTTGTAGGAAAAGATTTCCGACAAGTATCCGACTAAATTGGCGACAAATTTCCGACAAAAAAAGAGGTTACTATTTCCGACAAAGTACCGACCAAAATTTTCCTACAGCTTTCCGACCACCGTTTCCTACTATTTTCCGACCACAGTGTACCTACTGTTTTCCGACAACCATATTCCTAGGTTTTCCGACAACCATATTCCTACGGTTTTCCGATCACCGTTTCCTACTGTTTTCTGACAACCATATTCCTACGGTTTTCCGACAACCATATTCCTACGGTTTTCCGACAACCATGTTCCTACGGTTTTCTGACAACCATGTTCCTACGGTTTTCCGACAAAGTCCCAAATGTCATGTTTGGTCGGTAAGTGGTCGGAAATTTCCGATCATTTTCTGACACCCACATCCGTTTTTTCGGTTTTTAATCTTCTAACATGGTTTTTTCATTACGTATTTTGTACACCTTATTTGTACATGAAAAGTTCTTACTTTACCAACTTATACGTATAATTATAACCAGTCATACATGCGTGTACACTATCGGGACCCATTACTTAAACTAGGCTTTACTATTGTATAAGTGTGTGTATATATGTATATGTATGTGTATGCACCGATACAACTACATACTTATACACACATACACATACACATACATATAGACACAAGAAATACGTTTATATATACGGATAAACACCTACGCATAATTAAATATGAAAAGAATAAATGTTTTAGTCGGAATCTGGTCGGAAATTTCCGACAACTTTCCGACCAAATGTCATGTTTCGTCGGTAAGTGGTCGGAAATTTCCGACCATTTTCCGACACCCACATCCGTTTTTTCGGTTTTTCAACCTTCAAAATGGTTTTTCTCATTACGTATTTTGTACACCTTATTTATACATGAAAAGTTCTTACTTTACCAAATTATACGTATAATTATAACAAGACATACATGCGTGTACGCTATCGGGACCCATTACTTAAACTAGGCTTTACATAGGTGTGTGTATATATGTATATGTATGTGTATGCATCGATACAACTACATACTTATACACACATACACATACATATAGACACAAGAAATACGTTTATATACACGGATAAACACCTACGCATAATTAAATATGAAAAGAATAAATGTTTTAGTCGGAAACTGGTCAGAAATTTCCGACAACTTTCCGACCAAATGTCATGTTTCGTCGGTAAGTGGTCGGAAATTTCCGACCATTTTCCGACAACCGTATCCGTTTTTTCGGGGTTTCAACCTTCTAACATGGTTTTTTCATTACGTATTTTGTACACCTTAGTTATGTGTGTGTGTGTATATGTGTATACTCCGTGTCATATACATACACATACATATATATAGACACAAACAAATACATTCACATGTATACATATAGCTCAATATAATTGAATAAAAAAACAAAAGTTTTTGTCAGAAAATTATCGGAAATTTCCGACAACTTTCCAACCAATTTTTTTCTTTTTTTATAGTTTTTTTTGTCGGAATTTAGTCGGAACTTTCCTTCAAATTTCCGACGACTTTTTTCTTTGTCGGTAAGCGGGCGGAAATTGGTTGCTAATATTTGACTTTTATTCTAGTCGGAAGTTTGTCGGTAAATGGTCGAAATTTTCGACTGAATTTCTTTTGGTCGGTAATTTTGGTAGGAAATCATCAATTTTCTAGTAGTGATACATCATCTTAGTATTTTTCAAACCAAAACAATTTCCTCTATATTTTTAAACAATGCCTTCTTCATCATCAACATTCGGGTTCTACGTTGTGGAGGAGGTTTTTTTTTCCAAAGTGTTGTAGCCTCGGCACAAGCATTATTACAACAACCACAGGCACCGCCATGAATTCGAAAACTTGCATTCAACTGCAACCGACTACGCACTCATACACCAACCAAGACTCAAGTTTCAAAAAACGACTTTAATCACAAACACCCTAGGAATCGACACCAACCGGGACTAACAAAAAAACATAAAAGAATGCAATGGTGGAAGTTCTTCTGCTATTAGTATTATATATATTGTTAATAAAGGACGATGAATAGTAACTTAATTTTTATTATAATATATAGTTTTTTATTATTCTTTTATTTAATATATTATAATAGTTTATTATTATATTATATTTAATTTTAATGACATGTTTTTTATTTTTTTCCTTTTTTAAAATCATATATTTCCTTTACCATTTTTTAATAATTCTTTTTTACTTTCTTTTAGAACATATATTAATTTATAGATTAATTTGACACTTCTTTAATAATTTACGTTTATAACTTAAAAAAAAACTTAAGTACGTAGTTGTGCTTGATTTTTTCCACGACATTCCATTATAAGTTTTGTTAAAATCGAATTTGTACTCAAAATAAAGTATTTATTTGGTATCATAAATCGGTACGATGATAAACTAAACCATTCTAAGACGTCTCATTTTCTACATCGCTCTAAGCTCATTATAGCTCAAAGGTTCTACTCTTCGCATCCCTAGTTCTTATATAGCTCATGGTGTGTTGATGCATAAGATTCCACCTAACTAGAACCAAATGTTTAACCTAACCTGGCCCTTATACATGGACCAACTTATTCTCTACTGTGTGTTACTAGATTTATTCTTGGCGAGCTATAAGGCACCATTTTGAGGACTCGAGTATCAAGTTAGTTATAAAACCATACTATAAAGTATATTTAACTAATATTTTTATACAACGTTACCAAACCGATATACTAATAGAACTTATAGTGAACACGTCTAACTGCATCAACCAATTGCATTAATTGTTTATATTTGTACATTTATTACCTGAAGCATCCAATTTGGTGGCACCACTATCCTAAAGCATAGACCACTACTCTCTTTATCTCTCTCCTACCCTCACAAGTCACACACACTCTCTCGGTAAACACCACCCGCAACCCATACCCGCCTAGCCCTACCCGTGTGACCGGCAACGGTTGCCCGAGTCCCCTAATAGAGCGCTTCTTAATTTTGGTTAGACGCTCGAGAATTTACATGCATAAAAAACATAAATTTAGTAATAACTACATTATAACTTAACTAAATAAATACATTGCATATTCAGTGTAAAGTAGTCAAGTCGTTCACTACTAACTAAGAGGAGGAAAGGCAGGCCAGGTCGGACTTGGAAATCTTGGAAGAAGCTTTGGAAGTTAGGGAGTTATCGGAAGAAGAAGAATGGGTGTTATCGGAAAGTAAAAAGCTGATTGAGGATATTGGTGATAGAAAAAATCTTGATCTTAAACAGCGCTCGAGAGTTAGGTGGGCCATCGACGGAGATGAAAACTCTAAATTTTTCCACGCCCTGATTAACAATCGGAAAGCCTCGAACTTTATCCCGGGTTTGATGATCAATGGGGAACGGTGCTCGAAGCTGACTAGTATTAAAAAAGAAATTTTCTTGTTCTTTTGCAATAGATTTGTGGAGGATGTTGAGGTTCGGCCTAGCCTTTGTTGTGAGAATTTACACTTGTTGTCACATTCTAAAAGGGATAGTCTGGTGGTTACGTTTTCCAAGGATGAGATTAAGTGTGCGGTTTTCAGGTGTGGGGATGATCGTGCGCCCGGGCCCGACGGGATTAATTTCAAATTCCTTAAGAAATTTTGGCACCTTTTTGAAGATGATTTTTTCAATATCTTCAGCAGTTTCTATGAGGATGGAAAGATCAATTGTGGGAGCAGTTCTTCTTTTATCAGTTTAGTCCCCAAAATAAAAGAACCCGTCTCCTTGGGAAATTTTAGACCGATTAATCTTGTCAGGGTCATTAGCAAGGTCATCTCGAAGGTGTTGGCTAATAGGATGAGAGTTGTTCTGGAGGATGTTATCTCGGATTCTCAATCGGCGTTCTTAGAAGGTAAATTCATCTTAGATGGGCCGCTTATTGTTAACGAAGTGCTTTCTTGGCTAAAGAAGAAGAAGTCCAAAGCGTTTATCTTGAAGATCGATTTCGAAAAAGCTTACGACAATGTCAACTGGAATTTTGTGATCTCCATCTTAAACCAAATGGGTTTTCCCCCTCGTTGGTGCTGTTGGGTTCTCGGTATTCTCAAGTCAGCTAGGTCCTCTGTTTTTGGTGAATGGATCACCGACTTTTTGTGATCTCCATCTTAAACCACTACTATATATAACACTACTAAAAAATTTTCTCATTTCCGACCAAGGTTTTTGTCGGAAAACGGCGTTTCCGACAGAAATACGTTTGTAGGAAAAAGCCTTGTAGGAAAAGATTTCCGACAAGTATCCGACTAAATTGGCGACAAATTTCCGACAAAAAAAGAGGTTACTATTTTCGACAAAGTACCGACCAAAATTTTCCTACAGCTTTCCGACCACCGTTTCCTACTATTTTCCGACCACAGTGTACCTACTGTTTTCCCACAACCATATTCCTAGGTTTTCCGACAACCATATTCCTACGGTTTTCCGATCACCGTTTCCTACTGTTTTCTGACAACCATATTCCTACGGTTTTCCGACAACCATGTTCCTACGGTTTTCTGACAACCATGTTCCTACGGTTTTCCGACAAAGTCCCAAATGTCATGTTTGGTCGGTAAGTGGTCAGAAATTTCCGACCATTTTCTGACACCCACATCCGTTTTTTCGGTTTTTAATCTTCTAACATGGTTTTTTCATTACGTATTTTGTACACCTTATTTGTACATGAAAAGTTCTTACTTTACCAACTTATACGTATAATTATAACCAGTCATACATGCGTGTACACTATCGGGACCCATTACTTAAACTAGGCTTTACTATTGTATAAGTGTGTGTATATATGTATATGTATGTGTATGCACCGATACAACTACATACTTATACACACATACACATACACATACACATACATATAGACACAAGAAATACGTTTATATATACGGATAAACACCTACGCATAATTAAATATGAAAAGAATAAATGTTTTAGTCGGAATCTGGTCGGAAATTTCCGACAACTTTTCGACCAAATGTCATGTTTCGTCGGTAAGTGGTCGGAAATTTCCGACCATTTTCCGACACCCACATCCGTTTTTTCGGTTTTTCAACCTTCAAAATGGTTTTTTTCATTACGTATTTTGTACACCTTATTTATACATGAAAAGTTCTTACTTTACCAAATTATACGTATAATTATAACCAGACATACATGCGTGTACGCTATCGGGACCCATTACTTAAACTAGGCTTTACATAGGTGTGTGTATATATGTATATGTATGTGTATGCATCGATACAACAACATACTTATACACACATACACATACATATAGACACAAGAAATACGTTTATATACACGGATAAATACCTACGCATAATTAAATATGAAAAGAATAAATGTTTTAGTCGGAAACTGGTTAGAAATTTCCGACAACTTTCCGACCAAATGTCATGTTTCGTCGGTAAGTGGTCGGAAATTTCCGACCATTTTCCGACAACCATATCCGTTTTTTCGGTTTTTCGACCTTCTAACATGGTTTTTCATTACGTATTTTGTACACCTTAGTTATGTGTGTGTGTGTGTATGTGTATACTCCGTGTCATATACATACACATACATATATATAGACAGAAACAAATACATTCACATGTATACATATAGCTCAATATAATTGAATAAAAAAACAAAAGTTTTTGTCGGAAAATTATCGGAAATTTCCGACAACTTTCCAACCAATTTTTTTCTTTTTTTTTTTATAGTTTTTTTTTTTGTCGGAATTTAGTCGGAACTTTCCTTCAAATTTCTGACGACTTTTTTCTTTGTCGGTAAGCGGGCGGAAATTGGTTGCTAATATTTGACTTTTATTCTAGTCGGAAGTTTGTCGGTAAATGGTCGAAATTTTCGACTGAATTTCTTTTGGTCGGTAATTTTGGTAGGAAATCATCAATTTTCTAGTAGTGTAATACATCATCTTAGTATTTTTCAAACCAAAACAATTTCCTCTATATTTTTAAACAATGCCTTCTTCATCATCAACATTCGGGTTCTACGTTGTGGAGGAGGTTTTTTTTTTCCAAAGTGTTGTAGCCTCGGCACAAGCATTATTACAACAACCACAGGCACCGCCATGAATTCGAAAACTTGCACTTAACTGCAACCGACTACGCGCTCATACACCAACCAAGACTCAAGTTTCAAAAAACGACTTTAATCACAAACACCCTAGGAATCGACACCAACCGGGACTAACAAAAAAACATAAAAGAATGCAATGGTGGAAGTTCTTCTGCTATTAGTATTATATATATTGTTGATAAAGGACGATGAATAGTAACTTAATTTTTATTATAATATATAGTTTTTTATTATTCTTGTATTTAATATATTATAATAGTTTATTATTATATTATATTTAATTTTAATGACATGTTTTTTATTTTTTTCCTTTTTTAAAATCATATTTTTCCTTTACCATTTTTTAATAATTCTTTTTTACTTTCTTTTAGAACATATATTAATTTATAGATTAATTTGATACTTCTTTAATAATTTACGTTTATAACTTAAAAAAAAACTTAAGTACGTAGTTGTGCTTGATTTTTTCCACGACATTCCATTATAAGTTTTGTTAAAATCGAATTTGTACACAAAATAAAGTATTTATTTGGTATCATAAATCGGTACGATGATAAACTAAACCATTCTAAGACGTCTCATTTTCTACATCGCTCTAAGCTCATTATAGCTCAAAGGTTCTACTCTTCGCATCCCTAGTTCTTATATAGCCCATGGTGTGTTGATGCATAAGATTCCACCTAACTAGAACCAAATGTTTAACCTAACCTGGCCCTTATACATGGACCAACTTATTCTCTACTGTGTGTTACTAGATTTATTCTTGGCGAGCTATAAGGCACCATTTTGAGGACTCGAGTATCAAGTTAGTTATAAAACCATACTATAAAGTATATTTAACTAATATTTTTATACAACGTTACCAAACCGATATACTAATAGAACTTATAGTGAACACGTCTAACTGCATCAACCAATTGCATTAATTGTTTATATTTGTACATTTATTACCTGAAGCATCCAATTTGGTGGCACCACTATCCTAAAGCATAGACCACTACTCTCTTTATCTCTCTCCTACCCTCACAAGTCACACACACTCTCTCGGTAAACACCACCCGCAACCCATACCCGCCTAGCCCTACCCGTGTGACCGGCAACGGTTGCCCGAGTCCCCTAATAGAGCGCTTCTTAATTTTGGTTAGACGCTCGAGAATTTACATGCATAAAAAACATAAATTTAATAATAACTACATTATAACTTAACTAAATAAATACATTGCATATTCAGTGTAAAGTAGTCAAGTCGTTCACTACTAACTAAGAGGAGGAAAGGCAGGCCAGGTCGGACTTGGAAATCTTGGAAGAAGCTTTGGAAGTTAGGGAGTTATCGGAAGAAGAAGAATGGGTGTTATCGGAAAGTAAAAAGCTGATTGAGGATATTGGGGATAAAAAAATCTTGATCTTAAACAGCGCTCGAGAGTTAGGTGGGCCATCGACGGAGATGAAAACTCTAAATTTTTCCACGCCTTGATTAACAATCGGAAAGCCTCGAACTTTATCCCGGGTTTGATGATCAATGGGGAACGGTGCTCGAAGCCGACTAGTATTAAAAAAGAAATTTTCTTGTTCTTTTGCAATAGATTTGTGGAGGATTTTGAGGTTCGGCCTAGCCTTTGTTGTGAGAATTTACACTTGTTGTCACATTCTAAAAGGGATAGTCTGGTGGTTACGTTTTCCAAGGATGAGATTAAGTGTGCAGTTTTCAGGTGTGGGGATGATCGTGCGCCCGGGCCCGACGGGATTAATTTCAAATTCCTTAAAAAATTTTGGCACCTTTTTGAAGATGATTTTTTCAATATCTTCAGCAGTTTCTATGAGGATGGAAAGATCAATTGTGGGAGCAGTTCTTCTTTTATCAGTTTAGTCCCCAAAATAAAAGAACCCGTCTCCTTGGGAAATTTTAGACCGATTAATCTTGTCAGGGTCATTAGCAAGGTCATCTCGAAGGTGTTGGCTAATAGGATGAGAGTGGTTCTGGAGGATGTTATCTCGGATTCTCAATCGGCGTTCTTAGAAGGTAAATTCATCTTAGATGGGCCGCTTATTGTTAACGAAGTGCTTTCTTGGCTAAAGAAGAAGAAGTCCAAAGCGTTTATCTTGAAGATCGATTTCGAAAAAGCTTACGACAATGTCAACTGGAATTTTGTGATCTCCATCTTAAACCAAATGGGTTTTCCCCCTCGTTGGTGTTGTTGGGTTCTCGGTATTCTCAAGTCAGCTAGGTCCTCTGTTTTGGTGAATGGATCACCGACTTTTGAGTTCAGATGTAGTAAAGGTATGAGACAAGGAGATCCTCTTTCCCCTTTTCTCTTTTTGGTTGTTACGGAGGCGCTTTCGTGTATGCTCGTCAAAGCTAGAACAGATGGGGCCATCAACGGTATCCAGTTACCTGGAGATGGGCAGGTGTTGTCTCACCTGTTTTATGCGGATGATGCTATTATTTTCGATGAATGGTCGCAGGAAGAGGTAAAAAAAAGTGGTTAGAATTCTTCGGTGCTTTCACATTTGCTCTGGTTTTAAAATCAACATTGCAAAATCGAATCTTTTTGGTATTGGGGTCTTCACGGAGGAGATAGAGAACATGGCCAGCATCGTGGTTTGTAAACCAGATTCGCCTCCTTTTCTTTATATTAGGTTGACGGTCGGAGCTAATATGAATCGTATAAATAACTGGAAACCGATTTTCGATATTGATGGAGAGTGTGAAACATGAGTGTTTAACTGCGTATCTTACATGTTTTGTTTGGTTTTATATGAGTATATGCTTAGATTTGGTTTATTACGTATGTTTGTGGTTTTACAGGTAAAATGCGTATTACGGCGGAGTTAAAGAGTTTCGTGAGGAAACTGAGCAAGCACAAAAGAAACAGTCAACTTGTACCGTAACTTACGGTTACAAAGTGTGGCTTACGGTTGCATTCACGTGAATAAGGAACAATATTCATTCACAATTTTGATGTGAGACTATTGGAAAATAATAAACAACACATACGAGCTATACGGCATAGAAGTCAACAGGAGCATCATCATAATCCTATCAATTGAGTATAACATCACACGTGGACTTCTTGGGGAGCACATTAAAATTTGGCAGCCATAGAACAAATCTTGGTGTTAAGATCGGAGGCTGTCATGATTGTGTTTGTTTGTAAAAATTGAACTGATCAAAAGATATGAATGAAGATTTAAATGCAGCAGAAATGAAAACAAACTTTGTAAACAAAATCAAAGAGAGAAATAGATTTGAGAAACACATGATTTGCACCAGTCGAAAGATTACAAAGTAAATCAAAAGGTTACAAAGCATGCTTACAAGCTAAACTCCCCCTCAGCCTGATACTCCATGGTTGATTGCACAAGATGAAAGGATTAGACATGAGGAGAAGAACCCACTCAGTTAATCAAATGTAACAGTACAGGGTACTGCTCCATTTATAGGCAAACCAAACCACTGAAGCATCTCAGCTGACGTCACCATGAAAGCGACATCTGACAAACTAACAAACTCTATCCACTGATCTATAGTTACTGATGTCTAACTACTGATTACATGGACACTGCTATAACTAACTACTGACTCACTTTCCACTGTTGTATGCTAAGCACTGATGTTGAGCATCAATGCTTTCTTCAAAGGGTGATCAGACCTTGAATGGGCAGTGCATTAATCTTCAGCAGTACTTAGGAAACAACAGTAGATAGAGCTTCAGACTTTGATCTTTATCAGTACTTTAGTAGCAGTTGTTCTATTGAGCAGTACTTTGAAGTTCATCAGATGCTAGATAACCACTGTCAAGGGGAAAGCTTAATGCAAACAGCTGCTTATGAATAATCCTCTGTTGTGAACCGGTTTTGGCTTTCATTATCTGTTCCTTTGGTAGGGTTCAATCCCAACAATCTCCCCCTGGAACAGATAATGCTAAAACCCTTCATTATTCTGGATTTTTATTTCTCATCAGAAGTTCCTTAATTTGATCTTTAAATTGAAGCTCAAAATCCTGAGAACTTGTATCACCCTCATCCCTACACAGTGTAAGCTCAAGGAGATCTTGTAGATCTTCAACACCCAGGCCTAGTGCTTGATCCCTTGATATGTGCTTCACTTCTCCATTGGATCTGATCAGGGTCAATACATGGGTCTTTTGATCAAACATCCATTTTAGTACTTTTGAACCCAATGGGTTTCTTGAGAGAGGTTTATTCACTGATGAGTCAGGGGATTGTGGCCTTGTGATAGGTTGTTGATCAGTACTCAGTACTTTTGCTGGTTCAGAGTTTTCAACATGATCAGCACTCGGAGCTTTTGATAGTTCAAAGTTTTCAGCATGATCAGTACTCTGACCTTTTTCTACTTCTGAGTTTTCAGCTGACATTTGATTGAAGGCCTTTTTTATGATTTCATTTGCTGCAGCTATGTCTTCTGCAGCTTCTTGTTCAATCAGCTCTTGCCTTTTTCTTTGTTCAAGCTTAATGTCTGTCATATCTGCTGAAGTGTTTGGTGATGTGGGTTTGGTCAATACCTTTTCTTTTTCTTCTTCTTCCTTTTCTATTTTCACTGAGCTATCTTCATTTAGATCCATTTTCTTGATGGTATCTGCTGATGTGAACAGTGGTTTAGGATCAATGATCTGTTTTGGCTCTTTGTGTTCAGGCTTCTTTGGTACATTAGGATATGTTATTTTCCTTCTTTTCAGCCTTTCATAAGCCTCATCTGTATACTGCTTAGTCCATTTTGCTATGGCTTTAGCAGTTCCCATATTTGCATCCACTAACTCCTGTTTCTTTCTCTTGTATTCTGAAGTGAGTTTATCAATGGCCAACTTGTATTTACTCTAGTTTGGAGCTGTCTTTTTCTTGCTTGGATCATTTTGAGTTCTCTTGATTCTGTTCACCTCATGCTTTAGTGCAATGAGTGGCCATTCACTGAATTGTTCTTCTTTGGCTGGATAAAATTTTTCTTTCATGATGAATTCAAGAAACTCCTTTCTCATTACCTTTTGTAAGGCAGCATCAGGTGGCATATTTAACATGTCTTTGCTCAGGTCTTTTGCATAATCTTCCATTTGTTTGACCTTTGTGAGTAAGAACTCCATTCTTTCAGAAATGGCTTTATCACCTTGATCTTTGCATTCAATTCTGGCTCTTATATCTGCTTGCCTGACCTTGAGTTTTAGATACTCACTCATGTTTAATGGATTCCTGAAGCCAATGAGAGAAGGAAATCTTCTTTCCCAAGGATCATCTATTGTATAGAATTGTTTCATTTCATCCTTTACAGCCTCCAATTCCAGTGGATATTTCTCAGCAACATATTCAAGTCTAGTGGATGATATTTGAGTGGGTGGTTGTGGATTGATGACATTGTAAGTTGTAGAGGATAAAGGAATAGGTGCTGGTATATCATCAGCATTCTTCTGAAATTTCCTTTTCCTTGTGTATAGATTTTTGGGTGAAGGGGATTTTGGTTGTGATGTAGAAATATTGAGAGCAGTGGTGGATGGTTGACTAACAGCTGTTGGAACAACTGGTGTTTCAACCTCTGTTGTCATTACAACTACTGATGTGTCAGTAGGTATCTTCTGCTTTTGAGCAGGTGTTGAAATGGTAGTGATTTGGGTGGTGGAAACTGTCTGACTGACAGGTGTTGAAACATCTGATGTTCCAACCACTGTTGTCATTACAATAGATGTTATAACATCTGTTGTCTTCTGCTTTATGGCAGGAGGTAATGGTGATGAGTTTGGTTTTGGTGGTGGTGATGTGATTATAGATGATGATGGTGGTAGGGCAGTGGTTGTGGTGGTGTGTGGTGAAGTGGTGTGTGTTGATATGGCAGCTTTAGTCTGGCTATCTTTTTCTGGTTCAATATAAACACCATCCTCAATTCCCTTCTTCTTCCACTTGATTTTCTCCCCCTTTTTGGCATTATCTGGAAAGGGGTTATTCATAAAGAGGACAGTGGGAGGAACCTTTCCAGTGGTGCTTTGTATGTGAGCCTTGATAGCTTTGATATCTGCTTGAGTATCTTTAAATCTTGACTCCACCATGTTTGTCATCATTTGTATATGTATTGCATGCTGCTGATCAGCCATTTGTTTTTGTTTTTCAAGCAGGGGTTGAAATACATTCCATAGCTCATTTGTAGCAGGTGCAGGTTGTGCAGGTGCTTGAGCTGGAACAACAATGAATTGTGCTTTTTGAGCTTTTAACAGCTGTTGCACCATATCCTTTATTTCAGCAACTGATGTTTCAAGATTTTCAATTCTGCCTGTCAATTCCTGATATTTTAAATCATCACCCAAGTTAATGGGATCATCTGATTCCCCACCAGCAGTGGTTGTACCAATGTGTGATTTAGGAAATGAATCCTAAAAGTCATTCATTGATGCCCCTTGTTCTTGGTACTGGGGTCTTCTTCCTTCAGCACTTGATAGCCTTTTGAAGGTACCAGTGGGCATAACAAACTCACTGGTGGTTCTCAGAGGTGCTATGGAAGGAATTGCCTTCAAGGGAGTCTTATGAATGTAACCACTGTCCAAATGTAAACTAGTGGGTTCAACATTTGTAGTGGCTGCTCCACTTGAACTACTGTCAGGAATTACTTGTGATTCCTGCAATGTAACCTCCTCAGTTGTTGCTGGGATAACAGATGTATAAACATCAGACCCAGTCACTTGTGGGAGTATACTCTCAGTGATAGGTGATTGAGAGGAACTGGTTTGTGTCTGAGCTATATCAACTGCATGCAACAAAGGTATTATGGATTGTGGTAATGTGAGGGGTGAAGATAATGGTGTTGAAAGAGACATGTCCTTGGGATTAGGACTGAGGAAGATGGATCCAATTGAATCCAGAGCTTCATATTATGGGGTCCCTGTGTTTACAACCTGATCCTTTTGTGAGGATGCAGGAGGAGTTTGAGGCAATGGTGGAGATCTTTCTTCCATCTGCTGTGAGGAAGTAGCAGCAGTGGTTACTGGTGACATTTGTGTTGTCACTGGAAGTGGCTCTAGGATCTCATCTTCCAGAGTTGCCTTTGATTTGGGTTTGGAGGGCTTTTTGTAAGATTTCTTTTTGGTCTTTTTGGTAATGGCAGGTGTGGGTTTCAAAGCAGTGGTTGTGTTGCTATGATCACCTGGAGCAGTGGGCTCAACAGCAGATGCCTGAGGAGCAGTGGTAGCTGCTAAATTCTGCTCAGGCACCTCTGTTTTTGTTTTTGTAGGTGCTAACATTCTAGAGAATGTTTCAGGTGTTAAACCATTTATTTGAAAATAGACACCTTGTTTGAGCAAATTTTCACTTTCCTTTCCAAATTTTTGTTTGAAATAGTAGCTTAGAAACCTTGGAAAGAGCAAAAATGATTTGCTGTCAACATTTTTTACCAAATCATCAAAGATCTCCTGGGAATAGTTAAAATTTTCATTGTTTAAAATAGCATAACCCAGGCATTGAATCTTTAATGGTATTTCGTTAAAAGCAGTTGTTTTATTTGAAACACACATCAAAAGAGTGTGAAATAAAAACCTAGGTGCAGAAGGAAAGAAACCTTTTTGTAAGGTATCTCTTTTTGGTTGTTCTGCATACCCTCTTTTCAAGAAATCAGTTTTCAACTCGGTTTTAGAAAAAGAAGTTTTACCTTTTTGATCATCGAGTTTAAAGACTTCTAAGATTGATTGTGGAGTAATTTGAATCGCTTTACCCTGTATAGAGGAGTTGATGGCTATGACGATGTCTCCTTGTTTTTCAAGGGTAGCATTTTTCCAGAACTCTCTCTGGGTTTGTTGGTAAATAGGGGCATCTGCTGTTAGCAAAGTTTTGTACTTTGATGCAGATATGGAGTCAATGATGGAATCAAAGATGTTAGTGGTAGTGGGTTTTGTGAGTAGACCCAAGTAATTGTGAGGGGATTTATATGGGATTTCAATGGGTTCATCGGCCATTTGAGTAGCCTCTTTAGAAGATGAGGATGATTTTGATTTTGATTTTGACTTTGATTTCGTCATTTTGATGAAGAAGAATCGAAGAGTGATTTGAGAAGAAAAGTTGAAAACTGCTTTGAGAAGAGAATTTTGGAATTCAATTCGACAGTGTGTGACCCTGTTTGGGGTTTTGATCACGGTTTTATTCAAGGAAAAAGTGAATACTGACGTAGCAGCGGTTACAAAAGATCTGATGGCTAAAAACTGACCACGTGCCAACCCCTGATGAAAGGATGAATAATGAGAACAGTTGTTTTGAGAGCCACTGATGAAGCAACCATCAGTAGTTACAACGGTAACAAATGAAACAGTGGGTGATTTTTACTATCAGTGGATAGTACATCAGTGGATACAACACTGATTTTAAACAACAGTGCTTATCAGGAAAATGATAGAGCAGGGGCTGACTTTCAGCAGTGGACAGTATTTAGGGAACAGATGTTTGAGCACAACAGTGGTAGGGAAATGGTGAGGTTTTGAAAGACTATTACATCAGCAACTGTTAGTGCAACATTGATTGAACTTTTTGAGAAAAGTTTTGAGCATCTGCTTGTTCAGATGAGGGGATTGATTTTGTCTTGTGTAAACACAATATCATGTCCAACATCTGTTGATGGAGATTTATGAAACATCTGCAGGAATGCTATACTTAACAAAATACATTTTAGATGCAAATTATCAAGTTTAATTTGTCAGCAGTTTTTCCAGAAATTTATGTTCGAGGTTTTGCCACATGTTTATTACAAGTTTTGAAGCTTTTATAAATTCCTGACAGTGGTTTAGTATCCCAGATGATGAAAACCTTTTTACTAAGGCTACTCATTTTGTGTCTAATTATTTGAATTAGAACATGAGTATCTCAGTAGTTTAAAATCTGTTAGCAATCAATTTTTGATCTGTGAATAAACAAACTTGAGGTTGACATGACCTTGGCACTAGTACCTTTTCCTTTTGATCTGTTTTTAAAGATAATATCACCAACAAAATAGAGGTTCTATATCCTGACAGGAGATTGATACTTTTACTATAAAAAACAAGTAAAAGTACAAAATATATTATTCTAAAAAAAACGAAGAATAATATATCCTGTTTTATTGAGAAAAACCTTTTCAAAAAAATAATTAAAGGTTATTCTGAAAACAGCATCAAAAAGGATTCTGGTATATTTTCCAATTAAAACTCATAGTCATAACATTGTCAAGTTTTAGGAAATGGTCAATGATTTGAAATGACTATTTTGTGTGACTATTTCCTTGTTAATTGATTGCAAAAAGAGGCGACATGTGAGGATTCTGAAATATTTGTCTAGTCCTCTTATCAGTTTCATCATTGGTGATACTATTGTTCCCTGAACTTCCCTGAATCAATGAATGCACATAATTGCTTGATGACCATTGTTTACCCAACTTTGGACTCTTAAGTGTTTTATATTTATACTCCTTTCTTTTGACTTCAAAAGTTTTGAGATAAATACACCTTTGAGTTTTGTTATTTTTCTTCTTCCCTTTTTACCCTTCCCATTCATAAGTACTAAAATACTTACTGGGAGGATTTTATTGAAGAAATACTTAGACTAGACTCATCTTTCAGCAATGTTTGGAGAGACTTGGACATTTTTGCACATGCTTATGTCAAATCTCACATTACATATGATTTAGTCTGTCTTAACACCTGATTTTCTTAATGTGTTCTTAACAAAGTTGATTTGATCATTTTAATCAGGATTCTCAACCTGTTTTTTCATCACATAAGATTCGATAACTAAAGTTATAATTTCCCTCCTTTCATGTTAACAAAAACACTAGTGTTTTTACGAAACCAGGTTTTTGTTTACCAGAGGTTCACACTTTAGTATCAAACATGATGGAAACAACGCAAACTTCATATCAACACTTGAAATCAATTTTGTAAAGAGAATGATTATACCATAGTTATCAGTCATATTTTCAGATCTGAATACTATAGGTGTTTTACGTATGATATCACTTGTTTGTGTGAAGTTTGTGTGTCTTATGACATCTTGGTTGTTTTACAGAGCTTTTGAATAATCATTTTGAACATGATTTCTCGTTACTCTGTTTTTCAACTAAATACAATCAATCCTTAGTATCAATGAATTTTTGAGCTGAACTGTTATGTCAAATTGACTGTTAGATCGAATTTGACTGTCCAAGCTCTGATACCAATTGTTAAGATCGGAGGCTGTCATGATTGTGTTTGTTTGTAAAAATTGAACTGACCAAAAGATATGGATGAAGATTTAAATGCAGCGGAAATGAAAACAAACTTTGTAAACACAATCAAAGAGAGAAATAGATTTGAGAAACACATGATTTGCATCAGTCGAAAGATTACAAAGTAAATCAAAAGATTACAAAGCATGCTTACAAGCTAAACTCCCCTTCAACCTGATACTCCATGGTTGATTGCACAAGATGAAAGGATTAGACATGAGGAGAAGAACCCACCCAGTTAATCAAATGTAACAGTACAGGGTACTGCTCCATTTATAGGCAAACCAAACCACTGAAGCATCTCAGTTGACGTCACCATGAAAGCGACATCTGACAAACTAACAAACTCTATCCACTGATCTATAGCTACTGATGTCTAACTACTAATTACATGGACACTGCTATAACTAACTACTGACTCACTTTCCACTGTTGTATGCTAAGCACTGATGTTGAGCATCAGTGCTTTCTTCAAAGGGTGATCAGACCTTGAATGGGCAGTGCATTAATCTTCAGCAGTACTTAGGAAACAACAGTAGATAGAGCTTCAGACTTTGATCTTTATCAGTACTTTAGTAGCAGTTGTTCTATTGAGCAGTGCTTTGAAGTTCATCAGATGCTAGATAACCACTGTCAAGGGGAAAGCTTAATGCAAACAGCTGCTTATGAATAATCCTCTGTTGTGAACCGGTTTTGGCTTTCATTATCTGTTCCTTTGGTAGGGTTCAATCCCAACACTTGGGACTCTCAATTCATCCCACAAACATCATCAATCATCATGGCAAAAGAGGGAGTTGGGTAGCACGTGAGTTTTATCAAACAACACACACAACATATACATCCACGCAGACAAGAAACACAAGTGGGCCGATTTTTGTGATGGGCCAACACCTTTGACTTACGGAGACATTGGGCCGCCAATTTTGAGAGATCATCTCAAATTATTGACGGCAACAGGGGGGATCGAACAACTTAACATCATCATACATCTCCCTCAAACGACGGAACGAATTATGTCTTCATTACTATCTCAAGCTTGTGATCGCACCTCTTCAACAATGAGCGGATATTCTCGTCGGTTTCACCCCGGTGTAGATGTTGTAAGATTTCTAGGGTTTATACATTTGTATTTTAATTTGGTTTTGTGACAAATTGTTTAGTATTTGAAACTTATGATAATTGTCGTGCATTTGAATTGAATTTGTGAATTGTCGAACGATGATAAGGTTATGACTTTGCGAAATGAATTTGTGCACTTATGTCTTATCGTAGGTTAGGATTTACATGTCCGAGGCAACGAAGTGCATTACGGTCCGTTGTCTATGATGTTGATAGCAATTGGCACCTAAGCTTCGTGATAGTAATCCGTTAATCACTATATGCAATTGAATCAAGTTAAAACATGTAGGAACCCTAGGTTTTGCAATTATCGAACCGGGTGTGATCCGTATTCTCATTTCTTGTTTTAACTTTCTAGTTAGTATTTTAGTTGCAATTTTAGATAATCACAAGGGTTTTAGATAATACCCATTGTCGGTTCACTCCGATTTATTTTCAAACTAATTAAACAAATAAAATTAGCAAACTTCATAATCACCTTGTACATTATTTGTAAATAATCTAATTAATCAAACGGGTCGTGCAATACTGACCACCTGCTCTTCGTGGATTCGATACCCGACTTACCCTAGCTACCTAGGTTTAATTGGGTTTTTGACTGATCGGGACGACACGGTCACGTCAGATATCTTTGAAAGGCGTCTTGCGGCTTAGAAATCTAATCTCCTTTCTATTGGAGGTAGAGTTACTATTATTAAATCTGTTTTAGAAAGTCTGCCTAGCTATTATTTTTCCATCTATAAGGCTCCCAAAACGGTTGTTCATGATTTGGAAGCTATCACTAAAAGATTCATGTGGGGTGGTTCGAGCATTGGTAAGAAAATGCATTGGATTGGTTGGGATCGGACGGCTTCTCCCATGAATTGTGGTGGCCTGGGCCTTAGTAAACTTGGGAATGTTAATGTTGCTTTACTATCCAAGTGGGGGTCGAGGTTTAAGTCCGAGCCTTTGAATCTTTGTAGGAAAGTGATCGATTCGCTCCACTCTAATAGGAAGTCATGGGAGTGCATTCCGTATAGGGCGTCTCTTGGGGGTGTGTGGTGCAACATTGCGAAACTTTTCACTAAAACTAGGATAAACAGATCCCCGATGCGGAACTGTTTAAAAGGTATTGTTGGAGATGGTGCTTCGATCTCGTTTTGGTTAAACCCGTGGCTTATTGATGAGCCGTTAAGATTGGTTTTTCCTGCTCTTTTTTCTGTTGGAGTCGGCCAAAAAGTGCAAGGTTACAGATCATGTGGAGGATCCAAGTTCGGGTCGGCAGTTCCGATGGCAATGGAAGCGGGACCCCTCTTCTTCCTCGGAAATCCCTGAGTTTCAGGAGCTGGATCTCTTGGTCAAGGGGGTAGTTTTTATGGGTGGGATGGATAAATGGCGCTGGAACGCAAATTCGAAAGGTGTCTTCTCGGTTTCGAATGTTAGGAAGCTTCTGAATTTCGGGTTGGATGTCAGTAGTAGGTTCGTCATGCAGTGGTGTAAGTGGGTTCCCTTGAAATGTAATATTTTCGTCTGGCATGCGGAGATGGGTAAGATTCCAACATGTATGGCCCTCAGAAATAGGAATATCCAGATTGAAGATGTTTCGTGTAGCCTTTGAAACGGTGGTGACGAAACGGTCGAGCACATGTGGCAGTCAGAATATGGAGCTTCATTACATCTTGGTGTAAGGTTCCCATTTTTTTGGTTTTTTCCTTCAGAGATCTGCTTGAGTGGCATAATTATTCGGGGCTTTCGGGTCGTGCCAAAGAGGCGCTTAAAGGTATCATTATCATTGCTTGCTGGTGCATCTGGAAAACTAGGAATGAAGCTAGGTTCTCGAACATTTCGGTTAAAGTCGACAATATTATCAGCCAGATTAAAGCGGTGGGTTTTATGTGGTTCCATAATAGATCGAGATATAAGGATGTTACTTGGGAGGATTGGTGTAAATTTGTTAATACGTAGTTTTGTTTTGTTTCGTTTGTTTCGGTCTACCCGGTTTGTGGGTAGGCGTTGTTGGTTTGTTCTAATGAAAGTTACTGTTCAAATAAAAAAAACTAAAAGATTATTTGAGTCGAGCTTAAACCTATACAATGAGTGAGAGTTGAGTTGAATTCACAAAGCCATTAGAATTAAGATGTTGCTCTCCTTAAAGTCAAAGATTCAAACCAGAACAAAGACGAATTTAATGATATTTAAGTCGTTCAACCCTTTATAAAATGCTTGGCAGACTCACAAGTTTCCTTAGTTGCTTTTTCTCTTGATCTAATAAAATGCTTTGTTTTTTAGGTTAGTAAAAAAAATATAATAATAAGGCCATGCGGTATAGGGGTCGGCTCCCCCGTCCCGGCTCGTCACAAGCGTCCCACACCGCCCCCCTCCTTGGCGTCGCGTCCTTGGCGTCTTTTTTTTGAACGGCAACTCACTTTATATATAAATATAAAGAGCCAGCAAGAAACTGGGAACAAAACAACGGAACAAAACAGAAAACAAAACAAAGAACAATTACATCAAATCAGCAATATCGAACACAATCCATTTTTCCCAGCCAAGTCTCGTTAACTTAGATCGGTTCTTGATCCACGTGAACGAGTCTTCTTTAATTTGCTCCATTGTCTTCGAGATCGGAAGGAATTTGTCTTCGAACACCTTCTGGTTACGGGCGAACCAGAGCCGCCAAACTGTTGCCGCAACGATTGTGTTAACAAATCGTTTCCAATTCTTGCTACCAGGGCACTCAGCTAAAAAACGCATCAGATCTTCGATGGAGTTACACTCTGCAGGAAAAGGGATTCGCAGCTGTCACACCCCGAATTTCCACGTGTCACCGGTGGGCCCGGTGTGGGGTACAGTGACGTAGTTGGCATCGTCATAGACAATCAACACAATATAATAATGCACAGCGGAAGCAGAATAGAAACATTTCAACTTTAATTAAAATGCAATAATAAATATCACAGTCGTTGAAATGGATCCACAGGCGGATCAATAAAAAAAATAGAAATAAATAGTTCAACAGATAAATGTCGTCCGAGTTTGCGAGACTATTGTGGACGCTCTCTAGGAAACAGCCAGCCTATTTCCGTATAGTACCTGCACTTAATCTTTTGGGAAAAATACGTCAGTTTACACTGGTAAATACAAATCGACTGACTCATTTTGAAAATGATTGAAAATTGATTTAAATGCACAAGGCATAAATATTTTTATTAACTTGGGATATTTATAAAATATAAACTTGTGAACGAATTACATGCACTTTTATCTCTGGTGGCCCGGGATCTACTGTCCGGGCTAGAGATTTAATTGACACACCACATCGAAGAGTTATACACGACGGGTGTACGCCTACACCCCGTGCTCTGGTCGTGGCCATCTCGTAAGATAATGCCAAGGATATCCGGGACACGGTCAACAACCCCCCAAAGCCTTTTAAGTAAGACAAAACTGTTTAAACGAAGTCACACAAGCTATTCAAGACTGAACACCTATAAGGAGCAGGACTTGTGCGCCCGATCAAGCGGTATTTTAAATACCGTACCCCAAGCCCGTATAGGGAAAATAAGTCAAAATGTATTTACCTGAGCAAGTATAAGTCACAAACGATAAGTGGTGGTAGCTTTTACCGGGCTTCCTAATCTGGAACAAAGGTTTATAATTAACCTATTAGATTCCTAACGGCCTTTTATTTAAGCTTAAGCTTTGACCGGTTAGTTTTAGGAATGATACGGTTTACGCACGATTAAGCGAAAGACCGGATAGAATGTGATTTAGACCCGACAAGTTTGAATACTTGTATAATATGGGTATACTAAATACATTCTGGGTTTTGAAGTAAAAACGATATCGTTTGACCCGTTTTGGTCAATTTACGCAAACTAGTTACGTAAACCGAACCGAACGCGAAAACGGCGTTACGGGTAGACCAAAGATTCAAATGCAAGTTTCCTGAAGTAATATGCTTAGAATATGATATTATATCAGTAAGTTATGTCCTATATTGCCCGGGATAATTTTAAACTCAACTTATGCCTTAGAAGGGCATTTTGGTCATTTAAAAGATAATAAAAGGGTGAAATTAGAAATCTGAGTTTCGGGTCTGGTTCATACAGTAAATATACTTAATATAACATATTATATCAGTAGGGTATGACCCATATGTCAAATATATCATTTAAAACCAAACTATGCACCGTAGGGGCAATTTAGTAATTTCACAAGGGCTAAAAATGCCAAAACTGGAAAACTGAGTTCAAAATGTTATACTTACTGTTTTTATATGAAAATATGCTAAACACATCAGTAGGTATAGGTCTTATATGTTTAAAGCAAGTACAACGCTTACTATGCGCTTAAAACGCTAAAAATACGATTTAAGGGCGTTTTCGGGTTTTCACAGTAAATCTGAGATTTTTATATTTCCAGAAGTCTTATAATAATTTATTCATCATACAAAATCAGAAGAAAAAGGTTTCGGGTCAAAAGGAGGTGTAAAACTCATTTTATGGCTAAAACGGTCAAAACCGACATAAGCCGAAATGGCTAGGTGATCGAGGATCCGTTCAGCCAAAAATTAATTAAAAATCATCAAAATTCCCAGAATATTATATATAATCAGTTGGTAAAAAGTTTCGTGTCAAAATGTGGCCAGAAACGGGTTCTACGCGAAAAGGACCGTTTATGTAAATTTATAATATAGTTTTACGCTAATGGCCATAACTCACAATCTGGACCACTAACTGATCCGAAACTTTCGGTGCAAGTTTATATAATAAAAATAAAGATTTCTATCCTTTCACTTTTCCAAAAATCCCGTTTTAAATCAAAAAGGGCAAGATAGTCAACTTTATGCATAAACCGGAAACAAGCATTCGAATAGGCTAAGCATAGACTCAATCAAAGAAAATTCCAGAAAGTTTAACTAAAATAAAAATAGTCAAAAATACTTTCCAATACAGATCTTGAACATGCATGTACGAATCCGAATCGATAGTCTACGATATAATCGTTTTACAAGACTTTCGGTTCCGATTCGTGGCTATACTATAGATCGTCGAGTTGATGATGATTAAAACACATTCTTATGTGTATTACAAGTTATTTTTAATGATCAATCAGGTTGCATGGCATCTATATCATTAATCATGTCATTTTTCACAAAAATCACTTCTGTTGACTTTTTTAGAAACAGGTTTGACTCGACATTAAGCATGCATGTAGTGGGAATCAGTTAGTAACCTTTAGAGGGTTTGTTTCCCACATAAATACCAATCTATAACAAGTTTCAATTCGAGAAATTACTGAAAGAAATCCGTTTAATCAGAAAGTCAAAGGTTATGAACACCCAGTTTGACTTTTACTAATAATCATAGCAAAAACGGATTAACGAACGAATTGAATGCTTACAAGAGTCCTATAGATGTTAAATGATCACTAGGAGTCGGCCTTGATCTTCAGAAATGCTCCAGAAAGCTTGCTTGAAGTTCTTGAATGTTGAGAGCTTATGTTTACAAATGCAAGTGCCAAAAACATTGATCAAATCTGATTTAAAGAGTGAATTAGATGTTTGTAGTAGGCTACTGTTGATGTAGGCATGCAAGGGCACGTATTGGAGCATTTGGGAGGTGCAATTGAGCTGTAAACAACTTAAATTCGGACCCAATTCAACCATATTTGCGAATTCTGTCGCTGGGCAACCCACGCGGCCCGCTTGGGCTTTCCCAGGCGGGTCGCCTGACCCTTGTTTCAGCCAAACAACTTTCCAATGTTGACAGCTTTGACCCCTGAACTTGTACGTGATGTTTCGGCTACTTTTCTCGACCCGTAAACCCCCAAACTTGGTTTTTAAGGACCTTAGGACTTTTACCAACATGGTAATGCCCTCGGATAACTTTGCGCTCAACCGAAAAGCCCTGAATTCGACGTTGACGCTTTTAGTCCCTTAAGTACGGTTTTGGCCATAACTTTCTCATACGTTGACGAAACTTCATGAAATTTTTACCACATATTCTAGTGAGTATATTTTAGCTATACAAAGCTTCGGGTCTGCCAAAAGTTCACTCAGAGGTATAAATTAAACATGTTGACACTTTTGGCCCCTATAGTTTACAATACTTCACTTTTGTGCAATTTCCGCGTCGTATGATCCATGAACCAACCGTTAAAGGTTATAAACATTATGTGGGGTTATCATAGAGCCTATTTATCCATTGTTGACACTTTGGACCCTTACGTTCCATAGTTTTCACTGTTTGTCACTTTTAGTCCCTCTAAAGTATGTTTTCACATAACGGAACCTTATGACACGTGTCAAGACATTATTGGACGAAATTTTTCGAGGTGTTACATCCTCACCCCCTTAAAAGAAATCTCGACCCCGAGATTTATTCAAACAAATGGGGATATTTTTCTTGCATCGTGGATTCCACTTCCCACGTGTATTCGGGACCTCTACGGGCATCCCATTTGACCTTGACAATAGGCACATGCTTCCTTCGAAGCTTCTTTACCTGTCGATCCTCTATCGACAAAGGCTTTTCCACAAATTTTAGACTTTCGTCTATGTGTATATCTGTATGCGGTATAACCAGTGAATCGTCAGCGAAACACTTCTTCAAATTACAGATGTGGAACACATTATGAATAGCACTAAGCTCTTCAGGCAAGTTTAACTTGTAAGCGACTGACCCGACACGTTCGATTATCTCGAAAGGTCCTATATATCTCGGGCTTAGCTTGCCTTTCTTTCCAAATCGCATTACACCCTTCCAAGGTGATACCTTAAGCAACACTTTTTCTCCCACATCAAAGTGAAAGTCTTTGCGCTTAGGATCCGCATAACTTTTCTGCCTATCCCTGGCAGCTTTCAAACGATCACGGATCTGAACGATCTTGTCTGTCGTCTCAAAGACGATATCTGGTCCAGACAACTGGACATCTCCAACTTCTGCCCAACAAATGGGCGATCTACACTTCCTACCGTATAGGGCCTCAAAAGGCGCAGCCTTTATGCTGGAATGGTAGCTATTGTTGTAGGAGAATTCAATCAGTGGTAGGTGCTTATCCCAACTACCTCCTAAGTCGATCGCACATGCCCGAAGCATGTCTTCCAGAGTTTGAATAGTACGCTCACTCTGACCATCAGTCTGCGGATGGTAAGCCGTACTAAAATTCAAACGAGTGCCCAACGACTGTTGGAAACTCTTCCAAAAATGTGACGTATATCTAGTATCTCTATCAGAGATAATAGATATAGGTATACCATGTAGCGCTACTATCTTATCGACGTATAATTGAGCTAACATATCTGAGCTATACGTCTCTTTGATGGGTAGGAAATGAGCTGACTTAGTCAGTCTGTCAACTATGACCCATATGGTATCATTTCCCTTTTTCGTTTTCGGCAACTTGGTGATAAAATCCATTGTCACCATTTCCCATTTCCACTTGGGAATTTCAGGTTGTTGAAGCAATCCTGACGGCTTCTGATGCTCAGCCTTGACTTGCGCACAAGTCAAACATTTGGCCACATACTCGGCCACGGACTTTTTCAAACCAATCCACCAGTAGTTTGATTTCAAATCCTGGTACATCTTATCAGCTCCAGGATGAACTGAGTATTTAGAGCTGTGGGCTTCCTGGAGGATAACATCCCGAAGTCCTCCATATACTGGAACCCATATTCGTCCGTTTAGGCGTAGCATTCCATCTTTGTCGTGGGATAACTGCTCCTCAGTCACTCCCAACTTTTCTGCAGGATAGTTAGCTTCCAGCACAGCTTCCTTCTGTGCAGCTAACACCCTTTCATTCAAGTTATTTCTTATCTCAATGCGCTTGGCATTGATTCTGATTGGTTTAACCCTTTCTTTTCTGCTTAAGGCGTCGGCAACCACATTTGCCTTGCCTGGATGGTATCGTATCTCACAGTCATAATCATTGAGAGTTTCCATCCATCGCCTTTGACGCATGTTCAATTCCTTCTGATTGAACAGATGCTGAAGACTCTTGTGATCCGAATAAATTATGCACTTGGTTCCATACAAGTAATGTCTCCATAACTTTAAAGCAAACACAACCGCACCCAATTCCAAATCGTGGGTGGTGTAGTTCTTCTCGTGCACCTTTAGCTGGCGAGAAGCATAGGCAATGACTTTGCCTTTCTGCATGAGTACACAGCCCATGCCAGTATGTGATGCATCACAATACACCACAAATTCCTCTATTCCATCGGGCAATGTTAATACTGGCGCATTGCTCAGCTTCTGCTTCAGAATGTCAAAGGATTCCTGCTGCTTAGGGCCCCAATCAAACTTAATCTTCTTACGGGTCAATGAGGTTAGGGGCGTAGCAATCCTTGAGAAGTTCTCGATGAATCTTCTATAATATCCTGCCAATCCGAGGAAACTGCGAATCTCGGTAGGAGTCTTCGGCTCCTGCCAATTCATAACTGCTTCGACTTTAGCGGGATCTACTTGGATACCACGCTCGCTTACAACATGTCCAAGGAATTGGACTTCTCGAAGCCAAAATTCACACTTCGAGAATTTGGCATAAAGCTTCTCTTGATTCAAAAGTTTGAGAATACAACGAAGGTGTTTCTCATGGTCAGCTTGGCTCTTCGAGTAGATAAGGATGTCGTCAATAAAGACGATAACGAACTTATCTAAATAAGGTTTGCAGACGCGGTTCATGAGGTCCATGAACGCGGCTGGTGCGTTAGTGAGCCCAAACGGCATCACTAGGAACTCGTAATGTCCATAACGAGTCCTAAACGCGGTCTTGTGTACGTCTTCATCCTTGACCTTCAACTGATGATAACCTGACCTCAGGTCAATCTTGGAGAAATAACTTGCTCCTTGCAACTGATCGAACAGATCGTCGATCCTGGGTAACGGATACCGATTCTTGATAGTGACCTTATTCAGCTCCCGATAATCGATGCACAGACGCATCGATCCATCCTTCTTCTTAACGAACAAGATTGGCGCTCCCCAAGGAGACGAGCTAGGTCTAATAAAACCTTTAGCTAATAGATCATCCAACTGCGTCCTCAACTCCTTCATCTCCGTTGGTGCCAATCTGTATGGTGCTCTTGCTACAGGTGCAGTGCCTGGAATGATATCTATCCGAAACTCTACTTGTCTATCCGGTGGCAATCCGGGTAGTTCTTCAGGAAATACTTCAGGATATTCTGATATAACAGGGATATCCCCAATCTTCGGCTTCGGCTCATCAATGGTGACTTGTGCCATATAAATGACACATCCCTTCTGCATGCATCTGGATGCTTTGAGCATGGACACTTGCTCGGGCAATCCATGCTGGGTATCTCCTTGAATAGTGAGCGACTCACCAGACGGAGTCTTCACTATCACCTGCTTTCTATTGCACAGAATCTGGGCTAGGTTACTCGACAACCAATCCATGCCTATCACTATGTCGAATCCAGCTAGCTTAAAGGGAAGCAAGGATAACGGGAAGGAATGATTCCTAATGGATATAACACATCCATCTAGAACAGTTGAGGCGGTTTCTAAGGTTCCATCAGCTAATTCCACCTCATATTTCACGCTTAAGGTTTTAACAGGAAGGTTCAACAGTTTACAAAACTTATTATCTACAAATGACTTATCAGCTCCTGAATCAAACAAGACTCTAGCAAAAACATCGTTTACAAGAAACGTACCGGTAATGACGTTATCGTCAAGGACTGCTTCCTTCGCGTCCATTTTGAAGACTCTCGCATTAGTCTTCTTCCCTTCCTCGGCCTTCTTTGCAAATTTTGGGCAGTTGGGCCGAATGTGCCCCTTCTCGTTGCAACCAAAACACGTTGCATCCTTCATCTTCTTGCAATCCACAGCTTTATGATCTGTGGACTTGCAGATTCCACATCGCTTCTCGAAAGACTGGGATCTCGTTTCCGACCGACACCTCCCAAAGTGGTGTCTCCTGCAGATCTTGCATCTGGGTTTCTCACCCGACTGATGATCATTTTTCCTAGACCCCGACCCTTTCCTGTGGTCGTTGTTCCCTCTATGTCGCTTTTCAGATCTTCGTGAGGTGTCATCCTCACGTTTCCGTTTGTTCTCCTCAGAGCTCCTCATGGCTCTCAATCTAACCACGTCTTGAGTGAGGGAGAGGGATAGATCTGCTACGGATCTAAATGTTGTAGGTCTTGAAGCTTTGACGCTGGCTTTAATCTCCGGTGCCAGACCCCCAATGAATCGAGCAATCCTACGTGGCTCCGGGGTCACCAAGTAAGGCACTAAACGAGACAGCGTGTTGAACGTAGTAAGATACGTTTGACAGTCGAGGTTCTTCATGACTAAGGATACGAAATCCGATTCGATTCGCTCGACCTCGTGCTGCGGACAGAAGTTCTCTTTAATCAGGGCCACAAACTGTTCCCATGACAAACCGTACAGTGTGGCCTTACCGGCAGCTTGTAGGAGTGACCTCCACCATGCTAACGCATCTCCTTTGAATGATTGGGACACGTACTTAACGACGTCCCTATCAGCACACCCGCTGATATCAACTATAGTGTCCATCTCGTCGATCCACGTCATACAATCGACGGCTCCCTTTTCCCCAGTGAAATCTCTGGGCTTGCAGGATACAAAATATTTGTACGTACAGGACCTGCTGTACGTGTCATGCTTCAGCTCAATCTCCTGCTTTGGAACGCTGCTGTGGTTGGAGGAATGATTATCATCCTCAACTTTCTTTGGCTCACTCTTTTTAGACGGCGGCTTACTATGAGCCCCAGAATGAGTCTTAGCCTTGACATGCGTCACTGAGCGGGTTCTACTCTGAGTACCACTAGATTCTCTGAACTGCCTATCCATAGCCTTGGCGACAGCATTATCAATCAGTGCTTGCAGTTCTGCACCGGTAACGTGAATCTTTGCATTATCTGAGCGTTCCCCAGAATGACTGTTGGTTTCTTCCGATTTGGCCATCGTAGCTTTAGGCTACAATAAAGGACAAGGTCTTATTTAGAACCTAACAGTATTATCGTCCTAGACGATTTATTAACCATGGTATCAAAAACCTTAGCAGTTAATTTAATAAATTTCATTCAGGCTCTTATTAGCAATCAAGGAATGAAAATATATATATTGGCACCATAGGCCTAGTCACAAGGACAATCACTAAATTATAAATTTAGATTTTTATAGGATTATAAATTGTATAATTAAACAAATAATCCTTTACTAGACAGAGAGTCATAAACCACAACTGTCATTATATAACATAGTTATAACCCGTAGGTATCAAGCCATTAATAGACTTGTGTACAGATAAAAATCTGTAGATAATTTATTTAAAAGGGTGGCTCGTGTGATTCTACAGATCACGCTTAGCCAGAATGTTAACATGTTCCCAGATGTTAACAGGGAGTTGAATCTTTTCAACCAGGTTTTACCATCAGAGCCAGGCCTGTTAACAAGGCATTCAGGCTAGGTTATACCTTACTAAGATTCTTATAAAATGGCAAATCAAATAAAAATTGATATTTTCCATTATTTTAATATTATTCATGCATATAAATAAAATGATAAATTCAAATTAACCATTCAAATTTCCAATAAAATACCAGTACATAATTGCCCTAAACGGGACTTTGAAATAACATAACTAGCATGAATAACATGCCCGCGCAGGGGCTAAACAAGTACAACAATAATAAAATAAAACAAAACAAACCCACGCAGGGGTTAACAAGATAACATACCCACACAGGGGTAGAGAAAGATAGACATACCCACGCAGGGGTAGAGTACTGGGATAAATGTCCACGCAGGGACATGAGTACATGAAATGATAATCGAAGGATTCAACGATCCTTCTTGCTCTTACCCTTGAGCAAATCGAATACCTTCTTAAACAGGCCACTGGTGCGTCGGCGATCCTCTCGCATATTGTGCTGAAACTCGCGTCGCATGCTATCAATCCCCTGCAGGATCTCCTGAACCTGCGGTGGCGACATCATAGGCGCCGGTGGTGGTGGCTGGTAGTGCTGCGGCTGCGGCGGCTGGTAAGGCTGCGGCTGTGGTGGCTGCTGGTAACCCGGAGGGTAACCAAAAGTAGATGGGCCAGCAGCCCAAGGGTCTCCAAGTGGACCACTATGTGGGAGTGAGCTGTAGTTCACAGCTTGCCAATAAGGGTCTCCCGTGTAATCATAACCCTGAGGGAACACCTGCTCGAACGGGTTGAACTGAGCGGCACTAGCATAAGCCGGAATCGGCTCTCCAAAATTCTGCGGCGGCAGAGGCGGGATCGGAACAGAAGTAACCTCCGATACGGGATGCTGAGACTCCCCTGTCTCAGACTCCCCGGGTAGAGATGTGTAGCGGCTGCTACTAACACGTGGAGGGGTGCCTATGCGAATCCCTCCGCGCGTAGACATGCGCGCATTCCTCCTAGGCCTCTGAGGCGGAGGAGGTAAAACTGGCGGCGGCGGTGGTGACGGAGTGATCACGTCACGCCACAGGGCCTCAGATAGGTCCTGCGGTAGAGGCGGCTGCTGCTGGAGCTGCTGCTGCTGCGAGTGGTGCTGTGAGTGCACCGGCGAACCATGGAGCGATTGAAGCATCGGAGTACCATGGAGTGATTGAAGCATAGGAGAGTTGTGGCTAGGGGTGAAGTACCAATCATGCTGCTTGAACCTCTCCTGGAAGCTGTCCACACCATTAAATGGTGATCCTGTGTATGGCGACCCATCCGATATCTCAATCGGGTGGTTTAGTGTGCCTGATGGTGGGAGCGAAGGGTCCGTCTCCTCGTCCACGTCCATCCCGTGACCACCAGAAAAGTGGTCCTCCTGTCCAAGTGGGTTATGGCCCACTGGCTCCTCCACATAAGCATTAGGGTTATACAAACCCTGGTAGGCTGGCGCTGGGTGCTGGTGCGGTGACTGGTGCAACGGTATGTATGATCCAAGCGAATCATGGGGCCCGTTCTCCGAATGGGGCCCAAACGAGTGGGGTAATGACGGAGAAGTGCTCGCGGAAACCGAATGCCTAGCAGGCTCGGCAAAAGACCTCCAAAGGTCGTTAGCGGCTGTGTGGTGTGTAGCAGATGGAGCCCGCCTATGCGAGGGACCAGCCTCATGATCGTGCGATGTAGGAAATCCTCCACGACCTCTCATCCTTGGCGGCATCCTGATCCTGTCAAAAATCAAACAAGTTGCACAACATATATATAAGACAATGCAATAATAATTAAAAATAAATTAAACGAAATGTCGAACATTTCCTAAGTTCTTTGTCTAGACTCGAAAATCGAGGAATGTGCAATTGTGTAACTGAGATTAAACACATTGGGATAGTGTTTAATTCACTCAGCGTTGGCTCTGATACCAACCTGTCACACCCCGAATTTCCACGTGTCACCGGTGGGCCCGGTGTGGGGTACAGTGACGTAGTTGGCATCGTCATAGACAATCAACACAATATAATAATGCACAGCGGAAGCAGAATAGAAACATTTCAACTTTAATTAAAATGCAATAATAAATATCACAGTCGTTGAAATGGATCCACAGGTGGATCAATAAAAAAAATAGAAATAAATAGTTCAACAGATAAATGTCGTCCGAGTTTGCGAGACTATTGTGGACGCTCTCTAGGAAACAGCCAGCCTATTTCCGTATAGTACCTGCACTTAATCTTTTGGGAAAAATACGTCAGTTTACACTGGTAAATACAAATCGACTGACTCATTTTGAAAATGATTGAAAATTGATTTAAATGCACAAGGCATAAATATTTTTATTAACTTGGGATATTTATAAAATATAAACTTGTGAACGAATTACATGCACTTTTATCTCTGGTGGCCCGGGATCTACTGTCCGGGCTAGAGATTTAATTGACACACCACATCGAAGAGTTATACACGACGGGTGTACGCCTACACCCCGTGCTCTGGTCGTGGCCATCTCGTAAGATAATGCCAAGGATATCCGGGACACGGTCAACAACCACCCAAAGCCTTTTAAGTAAGACAAAACTGTTTAAACGAAGTCACACAAGCTATTCAAGACTGAACACCTATAAGGAGCAGGACTTGTGCGCCCGATCAAGCGGTATTTTAAATACCGTACCCCAAGCCCGTATAGGGAAAATAAGTCAAAATGTATTTACCTGAGCAAGTATAAGTCACAAACGATAAGTGGTGGTAGCTTTTACCGGGCTTCCTAATCTGGAACAAAGGTTTATAATTAACCTATTAGATTCCTAACGGCCTTTTATTTAAGCTTAAGCTTTGACCGGTTAGTTTTAGGAATGATACGGTTTACGCACGATTAAGCGAAAGACCGGATAGAATGTGATTTAGACCCGACAAGTTTGAATACTTGTATAATATGGGTATACTAAATACATTCTGGATTTTGAAGTAAAAACGATATCGTTTGACCCGTTTTGGTCAATTTACGCAAACTAGTTACGTAAACCGAACCGAACGCGAAAACGGCGTTACGGGTAGACCAAAGATTCAAATGCAAGTTTCCTGAAGTAATATGCTTAGAATATGATATTATATCAGTAAGTTATGTCCTATATTGCCCGGGATAATTTTAAACTCAACTTATGCCTTAGAAGGGCATTTTGGTCATTTAAAAGATAATAAAAGGGTGAAATTAGAAATCTGAGTTTCGGGTCTGGTTCATACAGTAAATATACTTAATATAACATATTATATCAGTAGGGTATGACCCATATGTCAAATATATCATTTAAAACCAAACTATGCACCGTAGGGGCAATTTAGTAATTTCACAAGGGCTAAAAATGCCAAAACTGGAAAACTGAGTTCAAAATGTTATACTTACTGTTTTTATATGAAAATATGCTAAACACATCAGTAGGTATAGGTCTTATATGTTTAAAGCAAGTACAACGCTTACTATGCGCTTAAAACGCTAAAAATACGATTTAAGGGCGTTTTCGGGTTTTCACAGTAAATCTGAGATTTTTATATTTCCAGAAGTCTTATAATAATTTATTCATCATACAAAATCAGAAGAAAAAGGTTTCGGGTCAAAAGGAGGTGTAAAACTCATTTTATGGCTAAAACGGTCAAAACCGACATAAGCCGAAATGGCTAGGTGATCGAGGATCCGTTCAGCCAAAAATTAATTAAAAATCATCAAAATTCCCAGAATATTATATATAATCAGTTGGTAAAAAGTTTCGTGTCAAAATGTGGCCAGAAACGGGTTCTACGCGAAAATGACCGTTTATGTAAATTTATAATATAGTTTTACGCTAATGGCCATAACTCACAATCTGGACCACTAACTGATCCGAAACTTTCGGTGCAAGTTTATATAATAAAAATAAAGATTTCTATCCTTTCACTTTTCCAAAAATCCCGTTTTAAATCAAAAAGGGCAAGATAGTCAACTTTATGCATAAACCGGAAACAAGCATTCGAATAGGCTAAGCATAGACTCAATCAAAGAAAATTCCAGAAAGTTTAACTAAAATAAAAATAGTCAAAAATACTTTCCAATACAGATCTTGAACATGCATGTACGAATCCGAATCGATAGTCTACGATATAATCGTTTTACAAGACTTTCGGTTCCGATTCGTGGCTATACTATAGATCGTCGAGTTGATGATGATTAAAACACATTCTTATGTGTATTACAAGTTATTTTTAATGATCAATCAGGTTGCATGGCATCTATATCATTAATCATGTCATTTTTCACAAAAATCACTTCTGTTGACTTTTTTAGAAACAGGTTTGACTCGACATTAAGCATGCATGTAGTGGGAATCAGTTAGTAACCTTTAGAGGGTTTGTTTCCCACATAAATACCAATCTATAACAAGTTTCAATTCGAGAAATTACTGAAAGAAATCCGTTTAATCAGAAAGTCAAAGGTTATGAACACCCAGTTTGACTTTTACTAATAATCATAGCAAAAACGGATTAACGAACGAATTGAATGCTTACAAGAGTCCTATAGATGTTAAATGATCACTAGGAGTCGGCCTTGATCTTCAGAAATGCTCCAGAAAGCTTGCTTGAAGTTCTTGAATGTTGAGAGCTTATGTTTACAAATGCAAGTGCCAAAAACATTGATCAAATCTGATTTAAAGAGTGAATTAGATGTTTGTAGTAGGCTACTGTTGATGTAGGCATGCAAGGGCACGTATTGGAGCATTTGGGAGGTGCAATTGAGCTGTAAACAACTTAAATTCGGACCCAATTCAACCATATTTGCGAATTCTGTCGCTGGGCAACCCACGCGGCCCGCTTGGGCTTTCCCAGGCGGGTCGCCTGACCCTTGTTTCAGCCAAACAACTTTCCAATGTTGACAGCTTTGACCCCTGAACTTGTACGTGATGTTTCGGCTACTTTTCTCGACCCGTAAACCCCCAAACTTGGTTTTTAAGGACCTTAGGACTTTTACCAACATGGTAATGCCCTCGGATAACTTTGCGCTCAACCGAAAAGCCCTGAATTCGACGTTGACGCTTTTAGTCCCTTAAGTACGGTTTTGGCCATAACTTTCTCATACGTTGACGAAACTTCATGAAATTTTTACCACATATTCTAGTGAGTATATTTTAGCTATACAAAGCTTCGGGTCTGCCAAAAGTTCACTCAGAGGTATAAATTAAACATGTTGACACTTTTGGCCCCTATAGTTTACAATACTTCACTTTTGTGCAATTTCCGCGTCGTATGATCCATGAACCAACCGTTAAAGGTTATAAACATTATGTGGGGTTATCATAGAGCCTATTTATCCATTGTTGACACTTTGGACCCTTACGTTCCATAGTTTTCACTGTTTGTCACTTTTAGTCCCTCTAAAGTATGTTTTCACATAACGGAACCTTATGACACGTGTCAAGACATTATTGGACGAAATTTTTCGAGGTGTTACAGCAGCCATGCTAAAACATTCCACCAGATGCACTTAGCCCACATACATTCGACAAACAGGTGATTCGAAGTTTCTTCTCTTAACCCGCACCGAGAGCACTGCATATTCTGAACCGGGACCCCTCTCCGAACGAGCTCACTTTTAGAAGCAATACTCCCGTGGACAGCCCGCCAGAGCAAGAATAGACTCTTAGGAATGGCCCAGGAATTCCAAACAAACTTGAATCCCGTCTCCTCATGCCCGTTATTTGACTCCGTTAGCTCCGCTCTCACTTGTTTGACTGAAAATTCTTCCTCCGTGCAACCGGACCACTTCCATTTATCTTTGCAATTGTTGAGCTTAGCTTGGTTCAGACTTCCCATAAGAGCATTAAACTGTCTCCATTCTTCGACTGAGGTTGGATCCTTAACCCAGTCCCACGACCATTGATTAACATCTCCAATCCGAAGCACATTATCAGCCACCATAGCTCGCTTATTTTTTGCTAACCGATACAGATCAGGGAACAAAATCATAAGCGGGACCTGATCCAGCCAAGCATCCTTCCAAAAACTTGTATTCGACCCGTTACCCAGCTCCACTATCAATTTATCACGAATATTAACTCCTTTCTTTTCAAAAACCTCTTTCATGCTTCCGATATCTTTCCAAACCCCCGTGATAGTTTTCTTAACGGGGATTAGCATTTTATCATTTTTTGTGTCATGAATAGCTTTGATAACACGAGCCCAAAGCTGATTTGGATCTGCTTTGTACCTCCACCACCACTTAACCAATATAGCGTAATTAAACTCCTTGATACCTCCCAGCCCCAACCCGTCTTTCTTTTTTGATCGCACCATTTTCTCCCATTTCACCCATCTCATTTTGTGGCCCGAAGCCGTTTTACCCCAAATGAAGTTCCTACGAATCTTTTCAAGCTTGTTCAAGACACACTTCGGGGCAACAAAAATAGAAAGAAAATAGGAAGGAAGACTTCCCAAGACCGCCTTAGCCAAGGTCATCCTCCCCGCAAAGGAGAGATATCGACCTTTCCATTTGGAAAGCTTTTGTTGGAATCGATCTATAATGGGTTGCCAAAATTTCGCTCTTTTCATATTCGCTCCGATAGGGACACCCAAGTAAGTGAACGGAAGAGACCCGATCCCACATCCTAGAACCCGAGCGAGTCTCTCAACCTCGTCATCATCCACACCAATACCGAACAACTTGCATTTGTGATGATTTACCTTAAGCCCGGAGATAAGATTCAACCATCTAAGAAGACGGTTAAGGTTAATTTTCTTCCGACCATTCACCAATGAAAATAACGTCGTCTGCGTAGCAAAGGTGAGAAAGAAGCAGACCTTCATTAGGCAGACGAATACCATGGAAAATGCCCAAGTCGATGGCCCGCTTCATGAGAAGATTCAAAACTTCCATGAAAATAATAAAAAGAAAAGGGGATAATGGATCCCCTTGTCTCAAACCCCTTTTGAATTTGAATTCTCCCGTCGGGGACCCATTTAACAAGACCGAACCCCAACCGGAAGAAAGGCAACCCTTAACCCACTTAATCCAAATGTCGGGAAAAGCCATACTTTCCAAAACTTGAAGGAGGCACTTCCAATTAATAGAGTCGTACGCTTTTTCAAAGTCGACCTTAAATATCATCATATTTTTCTTACTCTTTTTAGCCCAAGCCACCGTCTCATTAATAATAATCGGGCTATCTAGGATGTTTCTACCACCAACGAACGCCGATTGCGTATGGGATATGATATCGTTCAAGACAGATTTTAACCGGTTTGCTAAAACTTTAGCAATGATCTTGTAAGACGAGCCGACGAGCGAGATCGGGCGGAAACACTTAAGCTCTTGAGGATCTTTTTTCTTCGGGATTAACGCTATAAAGGACGAGTTGCATCCCTCACTTATTCTACCAGACGAATGAAAATCTTCCATCATCGACATCACCAATGGTTTTAGTTGGTCCCAAAAAGCTTTAAAAAATTTCAAAGTAAAGCCGTCTGGGCCCGGAGCTTTACCTCCATCGCAATTCTTAATAGCTAGTCTCACTTCTTCTTCCGAGAATGGTCTGCATAAAAACAATTGTTGCTGGCCAGAAATATGCGGCAAACCAGAGATAGAAAATTTGGGCCTTCGTCTTATAGGCTCGGAGAAAAAACTTTTAAACCATTTTCTCACTTCAGCTTTCATCTCAACCGGGTCAACAATCCAAGTGCCTTTGAAATTCAGACCATTAATCCGATTTAACGCTAAATTCATGTTCACCACCTTGTGAAAAAACGAGGAATTCTCATCTCCAAACCTGATCCAGTTAAACCGAGCTTTTTGTTGCATATCTTTCGCTTTATTGATCTCCATGGCTTTCAGTTTAACACTGCACTCTACCCTCGTTTTTTTGTCATCTAAAGATAACGTATTGTTCTCGGCTTTCCTTACGTCCTTGGCGTCTTATCTAGGACGTTGGAGACGAGCCCATTGATTGGTTGATGGTGGGCCCTATTTAGTTCTTCTCTCTCTCTCTCCTTTATTTAATATATTAGTTTTTTATTATTAGGTAGTCCCCACACCCTTTGGTAGTCCTCTTTGGATAGTCCTTCGTCGAATGTAACGTGACGCCTACGTAACGGATAGCCCTAAAAAGACTACCCAAACCATATCCTATGTTCTAAGAGCATTTGGGATGATGACACACTGCTATATTTAGCCATTTAGGACTGTAGTACTAAATTATTATGTGGTCCCCGAAGATGTACCTATAGTCGCTCTCATGGGGAAATGTGTAACCCTTTAAGATTTGGTTAAATTGATGTTTATTAGGGACCTACATGCAAATTGATTGCTCACCTAAGAAATTAAATTACAATTTGTCACTCTTTATTTTAATTTAATTTAAGATGAGGATGACAACGATATCATATTTTATGGAGTTGTGTATCATCTCGTGATACAGAAGATACAAACACTAGTTATCTTTTTAAAATAATTAAACTATAATTGTGATATATAGAAAAATAAATAGCATAGTTGAGGAGAGAAAAATAACTGAAAATATGATCACAAATTCCTTCTTAGATGGAGGGAGAAACTCATTTGTTTCCATAAATTTAAAAACAACATATATGAGTTTTTTTTTTTTGAACTGCCAACAAAAACTTTTATTCCATTTAGCCAGCGGCTAACACCATTAAATTTAAACATGTGTGTAAACACACAAAGATACACATATGTCTATATGTCGTCACGGGTTCGATATATGATTGTTAAGCTGCTAAGTATGGGGCGCTATTGGCGTGCTTAGAAAGTAACAAATAAATTGCACACAAAGGGCATGTTTGGCAAAGCTTTTTGAAATAACTTATTGACTTATTGGTTTTTTGAAAAAGTCAGGATGAAGTGAGTCAGTGACTTATTGACTTATTAGCTTTTTCCCCTCACATACTCCCTCATTGCCAAACATCATTTTGAAGCTTATGACTTTTCAAAAAGCCAATAAGTCAATAAGTTGTTTCAAAAAGCTTAGCCAAACATGCCCAAAGACATACTCGTTTATAGGTAAAAACACAAATATTGTCTATATATGTTCTAGGCAAGCGTACCTATCAGAATATAGTATAGCTAAGGTAAGTACTCAAGTATCAATCTATTGAGACAAAATCTATTAGTAATGAACCTATTAATTAATATGCAATATAATAAATAACCGTAATCAAAACTTAAGATCTACTAACTCGAATTACTACCAAGTGTTAAGAGAATATAACTTGACTATGGCGTATGAAGTGCCAAAATAGACTAATACCGCGTATGGTTAATCTTATCAAACTAGGCCCAAGGTTATAGACACACATTTAAATCTATTTCAATAAAGCTAATGGCAATACGGATTCTTATGACTTAAGGTTTCTAGCCTAGTGCCAAGATGATCAACGAACCAAGCGATATACGACTATCAAGGTAAGGCATTTAGAAAACCCTAGTTAGTTTCTACACTTTTATAATCAAAACATTCTCGTAAGCAAAACATATGTTTAGCCAACTATGACGATTAACTGTCTATTATCGATTATATTATCAAGCCCTAGGCTAATGGACGTCAATATACCCTAGATATAGTAAATACCAAATCTAACATGCATAACTTCACAGAAAGACCAATATCACCATACAACTAACATCACAACCAACATCAACATACACGCATATGCATCATAAGAACTGGTCATAGTACACTACTTAAATCATACAAATAAGAAATCCATCATCAACCATAAACAAATTAACGTATCACCTTATCCGGGTAGTTAAACAAAAGTTTAGCCAAAAAATGACAAAAAAATTCAAAACAAAAGTCAAATTCATCATCATATCAAAAATTTAAAGATTGAAAACTATAAAGATTAACCACTGGAATCAGTATTGCTTCCCTCGTGATTTTGAACTTCAAGTCTCGTCCCCTTTCTCTTTCGAATTGTCTTCACTCTTGTCTACAACCCCTTTTTCACGATTTCTTGAACTCCAGTTGTTGTTTAGGGTTTCCATCGCATACCTTTTATATCACGGACCAAACCATAGTTTTGTCTTCCGTACGGGCAGTACCCATGGGCCAGCCTACGACTCGTAATCTTCTGATTGACCCACTCGGACCCAATTCCCTACATATCTATAATTGTTCAAATAATGGTGGTTACGATTCGTAACCAATAGGTTGGGTACAGGTCGTACTCGACACGTTCCTCCTCTCATGTCCTTAGTATTTTACCCACTGCTTCATTTACACCCTTTCACATCCAAATTACCCTTTTTCAGTATTTACTTGCAAATCTTAACAAAACATCAATTACCATCTATTCTTACTGGATTTGCGACAATTGCCCTTTAAAACAAGTATTTTAACACTAGAATATTACGTATCATACGTCTACATAAGCTATTGTCAAGCCACATCGGCCAAATTTGATCAATGGCGTCCCAACCGTCCTATTCGTGCTATTGGGGGCGTTATTGAGACGTCGCCGTTGCAATAGCGGTAAAAGATCTATTTGGTGGGCCATGCTTTTTTTACCGTTGTAAAACGACTAATTTTTTAAAGAGTTATTAAATTACCTATATATATATATATATATATAGGATAGGAGTTGGCCAGAAAGTCCAAATTTCCTAAAAAGTGTAAAAAGTCATAAAACACCATAATGCCAACCATAAAACACACCAAAAACCCACAAATAATATGATGAAGATTACTAAAACATCATGTATGTGGGTTTTGTGTTGTGTTTTAGATGTTAAGGCTCTGATTGTGGAATGACAAATATTATTGTGTTTTATGTTGTTTAGCATTGTGTGTTTTATATTCATAGTTCTACGATGGTGTGTTTGAAATTTTTATGGACTATTAGAGTTTGAATATGGTGTTTTAGTAATATTCATTCTATTATTTGTGAGTTTTAGGTGTGTTTTATGCCTGAAATTATTGTGTTTTATGACTTTTTACACTTTTTAGGAAAAACACACTTTCCGTAGGATCCCCACTCTATATATATATATATATATATATATATATATATATATATATATATATATATGTATATAGAGTATGGTTCCTACGGAAAGTGTGTTTTTCCTAGAAAGTCTAGGAAGCGATCTTGTCCATCCGATTGGTGTGTTTAAGGGTTGAGATTAAATCAATGACAATCTTGTAATAATTAACTATATTTAATAGATTGTTTTAAATGAGTAGGGGCAATTTCGTCCTTATGTGTGTTTTAAACCAATAAAAAAACCGTCAGAGATATCACATCTCCTTAATACACGCCAATTTCCCTCTCTCTCTCTCCCTCTTTCTCTCTCTAAACCCAAATTCGGAAACCCCCAAAATCATACCAAAAATACCTAAAATCATGGATGAAGATAAGAGATTTTCCTTGTTCCATATACGTAAGATCAAGCTTTCATTGTACTGCGTGTTTTACAAAGCGATTATGGGTGATTCTTGTTTGTAATTGGCGGTATTTTGCTGGTTGCAGGGAAGAGATTCAAAAAGCAGGAAACTTTGGAAAGGATAGATAGCAGCGGAACAGTTACCGGAAGCCGATCGAAAGCTGGGGCGAAATCTGCTGATGTAAAACACATTTGTATGAATCTGCTAGCTGTTAAAACACAGCTGTATGAATCTGAATTGCTGTTAAAATACAGCTGTATGAATCTGAATGATAAAAACACATTTGTATGAATATGCTTGCTGTTAAAACACAGCTGTATGAATCTGAATGATAAAACACATTTGTATGAATCTGCTTGCTGTTAAAATACAGTTGTATGAATCTGAATGCTAAACACAACTGTATGAATCTGCTTGCTGTTAAAACACAATTGTATAAATCTGCTTGCTGTTAAAACACACCTGTATGAATCTGAATGCTAAAACACAATTGTATGAATCTGCTTGCTGTTAAAACACCACTGTATGAATTTGAATGCTAAAACACAACTATATGCATCTGCTTGCTGTTAAAACACAACTGTTTGAATCTGAATGCTAAAACACAACTGTATGAATCTGCTTACCGTTAAAACACAACTGTATGAATCTGAATGCTAAAACACAACCGAATCTGAATAATAAAACACAGCTGTATGAATTTGCTGTTAAAACACATCACCAAGAACAAATTGTTAAAACACAGTACCAAGAACATGCTGATAGATTCCAGCAAGAAAACGAAGGAATGATTGATATTACGTGAGATCAGAAATCGAAAACAAAAAATTCCAAAATTTATGTATAGTTAGTTATTGAAGATAATTTCCTAAAATAAAAATAGATTGTGAAAGTACATAAATGCTCTTTTAGATAAAATCCTTCAATGCCACATGTCGCGTTCTTATTGCTTCCTAAACTTTCTAGGAAAAACACACTTTCCACCCAACTCCTACTATATATATATATATATATATATATATATATATATATATATATATATATATATATATATATATATATATATATATATATATATATATATATACATATATAAACTTACTCATATTTTTTACAAATAACACGACACTCTCACTACCTAATTTTACACAAATATAATCTTTCATAACCCATCATCTCCATCATGTTTCTGTTCAACAATGATCAAACGCGTTTGATCCATACCACCCGCGTTACACAAGCACTCAAGAAAACCCATGGACCGTTGATGTGCGTGAAGTGTGTTATATTTTTGATGTATATTTAAGCCCCTTTTACACTTTTAGCCAAGTTTTAAATTTATAAAACACGATATTTACTAACACTAAACACACATATGGGCAAGTGCACCCATCGTGGACGTAGTATAGTGTTGGTAAGATACCGAGGTCGTCCAAGGACACAAGAGCTTTTAATACCGGTTTATCCTCAACGTCTAACCAAATCAAAAAGTGAGAAAAATGTTTTTAACTAAGAAAATAAAAACTAACTAAATGCTGAAAAATAAAATAAAATAAAAACAGATAGACAAGATGAATCACTTGGATCCGACACGTGTATTAGTATAACCTTTGATTATTTTCGCACTTTTGCACTTGTTTAAGAGATTATCTTAGTTATTGTAGTAGGCCCCTCTTTTGAAGGCGACGTTACCCTCAACCCAGTAGTTTGAGTCAGCAAGGATACAATCCTAAAGGGTCGGATTATTGAAAGATAATGAATTAAGTTATTAATGCAAATTGTGGTAGGCCCCGCTTTCGGCGGTGACGTTACCCTCGGCTAAGTAGTCTGAGTCAGCAGGGATACAGTCCTAAATAGCCGGGTTATAGTATTAATAGTAGTTAACTTATGAGGGGGTCAAAGAGTTTGGATCCCCGCCATCCAATACCTATGGGCATTGAAGGAGATCCTACTAAATTTGACCCAGGTCCCAAGCAGGACCTCTAAACGCTGAACAAGGGCAAGACCCTTACCAAACCGTTCCCTTAACCCCCGACCAGGTAGCCAACATACCTCCATATAGACCGTGGAGATATGAATGGTGAAAATCTTTTATTTTATATAGACAGTAAAATAATGCCAAGACACCACGGACAAATGATAAGGAAAGATCACCTTCAACATAAGCAACTAGTTATTAAAGTCATTAATACGAAACCAAATAAAAAGTGCAAAAGATTAAAAATAAAAAGTATTATACTAAACACTTGTCTTCACCAAGTGATGTAAGAGACTTAGGCAAACATGGCCTTGATTGTCAAGAACTCTTACGATCAATCTTGGATCCCGAGACGACTCACACACTCTACGATGGACAATGGATGATGGTGGTGGATGATGGTGTTATGGTGGTGGTGGGTGGTGGATGAAGTGTGAGAGAGGTGGTGTGCCAAGGGATGAGATGGAATGAAACCAAGCACTCCTATTTATAGGCTGAACAGAAGGTTGGGCACGGCCCCGTGTCCGTTGGACACGCCCCCGTGCCCGTCTGACACTCTCTCTCCTCATTAATTGTAATTCGCAATTACAATTAATGCGCCTGCTGTACTTTCACCACACCCCCGTGCCCGCTGGACACGACCCCGTGGTGGGCACTGGAAGCTTCTATAAGTTTGTCTTTTATGCTGCTTCTTGGGCACGGCCCCGTGCTGGCTGAGCACGGGGCGTGTTCAGACTTCTGCTTTCTCTTCTTTGCCTTGGAGGATGCCGTTGAGGGTCCGGGCAGTCTACTTTTATTCCTTTTCTTGTATTTATGCTAGAATTAGTTGTCTTTTTGCTTCTTTTGTGAATTTGAGCTCATTTCATCCTGAAAATACAAAAGAAAGACAAAAACACTCTTTTTCCAACATTAGTACTTAAAAAGGGTTAGTTTTATGCCTTAATTGATGTGATTTATATGTTGTATTTTACACACATCAACCGTCAACACAAATATCGGCTAAAATGAATACCGACCTAAAATTCACCAAGATAGCACACGCAATCCCCACTACCTCGACAAACACCCCCACCCATTCAAATGCCGGGTTTTTACATGTCTCAACCTTTGTCTCATATGTCTCCTATATCTCCACCAGAAACCCAAGCTTTACCCGAAACCCAACCATTTCCCAAACGCAACCCGATACCCGCCAAACGTCATCCACGTGTAGACATCTTAGAAAGCAACCAAAAGATCCACGAGCTCCAAAGACACACGAAAAGTGGACGATCAAAGAGGAGTTAGCCTTCGCTCGAGCATGGTGGACATATCCGAAGACCCCATTGTTGGTAATATTAAAAAAAAATTATTTGTTTATTTAAGAATATTATAAATGTTTAAAATTTTGTACTTTAAATATTTTAATTTTTAAAATACTTTTTTATATGTAATTGTTAAAATGGGCAATGATCAAGAAGCACCAGTTTAGTTTTTATGGGGCGGATTCGTGAATTTTTTTTTTTTTTTTTTTTTTTTTTTTTTTTGCCGTTATGAAGCGTGAACTGTACTATACAAACGATTTGTTATCAGATAAGTGGTCATCAATGAGAACGAAGTGCGATAACTTCAACAACATTGTGAACCGCCATATAAACAAATGAATCAGAGCTAGTGGTTCAAGTGGCACAGACGTCATGTCGGCTGCCCACAATGAGTTTAATGCAACATACAGTTGCCCAATTACCATGGTAAAAGCTTGGGAGATGCTTAAAATTTTTCAAAAATGGTATCTTGTGCCACTAGTTAAACCTGGCTAATCATCAAAGCGTTCCAAGACTGCTTCAGGCATGCCTGAGCCGTGCTCGTCCGCTAGTAGATCAAATGCTTGTTCTTATTTAGACCTAAACGACTTCAACAACGAGCTAGCGTTTGAGGAACCACAAGAATTGCAACGCCCATCATGTAGAGATAAAAGCAAGGCAACTGCTGCAAGAGCAAAAAAAGGCAAATCAACTTCTACAACGGCAACAAATACCGAGGGTGGATCGGGTGGATCAGATGGCTTCTCTAAATTAGACGAGAAACTTGCTCGGATTCTCTCGCTAAAAGGAAGAAGAGGTCCAATTAGCAATGAGTAGGCAAAGGGCGGTCAACATGAAGTTCCTCCAAAAACGCATCCCCTCTCAACTATCTGAGTAGGACCGTATAATGATGAAACTTGAGAAAGAAACTATTCGAGCAAAATATCTCAACAATTAGAGGTTTTTTATGTTTTGAAATGTAATTTTTTTAATTCAATGTAATTTTTTTTTAATTTAAATGTTATGTTCATTTTAAATATTATGTCTTTTTTATATATTTGTTAGTTTGAATGTTATAAATATAAAAAAGCATCAAAAATAAACACTATAGGCTTTATTAGCGTCCAAGAATAAAGCCTTCTTATTGATGTGACGCTGAGGTGTCAAAATAAAGCCCCTATATGCCTTATTCTATACTATGTAGCCTTAGAGTCAACAATCCAAACCTGTCCTGACCTGTTACCCTCGCACGATCTGGTCTGTGCGTTTTGCAAGGTATAATGATTATCATAGTTTTTTTTTTAAATTCACACTTTTCAAATCGTATTAAAAGTGTAAATCTTGTGCCTACATATATATAGTATTTCGAAGTGGATCAAGATTTAAAAAGATACAATATGAGGGATGGTACATTTTGTCGTGATCAAGTATGGCCAGGAGGATAAAGTTGGAAGAACTAAATGTTGGTATAATATTCCCTTGAATATCATAAACTAGATAAAAACACATGTAAATATGGGGCTAGCCCACTTGGTAGAGGTATTGTCTTTCAGAGGAGTGGTCCTAGGTTCAAATTTGGGCATATGCGATTAATTTAGGATTATTTGTGTAATAGGGTAGGGGTAAGTGTTGCCATTCAAAAAAAAAAAAAATAAATAAATAAATAAATAAAAAGACACAATCCATCACTTGTCACTTAACTTTATTCTATAAGAACAAGTTTTACCATGTGAGATTATTAATTCCCTTTGATATTTGGAACTTTGTAGCTTGCCACACTTATGAGTTATGGTCCAACAAGAGTGATTGTGTTGCCTAGTGAGGGTTTAGGCCATATCCCTTCTTGTTTCTTACTTCTAACTTATTGTCTATAATATCTAGGATTACTTAAAATTGTGTTGCATTGTTTCTTCAATTATAATTTACAACTAGAAAGAGTAGTTACTTGAAGTAGAAGAATAAATTCATTGTTTGCATAAAAAATAGTTCAAAAGTTCATTACAATAACTTGTTAGCGTAATCGACACAACATGTGTATTGTATTTTTCATGTTATTATTTGCGGTTGTTTACTTGATCCATTTTGGCTCGTCATGTTTTATCCACCACCTAGGCGCCTCCAAAAGTTTATGGATTTCTCATCAGATATCAATAAAAACCATAGTTTTTTTTTGTTGATAATGTAATAAAAGCTTTAATGAGAGAACTAGCTATACTATCTATTTTTAAAAGATGATGCTACATTGAATGAATTTAGAACCAATATGATGTGAAAGAAAAGTCAGATAGTTCAAACATATTCTTTTTATCTTTTATCCTGTTACAGGAAAGTTATATTGAGATAATCCGGATAAAGCTATAATATAAAAAGGAACAAAAATAAAATGAGTTATCACCATCAACAGAGTCAAGACTCAAGAAGGTCGATTTCATTACAGAATAATATTTTTTAAAAGTGATCTGGTATTTAAATTATTTGTGTTTGATCAAATGCAAAACTATTTAAACTACGGCGCCTAATTATATACCACTAACTTGACTTTTAGGACTAATTTCATAAAAAGTAGAATCTTATTTGTTTTATAAATTATGATCATAAATTCACATGTTCAACTCTTAATTTTTAAATTATCACAAAAAATATGATTTTGATTGATCAACTTTATTATGCTTGTAAGCGAACAAAGTAGCTTCTGAGATCGGCTTGCTAAAAGTTTAAATCGAGTTAAACATAAACGAGTCTTAGCCCAAATTCGAGTTTAAATTGGAGCTCATTTAATATACAAGATTGATACGTCACCTACTGAGTTAGCATAGACTTGCAATTTATAAACATAAACGAGTATATACAGGTATAATAACTTTTAATTTATATAATATAAAATTTAAACAAATACATATATTATATTTATAAACTTATAATTAAAAATTATAATAATATTTGTGTGTATCTATACTATATAATAAAAGAAACCAATTAAAGTACACATGTCATTCATTGAAGCCATCTATTTTTATAGATAATTAATATCAATTAAAAGATAATTATACAATTAAATTTAAACAATTCATATAGGAGATAATATAATATTTTAAAATATTTATCAGATTTCAAAATTATTTATTCTGAAATTAATGTAAATGATTTATTTATTTTATTAAACTAAAGTAGTTAAGGGTAGCACCTATTTTAAAAATGTTTAAAAGGGTTTATTGGTTCTATACTTTTATTTTCGTCTTCAATTCTCAACTCAAATACGGTAATCACTATGTTTACATGACATTTATAAGAGCCATCACCGCAATCATCCTATCCATCGTATATCAAGTATATCCGTTAGTTTTTTTTTAAAGATATAAATTTTTATTAGATTCGTTCAACCCGTGTGATAAACGAGGTTTTTTTAAAGATATAACATTCTTATTTTTTTAGAGTAAATTGCCATTTTAGTCCCTGAGTTTTTGTCCAAGTTGTCATTTTAGTCCAAATATTAAAAGGGGTTTATTGGTTCTATACTTTTATTTTCATCTTCAATTCTCAACTCAAATACGGTACTCACTATGTTTACGTGATATTTATAAGAGCCATCACCGCAATCACCCTATCCATCGTATATCAAGTATATCCGTTAGTTTTTTTTAAAGATATAAATTTTTATTAGATTCATTCAAACCCGTGTGATAAACGAGGTTTTTTTAAAGATATAACATTCTTATTTTTTTAGAGTAAATTGCCATTTTAGTCCCTGGGTTTTTGTCCAAGTTGTCATTTTAGTCCAAATATTTTTTTTTCTCATCTGGGTCTCTCTAACTTTTCATTTTTCTTGCCATATTAGTCTAAAAACAGGTTATAATCAGGGATATTTTGGCATTAAATTATTATGAGGTTTATATATTGTGTTGTAAACTACCCCTGGTTATCACTACACAATAGTTATGCCAAAAATACCACTGGTTATAACCAGATTTTTAGACTGAGTTAGGCAATGTGATCAAAATGGCAAGAAAATGGAAAAGTCAGTGACCCAGATGAGAAAAAAAAATTATTTGGACTAAAATGACAATTTGGACCAAACCACATAGACTAAAATGGCAATTTACTCTATTTTTTACTATACAAAATTACATTTATGCAACTCTTGTAATACACGGAGTTTTAAAAATATAAATTTATTTATTATGTAGTATATAAAATTAGATTTATTTAATCCATATAATACATAGGGTTTATAAAGATATAACTTTTTATTGTTTGGTATATAAAATTACATGTGTTCAACCCGTATAACACATTAGGTTCTTAAAAATGTAACTTTTTTCATTATTTAATATATAAAATTAAATTTATTCAACCCGTACAATACACAGGTTTCTTAAAGATATAACTTTTTTATTATTTAATATATAAAATAAATTTATACAACCAATGTAATAAACGAGATTTTTAAATATATATTGTTTTATTATTTGGTATATAAAATTGCATTTATTCAACCCGTGATAAACGAGTTTTTTAAAGATATTTTTTATTATTATTTGGTATATAAAATTACATTTATTCAACCCGTTTATAATACACGGGGTACTAACCTAGTATAATATAATACATAGTAAAGTAGATTAAACAAGTTGGACTCGATCTTTTTTAAGTTAGATGAGTTACAACTCTATTTTTTAGACTAAACTAGTATAGCTTAAACTTACTCCTATAAAAAGAGTTGCATTAACTATGGTTGCTTAAACATATGCTTTCAAAATTGTAGGCCATTTTCTGTTAATTTTATTTTTTTTCACATGATTAATATTTTTCTTTCGTAATTAACAAAAACTATGGTTAGGTTGATTGGCTTTATAAATCAGTAACAATTTCAAAGATGCCAGTTTTTTAGGCCCAAATCTTGTTATTTGTGCTTTATTCTATTTTAGGATTAGGATATTAGAGTCAAAGGTTCTATAAAGATTTCCCGTTAAGAATCATTCCTTCATATTTTTTATATTCCAATGTATAACTTGTTATGCAGATAGTACCAGCTAAAAAAATTGCTTTGGATTCTCTGATCATACTTTTTGTCTCATCAAAATTAGAACCATTTCTTTTTATTAATATGTCCATAGACATAACAAATGTATGTTTTGTTTATAGTCAAGATTATTAATTTGTTACATGATTATGTATTTATTTCTTATGAGATAATTTATTTGTTTCTTTATAGATATTAATAGAATCCTATTTTGTAGGTAACCTTGGGCTCCGATTAACTACACGCGACATCAAAAGGGCTTGTAGCTTATTGATATCGTGTGTACATAGCAGTGTCTCTCCCTGTGAGGCTGAGGGTTCGAGTCTCATGTTCATCAATGATGGTATATTTAAGATTAGAATCGCTAGGCATGTGTGCTTGCCGTTCTATAAATAAAATTTCACGCGATAACTAATTATAAAATGTAAACTTGAAATCTCATTTAAATTTTTCAAGCCGTGAGGTTAAACATAGTCAGGTTATTATTTTAATTAATATAGTTATATTTGATACAAACTATCTAGAAAAACTGAAACGTGGGTAAAAAATACTAGTTCAAACTTAATGTGTCTAAACATGTTTTGGGTCTTTGACTAGCATTAAAAAACGATTGTTCCATATCTAGGCTGAAATGATCCAACCATGGTTTTGTTCGAGTTCATTTATTTAGGTTTAGCCGAAAAACTACCGATCACGAACATTTAAATGAACAGATTTTCTCATTTGTATTCACTCAATAAAGAAATATAATTGTTCGTATTTGTTCATTCAATAGATAAATGACTATAAACAATCATAAGTGAAACAAGCATAAGTTATTTAGAAAAAGAGCCAATGATAAAATATATTTAAGCTACAATATACATAATATCCATATTTTATAAATATACTATTGAGATTGTTGGTAAAGTTATTTTACAAAGTCTCCGAAAAATGAGAAAATGTACAAAGACACAATGAATCACAAAATCTAAAACGACGTTGAGAAAAAAATATACAATGACGCTAATACAAAAAAGAGACAATTCTAAATTAAAAGACACAATTATTTAAACAAAAAGTCAAAAAATTTACAAGCTAAAAGTCCAAAAGCGAAGACCTAAAATATCATATCGTGGAGCTCGAAGACGGTTCCAATGCTGCTTGAATGAGTTCAATTAGAATCCGTTTGATATCCTTCCTACGACTTCCGATTTTTAGGAGATATTTAATCCTAACCCATGAAATTATATACACACGCACACATATATAAACGGACAATTTAGACCAGACGGAATGGGGCTCGTCTCCGGCCCGTCCTCCCGCCGCCGCCCCAAAAAGACCACCCCCCGCCCCGTCGCCGTCCCAGCTCCGTCCAAAACATCCGCCCATAGCCGAAGTCGACGCCCCTCTCTCCTCTCTCCTAACACACACACATCTATACATACATACATATATATATATATATAAAGGGGTTCATCCCCCACCCCCTAGGTCCATCCCCTCCAAACCGAGCCTACGTGACGCTAACGTGGCGACCCATCCCCGGATGAGGCTCTCCATACCCACTAGTCTTATAAAACATTTACAACACAAACGATAAAACAATAAGCTTGTAAGTGTTCGTTTACTTGATTAAATTATATATGAGCTTTGTTCAAATTCGTTTCTTTAATGGAATTCTTGTCAAACGTTAATTGAGCGTTTAGTACGTTTACAAGCATATCAGGATCCATTATCAGAAAAAAAAAAAAAAACTAAAAACAAAATTTATTTAGAAAAAACGTTCAACTATCTATATTTTCATAATTATGCCTTTACTTTCAGAAACCAAATATCATCCCTAACAAAATCAAAATTTTATCTCCTGGCATGCATCCCCTAATGTTTAGATAACTAAATACAATGTATGATTAATACTTATTACACACAAAGGTTATATAATAATAATATTATTATTATATTATAAATATATTTTGTAAATAGGAAGAAAAGTTTTTAACTTTTTTAAAGAAACATATTCCATTCCTAAGCTCCATATTTAATGGAAAAGGTAAAGGTCTAAAAGTGGGAGTCATAAAAGTTGTCATATATTAGTCATTTATGTTTTAAGGTACCATATGCAACGGTGCTTGTACCTTGTACAAGAAGTAATATCAAATGCATTTACATAAAAATAAATTATATAATAATCACCAACCAATAATTAGTTGTGCATAAAACATATCACCAACAATAAATGATTCAATGAAGAAGACGTGTAATGGATGGATACATAGCTTTTATATATATTTTTTATAATATTTTATTTTATTATATAAACACCTTAGTTTGAGAATGGAAGGTTCTGGGTTCACGTCTCACAGACTACAACAGGAAAAAGAAATTTGCCGTTCAAAAAATATTATATTTTATTTGGTAGGTTTCTAAGTCTTCTGTATGTAAATAACAACTTATAGTGTCAATAGTATTTCGATTGTGATAATAAGATTAACGGTGTTGTTTAAGTCTTGATTGTGATATCATAATCAATAGCATTAATGCAGTTTAAGTCGTGATTTGTAGCGGTTGGTGAGCCCATGGCGGTTTTAAGGTAGCATTAAGAACATATAGTATACGAAGTTTTTGGAGCATTATTATGTGTTTAAGGATGCTAAAACGTTAACTGGCTTAAAGAATATTTTTGAATTTTTTTGGAGCATTAACATGGGATTTTAAAGAAAAAAAATACATTTGTTGAAGTATCAACGTGTTATGAATTAACATATTATCTTTTAGAAACATTTAAGTGTATTTTCATAACTTGACTTGCTTTGTTATCATAACAATACTTCATAGTTTGAGGATGTATGAAGACACAAGACAAAGTGAATAATAATATGAGTAGATAATGGTTTGAGTTCAGGTTATTTCGTGCATTCATGAGTACGATGCAAGACTGTCAGAGTGTCTACTCATTTTGAGACTAATGTAGAATTGTACTTTATGATTTGTAATTATAACATTCTAAATGAATATATCATATTGGTGTAGGGCTAGCAATCAAGAACCGTTCTTGAAAAATAATAGCGGCCTTCAGGTGAGTCTCTGTTATTTTTTCAAACCCGTAAAAGATACAGCTTATTATGCAAATGAGTTATGATTATACGAAACAAACCATGTTTCCATCTTGTTAGTTATTGTTACTAGTGCTTATAATCAGTGGCGAAGCTTGAAAAAAAAGTTCGGGGGGTCGGAAGGTAACGGACCTAAAAATCCTAATTTATCGCGTAGTTTCGATGTGTATGTTCAGGTCAGACGTCGATGATTCGATTCGGGTCGGGTCAAAAATTAGTATCAAATAAAAAACGTTCTCAAACATTAAAATCGGACCAATTTTATCGCGTAGTTATGATTTTATTCTTCCCCATAGCATAATCTAATAACACAAGTTAACAAAACAAATCACCCAAATTGCAAACTCTAATAGTTACGGAAACTAAGATTCAACAAGTTTAGGGCAAAAAATCGGACCAATTTCACCCCTAATTTCAACCTAAACCACATAAATTGAAGCCCTAAATTAAACCTAAAGATACAAAACACATATCTTGAAGATTGAAGAAGTTGAACAAGACCACAAGTAGCGCAACCTTTCTGTTCTTCTGTCCTCGTCTCCTCAGCAGTCAGCGATTCCAGCGAACAAGACCACAAAAGTGCTGGTTTTTTTGTTTTTTAGAGTGTTCTGTTGATCAGTTCGTAATCCTTCCAAATCCAACAATTTGGGGTTTTTTTGGATAGAATGTTAGGCGGGCTTTTAATTTGGGCTTTATATAATAATTTAGACTATAATAAACATAACAATCTAATTTGGGCTATATAAATAAACTTTCTTTTATAAAACCGGGGGTCGAAAATGTATATACTTAAATTTTTTTTTATAAAACCGGGGGTCGAAAACGTATACATCTATTTTTTTTTTAAACCGAGGGGTCGAAAACGTATATACCTAAAAAATTCTGTACGAAAAGTACATACGTAACACTACTGCGCGAAAAGTTCGGGGGGTCGACCGCCCCTCCCCGCCCCTTCAATCCTGCGCCCCTGCTTATAATTGTGTTTCATATTGTGGGAATGTTGATCATAAATCCAAAACTATTGTTATACTTACTTAGATAATAGATGTGTCTTATATATTGTTGTCACATCTTAACATCATATGAAGATACTTGTTACTACGCAATGCTTAGATAATAGACGTGCCTTGTATATTGTTGTCACGTCTAAACGGGATGGTCAATAGTTCTTGGAGTTACCCATGGCATTATAGCCTAGTGGTATTTTGGGGGTGGGATAAGGCTTGTGAGCATTAGGTCATGGGTTCGATTCTCACAAAGGGGGTTTTCCCAGATTTATTGGGTTTCCTCCTGAATTGGTGTATAGGCATTATTACCTAGTGGAGATGGATATGATCGGGTGGTTTTACTGGTGGCACGATGATACTCCAGTGATCCGTCAGTGAACTAAATTTACCGTTAAAAAAAAATAGTTCTTGGAGTTAATTAATGCTTATATGTTCGTATTTGACAATTGGTTTTGATATTTATTCATATTGTTTATTGCCTACAATCTTGAATTTAGAACTCGTGTTATTCACAAGGATCTATAATTGACAATGTTCCTTAAAAGTAAGAAATTTATATATTTAATATGGCTTTTGAAATTTCAAGAAATTGTCGAAACAAAGAAATTAATATGATTCTTATAGTGAACTAGCCATGATGTGGTGACCCATTGGACTGTTGGTTCGAATAATGTAAACATTTGCAAAATGCAAACCCAAGTCCAAAGAAAAATTCTATTAAAAGGACAGGTTTAGATCCATAAGGACATAACCAAGATAAAAGGCATGGAAGAAGGTGACATTCATACAGGGGTGTTCAAAAAACTTCGGATTTGAAATTGAATCTGAAATTTCGGATATCCAAATTTTCAGATTCGGATGTGGATTTCAAAAATTTTCATATAATCAGATTATTCAGTATCCGAAAACTAACAAAAAAAAAAAAAAACTTAAATATATATAGTATATGAGCAGTGGAGACTTCAAATGACAAGAATTTTTTTGTAAGAAGAAAAAAAAGAAGCTTCAACCAATAAGAATGTTTCATTTTACTTCATTTAAGGTCATGCATGGGGGTAGCTAAGTTACTGTTTGGGCTGTGGACCTGCCAACCCCACTTGATGGCAAATGCGGTATCCTGTTTTGACGATGGTCTCCGAGAGGCTATTGAAGACATTGTTATTTGCGGGGGGTCCTACTTTGGTGACCTTCAGTGGCGTTTGGCATCTTTGCCGATGCGTCTGGGTGGTTTGGGTCTACTCTCAGCTCAGGATGTTGGAGTTTATGATTTTGTGGCGTCTAGAGCTCAGTCGTGTGTATTGCAAGACCATATCCTTCGGAACAGTGGGGTTGTTAAGCTGACGTAGACTACCAACAGGCCCTTGAGTATTTAAATGTCTCTCTTCCAGACTTTGACATTGGCAGTTTCTCTAATATGGACACCGCCCCCCAAAGCCACAAAAAACTTTGGCGAATGCTCTATTTGACAAAATCGCTCGGAGTCTGGGAGAAACTTTGATCTGTCTCCCCGCCAGAAGACGGTGATTGAGTGCTTGAAAGGCCCCCATGCGCAAGACTTTTTGACTGTTATCCCGATCGAGGGGCTGGGGCAATGCATGTCGGCTGTTGAGTATAGGGCTATTCTCAAATACCGGCTGATGATCCCTATGTATCCAGAAGATGAAACCTGCCCAATCTGTCGTAAAGCCTGCATGGATAAATACGGGGAGCATGTTGTTCATTGCAAGGAGCTCCCTGGTTTCAAATATCGGCATGACTGGGTGAGGGATGTTTTGGAGGACATCTTGAGGAGAGCGGGGATTTCTGCCAAGAAGGAGGCCCCTGTGAATTTCCTTACAGACCCAATGGAAGAGAGATCTACATTGAGACCAGCGGATCTGCTCGTCTTTGGCTGGGCGGGAGGGAAACATGCTTGTGTGGATCTCACAGGAGTCTCCCCCTTAGCTGGTTTAAGGGAAAGCGGGTTTATAGCAGGTCAAGCTATAAGGAAAGCAGAAGCAAAAAAAGTGGATAAACACGCTAAAGCATGTGCTGATAACCAACATGCATTTGTCCCCTTCGCCTTCGACACCTTTGGATCCCTAGCTCTAGAAGCTATCCTTTTGTTGACTAGGGTCCAACAGGTTGTCCACAGCAGTGGCTCATCAACAGGGGGCAGGGGTTTGTCTTTAATAGGCTAGGGTTTGCTATTCAGAAAAAGGGTAGCAGCGCAGCTTGTTGCTCGCTTACCTGCGATATTGATGTAAAGTGCATTTAGATTTTAATGGACAAAAAATAATTTCTTTTAAAAAAATTTAATATTTGCATTTAATTTTAATATAAGGGTATATTGATAAACTTACATAGATCATTAATTTGTATTATTCATCTTTAATAACTAACTAAATTAAATTTGTAACTCATTTTCAAAATATATATTTTTTTCACATTAAAAAACAACTTAATGTAAAGTGTAGAATAAATTACTAGCTGTGTAGGATAAATTATGAGTTGTGTATGATATATTTTGAGGTGTGTAGGATAAATTTCGACTGTGTAGGATAAAATTATATAATATGCAGGGTATATTTAGGAAAATTTTGATATGTGTAGGTTTGGTAGATTATATGTATGATAATTAATGATTAGTTGATTAATTAATTAAAAAGAGAAAAAATTAATGAGATGAGTTATAATTGAAATAGTATTTTACCAATATGTCATTTCTTCTTTTTATTCTTTCAATAATTTTCTTCTCATGTGATTCCCCCTATATGAGCATTATGTTTAGTTTGAAATACACTAAAAATAGTAAATGATTGGATTCAGATGTGGATTTATAAAAATTCTTTGTTTTCAACGTTGAAATTTTGTAAATTCAAATATAGGTTTAGTTTTAATCTATGTACGAAACGAATTTTTTGAATATTTTTATAAATTCGGATATTCGTTTGGATATTCAAATCCGAATCCGAAATTTCGGATACTAATATTCACTATTTGAAATTTTCAGATATCCGAAAACCGGATAATACGATCTTGAACAACCCTACATTCATATATCAAAGAATGAATTTCTTTTTTGATTAACGTGATTTGACCATCTTAACTGGTTCAACCTATAAACACCATATAACACGAGTCTTGTTATTACTGTAATTTACATAATTAGTCATTCCTTTGTAAAATACTGAATTGCTTTTCTATTTAATAGAAAAAATCTAACAAACCTAGCGTGCGTTACTGATTTGGTCACAAGATTCATATTTGGACCGAAAAGGTTAAAAAAAATGAACCATAATAACTTAAAGAATTAAATATTTCAATTTTGAACCGAATTAATAAGAGTAAACCATTGGGGTGAAAAAAGAACTTTACTCTACATTAAAACTAGGGTAAATTACTTTTTGATTCCTTGTGTTTTATGGGTTTTAACTAGTTGAGTCCAAAAGTAAAAAGTTTAATGACCTGAGTCCCCATAAGCATTTTCTTTAACCATTTGAGTCTAAATTCCTAACTCCATCCACCAAGTCTGTTAACTATAAGGGTAATTTAGTCATTTACACACAAAGTACAAGTCTTATATGCACATGAGTAAAAGAAACAAGACTTTAATGCATTAACTTTTACTTTTAATATATACTATAATATATATAAAAATAAATTATCTACCTTTCTCCAGCCATCACCACCGTCTCTCCCTCTACCTTTCTCCAGCCACCACCAACAACCATCCCCATCCCCAGCCACCAACAACTGCCCCAGCCACAGATAACCTAACAGAACCCAAACTCAGACAAGAAAAGAATAAACACCCTACAAAACCCAACCCCAACAGACAACAAATACTGCCCAAACTCAATTCTTCCTCTGAACACCCATCATCCCAAACTTTGACCCATTCAACCTGTAAAAAAACACACATCAACAAACACCCATCATCCCAAACTTTGACCCAATTCAACCTGTAAAAAAATTCACCATCAAAAACTCATTTCTTCAAACTCAACGACACCGTACCAAATCAAATTAAAAAGAAAATAGCATCAAGAAATCAGCATCTGTTCCGGTGAGTCCAAAGCTTCGTTGCAAGACCAGTAACAGTCCTAAGTTGTTCCAGTGGTCATCGACTCCATCATCACCTCGCTCGCCTTCGACTTTCTCTTTCCTAAAATCAAACCTACGCCTCTCTACAGTAAGTAGTTTAGATGATTTAGATTCATTTCTTATTAATGTTTATCATTTCCTTTATCACAAATTCATGAAATATTGAAATTGAATGAATCTAAATTGTAGCGATCAATCTGAATTTGCAGAATAGATGTGGATTATCCTAATAGAGCATGAAGAGTGGGCGAGGCGTTGCGATTTTCACAGCGGAGTGTTCTCACAGCTTTCACTTTCCGTGTATTGTCGGTTACGTGAAAGAGAAAGGTAGCCTAGCTTGTCCTGTTTGTGGTACCATGCGAAAAGAAACGCCTGAGTTTTCTGTCACCGATCGGGATCAGAAGCTTGCAGAAGAAGGTAAGATGAGAGAAAATGATGATGTTGTAGATAAAAAAGCAAATTCAACAAACAGAATTCGTTCCGGCCAGATTTGAAAGTGTAGTGGTGGTGGTGACGGTGGAGGTGCAGCGGTCGTGGGTGTTGTGGAGGTGCAGCGGTCGTGGGTGTTGTGGAGGTGCAGCGGTCGTGGGTGTTGTGGTGGTGGTGGTGACGGTGGAGGTGCGGTGGCGACGGTGCTGTTGATGGTGGAGGTGTGGTGGTGGGATGGAGATGATTTAGGTAGAGAGAGAGAAAGTTATGGAGGGACTTATGATCTGGATATGATCCATAGAATATATATATTTAATAATAAATGATTTGTTTAATTAAAAGGATAATTTGGTCATTTAACAAAAGTTAACTGAATAATTTTAACAGTGTTAGAAGTTTGGACTCAAATGATTAAAGAAAATGCTTATGGGGACTCAGGTCGTTAAACTTTTTGCTTTTGGACTCAACTAGTTAAACCCATAAAACACAGGGACTCAAAAAGTAATTTACCCTTAAAACTATTTAACATGTTTGTTTATATTTATTCCGAACAAAACTATCAATGATGAACATACAGTTAGTCTAAAAAATAAATGAATAAATCAAATTAGTCTTATGTGTCCGAGGTATTTGATGTCAAAGACTTAAAATTATGGTATTATGTTTTTTTTACAATATAGCAAACGAAATAATAAGAACAATATCAAAATAGACGAACATGTAACCAAAATCAAGATGTACCTTGTACGTATGAATAAACTAGTAGGGTGCCTGCGCGATGTGGCGGGGGCGACACTTTGCATTGCAAAACTCGTTTTTGGTAGTTTTCTTATTCGTATAATATTTATGATAACATTATTGTGGTGGATATATGTCATAAGTTTACACATATGTAAAAGTTTTGTTCTTTTGTAAAAAATAATAACCAAAAGACAAAAAATATTGTTTTTTTTCGTATAAAAACTAATAATCAAAAGACAAAAAATAAAATATAAGTTGTTATAATTGTAAAGTTTGTTTATTTTATTGGTTAAATTATAAAGTATAATTTTATTCTTTAAAGTTCATAACTTTTTATAAATATCCACATAGTACTCATCCAATAAACTTTAAGTTTAAAATTTTCGTTTTTATAAAAATAAAAAATAGTATTTGACTCGTAAGTACGTTTTAGAGCTTTAAATTAAATTGTTAAATTTCGGGTTTTTACAAATATAAAAAATTTATATTTTTATAAGATTTCATATACTATTTTTATAAAAAATAGGATGATAAGAGTTTATATCTTTATTAACTTTATATCATACTAAGTTCAAATTTTTAGTTCCTAACTAATCTTATCTATATGAGTCTACTTTTAACTAATAATCCCTAAAAATATGCAACACAATCTACTACTATGTATCTAGTCAAGTTGGTAAATAATTATTTTAGAACTGACTAATATTATCTATAACAATATAGTTGAACTTATAATTCCTAAAAATTTGGAACCCAGTTTAGAATTTATCTAGTAAAGATTGTAAATTTCTGGAGTATTTTATTTATATTACTTGTTATAAAAATGTTTATAAAATAATTATTTTTTTATTAACTTTATATCATAGTAAGTTCAGTTTTTTAGTTTAGCTTTAAAGTTTATTATTTTATTACTTTTTAATTAAAAAATGAAAATTATTAGATTAATATTCAAGAATAACTGCAATAATTATTTTTTTTATTAGTTGACTTATAATTCCTAAAATTTTGGGACATAGTTTACTATTTATCTACTAAATATCGTAAATTAGTATTAAATAATTCCTAAAATTTTGGGATATAGTTTACTATCTATCTACTAATCCGTAAATTAGTATTAAATAATTCCTACAATTTTGGAACATAGTTTATCTTCTATCTACTAAATATCAAAGTTTTGTTTTGTTATAAAAATTAATAATAAATAAAGTATAGAAAAACTGTTTTAAACATGTAAAGATTCGTTTGTTAATAAAAAATACTAAACAAATGACAAAAAATAAAAAATAAGTTGCTATCGTTATAAAGTAAGTTTATTTTGTTGGTGAAATGATAAAGTTTATAATTTTATTGTTTAAAGTCCATAACTTTTTTAAATATCCATATCATACTCATCCAATAAACTTTAATTTTAAAATTTTCGTTTTTGAAAAAGTAAAAAGTAGAAAATAGTAGGTGACTTGTAGGTACGTTTTAAACACCTTTAACTAATGTTAAATTTCATTTTTATAAATATTTAAAAAATCATATTTTTATAAAACAGTTTTTATAAAAAAAATAGGATGTAAAAGTTTATATCTTTATTAACTTTATCTTTTTATTTAAGAAATACAAATTATTCGAAAAATCTATAATATTATATAATTATTTTTTCATATCTCGTGTCGTCCAACAGTTTTTTTTTATAGAAGGCACTAATGGATATATACGAAATCCTCGTGAAACATGATTGTTAAATTCAATAAGTTTAGTGTGCTTTGTAAATAAAATCTTGAATTTACTCCAAACCAAGAGGTAGTTTTCATGTTTAGGCCATTCTTGGTAATCGAATTTATCTCTTTGGAAATGATCAAGTACGAACATGTAAATTATATAATACGAATATGATTAAGTACTAAAGTATATTAGTTCAATCGAGATGTAAATTATAAGTGCAATAAAATAACACAAAACATAAACTTCAAATATAAAATAAACTTTATTATTCATGGGATAGTCTATATCAAACAAAAACAACTGAAAATGAAAAAAAAAAACATAAAAACACTTGATATATTTCATCTAAAATCTCTACTTTTTTGATCCGTTTTTCTTGTTTGTGCTCGAATCAGCAGTATCATCTAATTCATCTTCTTTCTCATCGTCCTCATAATCATCTAAATTTATAACCTCGACCCATTTCCATTCAGAGAGTCTCTTAGATCTTTTCTTTTGATTCTCATACTTCCGATCCTTAAAAAACAAAAATTTAATAAAAAAGTTAAAAAATGATTAAATAAATTTAAAAAAAGAACAAATATTGAATAAAAAAATTTAAAAAAGATTAAATAAATTTTAAAATTACCTTTTCACTAAATTGACGTTGAAGCTTAGACTTGTATGGACTGAACATTGCACCATAAGAAGTAATTTCAACACTATTATCACCATCATCCTACAATAAAACGCCAAATAATAACATAACGAACTTGTTAATATGAAAGATTATAAGCGAAAATATTACTTAAAAACTAACAAAAGCTTGTTCGATAACTGGGGTGTTTAAATTGGTGTGTTGAATCTGAAAAATCAAATAAGTTAGTATTCACATATAAGTAAATAAAAGAAAACAATTATTCATTATTGCGATATAACAAAACTTATCATAGAACCGACCTTAGATTTTTCAATATCGCATGCTTGTTTTTTCGCATCAAGTGAATTCAGAACTGACTCCATATTTTAAATCTGTTTAGCAATAGAAATGTAGAATTGTGAGTGTTTGCTATGTATTTATTGTAGTCCATTAGGGTTTAGTTTTAGGTTGGTCATCCATTTATTTAGGAAGTTTGTTGTGAGTTTTAAGTTTTTAAAATAAGATGCACATATCCTGTTTAGTTTGTTGTGGCATGTTTAATAGGAAGTTTGTTGTGAGTTTTATCTATACTTACTATATTAAACATGCCACAACAAACTGACTCTGTACAAGTAAAATTAAGGAATATCTTAGTTTATTAATGCCGTTCAAAATAAAAAACTTGGGTAAAAAACAAATGTTAATGTACGGTAGCTAGGTAATGGTCAAAGCTGGCTTGGGTAAAAAACAAATGTTGGCTTTAATCAATTGTACATTTACGCATAGGCTATTTGTACTTTATGAACGCACGGCGAAACTAAAAAAGACGACTATCGAAATGTTTAAAAAAATGTGCCGATCGTCATGGTACCTTCGGATTTTTTTAAAACATTACGGGTTGTAAGATATCGCAGGAATACATTAAAGAATTAAAGAGGGGGGAGGGAAGTGTAACTAATTACCCATAATTATGTTAAATGTCAAGGATTTAAATGTAATAGATTGAGGGACTAAAAAATAATTATGGTTTAAAAGACCACTTTACCCTCATTCTAGGGGTTTATTTATAAATAATGGGAGAAGAAGTTCTTAACTTTTGGGAATCCTTTCCTCATGTATTATAATATAGTATAGATATTACCCATACTGTAATTCCTTGTAGATTTACCATTGATCAAGGGCGCAGCTTAAGAGGGGCCGGAGGGGGATCCCCTGAACTTTTCGCTCACTAGTATTATATATGTAGTTTTTGTATAGAAATTTTTGGGTATAAACGTTTTCGACCCCCGGTTCTATAGAAATTTTTGGGTATATACGTTTTCGACCACTCGTCTTCATTGTCAAGCTTCACCACTGCCGTTGATATTTACTTCTTTGAAATGATGCACCCGTTTTCATATCATCACATCATGTATTTATTATACCACACTTGTATCTAAAACAATTTCTGTAAGTTTAAACTTTACATGAGGCAGGCATGCTATCATTATAGAATAAAGAATATATTAGACATGTAGGATATTATAAAATTATCTTATTTGTTATAATCAAAAGCGATCTTTAATATTTGACAAATTATTATATATCAAAAAGTATGTATTAAATTCAATCGTATTAACGTGCCAACAAAGGACCAACAATGATATAATTTTTTTTCTTAGAACGGCTAACTCAGTTAGTCAGTTACTTTGTTCACTATATGACTATAACCCTCAAACTAACGAGAAAGGACACACTTCCAATATTTTGTGCCACTATGTTAGTATGCTACAACCCCTTTTGGTATATGAAAGTATCTAACATAAAAGAACAAACGTTTGTATATAGGGAATTTCCTTAAAAGGTACTATTTGTAGGCAATTACCTCCTGATCTTATAGTTTTATTTGTAACGGTTTAAATTTGACATATATAGTTAAAGCTACATGAGATGATCAAGGTAATATAAAATGTATTCAAACACATTTTTTTAAGGCGAAATTTCTATATAAACATAAAAAACCGAACTAGCAAGAAACTGAAACCATATAATATATTATTTTACGTGAAAAGGCCAAGCGCTTGATATTATAACATAATTAATTAATCACATCATCAGCTTACGTCAAAACCTATAATACTCATCAATCATGTCCACAATATCAATTAATACATATAAGTCAAAAACCTTTCAAAAAAAAAAAAAAGAAAAAACATATAAGTCAAACGTATTTAAAAAGATTCCTACGAGACAGCTTAGTTGGCATTTTGCAAACTGTACTTCTACCGACTACCGGTTGCTCTTAAGAAAAAAAATCTATTAGTTTGGATTTCGTTCACGGCTGCAAACGAACTAAATGTTTTATGAATAGTTCGTAAACTATTTGACGAGAAGTTCGTTTGTATTCGTTAGTTTATTAAACAAATGAACAAGAAATTCCGTTCGTTCATTTACTTAAATGAACGATCATGAACAAAGACCGCGCTCGTTTATTTATGTTTGTAAACATTCGGTAATGTGTTCGTTTGTATTTGATAGTTCATTAGTGTTTTTAGGTTTTATACTTTTTTAAATACTTCAAAATTCTGACAAATAAAATATTTAATAAGTGTCGGTGTATTATATATTTTTGTTCATGAATGCTTGTCTGTGTTCGTTTGTTTCCATTTGTGTTCATAAACATCAGGGCCGGTCCTGAGAATTCGTGTACCCTGTTCGAGCTCGAAAAAATGTGCCTTTAGGGCTTAACGAAATTGGGTATTTGGCTCACTAAAGGTCTAAACCTATTGCCTAAGAGATTAATAACAAATCTAAACCATAAGAATAGTTTTGTAAGGGGGCCTATGTTGGTGTTTGTATGGATGTACCCGATTAAAAAATTATTTTACATATACATATCGGGGGTTTTTTATAAAAACGTGCCCCTCGAAATATCGGGCCCTGGCCGGTGGTCCTCCCCGTCCACCCCTAGGGCCGGCTTTGATAAACATTAGCGCTCATTTGTGTTCAGCAACATGTGTTTTTGTTTGTCATCTAAAATTAACAAAGAAACACAAATGAAAACGAACAAGTTCATTTCCTTAACAAACGAACACGAATATAAAATATTGTTCAGCAAGTGTTCATGAACAATTTGTTAACACATATATTTCTTAACAAAAACACACACGAACGAGGTCTTGTTCGTGTTCATTTGCAACCGTAGATCCCGCACTAAGCGCATGAATTCGGCTTAGGGGTTGTTTGTTTACCTCTTAATGAGGCTCTTAATGGTTCAGACCTCTTACTGATTCAACATTTATTGGTTCAGACTGTTTGTTTCATGAGCAAATGTCTGAATGGTTCAAATATTTGCCTCTGAATGGTAGGCATTATACTGAGTCTGAATGCTTAAGACCTATAATCTGAATTGGTAGACATTTGCCTCTAAACGGTTAAGCATTATACTAGCTCTTAATGGTTCAGACCTCTTACTAGTTCAACACTTAATGGTTCAGACCTCTCTTACTGGTTCAACACTTAATCATTTAGAAGTTGCCAAACGGCCCCTTAGTTTTACATTGGTTTGGTTTATTATGATATTAATACGGTACCCATATTTGATCTGTTTCAACAAAATTTATATCTAGATACAGTTGCATATTCCATTTTTCAGAAAGTTAACAAACATACATTCTTAGAGAAAATCCAATTAAATATAAATTATGTGTTAAAGACGTATAAAATCGGTTCGGTTCGTTACAGTACGACACTCGGTGTAACAATCAAAAGAGAAAACCAAAAAAAAAAGTTGTGATATGCCCAAAACGATGCCGGGACGTGGTTCTACATCGATAGAAAACCACAAACTTTAATAACGTTACAGCTTTCGATAATATCGATATCAGTTCGGTTTGTCAGATTACCGGTATGGTATCGGCGATCGCTATAGCGTACGATACAAAAAAATACTCTATCTTGAATAAAATCTCTTTTGAATAAATTTTTTTACCATAATGTCAACAAAAATTTTAAACACATTCGTATTTAGTTTTTTTTTTTTTTTTTTTTTTTTTTTTTTTTTTTTTTTTGCAAAAAATAAATAAATAACAAACACAAACACAAGTCATTGGCTTTATAGCCTAGTGGCATCCTGAGGGTGGGATAAGATTTTAGGACTAATAGGTCATGGGTTCGACTCCCACAAGGGGGTTTTCCCATATATATTGGGTTTCCTCCTGAACTGATGTATAGACATTATGTCTAGTGGAGATGGATATGATCGGGTGGTTCTGCTGGTGGCACGATAATACTCCAGTGGTCCGTCAGTGATCCAAATTTGCTGTTCAAAAAAAAAAAACAAAGTAAACCAGATAGTTTCCAGATAGTTTTAAAACTATATCGTTTAAAGTATAAGAGTTGAAATCCAAAGTTAGAAAAGATATGTATATATTAAACTAGGTTAATGCCCGCGTAATACGCGGGCTTCAACCAAAACCATATTTTTTACTTTGAAATGAAATGTTGTGTACAAATACATACATTGGAAGAAAAAAACAGAAAACTATTCAAATGCCGGAAGAAAGAAATAACAAATCACTAAAATTTCAGTAAAAAATTCCTTGTAGACCACATTGGTTGTCTTTTAGACATATGGTTGACCACGGACAAATACAGGCCTTCAAGACTTTATCAACAACCCTTCGGGCCTTCAACTTTTAACCTTCAAGCACAATTCACAATTTAATCCTGCTGCATTATCTTGAATCCAGTCCAAGCCCAAAATAATATAGAGGGATGTGTTGGGTCGTGTCATGGCCTAGACGTTAACCCGTAAGCCAAATCCAACTCCATGCCCATGTTATTTAAAAAACACAAAAAATAAAAATTAAATTAGAATTTAATACAGGCCCTGGGTTGGGTCACAACAGGTCAACCACTATAGTTGTTGTTTTGGTAGCTAGGTAAAGGTAGAGGTGGATGGTGGTGGTAAAAGAAGTGTTCACTTTCGCCCATCCTAAGATTTACTTTACTATTTTTGTCAACCAAGTATGCCCCGTTAATAAAACTACATACTACCCAATTTGACCCATAATGTTATGTTAGAGATAAAAACCATCAGAATGTTAATTGTATTGGTCCATTTTGTTTCTAAGGGAATCAACTAATGTTCATGCAGATCTAGATCCCCATATCACCACCATTCATGTATCAAGTATTTCCATCAAAATTTAAAAATACCCATACAAAGTATCCCGGTTATCATATAGGACCCCAGAAAAAACCTAAATTAAAAAACACAAGACGCTATAAGAAAAACAGAGCATGAGTGTTACCGCATCGATGAATTCAGGAAGAATAGGTGGTCCTCCATCTGGCGACTTTAAAACAAATCCCACATAATCAATAACTTTCTCAGTTCTGAACGGCGATGAACTATTATTTATTGCTTTGAAGATTATTTTTTTTGAAGCTTTTTTGGGGATATTCCTTGTGCATTTTGTACTTAATACAACCTAGAAGAACAATAATCTGCGCAACAATTGCACCTTTTGAAATTACGAAAAAAGGGACTTAAATCAAGCTCATAAATCATGGCCTACCATTGAGGGTAACTTACTTTTTTGTTGATAAAGCCATTGGTATGTCAAATCTTAAAGAAGATGATCTGCAAGCCAATGTTAAAAAAGTCAAAAGTCACGAACAATTTATTGGTCCAAATTTAAAAGGGAAGACAACATGAGATAATAACGATGCAAAATTTAAAATAACTATAACTCTGAACTTGTGTATTGAACTTTTAGTGGCCAATTAAAATTTACAACATAAAATGATTACGCTATTAACTGTACATATTGGTTGCGAGAGAAATAAACATTAATAAGGAAAAGTGTGACAAATAGCATAGGGAATTAACTATAGATGCCAGGTGAAAAATATTTACATGACAAATATTGAAATCGACCGATCAAAACTAAAAAATACAATATCTAGATACAATTATACAAATGCCCTTAACAAAAAACTAAGAAAATTAAAAGTTTTAAGCAAGACTTGTTACCTTCGACATGGGAATTCCACTTGGTAAATCACATTTTAATCAAATCTCGTAAAGATATTGTTGCATCATCAGTTTTGTTTTTAAATCTCTTCTACTAATGGCACGAATACCACACCCACCTATAACCCATCTACTACCAGATCCGTGCAGCCAACCACCGCCTCCACTCATCTTCACCGCTGCGAAACCACCACAACCAGCAGCGTTGAACCACTCCTCCTTGTACCCATAATCGACCATCAACACCCCCTTCAACCCTAACCGACTGCTGCTCACAATCAGTTTCACCAAATCAACCAAATCAAACTAATGGCACGGCGTGGGGAAGTTTTCTCTGCTTTCCTTTTTAACTCAAATAAAAAGCAAATTCACACATTTGAAATCTGAATCCAAATAGATAACATCACTCCGAAGAAAAGTGCTCATACTTTCATGGACATTAGATCCGGTGTACTATATTTAATATGACGACAAAACTATACCCTCTCAACACTAAATTCCAAATTATACCAGATGTAAGTTCAATCTCTGAACAAATTCTAACTACTCCGATTTAAACTAAATTAAGTGACTGAATAATTGATTACCAGGAGATTAGTCTTTTTCCTTATTGCATGATTTGGCCTACGGGAGCGGTATTCTTCGTCGTCTACCATCCAAATTAACGAAAAGGGTGGTTTATCTTACAAACACACAAAGCGCCATGATATAAAGGTTCTTACAAACACACGTTCATCCGTGATTGAATAAGAATCTTACCTTCAACAGTTTCTGCAAGGCGTATAGAAATATCGCTAGTGACCTGGCCATCATCTTATACTTTTGGTGACCAATTGCCCTGCAATAGTCGAATATCATAAGTCAAAGACTGCCAAAGATGCATAAAAGAACCTCCAAAGAAAGACCTGGAACAATTCATCAAGACTTAAATATCCCTTATCAGATTAACAAAAACATGTTAAGGTAAAACTTAACATGTGGTAACCAGGTGGGAAGCTACATACAGTCTGAAACAGAGTCAAGCAGCCCTTAACGGGCGTTATCGGCCAATGATCAGACCACCTATAAAAAACACATACACCCTCAATCAATCACAGTTCAATATTCACTCAGACCTACACGTTTTTCTTCTAAAGTCATAATCTTTCAATCATTTAGTCCAGTGAAATTAATATGATAATGAATGAGTATCCATTGTTGATACAGCCAACACTTTGGGTTGCTTATCCACATAACGGTAATATAAAACAACACTAAGGGCAAGATCATCAATTGACTCAATTGCAAGAACTCAAATAAAGAATCAAACAACATTAAACATTACCTGTTCCAATATGTACGGCTAAAAACAATCACATCCACTCCTAACCGCATAGTGATTGTTTTGAATCCATTGCCATCTCAAAAATATAAATGGCATCTAAACTAATATAACATCTAAATTTATACCCTACCAACAGGTGATGCTGGTGGTTTCGAAACAAACTCCTCGCGAATTTTAACATTCTTATCACTCGTTGGTGATCGTATGTTTTTAGACACAGTTCTTTCGACTCTCGAACATAATTGACTTGAAAGATGTGAGTCAACTTATGGCTACTTACAACCGCTACGCAAATAGAGAACGCTTGAAGCGTAGACATTGATGGATTGTATTCGAGTGAGTAAAGTCCATCCTCAACTGTAACCAGCCGAAAACTACACTTGTTCTTCTTCCCCACCTGCAAACCATCAATTATCAAATTAGTAGAAAATAAAAAAAAATAAAAAAAATGTTTTGTCATAAGTTGATGTTGGTTTGGTAACGTGATAGCTTCACATAGCTAATAGGCATCCTCTATTTCGCTCTGTCATGTAGCTAATCATCATTAATAAATCATCAAAAAAAAAAAACAAAAAAAAAAACCGTAAGAATATTTAAACAATACTAATCCATACAATAATCGATCATCAAATAACAACAAATATGTTTACTGTTCTTTTCATCTTCGCATGCATTTACTTGAACTACCAGATGAAGAATTACCCACTTTCTTGCTTTACTCGTCAAAGTGTAGATATTTTTCCCTTGAAAAAGTGTAGATCAAGGATAGGGGGATTGCAAGAGATATATCTCCATTCGGATTGTTTACCAGCTAAAGAGAAAGCTAAGCCAGTGGAATTACGTTGATAGGTGATTATCACAAACACCCACCCAGACATTGCATGTGAATAGACAAGAATACCCTTTTAGCTTGCTGACATAGCACAGAGAAATCAGGGAAATGAAGTTCCTTCCTTGCTGAAAAGAACAGTAAACATATTTGCTGTAATATTTAAAATTATTAAAAAAGATATCCAAAAAGGAAAAAATATTTTTACCTGGTAACGTGATAGCTTCACATAGATAATAGGCATCCTCTAATCCGCTCTGTCATGTAGCTAATCATCATCAATAAATCATCAAAAAACGTAAGAATATTTAAAGAATCCTAATTCACCAGAGTTGTTGGAGCATAGGGCTTTTTCATAGCTGAATGCTCCAATTCATGGCACAAGCTGCTGGAGTTCTCTCCATTTTTACAAACCACTAAACTCTTCGCTTGCTGAATCAATCACTTTATCACTGAACAAAACACTTCCTAAACCCTAATGTTTTTTTTTTAAATCAAGGTTTCTGGGTTTAGGGGATGTTTGGCCTAGCTTTTTTAACAAATCTTATAGCTTTTTAAGGGGTTTTTTTTTTATATAAAATAAGCTTAACTTGTGTTTGGTTTAGCTTTTTAAGTTTATGCTTATTAGCTTATAATTACTCAGCTAGCAAATTTAAACCTCATTATTAACTGGATTTGAATTGATGAGCATACCTTTTTTTTTTGCCTCCAAGCAATGTAGAGTGAATGATCAGACCTGAGACTCCTTTGTAGCAGCAGTAATAACAGCCAATACGTTAGGATTTGCAACTGAAACATGGGTACATCTTCTAGTCTATATATATATAAGGGTTTCGAGGTCCTAACTTTCTTCAGCACATCATCTATTAATGATCTACTTGTCAAATTCTGCAAAAGAACATCACAACTCAATACAAGATCACACTCATGGCAAAATGTTTCAAGATATCGACTATCATTATCATCATTATCAATAAATAAAGCAGTTAGGAAAATCATATGGAAATAACATCTGAAGTTTTGAACATCAACCTTACCTTCCTTGTTGTCACCAATATCCGACCCCAAACCATAACTCACTTAAAAATTCGATCCACCACCAAACCCTAACTGATTAAACGGTGAGATATATGAACAGAGGACGTCGGCGAAGAGATATGACAGCAGCCACTTAGAGACCCCAACAAAGCTACCGATTGAAGAAATCATTGGATTAAGGTATAAACAGAGTGAAGATGAATAGTTTGATTAGTGTTTCTCCAATACATGAAAAAGTTTGATCGAGGTTAGGGTTTGTGATAAGATGGTGCAGAGAAGAAGGATAACCAGATGAAAGGATTGATGATTGAGATCCTGAGGAGGCGATTCGGCGTTAGGGTTTTGATTTGAAAGAAGGAACAATAATTGAGAGAGAGTGTATAAAAGAAACATACATAAGAAGAAGCAGCGTATGTGAGAAGCCAAATCAATCCGCCCCTAACAGCTATGCCACTTGTCAGCTGAGGTGTCTGCTTATTTGGGTTAAACCAATGGGTGACATGTGTCTAGAGGTGTACAAATCGGTTTTTTTTCAAAAACCGGTTTCGGTTATTAACCGGTTTCGGTTTTTTCACCCAAAATAAAAACCGGTTTTTTTTTATAACCGGTTCCGGTTACTAACCGGTTTTTGAGGTCCAAAACAATAACTGGTATAACCGGTTGGGACCGGTTTTTAACCGTTTTTTCCCAAAAAAACCGGTTTTTTACCGGATTTAACCGGTTTTTTAATAACCGGTTTTTGAAGTCAAGAATAGTAATCGGTATAAAAACCGGCGGTTAAAAAAAACCGGTTATAAAAAAACCGGTTAAAAAAACCGGTTTCGGTTTTTTTCTGGTTTCGGTTCTAAAACCAGTTTTTTTGTACACCTCTACATGTGTCCCCCAATGGTTTGCTTTATTAGATATACTAGCGGTAAGACCCGTGTGCAAACACGGGTCGTTTCTTAGAAAACCATGCATAACACATATTGACAGAACATATAGATATGTGTATAGATATTTTACCAAAACGTGTTATTTATTATAGCTAAAAGAAAACTATAAGTAAATATAAAAGATATTTAACAAAGTTAATAAAAGATGTCTAAAAGATGTCTAACAAACTTAAAGTTTAGATTGTGCAAACACGAGTGGTTTCTTAGAAAACCATGCATAACAAATATAAACGATGATTATAGTTATATTTATATAGACTTATAAATAAAATAAATAAATAAGTCAGTAAATACTTAAAGTTTAGAGTATAAAAACTTAAAGTTTAGATTTTGCCGAGTCTTGTTTTTCTTCCATAAATGTCTGAAAAACCATTTTGATGATGTAATCTTCTTGGGCCTTGTCTTCTTTTGTTAATTCATCCATCTGCTTTTCTTTCCTTCTTTGATAAAGGATGCTAACATGTGGAGCAGTGGGTCTCCTGATTGGCAATTTTTGTTGTTTAACTGGAACCACTGCTTTCGGATGATCAGGCTTTTTAGGAGCAGTGGGATCTCTCTTCCTTAACTCTTCCAACTTTTTGTAGGTAGCAAACACCTTTTCTTCTCTCCACATTGTAACCTGGTTCCTTGACCCATAATCAGCAGTTATCAGCTCTTCTTTCATTCTTTTCAGTTTCAAGGTCCTTTCTGGTACATTTTTCTTGTAATTGGCCCAAACCGGAGGAGTTTGCTTTACGTTGTATTGAATCATCTTTTGAATTCTGACTGTCTCCTCTTGCAGTTTACTGATGGTCCATTCTTTGTATTGATATTTTTCTGCCCTGTACTTCTTGTATGCTATTATATATTCAAGATAGTAATTTCTCATGCTTTCATCATCTTTTTCTGATAATTTCTGACAAAAGACTTTTGAGAACTGCTCTAAAGTTCTAACTTTACTAAGCAGGTATTGAGAATTTCTTTGAATCTCTTTGTCAGACTTTCCCTCTGTATCTCTTTTAGATATATCCTCTGCTTGTTGGGCCTTTATTTTGAGATATTTTTCTATATTTCTTGGTAAAGGATAACCTTGAACAGATGGGAGTTTCCTCTTTTCAGGATCATCTTCAGAGTAGAAGGATTTGATTTCCTCCCTGACTGCTGGAAGATCTAGAGGATATTGTACTCCTGCAGGGTCAATGGCGGTGTTTTGATTGAAGAGTTGAACTGAAGATAATGGAACAGGGTTTGGAATGGTGACAAGGGACAGTGATTGTGTAGATATTAGAGTTGGGGAAGTGTCATCTTCCACTACAATGTTTGTTATCTTTCTCCTTTTGTGCTTTGGAGAAGTTGGTGGTGTATTTATGAGTTCAGTGGCAGAGATTGAAGTAGTTGGTATCTGATTAACAGCTGTTGAAACAACTGGTTTTCCAACCACTGTGGTCACTACAACAGTTGATGTGTCAACTGTTGTTTTCTGCTTTTTGGCAGCTGGTTTTTGTGGTGGTGATATTGTTTTTGGTATGACAGTGGATTGAGTGTGGGTTGATGTAGTAGTGATGGCAGTTGTTGAGATAACGTATGTTGAAACAACTGAAGTACCAACAACTGTTGATACAACATGAGTTTTAACATCTGTTGGTTTGGAGGTTTGATGAGAGGAACTTTTGGGAATTTGAGGAGTTTGTTTGGTGGTTTTGGAAGGTGTGGTTTTGCGCTGACTTACTTTTCTGGTAGGTTGTCTTCTTTTAGGTTTAGAAGTACCCTGCTCTTCTTTTTCCATCAAAACTTTCTTCTCCTCCTCAAACCTTTTAGATCCTTTCATGTTTGCCTTTAATGCAGCAAATGCGTTTTGAGTCTCATCAAACTTTTTGGAACCATCTGGCCTTGGGATTTCTACCACAAGTTCGGACATTCGATCTGGTGGCATGTATAAACCATCTTCTTTTCCCTTCTTTCCTTTAGTTTTCTCCCACTTTTTGACATCATCAGGATTTTCAACATAGATGATTGAAGGAGGAGCAGTGCCAGTAGTTTGAAGCAGATGAAATTTAATGGCTTTGATATCTGCTTGAGTATCTTTGTACCTAGCTTCCATGACATTTCTGACCATTTGAAGTTGAACTTCATGTTGTTGATCTGCATATTGTCTTTGTTTGTGAAACAGAGGTTGAAATAGATGCCATAGCTCAACAGCGGATGGATCAGATGTTGCGGATGGTGCATCAGTGGGTGTAGCCTTTTGAGCTTGTAACAACTTTTGCAGCATAGTTTTGATTTCTCCAACCGATGTGTCAAGTTTATCAACCCTCTCTGTCAATTCTTTGTACTTTAAACCATCACCCAAGTTAATGGGATCATCTGATTTCCCACCAGTGGTGGTTGTATTAGTGGTTGACTTAGGAAAAGTTTCCCAAAAATCATCCACTGATGCCCCTTGTTCTCGGTACTGGGGACTTCTTTCTTCAGCAGAGCTTACCATTTTAAGGTAACCGGCGTATAATGGAAACACACCAGTGGACACTATGGTTCCCAAAGAAGAAATTGCCTTCAAGGGAGTCTCACTAATGAAATTACTGTCCAGGTGTAAACCAGTAGTAGCTGCTCCACTTGAACTACTGACAGGAATTACTTGTAATTCCTGCAGTGTAGCTTCCTCAACTGTTGGTGGGTTAATAGAGATAGAGACACCAGACTCAGTCACTTGTTGTGGTATATTCTCATTGACAGGTGATTGAGAAGAATTGATTTTTATCTGAGCTATATCAAGTGCATCCAACAGAGGTATCATTGATTGTGGTGTCCCTGTTGATACAACCTGATCCTTTTGAGAGGAGGCAGGACGAGTTTTAGGCTCATGTTGAGATCTTTCTTCCATCTGCTGTGAGGAAGTAGCAACAGTGGTTTCATGTGACTTTTGTGTTGTCACATGTGTTACCTCTAGGATCTCGTCTTCCAGAATCACCTTTTTGGTGGGTTTGGAGGGCTTTTGGATAGTTTTCTTTTTGGTCTTTTTTGTGATTTTTGGTGTGGGTTTCACAGATGGGGTTGTGCTTCTGTGATCACCAGGAGCAGTGGGCTCAACAACAGGCACCTGAGGAGCAGTTGTTGCTGCTAAATTCTGCTCAGGTACCTCTGTTTGGGTTTTTAAAGGTTTTGACAGCCTTGTGAATGTTTCAGAAGTTAGACTGTTTATTTGAATAGGATTTCCTTGCATAAGCACATGTGCATTATCCTTTGAAAATTTCTTTTGAAGATAAAAACTTAGAAACCTTAGAAATAATAAAAATGATTTTTTATTAACATTCTTAACCATATCATTGAAAATTTCCTGAGAGTAGTTAAAATTTTGTTCAGCCATGATAGCATAGCCCAGGTATTGAATTTTCAATGGTATTTCATTAAAAGCTGTTATTTTATTTGACACACACATCAGGAGGGTATGGAATAAAAACCTCGGAGCAGGAGGAAAACTGCCCTTTTCTAAAGTATCCTTTTTCATTTCTTCTTCATACCCTCTCTCAGAGAAATCAGTTTGGTACTCTGTTTTTTGGAAAGAGCTTTTACCTGTAAGATCATTGATTTCAAAAACCTCTGAAATGATTTGAGGTGTGATGACCACTGGAATTCCCCTTATTGAAGAAGTAATAGCTAAGGTTTTTTTGTCCTTAGTTTCAAGCTTTGCATTTTTCCAGAACTCTTTTTGAGTATCCACGTAGATGGTTTCATTGCAGGTCAACAAAGTTTTGTACTTTGAAGATGAAAGTGCATCAATCACGGAATGAAAATATGTGTTTTTACTTGTTTTTGCAAATGTAATCACGTTATGACGGATTTTGAATGGCAGATCCATGATAAATCAAAGGTAGTTAAGAACGAAGGAAGAAGATGGGTGATTTGAGAGAATTTGATGAAAACTGCTTTTGAAAGGAATTTTGAATTCGACTCGACAGTCAAAACCCTGTTTGGGGTTTTGATCAGGGTTTTATAGGTGGAAAAAGTGAATGCTGACGTGGCAGCGGTTACAAAAGATCTGACGGCTAAGTATTGTCCACGTGAGAACCTCTGATAAATAATGGATGACAGTTGTTAGGAAACCACTGATGAATCAATATCAGTAGTTTACAGTGCTGAAAATGAAAACAGTAACTGACTATAACTATCAGTGGATAGACAATCAGTGAATTAAAACACTGACCTTTAACAACAGTCATTATATAAACAGTGGTTCAAGCATGTTCCTTCTCCCAAAAAACAATATTTTAACCCATCAGTCGTTTCAATCCCCTTCAACCTCCACAAAACACTATTTTAATCCAACACTGGTTTTAAACCACCATTTTAACCAAACAGCGGTTTCAACCACAGTTTTCTCAACAGTAGTTCCAAACATCTATTTTTATCCATCTGTTGAACAAAGTTAACAGATGTACCAACTACTATTTTATTTTCAAACATCTGTTCCCAATAACAGAGCTTTGATCATTTAAACATACCTTTGCCAATATTACAATGCTGAAAATGAAAACAGTAGCTGACTATAACTATCAGTGGATTAAAACACTGAGCTTTAACTACAGTCATTATATAAACAGTAATTCAAGAATCTTCCTTCTCCAAAAAAACAATATTTTAACCCATCAGTCATTTCAATTCCCTTCAACCTCCATAAAACACTATTTTAACACAACAGTGGTGTTAAACCACCATTTTAACAAAACAGCGGTTTCAACCACAGTTTTCTCAACAGTAGTTACAAACATCTGTTTTCATACATCTGTTGCCCAAAGTCAACAGATGTATCAACCACTGTTTTATTTTCAAACATCTGTTCCCAATTACAGAGCTTTGATCATTTAAATATACCTTTGCCAATATTACAAGCTTTTACACTCTCAAACCTAAATATTTATTTACTTAATTTAAATAACAAACATGGTTAATAATTTTAACAGAACTAATTATATAAAAACTACAAGTGTCAAACAACATACAAAGTTCATCCATCTGTTGACCCAAGTCAACAGATGTATCAACCACTGTTTTATTTTGAAACATCTGTTCGCAATGACAGAGCTTTGATCATTTAAACAGACTTTTGCCAATATTACAAGCTTTTACACTCTCAAACATCAATATTCATTCAATAAAATTTTAAAGCAGCAAATAACAGAGCTTTGATTAATAATTTTAACATAACTAATTATATATAAAATACAATTGTCAAAACAGCAAATAGCATTCAATAAAATACAGGATCCTAATTCCTAATCAATTGGTGAAACAGTAGTCTCGATAAGTAAAGCTCCTTTCGGACCATTGAAGTTGTCAACATGTTGGAGGTATTTCAGAAGTTCGTTGCTGAGATCAACTTCAATCATATCCCCTCAGATGCTTGTTATCATCCATTTGTTGTCTTCAATTATATTAGTCCTTCGGCGCCTATCTACATAATCAACTACATGAGGATTATTGAAAACAAACACCTTCATCCAGCCTTCTTCTTCATATCTAAGCAAATTAGCAGTTAGGTCAGCAGACTTTCCAATAACAATCATATACAGCCTCTTTGCGATGGTCAAAAAATGCCCTTGGCAAGGATTGACTACAATACTCTCGGGAAAATGAAGCATTCTGAAAGTCACACTCAGAACATCAAAAGCAACGATGTTCCTCTCACCTAGTGTATACCAATAATTTGAAACCATAAAATATATGGTTTTATCAGCATAAACTCTTGTAGACCATAAAATATAACCACTTGAACCATAATTGTTTACGCTACCGAAATTTATTGTTCTCCATGACTCACGACGTCGTGAGTAAACACGAGCAGCAGTTACATTACGGTAACATCTGATGTTCAGCACTTTCAGATCATTGAACTGATCAAAATAAATTCCACCAGTATCAGAGTTTCGATGACGATTGTAATTGAAGTAGTCATCACACAAAACCTTGTAGCGCCTGGTAGTTGGATTCCAAAGAATCAACTGACAGCAACTCCCTTGATTGCAAACTAACAACAAACCATTAAATGACGATAGAATACGTAAGTTGCTAGGGTGGACATTGTTAGGAAAACTTAAGGTTTTGCTTCTAACAACATCCAAAGTACCAGCAACTACGTCGTCAATGACAATTGACATGTCTTTAAAGGATAGTAGTTTCTTTTGTACTGAATCTCCTCTTCGGAGAGCATGCATCATCTGAAATGCATGACTTGATAATTCGCTATAAAAATTCTTGGAAAGACATTTGAAACGACCAATATCTGCAGAGATCCTTGTGAAAATCTCGTCAACAATCACTTGAAACCCAATTTTTTCCATTCTGAAGAGAGCCTTGTGAAAATCTCGTCAACAAACTTTTGAAGATGATTGAGTAGATGGATGAAAACGGTGATGATCAAAACCACTGCCAAATGTATTTTATATACCCAATGAAGGCGGTTATGACTAAAGAATATGATGCGACAGTCGTTAGGCTTTTAATGCATTTACATGGGAAAAATATAAAATTAAACACGTTATTATAATTAAAAATAACCTATTCATTTACCTATAAGACGCCTTTAACATAAGAAAGAAGTGATTGAGTGACGTGCATTAATTGCAAAGTACATATCCCGAGGCATTTTGAATTTGAAATTACTGGCAATTTCAAAACCACTGCTATGGTATATGTTTGCCAAAGGAAACATCTGCTAAGTTATACTTTCTTAGCTATGGGCAGTAGTTTACACTCTTGAATGTGGGCCAGACCTTTGACATTTAAATATGGAGCAGTAGTTTGAAATTAAATGTATTTTAACTCAGATAAAAAATCTCATAAGCATAAAAATTGACACATCAGCAATCATCATTTAGTCATAACTCAGATAAAAAATTTATTCATTTGGAATACAAAGATATTGCGAACATCTGTTTAAGCCTCTCCTGTTTCCAACAATGGCAAGTCAATCAGATGTTGGCAACAACAGATGTTAGCAATTGACAACAGTAGCAAGTCAAACAGCCGTTAGATTAGCAGATGATGATTTAGAGCAGATGTTCTCTATACACTAACAGAAATTGATACAATATCAACATAATCTAATTAAACTCAGAAACAATTTCACTTATACATCAAAAGTACCAATCTGCAATAATCAGATGATAATAAAAATTAGATAATAATACTAATTCAGCTTAAAATTACAACGAAACTTTAAAATCTAGCAACACCACCAAGAAATTTACGAACCTAACAACAAAAATTTTGTGCTTTTAGCTTTAAACTCCATCAATGTATATCTTCGACAATCGCCATGAACTCCACGGAAGTACTCAATACATCAACATCAGGTTTCTAGAAACCTGATCTCTCGTGAACAGCTCAAGATTCAGTACATGAAAACACTTCTTCAACTGTTGAAGAGTAGCCCTGTCCTCATATACGAAATCCTTAACTTTGTTCATAAAGAGCTGCTTTAAACCAAACTTTATGCTTCTTTTAACACAAAAAAGGCAGGAATGACCATTACTCTAGTAAGATAAAATCTTATCTTATAGTAGTAGCAGATCCTTTCTTGCGTTTAGTAGGAACTACTGCGGGTTCTACATCATCATCATCTGCCTAAAATCATATACATAATCATCATTTAAATGAACATTATTAATAATCTTTCTTTGTGATTAATTTAACTTTATGCTTCTTTTAATACAAACCTATAATAACCCGCAACAGATTGTATGAATTTCAAACAACTAGGATTAGACTGAAATATAAACCGAGAATTAGAGTATATCACTTGAAAATTAAGAATTCCAAATTTTAAAACTGGAGTAGCAAAAAACACATACTTTACACGAAGTTGAAACAATGACAATGCAAACAACTGTAGAACAATCATCATCATCATCATCATCTGCAGGAAAGACCATTACTCTAGTAAGATAAAATCTTATCTTACAGCAATAGCAGATCCTTTCTTACGTTTAGTAGGAACTACTGTGGGTTCTACATCATCATCATCTGGCCAAAATCATATATATAATCATCATTTAAATGTACATTATTAATAATCTTTCTTTGTATTTTAATTTAACTTTATGCTTCTTTTAATACAAACCTATAATAACCCGCAGCAGATTGTATGAATTTCAAACAACTGGGATTAGACTGAAATATAAACCGAGAATTAGAGTATATCACTTCAAAATTAAGAATTCAAAATTTCAAAACTGGAGTAGCAAAAACACATACTTTACACGATGTTGAAACAATGACACTGGAAACAACTGTAGAGCAATCATCATCATCATCAACTGCAGCAGATCATTCACAATCATCATTTAGTCATAACTCAGATAACAAAACTTTAGTAAAAAAAACAAAAAGAAAAACAAACATAATCATATATATCACATTACCATGATCAAGGAAAACTACATATCCCCAAAATTTTTTCTGAAAGTGGGACAGAGAGAGCTTCAGTTTTCTGTTATCCTTTATGAACAAATTCCGAGTATTGAGAAGAAGGGGTTTGAGGGAGAGATACATTAGAAATGTGGTTTGAAAATACAAAAGTAGAGAACACGTTTATATAAGAAGATAATTGACAGAAGTGAGTGAGTGACATGCATTAATTGAAAATTACAAATCCCCATGCATTTTGAATTTCAAATTACCCGCAATTTCAAAACAGCTGTTGTTAGGTATACATTTGCCAAAGGAAGCATCTGCTACTTTCTTATAGAAGAGCAGTGGTTTGCCCTTTGGAATGTGGGCCAGACCATTTGAATACACAAGACAGTGGTCTGAAATCAAATTAAAGTGATTTATATATTAGGCTTTATGATGTAATAATGAGATAAGAAAAGCCTTGTTGGACACCCTCTCCTGCTGACACATCAGCTTTTCTTGTGTCACTTGGATTTCTTCTTTTATAGAAAGTATAGATAGATTTGTTATGAATATATTTATTATTAATGTGGTTATCAACACCTAAAATAGATTAGGCTTTTTCCACAAGTTTTCCTATATATATATATATATATATATATATAGTCTCTTGTATCTCTTGTAATATACACCTCAATCAATGAAATATCAAATCCTTTCTCCCTTTGTTATTTTTTTTCTCCTTCTATTGTTTGCTATTAGGCTAGTTTCACAACACGTTATCAGCACGAAAGTGCTCTCTTACGATAACGAGCTGGCACCTTCAACCTCTTCCTCCATGCTTTCCGATTTCATCTTTTGAGGATGTTGGTTGCGTGGACGAGATCGACTCTCAATTCAGAACGGGAAAAATCAAAACTAATATGAGGTAAACTATCTGCTTTTATAGTCTGTACTTTATTGATGCATCATAACATGAGTAATAAACCCATGACAAGCTAAACAAAACATCCACGTGAAACCCTATTTTGTGTTATTTTATTCCTACTTAATGCACGCAATTTTATGACCTTATTTAAATGCATACAATTTTAAAAACCATATTTGTATTTCTGCATATAATTCTTCCTCTTATTTAATATTAAATTGCTATTTTAGGCGTGCATATTTTAGAGATATTTAAACATATTTTAAAGCATAACAACGCTCCTAGTTAATATTGAATTACGCTTAATTAATACAAACATGGAATATGTTCTTTATAAGACATGAACATGAATTCAACATTTACGTAGTTCCACGTTTATTTAATATTTCATATTCATCTCAATTCAGTTATTATGTAGTTATTATGTTCTATTCAATTTTAAACCTTTCTTGGGAACGTATATATATTTTCTTTTGTGCACATCTAAACCTTATAGATTATGGATTCGTTTGTTAGCTTAAAAAAGTTAAAGAAAGCATTTAGAGTTAATTACATAGTTAGTCCCTGTGGTTTGCACAAAATAACATACTTAGGTACTAATAGTTTAAAATCACCTTCTAGGGTATTAACTTTTCATTTTGTAACGTTTGGAGGTATTAACTTCTTGGGTATTAACAGAGTTAGTCCCTGTGGTTTGCAAAAAATAACATATTTAGGTACTAATAGAATGTGATTTTAAGCCTAAAAATAACGTTAATACCTTCAAACGTTACAAAATGAAAAGTTAATACCCTAGAATGTGATTCTAAACTATTAGTACCTAAGTATGTTACCTTGTGCAAACCACAGGGACTAACTATGTAATTAACTCAAGCATTTATGAACAAAAGTATATGATTTTGTAAGTTAAAATCACTCATTTGATTACATCAACTGTAACTTTTCTTTTCCTTTTGTAGGATCGTTTTCGGACCCAAACGAGTCGATCAGAAGAGTTTTGCTCAGTTTGAACGGCGGAAACTGACAAACTGAGGTCAATTCAGCAATGATATCACTTTAAACTGTCGATTTTATTGCAATAATGACGTTTTACAGCGAGTCGACACTTCGGCAGCACTTCGTGGCTTAAACTGGAAATTGATATATGATTTCGCTTGAACTGCCCCTATATATAGGCATTCTGATTCCGCTTGAACACATTTCAAGCGGGATTAACATGTTAAACTCAAGCGAAATCAACATTAATACTCGAGCAGAATTAGAATGATTATGATTTCGCTTGAATATGACCTAGTGTCATTTCAAGCGGAATCATCTCTAATTCTTGCTTTCTCGTTTTTCGTGCCCTGATCTAACTAGCTCTATACAAGACTCGATACAAGACGAAGTTGATAGACAGATGCACCAACAAACTCCCCCTCGGATGTTGACGAGTCTTAAGTGTCGAGTCTTCGCATCTTCAGTCTTTATCAGTCTTTGGGCTTCTCTTTAAAGTATCTGACGCTGTAAGGCATCCTTCACATCTTCTCTCTTCTCTTTCTATTATCACCAACAAACTCCCCTCAAACAAATACTCTTCCCCTCGAATGTTGAATTCATCAGCATCAGCAATCTCAGGATCAGAACCTGACTCTTTGATATTCAGACTCCCCTTCTTAGTAAGCTGGGATCATAGTCTGGCTTTCACAGGTTCAAGAGCATTGCCTGGCTCTCATCCTGCTCTGAATCGAAACCCTGGCTTTCTTCAATCACGAGCTACTCAGGATCGATTAACCCAACTCTCAATCTTTTATCCCAAGAACACCTAGCTCTTATCCTGCACAAATCTCTACCTCAAAGATAAGTTTTCACTTTAATAAATTTCCACTCTGCTTACCACTTGTAGATTAAATCTTAGAATGATTTAACATTTAGACTCTCTGATGAATCACTTGCAAGATAGACTTTTTAAAAACCTTATAAACACAATCTTCCCAAACCTGTTCGTCATGATTAGCACTTGAGATTTTGAAAATCAGCTCTTCAACACCAGTTGTCGAAAATCTTTTTGAATTTTTCAAAATTTATGCTTAAACACACATAAAATCTTTTTGGGATTTTTGATAAAGAAATGCAGTAAAGAAATATTTACAGACAATCTTTTTGTGAGTTTGTGTAAGAGGATCATATCAGTTTCTGAGACAAATCACCAACACCGTTAAGCTTCTTTTCATTTTAAGTTTTAAACAATTCACCTAGATTGTCAGTATACTGGTCCACTTAAATTTTCACACAAAGTTCAACTGTTTCGAGATACGAGATTAATGTCTTAAGAACTTAAACTTATTCGCGTGTCCCACCACTTGAATATACTCTGTATCCAGATCCCAATATTCAGTCTTACAGGTGAGTATACCACAAATGATATCTGTAAAGGGGTTAGATGCGAAACCGTGAGAGCTCAGGTCAGAACTTCCGTTCAGCAGAGAGATGATGGTTCAACTTTTGGTGTGTCCCCTTTAGAGGATCTTTTCTTCAATAGTAATGATTAGCATTTTTCAATGTTTCATCATTTTTATGCTGAGGGCGGCACTATATTTCAAGCATTTGCAGAAAGTATTATACGGGGACTAGGTCAGAATTTCCATTCAGTAGAAGTCCCGGGATAATACCCCAGATATCACTGAGTATAAAGACCTAGTATCTCAGAAAGAAGGACCTTTCAAACAAGATTTCGGGGGTTACCCATATATCCAAGAAATGTTGCCCACGAGATAAGTAAGTTTGAAATTTTAGGTTTATATCTCGTCACAATCTACTAAATGTGCAAAAACCTACTGGCACATTCGTAGTGAGATTGTTTATCACATGTTTTACTTTCCATTTCTTTAGCGTGTTGTGATAGTCCACTGATGTACTATCATTTCCTCTTTTTGACAACAAAAACTTGTTTTTCATTTTATCATGTTTTTGAATTTTTCAATTTTCTAATGTTTTTGGATTTTTTTTTTTGGATTTAAAATTCTTACTCCCCCTAAAATTCAGAAACATTTAAGAAAATTTGAAAACAAACTGTACAAAAATATGACAACTGTTATTTCAAGCCTCAATTCGCCATCCACTTGGCATAAACAATCAGAACTCCCCCTTTCAACAAACTATCTTCCCATTAAGATTTCAAAACACTTAAGTTTGTTTTAATCAAAATGGTTTTTCTGGAAAATAAGTTTCGTTGATTTTACCATTTGTAGGTTCGGGGTAAACTCATCACATTGTTCAGTTTTAACCACTTGTAGGAAATCAAGTACAAGTTAATGTCCCTGATTTACCACTTTCAAGTATGCACAATCAAACCTCTGTACCACTTGTATGAATATTACATCAAGTTTAAACTAATGACCTTGACGAATCACATTGTAAAAACCAACCTCTTACCACTTGTAAGACAAAATCACTTTTCGTGAATTTCTTAAGAAAGATGCCGATTCCTGCTCCTCTCTTACCAACCTGGGAGCTCCGGCAAGTCAGGTTTTTCTATTCAAAGAATATATGCAAGCCTGACCAGCCTTGGGTGTTACCGAGCTATCAACACTCGGTTTCTTACCTCCCATCTTCTTCTCATAGAACTCTTTAACCCCTTTGACTTTTCAGTCAATCATTTATCCAAAGATATGTTTAACTTTGGGGTTAAAAGCCTTTTCAACATCAAAAACCTTCTTATCAGAATAGAATTGGTTCGAAATCTCAACTTTACCAATTTTCTTCTTAAAGTTTTCAGCCCGAAGTGGTGGAAAATTCTTATCATCCATAGTCGGAACTGATTTTTCACCATTTACCTCACCCTGTGGCTCCTCCGATTTTATGGAATCAGATTCATCGCCAGAAGATAGCTCTTCTGATTTTGACCTATCAGAATCATCGCTAGAACTATCAACAGACTTCTTAACAACCCATTTCTGGTTGTTAGATTTAGCTCTCTCTATTGTAAAACCTGTTTGAACTTTCACCAATTTCGAATTTTGAATTTTTGAATAATTTTATTCTATCAATTGGTGGTTCAAACTCAACCACTTTCTCTTTCAGTTTAGAAACTCCCTGTTTGGATTGAATTGCCTGTGAACAGTTTATGGCAATATGACCACTTTTTCCACACTTGAAACAAGTTCGAGTTTTCTTCTTTTGATCAACAATCTTCATCTCATCTTGCTTCATTGCAATGAACTCTCTGTTCGACTGCTTTATGAAAATCTTTTCTTTCTCTTCTTCAGAAGATGTACCTGAAACAAATATCATCTTTGATTTAAAATCTCGAACATATTTTTTATTTTTCTGTTTTTCTGTTGGAGTAAAGCCAAGACCTTTCTTTTTGAAATTACCGTTATGGTTTGGTTTCTTTCGATAACCTGAACCAGAACTGTAACCCTTTTTCTTATTTTCTCTTTGTTCAATTCTTGAGGTGTATTTTTTAGGTTTAACAGTAAGATTTAAATCTTTTATTTCAGAAATATTGATATCTGTTAGTTTGAAAACCTTTTTTATCATTTCAGTTTTGACACCTCTTATTGGAAATTCCTTATCAGAATATAATTTGTCAGAATCATTCAAAGTATATGCCACTTTAAATGTTTCATCATTCAAATTAGATTTTGATAACATGAATTCTTTATCATAAATTTTTTCCCTGTTTTTCATTTTAACCCGGAGTGCTGGACTCAGACTTTGACTCCGACATAGACTCTGAATTTGACTCCTCAGTTTCATCGTTATCTAACACATGATCCACCACTTTCTTCATCAATTGAGATTGTTGATCAGTGTCAGACGATGTAAACGTAATATCAATACTTTCTGGCAAATTGATTGAGGACTCTGACTCCCACTGTAAGTTTGTAGCCTTTTGAACTCTTTCAGATTTTGGATTTCTAGGCAAATATCCATTTTCCAGCGGGGGTGGACACTTGTTGTAACTGAAACCTTGTTTCTTACCAGAATTCTTCTTGTCAGTCTTTTTCTTTGTGTCATTCTTATTTTCAGCCTTCTTCTCAGGAGTCTTTTCTTCAGAAATCTTTTGTTCTTCAGGTACTTCATCATCCTCAAATGCCTTCATGCCTTCAACAGTTGGATAAATCATGTCAATAACATAAGAAGTACATGAGTAACTTTTCAATAAACGATTAACTCTTTCAGTTTCAATCCTTTGAGCCTCCAGTTTCTGTTCAAGAACAGCACACTTCTCGATGTAGTTGTTCACAACTTTCTGTTTGATCATAAATGCTCCTTGAATTGTTTTCATTGCTGTTGCCTGTTCTTCACTTGTGTCATTGTACATATTCATTGCTTTGTTCAACACATCATAAGATTCCTATCACCTGTTCATGTTGTTGATCAACTCACTATTTTTCTTCTTTATAATCTCACATGTTTCGCAATTCACAGGAATCTCTTTAGCATTAACTTCTTCACTAATTTTAAACTTCGGAACTTCTTTCACTTTTCTTCTCACCACTGGAACATCCTCATCATCACTGCTGACCGGTGTTTTGATCTTTTTCTTTTTCTTCTTAGCTTTCTCATCTTCACTGTCGCTTTCAGCCATCATTTTCAAATGATCTCTCATTCTTTTAGCATAATACTCAGTATCATCATCACTATCTTCTTCAATTCGAGCAACAAAAGCTGTGTGAACTGGAGCTTTGTTAGGATCATAATCATCCCAATTGAAATTCTCCCAGCTAAACCCTTCAGGTAATTTTTCATCGTCTTGATCAATCACACATGCTTTAGCATCAGATGGAATATATTTATCCCAGTTGAACCCTGTTGATGACTTCTTTTCATTTTGATTCACCACACAAGCTCTCTTTGAAGAATCTTCAATCACATTTCTTCCATGTGCTGTTTGTGCCTGATGTTGAGTTGGTTGTTGAGCAACTTGATGGTAGATGGCCTTCCGATAGTAATCATTGTTGTTAAACGGATTTTGAGCTCCACTTGCCTCGCGATTGGTGCACTCCCTCTTGAAGTGTCCTTTTTCCCAGCAACGAAAACAAGTGACTTTAGATTTGTCAAATCCTAAAGTAGAAACATAAGCCTCACGAAGATCATCTCTTCCTGTAATTTGCTTGAATTTCTCAGCTCTCCTCAACACGCTTGTCAAGCACCATTTTATATCTATCAGCTCCATCTCTTCAGTATCGATCTGATCGTAATCCTCCTTAGTAAGCATTGGATTCTCGATCCGACCTGCAACAAAACTACCATAAGATTCTAAAACAGTTCCCAACAAAGACATATGGCTTTTTGCTAATTCTTCAGAATATTCCTGATCATTTTCAAGATTCAATACAATGTTGCATTGAAGCTTCTTGCCATTTCTTGTTGCTGAAACATTTGGATCAAATGATGGAAATGATGAAAAACTTGTGTTGCTATTTGATCCTTTGGATGAACTTCCAGATGAGTTCTTTGCATTGAATGCAGTTTCAACTTTTGGTGACGTGTTGGTTGTTTTATCATTCAACCCTGCTTTATAGTACAAACTTATATCTTGTTCACCATCAAACACTTTCATTCTTGATATTTTTATCTGTTCCATTTCCTGAGCCTCAATCTTTTCAATGAATTTGCTAAGTGTAAGATTGCTAAAACCTTTCTTGTTCCTTAGCATCATCAAATATGTGCCCCAAGTCTCATGTGGCAATGCATCAGCTAATTTCTCAATCAACTCCTCATTGTCTTTGTTGATGCTCACTCTCTTCATGCTTACCAACAAATTGCAGTATCTTTCGATTATCTGCTTTGTACTTTCATTCTTCAAACCTTGAAATAGATCAAACTCTTTTTTCAAAAGCGATTTCTTGTTTTTGATCATTTTTTGACTTCCAACAAACTTAGATCGTAAAGCTTTCCAAATCGAATATGCACTCCCAGTGTGTTGTAGTAAGACCAAGATATCCTCTTTCACAGCTTGTTGTAGCAGACTTAGCATCATTTTTTCATTCTTGTATTTCTTTTTATCATCAATACTCATATCTTTGATAGGAATCTCCTCTTCATCGTCATTTGTCGGTCTAACGTATTTTGTCTCAACGCATTCCCAAGCATCTAAATAGTTTGCTTGTACCCAGTTTTCAAAACGTCTTTCCCAACCCTTATACTCCTCGATGTTCATGAGCTTAGGCGGTTTTTGCATAGTCCCTGTTTCATTTTCCAACATTGTCTGCTGAGTCACAGTCATCGGGGTAGCAAAGGCGTTATAAAATTCCTCGTCCATGTTTCGGATTTCAATAAATTTTCAAAACTGACTTTTCAAGCGAATTCTCTTTTCAAGCGAGATAGCACTTTCGAGCGAAACCCTTTGAAGCGGAACCTCGGTTCAAGCGGAATCAACTATTCCTTTCAAGCGGAATACGGTTTTAAGTGAAATCAAAATGAACTTTCAAGCGGAACCTAGATTTCAAGCGGAACCAACAGAATTTTCAAGCTGGATCTGATTTTTGAGCGGAATCAACCAGAAATTTCAAGCGGGGTCTGATTTTCAAGCGAAATCAACAAACATATTCAAGCGGAATACCGGTTTTCAAGCGGAATCAACTAGAAATGCTGCTGATGTCATCATTTTCTCGCTGATTTTGATGCGGAATTAGAAAAATTGTTAGTTTTAGATCGATTTTTAGCCTGAAACTTTCAAGGTTTTGTTAAAATACAATTCCGAGTATGATGTGCAAAAATCAGAACATTTTGACCGTGAAAACAGCTTCAAATTGAAAAAGAAGGTGTAGAAATCAGAATTCGCAGCTGAATTGGTATGAACTCTTCTTCCTGAGCTCTGATACCACTTGTAGAATCGTTTTCGGACCCAAACGAGTCGATCAGAAGAGTTTTGCTCAGTTTGAACGGCGGAAACAGACAAACTGAGGTCAATTCAGCAATGATATCACTTTAAACTGTCGATTTTATTGCAATAATGACGTTTTACAGCGAGTCGACACTTCGGCAGCACTTCGTGGCTTAAACTGGAAATTGATATATGATTTCATTTGAACTGCCCCTATATATAGGCATTCTGATTCCGCTTGAACACATTTCAAGCGGAATTAACATGTTAAACTCAAGCGAAATCAACATTAATACTCGAGCAGAATTAGAATGATTATGATTTCGCTTGAACATGACCTAGTGTCATTTCAAGCGGAATCATCTCTAATTCTTGCTTTCTCGTTTTTCGTGCCCTGATCTAACTAGCTCTATACAAGACTCGATACAAGACGAAGTTGACAGACGGATGCACCAACACCTTTAGAAATATTTGGCTTGCTAGTTGATCTAAAAGATTTTTTTTATCATAAATTAAAATAAATAAAGACTTTGTTTCATGATCTACGATTATCATGGATTTTATTTTATTTGGAAAAATAATAGATTTTTTTTAAATTTGAAATTATATATGGTATGGATTATGCTAAGAATTTAATATTATTCGAAATTTGCATCCTAATTTTTATATCTATTTTTGAAATAAGAGATATGATACACATTGGTATAATTTTGTTATTGATTTACTGCATAGAATTTTTTTATTATTTTATTGCATAGGAATTGCAATTTATTCTATATTTGTGGCTATGATAATTCATACGGTGAATAGTTAATTTTAATAATCTTTTTATTATTAAATAATTTAGCATTATCTTGTATAACGAGATGTATATTTGTTTCTACCATATATCATATATTGTAAGACATAATCATGATTAGTTATTTTGTTGAATATATACTCTGATGAACTTTGATTAGTTACATATTACTCTAATGGAATATATCATATTCAATCAAATCATATAATTTTATAAATTCATTGATTGTGGCATAAAAGAAACTGAATATATACTTTGATTATTGTTAGTGCACCTACGTCTGCTGACTACGTCTTTCATCAAGTTGTAAAGATTGAACAGATGAAATATGGCACGGAATCCTAGAATAGTTTGAATTATATAGGATTGCTTTTATGTACCAATCTAGGATCGTTTTTGTGTCATAGTTGTTCTGGATCGCCTTTATGGACTTGTTAGGATCGCTTTTATGGCTTTGAGGTGGAACCACTCATACGGACATGTCGTATGAGCGGTCCATGAAGTCTATATATACCTAGGGGCGATCCAGCACATAGTAATAGTGTTATTCCTTCCGGCGAGCCACGAAGTGCTGCCGAAGTGCTGTAAGAACTTGTAAGAGTACTTGAAATCAATACAACAACGATATTAAGAGTGAATACGGCTTCAATTGCACCAGGTTATTAGTTTCCACCTCTTAATCTGGACTAGATCTTCTCTGAACGACTCGTGAGGTCAGAAAACGATCCTTCAAGTGGTATCAGAACTCAGGAGGAGGAGTTCTTGCCTTTGTAGCTGCTATTCTTCTGTTTTTCTACCTTTTCTTCACTTTTTCGAAAATTTTCGCGATAAAACAAGCTCAAAATCACACAGTGCACTTGAATTCATGAATTAACAAACCCTTGAAGTTTTCAGAACTAAAATCGAAGTAGAAATAGAGATTTTAGGTGTTTTGTTGATTCAGGTTCGCTCGAAATATGACGTAAGCACTGGAACCGCTCGAAATTTTGGACTGGAACCGCTCGAAATTTTGGACTGGAACCGCTCGAAATTTTGGACTGGAACCGCTCGAAATTTTGGACTAGAACCGCTCGAAATTACCTTGTGAACCGCTCGAACCGACATCTTGCTTGGATCGCTCGAAAATTAAAACTTGAACCGCTCGAACTGTTATTGTTTGACTTGCTCCTTGGACTGATCTTGGACCGCTTATCAGTCAACATTATTGGACCGCTTATTAGTCCGATCGCTCGAGTGGACATAGTGTGTGGACCGCTCATTTAAATAATTAGTCATTTCATTGGACCGCTCTTGTGGACTGTTGTATAAGACTTGAAATTGTTGAGAACTTGTAAACATTTGAAAGATGGATACTGAATTTTATAATGCCTTTGCTACTCCGACCTCGATTACACAAAGTGCTTTGATCGAAAATGAAACCGGAACGTCTCAGAAGCCACCGAAACTCATGGATATTGATGATTACAACGTGTGGTCAGAACGATTCGGAAATTGGGTTGAAGCTTATCATCTTGATGCATGGGAACACACCGAGGAACCATATGTTAAACCAGTTAAAAATGGTGTGCAACTAACACTTCGAGAGATGAGTACAGATGAGAAAAAGAAGTATCGAGATGAGAAATTAATGGTCAGTCTACTTCAGCAAGCGATAAAAGAAGATATCTTAATTTTGCTTCAACATGACGAAACTGCATATTCAATTTGGACAGAGTTAGAAGCAAAGTTTACAGGAAGTGATGAAATGTTAAGAAACAAAATGTCGCTCATGAAAAAGGAATTTGATCTGTTTAGGGGATTAAAAAATGAAACCACCAAACAAATTATTGATAGATATTGTAATTTGGTAAGAAATATGACAAAATTGGGTGTTAAGAAAGATACTGATGAGTTAATTGAAAAACTTGCAGATGCGCTTCCATATGAAATCTGGGGAACATTCTTAATGATGCTGAAGTCAAACAAAGAAGAATACAAAAGAATGAAACTAGGAGACTTCATCAAGCATTTAGAAGCCCAAGAGATGGAGCAGAGAAAGATCGCTAGGATGAAAAACTACGATGGAGAGCAGGATATCAGTTTGTACTACAAACATGGTGCTACTGATTCAACAAAGTTTTCACCTAAGATCGAAACTGCCTACAGCGTTAAAGATTCTACTGAAGTGAAGACATCTCAGGGATCAAGCAGCAGCACAAGATTTTCATCTTTTGATCCTAACATCTCTGTAACAAAGAGTGGTAGAAAACTTCAGTGTAACATTGTGTTGAGTCTTGAAAATGATCAAGATTACTCTGAAGATATTGCTAAAAACCAAATGTCTTTGTTAGGGATGATTCTGGAATCTTATAGTTGTTTTGTTGCAGGAAAGATCGGTAATCCAATGCTCACGAAAGAGGATTACGATCAAATTGATGCTGAAGAAATGGAGTTGATGGATATAAAATGGTGTATGGCGAGTGTGATGAGACGCGCTGAAAAGTTCAAACAAATTACTGGCCGTGATGATTTTCGTGATGCAAATGTTTCAGCTTTAGGTTTTGACAAATCTAAAGTTACATGTTTTCGTTGCAGGGAGAAGGGGCATTTCAAGAGGGAATGTAAAAACCGTGAAGCTATCGGTGCCCAGAATCCTTTCGGAAACAATGATTATCACAAGAAGGCCATCTATCATCAAATCACTCAACCAGCACCACAGCATCAGGCACAAACAGCTCATGGAAGAGATGTGTGTTGGTGCACTTTGTGTCTGTACTTTGTCTGTATTTTGTATTGTATAAAACGATGTCTTTTGTCTGTTGTGTTTACGTATTTGTAATGTTATTTATGTGTTGAAATGTATGTTTGACCAAGTCAACCATCCTCCTGGTTTGACTTGGCCAAACAACAACACTTAGTGGTTGAAAGATAACATGTCTCGAAGGATGTCATCGAAGGATGTTTAGTATCCTTCGATGACTTCGAAAGATGATGTTTCGGAGGATCTTTATAGACCTCGAAGGATATACCATCCTTCGAGGTATGTCTAGATCCTTCGAGATCTTTCGATAGCTTTTCTGGTCGACAGATGATCCTTCGACCAGGATTCCTATCCTTCGTGCATGGGTATCTGTATTGGGTATATATATCCCATGAGGGTTTCACTCCTCATAAGTTCTATCCAAGTTAGTGTTCATTGTTGAGAGCTTTTGTGTGTGTGAACCCAAGTCTTGTAAGAGTGTATTTTCAGTTTGGTCAAGGTCTGTAACCGTGTCCACTGGAATACAAGAGAAAACTTTGATACTTGCTTGTCTACTCTTTCTCTTGTTCACTTTGCTTTCATATAAACTCCGGTTTGCTTGCTAGCTTGGTTTCCGCACTTGCTAGTGGGTTAAACATAACAAGGAATAGGTTAAACCTCAACCTCCGAGGGACCTACAAGTGGTATCAGAGCCGTGGCTCTTTTCCTTGTTAAAACCGGGTTTTTGTGCAAGACTTGGTTGTTTTTGGACAAAAAGTTTCTTGGTTTAGCACCCGTTTTTAGTGTGTTTTCTGCAGTTTTAACCATAAAAACGTGTTCTAAACTAACCGAATGTGTTACGGGAAGGTTTGGGTAACTTAAAAATCATATTTGAAAAGGTTTGTGTTTTTCCGGCCATTATTCCGGTCAAAAATCCGGTTGCCTTGGTGTGGATAAGAACCTTCCTATTTGGGTATTATTTTGAAAGTCAAATCTGCTTGGGAAAAGTTGTTGTCAGATCATACTCTTTTGCCGAAAGTTGGTCACCTACCACATCAACTTTTCACCAACCTGTCGTACTTTCTGTCCTTGTGTCAGAACCATCGAAAGATAACTTTCGATCTCGAAAGATCATCCTTCGATCAAGGAGATTCGAAAGATAGCCATCCTTCGAACATCCTTCGAAGTCAATAGGTTATCCTTCGAGTCAAGGAATCTTTTTGAAAGATCATCTTTCGAGTTACTGTTCATTTCGAAAGATAAGGATCCTTCGTATAGGTGAATCTTTCAAGTTCATCTTTCGAGGTTATTGTTCGAATCTCAACAGTGATCTTTCGAACACTGTTGATCCTTTGAACAGGTGTGATCTTTCGTGGATCCTTCGAGTCTTATTTGTTTAGACTTAACAGTTTGTGAATTTCAGGTCTTTCGATCCTACATCCTTCGACTGTTTTGTTATCCTTCGAAATTGTTTAACATAGTTTGTGAAAATCAATTTTTCTAAAATTAATTTTCACCTAATATATTAAATATAAAATGGGAACAAACGGTCAATGGGATCCATCCGCGTGGACTATGACATCTTTGGCTTCGCAATCATCTAATACGCAATCATCTACTTCTCAATCTGATCAAGATTTCAAGAATGCTTGGATGCAGGCTATTACCCCACCTTCAGCTGCCATGATATCTGCACATCAGTGGGCCTTAGTTACAAATCAAAGCAGCAGTATTCAAGCGATGATGCAAAATGATAATGAAACGGGTACAAATACAAAGCCGCCAAAGCTTAATCACATAAATGATTGGGGTTGGTGGAAAGAAAGATTGAAAACATATGTTCAAGGACAAGGCCAAGACTTATGGATGTGTTTCTTCAATAAATTTGAGAATGAGTTAGAAGTCGCAGGATCTAATCCTCAGACTTACAGCAGCCTGTCCGATGATGATAAAAAGAAGTTCGAGTTGGAGAAGAAAGCATTTATGATTCTCACGCAAGCGCTTCACAGAGACATATACCATCAGTTTGTCTACTGCACAACTACAAAACAATTGTGGGATATGCTTACTATGAGATGTGAAGGAAATGCTCAATCAAGGAAGATCAAGCAGGAACTGCTTAAGAAAGAGTTTGAAGGTTTTACTTGCATGGAGAATGAGGGTCTAACAGAGTTGTCTACAAGATTTCACCATCTGTTGAGTGAAATGTTTGCTTTCAAAGTTGCTGCCACTCCACAAGAAATGGTTAAGAGATTTGCTGATAGTTTACCAGCAAAGTGGAGCAGTTATCTCGAGATTCTCAAAGAAAATGGTGTTCTAGATACAATCTCCATTTATGAGCTAATTCAGAAGTTAGAAAACAAAGATGTTGAAGAAAGGCTCAAGGCGAAAAGAACAATCACTCCTCAAAATCCAGAAGTGTATTTTGGGATTGCAGGTGGTATTCAAGGAGATAAGCCAGCTCCTCAACATGCTAAGCTTCAAACAGCTTTTCTTTCTAACTCCGGACCGTCAACAGCAAATCAGTTTGATCCTTCAGCATATACTATGCTCTCAAGACCAGATTCTTCTTCTTCTCAACAACAACAGTATGTGCAACAGACAGCTCCTCAGTTCACTCCACCACCTTTCCTGGATCCAAACAGAGCTCAACAGCAACAACCACAACAACAAGGGTTTTATGGAAGTTCTTCAAGCTTTCAAGCTACTTCCAACCCTAACACTGTCAGATTGGATACTTCCAATTTCTCAAAAGTCAGTGTTGAGATAGCCAAGGAACATATGGAGATGTTGAATACCTTGGTCAGCGCTTATTGTGGGTTGGTTGCCGGTCAAATTGGAAATATCAACCTGACCAACGAAGATTATCAACAGGTTGATAAAGAAGAGTTCGAGATGATGGATATAAAGTGGGCTCTTGCGAGTGCTATTCGTAGAGCTAAAGAGTTTATGGAGAGAACAGGAAGAACCAACTTGGAAAGCAACAACAACACCAAGTATGGTTTTGATAAAAATGCTGTCACCTGCTTCAACTGCGGTGAAAAAGGTCATTTCAAACGGGAATGTCAGAAACCAGCCAAGCAAGGCAATCAGAATCCTTTTAGGAATCAAAGACAGCCTCAGCAACAACAGAACAATTCTGACAGACAAATAGTTCCCGTGGGAGGAAATTCTTCTGGATCTGCAAACTCTAATCCCCACAGAGGATTAGTTGTTCAAGCTGACGAGATTTGCAACTGGAATCTTCAGCTTGGTGAAGGAGGTAATGGTGGCACAGCTTGTTATGCCAAGGTAGTTGAAAAAGTTGAAGAACCCGTGCATGCTGGTGAATCTTCTGAGGATGAAGATAGCTCGGGTTACAGTGGAAGTTCAGATGGGGAATCACTTGATGTTAGTGATATATCAGGTGAAGCTTTGGATTTGGAGGTTGATGAGTTATTGGCTGATGCTGAAGCCTTATGCAAAAGAAGATCTATTCTTTGTCAGAAAGCTGCTGGAACTTCTGAGAAGCTTTCTCAATTTTTCTCTGAAGACGGATCTTTCTCTTTTCATACAGCCTTTATGGCTCATGTTGAAGGACAAACCTCTCAGGTATGTGACTCTAAGCCTGAATCTATTTCTGCTAATGTTGAATGTGCTAAATGTAAAGAATATGCAGAAAAAGAAAGTCTTTTTGAAATAACACACAAACACAATCAAGAATTGATTGTGGATCTTTCAAAGGCATCTGAGGCTAACTTGTTTTTGACAAGAAATGAAAAAGAGTTTAAAGCTACAATTGCGTCACTTAAACATGATGTTTCTGAACTTCAAAGAGCTGTTTTAAGGAAACAATATGCTAATAACAATTTAATTGACACAATTGAGCAACAGATGGTTGAGTTAGCCACAACAAAGTGTGAATGTGAAACAATCAAGCAGAAATTGGAAAGTTATTCCAATTCCCGCTATGTTTTGGATCACATAATTGATGTGCAAAAGAAAAAGAAGGATGAGAAATTCACTGGGGTAGGATTCAAATCATGTCCTCCTCCAATGAATCATAACTACTCCAAGTTGCCTGATCACGAGGAGATGCCCCGTTTTGAACCTACAGTGCCACTCAATCTCGATGATTTTGCAGTAGGTCTCGGGTTCAAAACAGGTACATCATCCTCGGGGCAATCTGAGTCTGAAAAGGTGGAAACTTCATCGTTTGTTAAGGAACAGAGTCCTCCGATCATTGAGGATGCTGATTCTTCAGACGATGAATCTGAAGAAAATGAGAAACCACAGTCTAACTTGGTTGCACCCGAAATTCCAATTGAGAATCACATCTTGTGTGATCCCCCGGTGAAACCAAGTAAGATTGAAACACCAAAGGCAATGAAGCCAAATGTTCCTAGCATTGAAAAGAATAACTTGTTGTATACGCTCAAGGGAGACAGTAAAATCTATTCTGACAAAGATTTTCCAATCAAAAACGTAAATCAAGAGTTAATTGAGAAAATTTTTGAAGGAAGAACTGACAAGTTTTTGGGAAACAAAGGTAACAAAATCACTGTCACTCAATGTGAACCAGTTCCGTGTGAAGTAATTAGAAAACAATACGGAAATCAAAAACTGTCAACTGAGCGAAAACAACAAGTGAATTCTGGAAAGGGTAAGGGGCAGGTACAGGAAAAGAGAGCTCAAAGCAAGAATGCTCAAGCACCAAAGGTTCAGCAGCTTAAAACTGAACAACCAAGGGTTCAACAACCTAAGGTTGAACAGCCTAAAGCTCCTCAACCTAAGGCTGCACAACCCAAAATTCTACAATCTAGGGTTGAGCAACCTAAGGTTCCTAGGGTGCAAAACAAGAGAGCTCCTGTCAAGAAAGGAGAACAGAAAATGAACTTTGTTGAATCAAAGGGTACGGACAAACTGGAAACATTTCAAAATAAATCTAACATTGAATTCATAAAACAAGTTAGAATTTTAAAGAGAAATGATGAGAACAATTATACCCAACACACAAATGGATGTGACTTAGGTCCAAGTACATCTAAACCACAAAGTTCAGTCTCTGGTTCTCAGTCGAGTCATCAACACGCTTCTCCCAGGTTTGTAGAGCGGAGAATGTGTTTTGAATGTGGAACAATTGGGCACATCGTAAGATACTGCCCATACTTGAAAAAGTTGAAAGGAAAAACAAGTGCTCCCCAAGAAACCAATTACCAAAAACAACCGGTTTCCCCGAAACAAGACCCACGTGTCTTGAAAGAAAGGGAAAAGAAGGAGAAACAAAAGAACAAAAAGGTAATTGAGAAGGCCTTAAAATCTGAGGTCAAGGATGCAAAACCTGTACAAGCTAAGTCTGCAAACGTAAAACCAGTAAACTCAAAAATAATTAATACGAATACTGGTAAAAGTCAACAAGCTTGGAAACAAAAACAGGTATTGAATTCAGGGGGAGCACCAGAAGTTTTATTTCCTAATCATCAAGTGATAGAGATCACTTTCCTTGATGATCAAGGACGACCCAAGTCAACAAAGGCTTGGGTCCCCCTCTCAATCTGATGTGTTAATTGCATGTGCAGGCGGCTCCAGGAGGAACTGTTAATAGTCTTTGGATTGTTGATAGTGGGGCTTCCAGGCACATGACTGGCGACTATCGTCTTCTGTTCGATGTGCGAAGTATCAGAGGAGGATATGTTGCATTTGCTGGCGACAAGGGAGGTTATATCACCGGCGAGGGAATGATCTCTAATGGGATTGTGAGTTTCGACAAGATCAATTATGTGAAGCAATTGGATCACAATCTCTTGAGTGTTTCTCAAATCTGCGACAAGAAGTTCACCGTGCATTTTGATGATGCCGGTTGTTATGTGCTGAAGCCAGGATTCAAGATTCCCGCTGAATGGATTCTCTTATCAGCACCAAGAGTTAATGATTTGTATGTCCTTGATATGAGCCAAGCAATAACTCAGTCAAAACAAGTTACTTGCTTCATTTCAAAAGCCACTGAAAAGGAGACGATCTCTTGGCACAGACGAATGGGTCATATTCACCTCAGAAAAATGAATCACCTTGTCAAAAACAACTTGGTGAGAGGTGTCAATGTGAAGAACTTTCAACTTCAAGATGTCTGTGTGCCATGTCAAAAAGGAAAGCAGACCAAGAAATCTCATCCATTGAAGAAGGTTAACACTGTCAACATGCCACTCGAGCGTTTGCATATGGATCTTTTCGGCCCAGTCAAACACAAGAGTGTGCACGGAGAAGTTTTCTGCTTGGTAGTTACTGATGACTACTCAAGATTTTCATGGGTTGACTTCATGGTCCACAAGAGCGAGACTCCAGAAATTCTGAAGAATTTGATCACCCTGTTGGAAAATCTGTATAATCTAAAGGTGAGGCGAATTCGAAGCGACAACGGTACCGAGTTCAAAAACAGGGTTATGGATGAGTTTTGCACTGCAAAAGGAATCCTTCATGAATACAGCTCTCGGTACACGCCACAACAAAATGGAGTCGCTGAAAGAAAGAACAGAACCTTAATTGAGACTGCAAGAACCATGTTGGTTGAGTCTCAGCTTCCAGTTCGATTCTGGACTGAAGCTGTTGCCTCGGCCTGCTACACGTTAAACAGGGTTCTCACAGTGAAAAGACATGGAAAAACGTGCTTCGAACTCCTACACAAGAAGACTCCTGACTTGGAATATCTAGAACCTTTTGGTGCACCATGTACCATGATTGAGCCTGACGGGAAGTTTGGTGCCAAAGCTATCGAAGGTTACTTCCTTGGGTATGCTACTCCTAATCTGCGAGTATGGAACCTGACTACCAAAAGGATTGAAGAATGGGGTGAAGTAAGAGTTCAAAGATATTCTAATCCTCCGAAGCCTTCTGGAGATCCATGGATGTTTGACTATGATGGTCTTTTCGACTCATTCAATCTGCCGACATTTGATGATGATAATGCAATTGCTCAAATGTTGTCTGAAAGCGAGAATGCGACTGGCTCTCAGTTAGCTCGTCCAATCATTGTTGACTCACACGCGTCTTCTTCTGTCAACAATCTCGCTTCAAATGAGGTGTTTAATGATGCTGTCGATTACAATTTGTCATCGGAAGATGAGGAGTATGTTGATGCAAATGATGGTGAAGCACTGCGTCCGGTTCAAGGTACTTCAGAAGCAACGGATCCAGTGTCTGCGCCAATTATCCAAGAAGAAAATGCATCATCTTCTACAACTCACCAGCTTCAGAATGATATCGGGAATTTAAATATCACTAACTTGAGGTCAAATGTTGAAGTTCCTCAAGTTACTGAAACCCGAATTCATAATATTCATCCTCAGCAGAATATAATAGGTGACGTTCTCAGTGGTGTAAGGACAAGAAATCAAATCAGAAACAACGAAAATGCTGGCTTGTATGCTGAGATACGAGAATCGGGACAACAGAATCAGTGGTCCTTTGCCTGCTACGTTAGCCAAGAAGAACCAAAATCTTGGAAAGAGGCATTGAAGGATGATTCCTGGGTGGAAGCAATGCAAGAAGAACTTCAGCAGTTTGAGAAATTGGGCGTATGGAAATTGGTTGATAGGCCCGATAACTACAAAAAGATCGGAACTCGCTGGGTGTTCAAGTGCAAAAAGGACGACCGTGGGATTGTTGTCCGAAACAAAGCAAGGTTGGTTGTCCAAGGCTTTAGTCAGATTGAAGGCATTGACTACAATGAAGTGTATGCTCCTGTTGCTCGTCTGGAGGCTATTCGAATCTTTCTAGCCTATGCATCTTTCAAGAAATTTAAGGTGTACCAGATGGATGTTAAAAGTGCTTTTCTACACGGAGTAGTCGAAGAGGAAGTATATGTCGAGCAACCACCGGGGTTTGAAGATCCATTACATCCTGACAGGGTTTTATTACTTAACAAGGCGTTATATGGTCTTCATCAAGCACCTCGGGCTTGGTATGAAACGTTGTCTACCTATCTGCTCAGCAATGGTTTTCGACGGGGTTTGATCGACTGTACCCTCTTCATTAAAGAAAAAGGTGAAGATCTTCTGTTGGTACAAGTGTATGTCGATGACATTATCTTTGGTTCTACCGATGATAAGCTGTGCAAGGAATTTGAAAGGGTGATGCAAGATCGATTCGAGATGAGTGCGATGGGTGAAATGACGTTCTTCTTGGGTTTGCAAGTTAATCAGTCCGAATCTGGAATTTTTATTCATCAAACCAAGTACGTCGGGGACATCTTGAGCCGGTTCCAGATGTCCGATTCGAAGCCTATTTCTACTCCTCTTCCTCAGAATCATGGAATTACTCCGGATGACGAAGGAGATGCTGTGGATTCTTCGCTCTATCGTGCTATGATTGGATCTTTAATGTATCTCACCGCATCAAGACCCGACATCATGTATCCAACTTGTCTTCTCGCTAGGTATCAAGCGAATCCGAAGGTCTCTCACTACGCTGCTGTCAAGAGGATCTTTCGTTATCTGAACACTTACCCTGACACCGGGTTATGGTATCCTAAGGATGATAACTTTGATCTCACAGCTTTCAGTGATTCTGATTTTGGTGGCTGCAAAAAGGATGGAAAATCAACTACAGCAGGATGTCAGTTTTTAGGCAATCGCCTAGTCACTTGGCAATGCAAGAAGCAGACATGTGTGGCTACGTCTACATGTGAAGCGGAATACATTGCTGCGTCTAGTTGCTGCTCCCAGGTTCTATGGATCCAACAACAGATGCGGGACTACGGTTTTGAATTCCTAACTACTCCTATTTATGTTGATAATGAGGCTGCCTTACAGATCACTAGAAATCCTGTACAGCACTCGAAAACGAAGCACATCGATATTAAATATCACTTCATACGTGATTGCTTTGAAAAGAGACTTATCGATGTGGTTTATATTCATACCGACCACCAACGTGCCGACCTTTTTACCAAAGCATTTGATAAATCCAGATTTGATTATTTACTTTTGGTAAACGGCATTAAGGTGAAGCAAGAGTAACCGACATCAGGAAATCGTTTTTGTAAATATTTTTCTAAAAACCAAAAATCCAAAAATATTTTTACTTCACTTTATTTTTGAATTTTAGGGGGAGAAAGTTTCAAGAAAAATACAAAAACATTGAAAAACCACAAAAATACAAAAATACAAAAATATGTCTTTAATTTATTTACTTTCTGCATTTAAGGGGGAGAAAATTCAGAAAAACACAAAAACAATAGAAAAACAAAAATGAGTTTCTTGGCAATATAAGAGAAAGTGATATTACATCAGAGGTCGGTTGAAACATGCTTCTAGAAATCAAAAGAAAAAGAAAATGATAAGTAGCTCTACTAATGATGTACCGGTAGACTCACGATCATTTTAAAGTATGCAGGAGATATAAACATAACAGACTGAAAACCGCGTGGGAACCGTTCATTGGCATATGGTCTTGGTACCGAAATTTCGTTTGATAGATTGCCGAGGTTCTGAAATATTCGGGGTTTATGTTGTTTATCATCTGGGTATCATGGTTGTTTCTATAAAAGACAAAGTCTAAGTTCTTCCATGATACCATACATACGTGTACATATCTCATACTGCATTCGACCTCAATAAGTGATCAACAATCACATGTCCAAATCAAATAAGTGATAATATATCACATTTATCCGGGAGTCAAGTTCGTCTCTCTGCTGTACGGAAGTACTGACCTGTTCACGGACTTGCTCCTGTGCCCTCATGCATCGAAAATCAAGTTCCTCATCAATAAGTGATTCTATCACATAGGGCTTGTTTTCAAACTCAAATAAGTGACTTGTTCACATTGTATATATATACGTCAAAAACGGATGATAAACGGTATACTCCCCAGTATGATGAATTCTCGTGCATACCTTGATACGGGAATGTGTCGTGAGTGGATGAACACCGGTCGGTAAGTATAAATCATACCTTAAACGTATCTCATTGTACTATGATTACACCTGATCGTTGAGTTTAAGTGGACAACAATATCGGTAATTGTGGTAGAATACTTATCCGCTTCTGTAAAAGAATTTTAAAAGGAAGTGTGTTTTGACAAAAGACCGCAAGCTGATATGATTCTCTTCGCCAGAAACTCGCAAAAATATTGTTGTGTTTGTACATATTTACTTACTGCTTAATTTACTGCTTTAATTTTAAACAGTTTTTGTCGTTTGGTGCATATCAGCACGACATTAGCGGTGATGTCGTTTGATAACATTCAAAGGATTTTAAAATTGTTGCCTTTTATTTTATCAAACCACAAAATCCAAAAAGATTTTCAATTTAACATTATTTTTGATTAACTGATGTTGGTGCTCGATCCGATACCTGACAAGCCGAGATACTTCATAAAATTAACCTTGCAGAACTTCATAACGGACAACTTTTCAAAATGGTCATTCCTGAAAAATCTCCAAAATTTGAAGTGTGGAAATTGAAAATTCCCAAAAATCCAAAGTGTTGGTGGGAAATCTGATCCTTCGAGGAAGCAATGGCCCTCGAAAGATCAGATGGTCAAAGAAAGTCAATGAAAGTCAACAGCTTCAGTCGAAAGATACCTGGTCAACGAAGGATTTGACCAATTGATCCTTCGAGTTTGACCAGACCCTTTGAAAGATGATGTAATTTGAAGGATATCTTTCGAAGGATCCAAAAATATCTGGCATCCTTCGATCTAGATCCTTCAAATATCTGGATCCTTCGAACCATATATGGATCTTTCGAACAAAAAGTAATCCTTCGAGGAAACTGTTCATCTTTCGAATGGTTTGAATTCTTCGAGGCGGTTGGACTTTCGAGGTCTGAGTATAAAAGGTGTTTTCTTCTTCATTCATCACTATCAGTTTCAAAATTTCATATCAAAAACCTTTCATTTTCTCTCGAACCTCTGCCGAAATTTTCTCAAACATTAGTGATATCAAGATTGTTAGCATTACTTGGTAGGATGTTTATATTTTTAATCTGTTAACAATCATCAAAACAAAAAAAATTTCTTTGATCATGTTCTTCATACTTTAATGTTCTTATTTTAGGAATGTGAAATCTGAATGTTTGTTTATAAATCAGCGATAGTTTTCGCTAATCATGTGGTGTTTCTTATCTCTTGTATCTGTTTGTGCATGTTCAAACTGTTAGGATTGAATATTGATAACAGGGGTTTTGATTTTTGGTAAGACAGGGGATGTTAGGGTTTTCGGTAAAAGTTTAACGTTTGGGTTTGTGTTAATGTCCGGTTTGGGTAAAATTGTTGATGTTTTGAAATGGTGGTGATGTTGTTTTTGTTTGCCATAAAAACCAACTTGAACAAAGATAAAACTGTCACCGGAAAAACACTGAATCCCCACCGGAAAATCGCCGATGAACAGTAGCCAGAACGACGGAAGATGATGAGTCATCACCTCGAGAGATGTGCTAAACAGCATCCTTCGAGGTGAATCTCGAAAGATGGTAAATATCTTGAAAGATCATCTTTCGATTGATTAGCCTTCGAAAGATCAAGATATCTTTCAAAATTTCTTGTTATTCGAAAGATGATCCTTCGATAAGTTTGACATCTTTCAAGATAAATAGCATCTTTCGAGCTTGATCAACATCCTTCGAACTATTTGTCATCCTTCAAACTGACTCTCATCTTTCGGGCTCAATTTCTATCCTTCGATTGAAAATTGGATCCTTCGAAGAAGTTCAACACTTAGAATATTTCCAAGAAATTTGAAATTTTCTAAGTGTAGAATTCCAATGTTGACTGTTTGACCCTTGCTTATTACGTGTCAATGTGATGTGCAGAAATGGCACCAAAGGCAGCGAAAAAGGAACGGGCCAAACCAACCAAGAAGGTAAAATCAGAGCTGGAAGCTATGTCTGAATCTAGACATAACATGGTGGCATATTTACAACCGGAAGGAAGCATCAGTCCGGAGTTTTCTGGCATCATGGAATATCTTCACAGGGCACGCATCAATTACGCTATCACAACTCAGCATGTCGCATATCAGTCTCATATTAAGGCTTTCTGGAATACAGCTGGGGTTGAAACGGTGGATGATAAGGAAGTAATCAGGGCAGTAGTCGCTGAAAAGCCAGTTGTTATTACTGAAAACTCTATCAGAGAACGTCTTCGGCTTGGAGATAAATCTGAAGATCCAACGTCTATAGAGCTACAGTGTCAGCGTGGGTTATTGTTAAGGATTAAGTACAGCGAGAACGTTCTTACCAATCAAATCAACAAGAAGTTTCTGCCTCTTCGATATAAGTTCCTTCTGCACATTCTCATTCATTGCCTAAGCAACAAGCGCTCTGGGTATGATTTGTCTCCTATTGATTTGACGGGATTGTTTACGGCGCTGATTCTGAACAAGCCGTTCAACATTTCTCGGTATATCTTCAATAATCTGAAGGAGAACACTCGGAGGCCACTTCCGTCAGATACGCAGCGAACTAACACCAAGTTTTGGTTATACCCTCGGTTTCTGCAAATGATGATAGATGATCAAATTCCTGATCTTGCTAAAGCTGAGGCAGATGTGTTTCCTGTGAATCCGATGAACGAACGCACACTGCTAATCGTCAAGTCTATGGGGGTTTACAAGGGATCGGATCCGGATAGGAAACTGATCGGTCATCTTAATGCTCCTGATTATGAGGCTCCGCAGAATCACAGATGGCGTCGTGAAGGAAGTGTTTCTGATAATGAAGAACCAGCGTTAATTGCTATGGCTGATGAGCAACTCACAGCTAAACATGGAATCAAGGCAACTAGAAGGTCTGCTGGAAGTTCTGGTGCAGCAGCTAGTACTGAGGTTGATATAAATGTGGCTGCAGAAGAGGTTTAGGATGTGTCTATAGATCCTGGTGTTGGTGCTGGTGGTACTGGTGATGTAGCTGGTCAGTCTGCTTCTGTGGCGACTGACAAGGGTAAAGGCAAGATCGATGAGGCGAGGAACTTAATAGATGAAAGCAGTTCATCTTCTGAAGAGGAAGGAGGTCCTGATGGTGATGGTTCATCCTCTGATGATGATAATCCTCCTCCTCCAGGGTTGAAGAAAGTCCTTGACAAACGCGGGAATCCCCGGTTTGTAAAGATAAAGAAGACAGGTGATGATGAAGAATCTGATAAGGATGAAGACTATACGCTTACTTCTCCGGGCTTTATTAAGAAGAGGAAGGCACAGAAACAGGGTGTACGTGCATCGAAAAAGGCTGCTGATGTGTCTTCTATTCCTGTGTCAGTACAACCTTCTTCTGAGCCAGAGCAACAGTTTCCTCCGATTGGCGATCAGCTGACTGCTTCTGAGACGCTGGAGCTCATGTCTGCTTCTGAGACGCTGGAGCTCATGTCTTCTCCACCAAAGTCTTCTGGGACACGCACGGTGTCTGTTGATCGACAGACGCCTGCAACTCCCGCCTCAGGTACACATACTAGACCTTCTCTCGTTATTTCCGGTCCTACAGGAGCTACTGGTCAATCTGGGTCATCTGGACCAGAACCATCTCTACCGACATTGGCAGAGACTCTGTCAGGCTTATCTGATGCTGAAAAGATTCAATTCCTGATTGGACAAATCAGTGAATTAGGTTCTATTGTCAGTCGACATACACGAACGATTGAAGAACATCGTGTACAACGAGTGAAGGATGCAGAGGCTCACAATCAGCTGTGTTCTATTGTAAGTGCTCAAAGTATGAAGATCAAAGAACAAGCTGAAGAAATTGATAGATTAAAGAAGGCTAACTTGGCAAGAGATAGAGAGGTGGAGATCATGAAAAGACACAGCACTAATCTGGAAAATTCAGCAAAAGCGTTAAGGGAAACGGTTAGCAGTCGTGATGAAAGATTGATAAATGCTTTCAAACCAATGCATACAAACTTTGGTAAGGTGTATAAACAGGTTGGTACTTTGTGGAACGAAAGGTGCAAAACCTTAGGAATAGTTCCCGAAAGGCGTGAGGATGATCAGGATGATGATGCTGCTAATCCAGATCAAACAACTGCCTCAGGCTCCGGTGCAACTGCATCCGGTGCTGCAGGTGGATCTGGTACTCCTCAAGATACTCCGTCTGCTCCTCCTACAGCTACTACCGGCCCAACTGAACAGACTGAAACACTGGAAATGTCTGTAATCCCTGAACAGATCAGCCTGGAACCGGAAACATTTACAACAGATCCTCCTGAATCTTCAAGTGTTCAAAAGTTTCATCCTGTCACGGGTGAACTACTGGAAGAGGGAGAGTTTATTTCTGAGATGACAGATGAACAGTTTTCGAGGTTGACTGATTTGGATGACGTTGCTGAGTGTTTGATTGATGCTACTCCTCTGGCACAGGATCAAACTGATTTCTCCACAATTGAAGAAATCTTCATCAGTTCTGATCCTGAACGTCCTGTATATGTTGGAAAGGACGATGCAGAGGTAAATGCCCTTGATGATGAATTTGTTGCTGCAAAGACTGCTGAGTTCGACAATACTTCTTCTGATTCGCCATCAGCTCAGGAAAGCCGTGAGAAAACTGTTAATGAATGGCGAGCGGATTTCCTTGCTAGGAATCCTCCTCCGCTTGCCCCATTGGATCAGGCTAATTACATGATGTTGGAGAAAAATCAGGCTAGGGGTCGCATCATCAGCTGGATGTTTGTGAAAGATTTACATTGCATGGTTGTGAAGAGAGAATCTGGTCTTCAATACTTCAGGACTCTCCTTAGTATTCTCACACTTCCATATTATGATGTGGCAGTGTTGGCGCAGCTTGATGTAATCAATCGAGCTAAAGAATATATGGTGGATCTATTCGCGAAGAAGCTCAGGTTAGAGAGAAGATTGGGTTGGAAGGATCCTCTGTACAAGCCTCAATTTCCAAGATACGAGCAAATCAAGTTCACTCTTGATCCAGAGACTAACACCGCTCGTTATCGCTTGGTATACGATCCTCCTAGGGTGATGAAGAAGATTCCGTTACTGAAAATGAAGACCGACTTTCTTGAAAATTTCCGCTGCTGGGTTTATGATGCGGATACCGGTGAAGCTGTGATCTTGTTCAGAGACAATTCGGAGAACTTCAGGATAATCGATCCGATGTGGATCACAAATATGTCCAGATCGGATATCATTGTTTTGAAGGATCATGAAATCAATTACTTAGTTCAAGATCGAGATCAAGCCATGAAGTTTCAAAGGATGGCCCGATACTGCTTCAACTTGTTAATCAACGCAGGAAGTGCATGGTCGTCGCATCATTTAGCCGTGGAAAGGGCGTTAGAGACTTAAGACATGAAGACCGAGACAAAGCTACAGCCAAGGGGGAGTTTGTTGGTGCACTTTGTGTCTGTACTTTGTCTGTATTTTGTATTGTATAAAACGATGTCTTTTGTCTGTTGTGTTTACGTATTTGTAATGTTATTTATGTGTTGAAATGTATGTTTGACCAAGTCAACCATCCTCCTGGTTTGACTTGGCCAAACAACAACACTTAGTGGTTGAAAGATAACATGTCTCGAAGGATGTCATCGAAGGATGTTTAGTATCCTTCGATGACTTCGAAAGATGATGTTTCGGAGGATCTTTATGGACCTCGAAGGATATACCATCCTTCGAGGTATGTCTAGATCCTTCGAGATCTTTCGATAGCTTTTCTGGTCGACAGATGATCCTTCGACCAGGATTCCTATCCTTCGTGCATGGGTATCTGTATTGGGTATATATATCCCATGAGGGTTTCACTCCTCATAAGTTCTATCCAAGTTAGTGTTCATTGTTGAGAGCTTTTGTGTGTGTGAACCCAAGTCTTGTAAGAGTGTATTTTCAGTTTGGTCAAGGTCTGTAACCGTGTCCACTGGAATACAAGAGAAAACTTTGATACTTGCTTGTCTACTCTTTCTCTTGTTCACTTTGCTTTCATATAAACTCCGGTTTGCTTGCTAGCTTGGTTTCCGCACTTGCTAGTGGGTTAAACATAACAAGGAATAGGATAAACCTCAACCTCCGAGGGACCTACAATGTGATTGATAAAAAGGCTTGTGTTGTTAGTCAGGGAAAGTATGATAATTTTACTTGGGAAAAGTATCTTCCAAAAGAAAGCAAAGTATGTGTAGCTGAACAAAATGACGAGAAGATGGCTGAAGGATTTACTTGGGATGATTTTTGTCAAGATCAAGATTTTATGGCCAAAAATACTTCTCATGCTTTCTTTGCTAATGCTTATGATTTGAAATGTGCAGAAAGGTGCAGAAAAGTCATGGAAGCTGCTGAAGAGAGACGAAGACAGATCAGAGAGGAAGTTGAAGAGGAAGAGAGATTGAAGGAAGAAGCAAAAGCGGAAAAATTGAGGAGAGCTCGATTTTTAAATTCAAGCAAGACAGTCAAAGAGGTTCCTGAATTCGAGATTAAAATAGAGGTTGAACCGGTCATGGTCCCAGAAAAATGCATGAATTGTGATTCGTTGATAAAGCAGAACAATGAGTTGTTGCACAACATTCACAAGCTGAAAGAATCGTATGATACAATGAACAGAGAAATCAACAAATATACAGATTCTGATGGTGAACAAGCTGAAGCTATGAACACTTTGAAAATAGCTTATCTGAGACAGCTTGATACAGCAAATTATAACATTAAGAAGTGTGCAGATCTCGAGCTTCAATTAGCGACACAAAAGATAGAAACTGAGAAAGTCAAGAAATTATTGGACAGCTACTCATGTTCTACTTTTGTTGTTGACAGGATTTATCCGGTGGTGAAAGATTTGAAGACTTTTGAAGAAATGAAGATTGGTGAAGAAGAACAATCCGTGACAAAAGATGAAGAAAAAGTGAAAGCTTCTGGTAAGAAACCGAGTGTATCCTACAATAGATGTCCGCCCCCGGTCGAAAATGGATATTCACCCCGAAATCCTAATTCAGAAAGAGTCAATAAAGCGATCAATCTGAAATGGGAGTCTGGGCTGTCGGATAACTTGCCAGAAAGTATCGATGTCACGTACACGTCATCAGACACTGATCATGAGTCAGAGTTGATAAAAAGTGTGGTCGATCAGGTGTTAGACAAAGATGACAATGAGGAGTCAAAACCCGAGTCAAAGTCTGAGTCCAGTGCGTCAAAGCAAACAGTCAAAAAGGACAAACGGGTTTATGACAAAGAGTTTTTACTTTCGAAATCTAATTTGAATGATGAATCAGTCAAAGTAGCATATACTTTGAAGGGTTCTGACAAATTATATTCAGATGAAAGTTTTCCAATAAGAAGTGTCAGAATTGAAATGATTCAAAAGGTTTTCAAAATCACAGAAATTAATATTTCTGAAATAAAAGATTTTTATCTTAACGGAAAACTTAAATAGTACACTTCAAGAGATCAACAAAGAATTAACAAGAAAATGGGTTACAATTGTGGTTATAGTTTTCAACAGAAATCAAACCATAATCGTAATTTCAAAAAGAAAGGTCTCGGTTTTATTCCACCGAAAAACTATAAAAATGAAAAATTTTATAAACAAAAAAATGTGTTTGTTTCAGGGAAAACTTCGGAAGCTGAAAAAGAAAAATTATTCAGAAATCAGACAAATCAGGAATTCCTTGCCAAGAAGCAAGAAGAACCAAAGAAGACCGAAGTTCTGAAGAAGGTTGAAAAGAGATCCTGTTTTCAGTGTAAAGCTGTTGGTCATCTTGCGAAAGATTGTCCGAAGACATTCAGACCAAAACAAGAAATCTCAAGAAAAATGAAAGAAAAAGTTGTTGAAACGACTGAACTATCAACCCGGAAGTTTACAGGCTTTGAGAATTCAACTTATGAAAAAGGAGAATCTTCAAAGAGTGCTTCCAAACGCATAGCCAAAGAATCAAATCAGAAATGGGTTGTGAAAGGTTCAGGTGACAGTTCTGGTGATGAATCTGATTCCATAAAATCAGAGGAGCCATGTGTTGAAGGAAAGGTTGTAAAGAAAACTCCGAAAGTGGACGATGTGAATTTTCCGCCACTACATGCTAAAAATTACAAATCTAAAATCGGAAAAGTTGATGTTCCAAATCAATTTTATTCAGACAAAAAGAAAATTAATGTTGGAAAAACTTTCAACGGCAATGTGAAACGCATCTTTGGAAGAATGGCCAGTGGTAAGGCCCAAAGCATTCAGGAGTTTTATGCTTCCAAAGGATGGGTTTACAAGTCGGTTGAAAAGAAGGATGAAAATGATGAGGTTACACCCAAGGAAGGTCAGGCTTGGGTGGATATATTTTTTCAAGAATGAAAACCTGACTTGCCGGAGATCCCAAGATGGTATTGCGGATCATGAATCGGCATCTTTCTAAATCTGTTTGTGAAGTTGCAGGACTTGCCGGAACTCCCAGGTTTGTAAGCGAGGAGTAGGAATCGGCATCTTGAGAATTCAACCTAAAGATGGTAATTGGTTGAAAAACAGGTTTGAAGAGCTTGAATTGCTAAATTTACAAATGGTTGTATGGTAGTGATTGGTCTAGATCTTACAAGTGGTTAAATCAAGGTCATTGAATTGGACTTGATTTAATTATCATTCAAGAATTTGGTAAACAAAGTGATGATTTGAACCCCATTTTACAAAAGATAAAAACAACTAAACTTATTTTCCGGAAAAACCATTTTGATTAAAACAAACTTAAGTGTTTTGAAATCATTATGGGAAAATAGTTTGTTGTGAGGGGGAGTTCTGATTGTTTAAGCCAAACGGATGGAGAATTGAAGTGTTTTGATATCAGTTGTCATGTTCTGTACAGTTTGTTTTCAATTTTCTTTAGATGTATTTGAATTTTAGGGGGAGTAAGAATTTTTAGAAAATTAAGAATTTTTAGAAAATCCAAAAACATCAGAAAATTTGAAAAAGCCAAAAACATGATAAAATTGAAAAATGAGTTTTTGTTGCGAAAAAGAGGAAATGATAGTACATCAGTGAACTATCACAGCACGCTAAAGAAATGTAAAGTCAAAATGTGATAAACGATCTTACTGCGGATGTGTCAGTAGATTTTCGCACATTTAGTAAATTGAAACGAGATATAAACCTAAATCAAACTTACTTAATTCGTGGGTAACTATTCTTGGATATATGGGTAACCCCCGAAATCTTGTTTGAAAGGTCCCGTATTCTGAGATACTAGGTCTTTATGCTCAGTGATATCTGGGGTATTATTCCGGGACTTCTGCTGTATGGAAATACTGACCTAGTCCCCGAATAATACTTTCTGCAAAAAGCTTTGAAATATAAGCGCCGCCCTCAGCAAACTGATTAAACAATAAAATTGGTAATCTTTGCTGTTGTATCAAAAGATCCTCTAAAGGGGACCCACCAAAAGTCGAAGCCGTCATCTCTCTGCGTATACGGAAGTATCGACCTGAGCTCTCACGGCCCTCGCACATTACCCCTTTACAGATATCATCTGTGGTATACTCACCTGTAAGACTGAATATTTGGGATCTGGATACGGGAGTATATTCAAGTGGAGTGATACACAATTGAGTTTAAATCTTTAAAACATTAATATCATATCTTGAATCGATTGAAATCTGTGTTGAAAATTTAAGTGGACAAACATACTGACAATCTAGGTAAATTGTTTAGAACTTATCATGTAATCAAGCTTAACGGTGTTTGCGATATGTTTCATAACTGATATGATCCTCTTGCACGAACTCACAAAAATATTGTTTGTAAATATTTCATTTTCTGCATTTACTTTCATTCCGAAAAATCCAAAAAGATTTTCAGTGTGTTTTAGCATAAATTTTGAAAAATCAAAAAGATTTTCGACAATTGATGCTGAGATGCTGATTTTCGAAATTCAAAGTGCTAAACTTGAAGAACTGGTTTGGGGAGTGTTTGAGAGTTAAATGATGAAATTTTTTTTGATGAAATCCAATAATATTCTTGAATGCAAAATCATTATTATTGTGATGTGTTCATCATAGTTTCTAAAATTGTTGAAAAGTTTTATTTTTGAAGAAACTTATGTTTGGGTAGAGATTGTGCAGGTGTTAAAATGCCAGGTTACGATCTTAAATCTGATGAAGTTTGAATTCCAGACTAAGATCCCAGTTGTGTGAGAGGGGGAGTCTGAAGACACCGAGTCAACAATCAAAGAAAGAAGATAGAGAACGAGGATTCTTGGAACAACAAATATTTCAAAGGCAGATTGTCAATTGATGAAGAGTGTAGATTGCAGACTGGAATGAAGATATTGATGAAGACTCCGTCAACATCCGAGGGGGAGTTTGTTAGTGCACCTACGTCTGCTGACTACGTCTTTCATCAAGTTGTAAAGATTGAACAGATGAAATATGGCACGGAATCCTAGAATCGTTTGAATTATATAGGATTGCTTTTATGTACCAATCTAGGATCGTTTTTGTGTCATAGTTGTTCTGGATCGCCTTTATGGACTTGTTAGGATCGCTTTTATGGCTTTGAGGTGGAACCGCTCATACGGACATGTCGTATGAGCGGTCCATGAAGTCTATATATACCTAGGGGCGATCCAGCACATAGTAATAGTGTTATTCCTTCCGGCGAGCCACGAAGTGCTGCCGAAGTGCTGTAAGAACTTGTAAGAGTACTTGAAATCAATACAACAGCGATATTAAGAGTGAATACGGCTTCAATTGCACCAGGTTATTAGTTTCCGCCTCTTAATCTGGACTAGATCTTCTCTGAACGACTCGTGAGGTCAGAAAACGATCCTACAATTATCCATAAAGTAGTCTTAAATCAACTGATGGTATCCTTCTTTTATTTACCATGATATGATATTTGTAGATATTATTGTATCAATGTTTGTATTTGAAATAGTTGTGTGGAAAAGATATATTTGTAGATCAACAGTAAGAGTTAAGATCCTTTGGATACTTTTATATTATGTTGAACAACGATTTTTTTTTTGTATCATACAAACAGAGCTTTTTAATCATATTTTTATCATGGAAATTTTATGAAGATATTTGTTTATGTTTTAAAGTAATAATAAACATTCATTTTATATGATTATATGATTTATGTGATCTATAATGGCATACGTATTATATAACTTGACCTTATGGCACATCATATATTTTATATGCTAGCATTTATTCATTATATGTAATATATGTAGTATTCAGTGCATCGTATAAAACATAAAGTTATGTTTTGTTATTACTCTCAAGAAAGAAAATGACACTTGAAGTGTTATACTCCCAAAATCTCATTATCAGTTTAGCGAAGGTCATAAGATTTTAGACTGATAAATCTTATATGGCTCGGTAATCCTAATATACATCTCATTTTTATATTATATGAGAAGAATATTGTTCACAATGAAAAAGTTGATACAAGATTTCATTTGTCACACCTGAGATATGCTCATGAAGTAGCATTTAGGGCCGTCTCCGAAAATCCTTCAAAAATATTTGGCCCTGGACGAGTATAAGAAAACGGGCCCCTATAATATAAAGTGAATAACTCAATTTTAAAAAAGGAAAGATAAGAATCTTATTTTGATTATGATACATTCCATGAAGTGAATATATATTGATCATTGTGATCATGGACATAATTGAGAAAATTGTAATAGTCATATTAATAATGAAAGCGACCATTGGAATGCAACGATGATCATGTTAATAATGAGATTGCCAACACAAGTGGCAAATAAAGAGAGCGAAACTTTGAAGTTTCAGTACATTCTCTCATATTTTACGATTTGTATTACATACGTGCAAGTAATACATATACGACCGTAAACAAGAAGTTTATGGATCATGATTATCTAATTAATTGGCAAGACCAGTTAGACCACACCGAGTCAATAATGATGTGAAAATGTTTTGAAGAATTGGAAGATTTTTCAAGTTGGTAATCAACATGCAATCTTTGCTCCCATTGAAAATTAATTATTTGTTAATTAAAATAGGGTGTGAACCCCTAAATATCTGGAAATGATAAAAGAATTTATATGGATCTTTACATGATACCATTTAGCTTTTAATCGATGCATCGTCTAAATGGTTATCAAATTCACAACTTGATGTTTGTGTAATTTATGCTTAGCTAATAAGATAGCAAGCACAATATTCCATATTGCATATATTTATTAGTAGTGACGATAAGTTTATTTTCCAAGCTATTAGTGATCAACAGAATAAGTGTTGAACTTTCTGTATGTAACACCTCGAAATTTTCCGTCAAATGAAATAACGACACGTGTCACATACGACAAAAGCATTATAAACCCGGATTTAGTTAAAGATGTATGGCAGGATTTTTAAACACGTCGACATGTTAATTTATACCTCTGAACGACCTCATTATAAATCCCAAGACCCTAACATGATTAATAAACATCTAGTATACCTCTAATCCGGTGATCACTAATAATAATGGATGTCCAAATTTGCAAGAATGGATCCTATGAAAATAATGCTCAATAAAAACCTTCGTTTGTGAATACTATCATTGTTCAACCCAATAATATTACAAGATAGGTAGACACAACTGATCAAGCATGGGTAAAAAGGCCTCATACTGACATTTTCCTGGCTCAAAATAATGCTATGCAAGTTGCCTGTTCAATGCATGAAAGGTTAATTTTTTTGCTTTCTGGCAAAGGATTACGGACCGTAAAGGACCTGCCTTACGGTCCGTAAGGGGTGCCCAGCGACAGCAGCTTGGCTGTTGGCTGTTATAAATGTTTAACCGACTTAGTAAGATATTTTCAACAACATGGGCGACCCCTAACACTTCCTAGGCACTAGGAAACACTTGTAAATGATCCGGGATCAATGATAGACCTAGTTGTCATGATCTCAATGGATTAAGAACACTATATAAAGCCACATTGTTGCAACATTGTGTTCATTCCTTCCTTCTGCATTTGTGGAGCTTTCTGGAGCACAAGTGTCTTCCCTAAGCCTTCCTAATCGTGCATTAGACTTCAGTAAGTATGCTTGACCATTCTTAGTTGAGTTTTTACTTAGTTTTAGCTTAAAAGTCAAACCGTCGCAATTAACAGTTGACTTAACGATTAATCATTAATGGTCCAGTGATTAATCGAATCAAAGGTAGTTATAAGTTGGTAATTATGTGGTCATTAAACCCTCAAAAGGGAACCCTCTGATTCCCACTCTAACTAGATCAAATGTCGGGTCAAAGATGTTTAGAAAAAGTCAACAGAAGCTTAATTTTCGAATTAACATATAATTAACAATGTAGAAGGCATGTAACCTATTTTACCACTCATATAACTTGATAATAAGTATAAGAACTGGTCTAAGCTTGTTTGATCCGACCATTTACTGTTTTGACCCGGTTCGGAACCGAAAGTCGCAAAACTTTGACTTTTGCTTTGACTTCAGTTCTGACCCGTTTTAGTATGACCTGGATATGGCTTAGGACTTCCTTAGGACCAGGTTACATGATGGTATGACCCTCTGTGACTGGTTCGTTGTTTGTCCGAGTCATTTGCACATTTCCGTTATATGCTTAAAAGTTGACCATAATGCCCTTTTGACCTTAAAACGAGAATTTTGGATATGTGAAAGGACAATAACCTTAGTTACTGATTTCTAAACTTGTCCCTAAAATTTCATGTCAATTGGAGGTCTAGAATAGGAGTTATGCTAAATAGCGCAATTAAGAAGACTTTTGTTAATTAAACGGCGCACTTAGCATAAAGCCTATCTAAACCCAAATTTCGACACCAAACCTTTTACACACTGATGTAATATAATATTTTGAGATTTTTAAAGATTTTTAATTATTTTTAACCTGCTCATAACCTAAGGTTATGACCTTGATTCGGTAAATACCGATTATACCCTTTTCGGACATAAAATGAGTTCTACATAGTATTTTGACGCCAATCCAATTGCTACTGATTTTAAATAATAAATAAAGTATTTTGAACTATGTAACCTGATCAGAAAACTCAGATTTTCTGTATAACCCGGAAATCGCTTAAAACGACTTTACACGCGTATTAAACGCATAGTTTGGGTTTAAAACCGTTTTTGTCATAAAGACTTATTACCTACTAATGTAACTTGTTAAAATAAGTGGTTTTACTGATTACTTCAGACCCGAACATCATAAGTATAAATAATCTCTTTTATAATCTTTAAAATGACCAAAATACCCTTACGGGGCGTATTATGGGATTAAACTCGTTATGGGCATAATGGAAGGTATCCTACTGATATCACAACATGTTTAGAGCATATTGACTTAGGAAACCTGTATAGGACTCTTACGGTTACCCGTTACTCCATTTACGCGTTCGGTTCGGTTTATGTAACTAGTTTACATAAATTAGCCGAAACGGGTCAAACCTTGTCGTTTTTATCTCAAAACCCAGAATGTGGTTGGATTACCCATATTATACAAGTCTTCAAACTTGTCGGGTCTAAATCACATTCTATTCCGGTCTTCGCTTATTCGTGCGTTCGAACCGTATCTTTCGTTAAGACTAACCGGTCTGAGTTAAGCTTAATTAAAGACTCGTTAGGATTCTAATAGGTTGTTATAAACCTTCGTTCCAGAATAGGAGACCCGGTAAAAGCTACTTGCAATTGCTGTTTGTGAAATATACTTTGCAAAGGTAAATACTTTTAACTTATTTCCCTATACGGGCTTGGGGTACGGTATATAAAATATCGCTTGGTCCAGCATTAAATCTTTAATCGAATAGAGGTTAAATTATTGATATGCTCTGTTTTGAAATGTTTTGTTTGCTTAAAGCCTTTGGGGGGTTAATGACCATGTCCCGGATATCCTTGGCATCATCTTACGAGATGGCCACGACTTGAGCACGGGGTGTAGGCGTACACCCGTCTGTGCATAAATGAATAAATAAATGATGTGGTGTGTCTATTGATCTTTAACCCAGATTACGGATCGGGCTACTGAACGCATAAGAAACATGTAATTCGTTTACAAGTATTATATTAAAATAATTATCCCAAGTTATAAAAGTTTGTGCCACGTGCATTCAAATCAATTTTATTAAACCTTTTTCAAAAGTGTCGGTTGAATGTATTTACCAGTGTAAACTGACGTATTTTCCCAAAAAAAGGTTAAGTGCAGGTACTATGCGAACTAGGCTGGCTTTCTCCTAGTGTCCTCAATAAGTCTCGCGAGCTTGGATGTCAAACTGTTGAACAATGTTTCCTATTTATTTTTGATCCCCTGTGGATTATTTTCAACTGTTTGTGATACATGATATTACAATAATATTCGGTTGGAATATATCTATCTTTTGCTTCCGCTATGCATTTAAATATTGTGTTGTTTGACTGTAATGTTACCAACTACGTCACGATAATCCCCCACCGGGCCCACCGGTGAAACGTGTGGAAATCGGGGTGTGACACTGTAGATTATATTCATACACGAATTGCTTTTGTTAAGATGATCACTAAACGTCTACGATTGATAGCAAAGCCAATAATCATGAGAGCAAGTTCATGTTTATATATGAGTACATGTAATTTTACATGCAATAACATTAATTCACATCAAGCCAACAAGTTGTAATAGTTTCTCCCCATTACAGTTGGTTTTGGTCAGGAACCAAAGATGTCCCTTCTAAGATTTTGGTTGTGCGGTATATGTTGAAATTGATCCACCACTACGCACAAAGATGGGACCTTAAAAAGTGGTTGGGAATATATGATAATGAGTAGAGCCATTGACGAGATATTTAATTACGGTTCAGTTATTTGATATCCATATCAAGGGATTAACATTCCCAACATCAGGGGAAGATAAAAAGCAGTTGGAAAAGAAATGAGTTGGTATGAATTATCATTAATCCTCAAAAACTAAAAGTGTGAACCAGAAGTTCAGATAATAACTTATTTATAAAGATTAGCAAATCTAATACCAGACACATTCACTGACCTTAAAGAGGTGATTTATATCACATATGCCAACTGCTAATGCTCCAATTAAGATGAGTGTCCCAGTAGGACCACCACATGTTTGTGATGGGTCTATTGCACGTCTAATGCGTGGTAGACTAATCGATTCCAATAATAAAATTCCTCGAAAGTTGGAGCAAGTAATTAAGATGGTCAAGTCGGGGTTATATTAATAGGGTCTCCTGAAGAGACATTAGACATGATGGTTCTAGAAGAACCTCAAGTACCTGAAAATAAAGAGATCTCATTATATTGTATCATGTCTATGAAATATATGGAATCGAAACAAAATCGACGTCGTTATACTTTTGTATATAATATAGCGCTTGAAATGATGATGATCAAAATTTAAGATCTACATATGATTGGCCAAAATGGAAAGACGCAAATGATGCAGAGTTGAATTCTCTATTAAATATGAAAAGTTTCCAGACCAACAGTCCGTACAACTGAAGTTGTAAAACATATTGGATACAAATGGGTCTTTTATGTGAATCATGAATTGAAATCAAATTAAGCGATATAAGACAAAATTGGTGGCACAAAATATTTGCAAAGACCCATGATTGATGATGAGGAGACACATTCTCTAGTGGTGGATGCTTTGATTTTCCAATATTTTATTAGTCTGGTAATATAAAGATAGAATTGATATGAGTCTTATGAATGTTATGTATCACTTGATACTGAATGTTTACATGAAAGTCCTAAAGGATTAAATTATGTAAGTCATGTAAAGTAAGTTCTCGAGAAGAATGTGATCATTTTACATATTCGGATTTGAACAGGTTATGATTAATTTAAATGTTGGATATAACTGGAACTCCTGATGAGTTTCTAAAGCAATTGAGTGCTTAAAAGGTTAATTGAAACATCTTAACGATGTAATACTTGTGCACTAAGAAACATACATAGAAAACTTGTACCCGGTGATTGTGATATCTCAATAAATAGTGTACACGCATGGTACAATATGGATTTCGAAGATAAAAGCAAGTGTGTGATGACATTTTTGCATATGATATAGATATCTATGTGTTAAATGGGCAAATTTTATGTAGCAAAACTTCTAAAGAGTGAAAGCATGTGCATATTTGGATAAGATGGAACAAATTCACTCATGGATTGATAATGCTAGAAGCATTGATGTCAAAACCTCAAGAACATACTATATGAAGTTGACAAAATATGTATGGACTAAAATAGTCGAGTCGAGTGTTGTACAACTCGAGATATTCGCATAAAGAGGGATATAAGTTTGATTAAATTAGCCATGTTTTATCAACATTCTACTTTTAAAAGTTCACTATAATCGCAATTTACAGTGATGATGTTTAGGCATCATCGAGAGAAACTGTCGAGCTTTTAGATGAAGAATTTTTTTTAATGACCTTGGCACGATCTAATTATTACTCGAACTGCAGTTCGAGTATATATGTAATTATATTTTATCAATCCCTCAAGTACATCTAGAAGATAATGTTGGGATATTTTAGTATGAACATAGTTGAACTTTAAAGTATGTTAAAGGTTGTTAAGTCATTTGTTATAAGAAATGCCTATTATCATATCCTACCAAAGTAGACATTCTCATTCTAGAAGTACCATCATTAAATGCATGTGTGCACTAAAATGTTTTGCTAGCTATGTATAGTTATAATATCTTTCACTTGAGCTTATTGTCATGATATAAACTTTGACAAGCGAAGAGACATTGGAATGAGTTCAAAGAAATATTTAAGATATAAACGATATTTGATTATATTTTACTAACCCATCAAAACAAGTTTGGTTAGTCTTGTAGATGCAGTAATGTAACAAAACACTGTCATGGACATATGATATGTTTTGGAATGAGGCACCTAAAGTCTCGTTAGAAGAGTATACAACATTGCTCAACATAAAGGGATCAAGTGACAAATCATTGGCTACAAAAGCTTTGTTCGACTTTCAAGGAAGATGAACAAATGTCACTTAAAGGATACATGTTAAAATGAGGGGGATACTTATTCAAGTTGCACTCTTTTTCCCTTGACTAAGTTTTGTCCCATTGGGTTTTCTTAGTAAGGTTTTTAATGAGGCAACATACCTGATCCAGAAGTATCAGGGGAAGATAATGCGCATTACACACTGCACTCTTTTTCCCTTAGCTATGGTTTTGTCCCACCGGGTTTTCCTAGCAAGGTTTTTAATGAGACAGCATCAAGCGTATTATGTTGATAGCTAAGGGGGAGTGTTATGAATATATTTATTATTAATGCGGTTATCAAGACCTAAAATAGATTAGGCTTGTTCCACAAGTTTTCCTATATATATATGTTGGACCGTGTTCCGACCCTGAATAATCAGTAGAGAACGTTCATCTTCACGTACGAAGGCGAAATCAACGTAAATGAAGTTACAACAGCTTTCCTATTCAATTCCTTTCTTTTTATTGCTTTCTGATGTAAATTTGACAGAGTTTCGGTAACAAAAGCACACAACTGATCCGCTTCAACATACAAGACTAACTCATCAGGTTCGCTTGAATGTCCCTATATATAGTGTGCATGGTTCCACTTATATGACATGCCGTATAAGCGAACCTATCATCTTGACCCTATAAGCGAACCTTTAATATGACAAATAAGCGGACCTATTAGCCTATATGACACAAAAGCGAAACTATAACAACACAATGTACACATAAGCGGATCTATCAACATATAATCTAATTTTGACTTTCAAGACCCTATGTTGACCTATCTTGACCTAAGACGTAATGCAGACGTAGTCAACAGACATTCCATGCATCAACAGACTCCCCCTTGGATGTTGACGTAGTCTTCAGTTCCTGAGTCTTCAGTCTTGGTTTTTTCTCTAATTCTCTGTCTTCATATCATAAGCATTCTTCACAGGTTTAGTATCACAACCTGACTTCATCTTCCATCTTCCCTTTGACTGTTGATCCAGACTCCCCCTTTCACAGACTCCCCCTCTCAATATGCTAGAATATGAGGTTTCTGGTTCAAGCTTTGACATTTAGCTTTCATTGGGAATAATGAAGTCCAAACCTGTTACTCAACCAATAACATTACAAACTATCTTTAACAATAAAACACAAACTCAATCAGCTTCAGAAATCCACTCAAGTATTCAGGTCCAAATTAATGACCCTGATTACTCAATTAATCTACCAAGTTCAACTTAATGACCTTGGTTGATCATTTGACGAATCAAACTGATTTTATAAAAACATTTTCTTATTTTCTAAAAACAATGTAACAAGCATCAACTTAATGAACTTGTTTTATCTTTGAAAACATCTCAATCTCTAACAAAGTAAGCTCTCCTCATTCTTCAGCTCAGAACTTTCCTGCATCTGCTTCAATCTCTAAGAATCCAACAATCAACTCTCTACTTTGGTTTGTCAAAAATAAAGCAGAAATAAAATCTTTTTGGATTTTATCAAATCGTTCTAAACTAAGAAATGAAATACAGAAAAACTTAAATTGCAGAATGTAAAGAAATTGAACTATATACAAACTTATTTTTTGCGAGCGTGTCAGGGAATCATATCAGCTTTTCAGACAAATTACTAGTACCGTTAAGCTTAATTACATACTCAGACTTAAACAATTCACCTCGATTGTCGATATACTGATCCATCTTAAATTCTTACACAGATTTCAATCTATTCAGGATACGATTTATATGTTTTATGAACTTAGCTCAATTCATGTGTCCTACCTCTTGAATATAATCCCGTATCCAGAATCCCAATATTCAGTCTTACAGGTGAGTATACTACAATGATATCTGTACATAAATTAGGTATGCGAGGGCCGAGGGATCTCAGGTCGATACTTCCGTATACGCAGAGAGATATCAGCTTCGACTTTTCAGTATGTCCCCTTTAGAGGATCTTTTAGCTATAACAGCAGCGACTATCAATTTTATTGTTTCATCTGCATGCTGAGGGTTTATGATGTGTTTCAAGCATTTTGGTGAAAATATTATCCAAGGACTAGGTCAGAACTTCCGTTCAGCAGAAGTCCCGAAATAATACCCCAGACATCATTGAGTATAAAAACCTAGTATATCAGAATATGAGACCTTTCAAACGAGATTTCAGGGGTTACCTATATATCCAAGTAGTGTTCCCCACGAATTTCACAAGTTTGAAATTTTAGGTTTATATCCCGAATAAATCTACTAAATGTGCGAAAACCTATCGACACATCATTAGTAAGACTGTTTAACTCATTTAGTCTTTACAAATCTTTAGCATACTGTAATTGTCTAGCCGATGTACTATCATTTTCCCTATATACACAAGCTCTTTTTCAATTTTATCATGTTTTTGTATTTTTGCATTTTTTACTGTTTTTGTATTTTCTGAAAATAAACTATATACAACTATCTATACTCTACTCCCCCTAAATACCAAAACATGTAAAAAATCGACAAACCATTGCAGATTGTTTCTCGTCTTCATCCGCAACAGTACTCTCATCAACGCTCACAATTCCATCCAACACCGAAAGCAATTTCATACAATTATGTTTTAACAAATATTGAAACCGATTTTTATCAAAAACTTTGGTATGCAAATCAGCTTTTTGTTCGTCAGTGTGGATTTTCTCAATTCGTATCAACTTTTTCTCGAAGCAATCACGAATAAAGTGATGACGAATCTCTATATGTTTAGTTAGTTATATTTATTGCGGCCTCATTATCAACAAACAGAGGTGTGTTAAGAAACTGCAAACCGTAGTCACGCATCTGTTGTTGTATCCATAGGATCTGAGAGCAGCAACTGCTAGCAGAAACGTACTCCGCTTCACATGTAGATAACGCCACAGACGTTTGTTTCTTACACTGCCAGGTAATCAATCTAGGTCCAAAGAACTGGCATCCTGCAGTTGTTGATTTGGTATTGACTTTGCAGCATCCGAAATCTAAATCGGAATACCCTTCGAGCATAAAATCTCCTCTTCTAGGATACCACAACCCCAATGTGAGTGTTCCTTTCAAGTAACGTAATATCCTCTTGACAATGATCATGTGCGAAGCTCTCGGGTTAGATTGATATCTTGCTGCGAGGCACGTTGGGTACATGATCTCAGGACGTGAAGCAGTTAAATACATCAAAGAACATATCATGGAACGGTAGAACGTTTCATCAGCCCTGTCTCCTGTGAGATCTGGGTGAATCCCACGATTAGTCGCAAGAGGGGTAGCAGTAGGAGTAGAACTTGACATTCTAGAATATCATGCACGTACTTCGTCTGATGAATGAAAATTCCCTCAGGTAATTGTTCAACTTGTAAACCCAGAAAGAATTTCATCTCCCCCATTGATGACATTTCGAATTTTGCTTCATCACCTGTTCGAAATCTTTGCACAATTTCTCATTCGTTGACCCAAAAATTATATCGTCTACATAAATCTGAACTATCAGAAGATGTCCGTCGACCTCTTTAGTGAAGAGAGTGACATCCACTTTTCCACGTATGAACTTGTTAGCGAGTAGGTGTTGAGACAAAGTCTCGTACCAGGCTCTCGGTGCCTGATGTAGACCATACAATGCTTTGTCCAGCAGATAAACTTTGTTCTTGTGGATTGGGTCAGTAAAGCCCGGCGGCTGACCGACATAAACCTCCTCTTTGACCTTCCCATAAAGAAACGCCGATTTTACATCCAACTGATAAACTTTGAAGTTCTTCCAAGACGCAAATGCTAGTAAAATTCTGATAGCCTCTAGTCGTGCTACAGGAGCATAGACTTCTGTAAAATCAATCCCCTCCTGTTGACTAAAGCCCTGAACAACAAGTCGAGCTTTGTTCCTTACAACCACTCCTCTGTCATCTCTCTTACACTTGAATACCCATTTTGTATTGATTTTCCTTTGACCATCCGGTAAATCCACTAACTTCTACACTCCCAACTTTTCAAACTGACTTAACTCTTCTTGCATCGCTATGACCCAAGAGTCTTCAGTAAGCGCCTCTTTATAAGTTCTCGGTTCAATCTGCGAGATAAAACAACTTAATGAAAATTCAGTTTGTAAAGGTGCTACTGTAGAATAAAAACATGTTAAGCCCTGGTCTATTTGACGTCTTGTGCGAACGCCTGAATGCAATTCTCCTATGATCAACTCCTCTGGATGATAAGAAAGAGTTCGCGGCATCACTTCGCTTGGAACATCTACATTTCCCTCCAGATTAGTAACATTCTCTTCTGCATCTTGTTTACCAACTTGGTTTGTTTGACTTGAAAACTGGATCTGCTCCCCCTCAGAATCTGAATCACCATGATCAAATACTGGCATGTTTTCAGCTTCTTGATTATCATTCACATCCGACTGATTACCAGGAGCAACTTCATCATCATGTTCACCAGCATTGCTAGGACCTGCTTCATCATCATTTGAAGTTTCCCGAGGTCTTCTAGAATACTCCGCTGGGAACCTGAGCTGCGACTCATACTCTCGCAAAATATCCAGCTCATCAAAGAAATCTTCATCTTCCTCTGATTCTTATCTCATGTCAAACAAATCCCAAAGTTTGTCATAATGATAACGCCATGAATCTCCATGATTCTGTGGCGGCATAGTGTAACCTTGACATTCAACATTCGCTGCTTCAATAATCCGCTTCTCACTTGGAACGAAGACACGTCGCAATGGATTGGCATAACCAACAAATATTCCCTCGATGCTCTTCGGACCAAACTTTCCATGAGGCTCTATAACTGTACAGGGTGACCCGAACGGTTCTAGATACTTCAAATTTGGTTTGCGGTTATTGATTAGCTCAAAGCATGTCTTGTTGAACTTCTTGACAGTAAGAAGCCTGTTGAGCGTATAGCATGCGGCGGAAACAGCTTCAGCCCAAAAATTTACCGGTAATTTTGAATCTGCGAGCATAGTTCTAGCCGTCTCGATTAGCGTCTGGTTTTTGCGTTCTGCGACTCCATTCTGTTGCGGAGTGTACGGAGCACTAAACTCATGCAATATACCTCTTTCATCACAAAATTCTTCCATCTTACTGTTTTTGAATTCAGTACCATTATCACTTCTAATTCTACTGATAGGCCTCTGGTACAGATTCTCAATTCTTTTAAACAACGCCATTAAACTGTCAAATGTTTCGTCTTTCGTTTTCAAGAATGAAACCCACGAAAATCTGGAATAATCATCAGTTACGACCAAATAGTAGTAATCTCCTGTAATACTCTTGACATTCACAGGACCAAACAAATCCATGTGAAGTCTTTCCAATGGTCTCGAAACTGAATTGACTTGCTTTGTAAGGTGTGACTTTTTCTTCTGTTTGCCTTTGACACAACTAATGCACTCCCCTTCCAGATGAAAACCTTTGACATGAACTCCTGTGACCAAATCATTATGACCAAGTGATTCATCTTCCTTAGGTGAATATGCCCCATTTTCCGGTGCCACAATCTTGATTCTTTCTCAGTTGCTCTAGACGCAAAACAATGAGCCTGACCCGTGGTTGTAGTAGCTACGCTCATGTCCAACACGTACAGATCATTGACTCTTGGTGCCCTCATGATGATCCATTCCTCAGGTATCACAAATCCCGGTTTCAAGATCAAACATTCTTTGTCAGTGAAGTGAGTAGTATACATCCTGTCACAGATCTGAGAGATACTCAGCAGATTATTTCCAGCTCAGCGATGTAGTTAACTCTCTCAAACGTTACGATTCCGTTGGATAACGTTCCTTCACCTATAATCTTTCCTCCTTGATTACCCGCAAAACCAACATACCTCCATTGATATTTCTCACATCATACAGTAACGCGGTCTTCCCTGTCATATGTCTCGAAGCTCCACTATCCATGATCCATCTGGATACAAGTTTTGGAAGATCCTGCACAAAACAAACTTTGACTTAAACAACTTCAAGAAAGATGCCGATTCATGCTTCGTGAACCAGGAAGCTCCGGCAATTCAAACTGCTTAGTCAAACATGGAGTCCACCCAGGCCTCATCAGCCTTAGGTGTAACCTTGATTCTCGCAATTTGAATTTTAAAATTTTCAGCCTTGAGAGGTGGAAAATTTGCATCATAATCAACCGTAATTGATTCTTCAGCCTTTTTCACTTCAGAAGTTGAAATTTTCTTTTCAATTTTGGGTTTCCAAACTTGTTGAGATAATGCAACCCTTTTGTAAAATTTGTCGTTTTTAGTTACCAACTTCTTTATGGGTTCATTTTCACACTTTTTTTTCTCAACAATGATTGGTGTTTTACCCTTCACATCAACTTTCTTCTGTTGAATCTTTACAGTTTCAGTCTTAGGCTTCACACTGGTACACTTTCGTGCAATGTGACCAACTTGATTACATCTAAAGCAAGTTCGAGTATCAGCCACTCGACTTGTGCCTTTAGACTGAGACTGAGAAACTCTTTTCTCAAAGAACTCTTTGTTTGATTTTGAAAATATTTCTTTTTCTTCATCAGCAAGTGAACTTGAACTGTTCACAAACTGTTTCTTCTCGACAAACCTCTTGTTTGGAACATTTCTTTTTTGATACGGCTTACCCCCCTGATAACCACCCGACCAGTTGTTTCTGTTGTTATTATAAACATGTGGTGGATTAACAGATTTCTTGTTGTAAACTTTTTCTTTCTCAAACCTCATTTTACTTTTCTTTTGACTCAGATTGTTCACTGCTGACAACTCAACTTCGACCAGTTTGAAAACATTTGTCAATTTGTTCATGTTTACATTCTTGATCGGAAACTCTGAATCCGAAAACAACTTATCAGATCCCGACATCTTGTACATGACAAGAGTAGGTTCATCATTTAAGTTGTTCTTGGACTTTTGTTTCGGAATGTATTTGTCCAAGAAACACCCATCTTCCTCAGTAGTGTCACCATCCGGTTTTTACACGTTTTCAACAACACCTTTTACAATATCATTTTGGACACTATCGTCATTGGAAGATGTGAACGTAACATCAATGTTCTCCGGAAGTTTAACTTCACTTTCTTCCTCAAGTTCAACCAACCCAGATTGTTTTTTCGTGTAGTTATCAAGAACAGGTGGTGGAACTCTATGAAAACCCACCCCGGTTCCATCAGAATACACGTCTTCGCCAGCTTTGTTTTTGCCAATGGGTTTTGGAACAATATGTTGCAAAACAAAACTTGCGGAGCTATAGCTGTTAAGCTTCAACTGGATTCGCTCGTTTTCAATTTCAGCCTCTTGAACTTTAAGTTTCAAATTAGCGATTTCATCTAGTTGTTTGTTGATTGATTCTTCTTTTACTCTCAGCACTGCTTTTAAATGCTCGTTTTCTTTAAAAGTTTTACCATTTCGATCATCACTATCTTTCACTGTGCTTTTGAGTTTTTCAAAATTTTCAAAAATCTGACGGTTTTCAAGAATTAACTTTTCATTTTCTTGTTTAACTTTTTCATGTTCAATTTTATCAGTTTCAATTTGAGCAGTTAATTCTTTAATTCGTTCAGTTGAAGCTTTAACTGTTTTGTCACGCCCAAGAATCTGATTCTTAACGCTTCTGACCTTTGCTGTCAGATCTTTAATTTTTCTCACCGTTGAGATACGTGACGTTACAAAATTTGCAGTCTTTGTTGCAATTTTTGCAATCAGCATTTCCTTCGATCTTTTTACCTGACGCATTTGTTGACGAGTTTGGACTGACCTGGCCTTTTGACTCAGACACGGAGTTAGAGTCTACCTCAAGTGCTTTAGCAGCTAGCACTTTGTCGGCCATTTTTCCCAGGTTCTCTGCAGTCAAATCCTGCGTTGTATCGATAATGCCAGTATCAATCTTCTTTGCTTTCTCTATTTCTTCTTTCTCCTTTTTCTCTTTCTCTTCTTTCTCTTTCTCTTCTTCTTTCATTTTCTCGGTTGGAGTTCCCCACCATTTGTTTTGCCAATACTCGTCCTCTTCTTTTATCTCCTTGATGATGGCTTCCAGATCGAGCATTTTGTCATCAATCGCAATATTTCCATACTCATCAAGATAACACTCCCTATCCGGATCCCATCTTCTCGCTCTTCTAGCTTCCAGATAGATACGAGAAATTCTAATGATTCTGTTTTCAGCAATCATTTTCCTATAGCTATACTTCTGTTCTTCAGTACGATCATCTTTCCACGGAATAGGTTCATCATTTTTCGCCATGAATGCGTAACCAACCGCATCTTCTTCCGGTAAAACTTCTTTACCCCAATCATACCCCTCATCATCGTAAATCACCGCAAGAGCTCTAGATTTCTCTCTGTTATCTTCAGACTGCTTCAATCTAGGCGGCTCAGATTTATTTTGATGATAAATCGCCTTCTTGTAGTAATCATCTCTGAAAGGATTTTCTGATTCATCAGCATAAGCGTTTCTGCATTCTCGCTTGAAGTGACCTTTCTGCTTACACTTGAAGCACGTTACCTTGGACTTGTCAAAACCGAGCTTGGTAGATGGACCACCAATTGTTTTCCTGCTGTTTATTTCCATGAAACGTTGTGCTCGACGAACAGCACTTGCCATAGCCCAACAAATATCGATTAGCTCCATTTCTTCGGGATCTATCTGATCATAATCTTCCTTCGTCAGATTTGTATTACCGATCTTCCCAGCTACTAACCCTTCATATGATTCCAACACTGACGCCAAGAAGACCATCTGCTGCTTAGCCGACTCCTCGTCAAAATTCTGTGCATTCTTCAAATCTATTGCAATGTTGCATTGAAACTTCACATTAGAATGACTCGCAGATGATGAAGATCCACCGTGATAACCACTGTGACTTCCACTGCTTTGACTTTCTTTGCTTGCTGTTGACACATTCTCAGCAGAAAATGCAGCCTTTGGAGAAGTTGCTTTTGGCATCATGCTTTTCGGATAATATAGATCCAAATTCTGCTGGTAAGATAAGTGATTGACTTTGTACGTCTTCTTCAATTCCAGTTCGTGACTTTCAAGTCTCTCAATCACCAAATCTGGTTTCAAATTTTCAGGAGCAATAGTGTTCTTCAACATCAACGCATAATATCTCCAATCCATCTCGTCTGGTAATGAATCGAACTGTCACACCCCCAAAATCCACACGCGAAGTATCACCGCTTGGAGGCGTGACTGGCCAGGATCAAGCAACCAATCATATAGAACAACGAAATAGTAAAAGTAAATGTCATTAAACCAAACCAATCCATATGAAAGGTGTTCAAAACATAAGTATAAATTCAACGTTTAGCGGAAGCAAATGAGTAAAAGCCCAATCATAAGTAAAGTATGAAATGTCAAATGTTTAATCAAAGCATTCACGATCCTTGTCCACAACGACCGCGCCTCCCTGTGCAAGCTCCATGTATACCTAACGACCTGCAAGGCATGTAACAGAGAGTCAACAACTAGTTGAGCGAGTTCACAGTAAGTAAATTCGTAATAGTAAGTATGTTTCGTAACGTGTGGCTCTACTAGGCCGATAGTATGTTCTATTAGTGGGGGCTTCCCATAGTTGCATATACACTAGACTATTTGTAACCATAAGTGTTCTTCTTAATCTCGAGAACAGTAGTACGTACAAGGTTTACGTAGGTTTTACGTAAGTGTCCTTCATAAACCGAGGACAGTGGTACGCGGGGGTTTACGTAGGTTTTACGTAAGTGCCTGTCACAGTCCGAGGCAGTAGTGAGTATAAGTTTACGTAGGTTTTACGTAAGTGTCCTTCGCAACCTGAGGACAGTGATGAGTACAAGTATACGTAGGTTTTACGTATGTATCCTTCGCATCCGAGGACAATGGTAGATAGTCTAGTAATAGTGTAAGTACAATCCCATTCCTTCAATCCCATTCCCAACCCCGGGAATCCCATGCCTTGGTTAGAGTGTGAACTCACTTGGTTTGCTCGGTATGTTATTGCTTCTAGTGTTAATTAATGGTTAGGTCCGTTACACACGACCTAAGGTACATTGCACATAAACTCAATGTAAGTGTTTACATTCAATTAGGGTTTACAATTCCTTGATGTCCAAACAACTGTGTTCCGTGTGATAATCGTGTACAGAATGACATGACATAGATTGTTCATACATACAGTATCATCCAGTAACATACAGTATCATACAGTCATATACAGTAGCATACAGTAGCATGTTGTTCCTCATACAGGGTTTTGAACTTGGCATTATAAGTAACCTCGGATCCCTAGTGTTATTCATCAGGCTCTAACTGGTGTTTGCAATAAACTCAGACACTTATTCATACAAACCTGGACCATACATATCATATGAAATTCGGACCACCATCAAAGCATAAAATTCGGACAAGGCATCAAACATAAAACTCAGACAAGGCATCAAGCATAAAACTCGGACCATATAGGCTTCCATGAAACGCTGTGCTCGACGAACATCACTTGCCATAACCCAACGAATATCGATTAGCTCCATTTCTTCGGGATCTATCTGATCATAATCTTCCTTCGTCAGATTTGTATTACCGATCTTCCCAGCTACTAACCCTTCATATGATTCCAACACTGACGCCAAGAAGACCATCTGCTGCTTAGCCGACTCCTCGTCAAAATTCCGTGCATTCTTCAAATCTATTGCAATGTTGCATTGAAACTTCGCATCAGAATGACTCGCAGATGATGAAGATCCACCGTGATAACCACTGTGACTTCCACTGCTTTGACTTTCTTTGCTTACTGTCGACACATTCTCAGCAGAAAATGCAGTCTTTGGAGAAGTTGATTTTGGCATCATGCTTTTCGGATAATATAGATCCAAATTCTGCTGGTAAGATGAGTGATTGACTTTGTACGTCTTCTTCAATTCCAGCTCGTGACTTTCAAGTCTCTCAATCACCAAATCTGGTTTCAAATTTTCAGGAGCAATAGTGTTCTTCAACATCAGCGCATAATATCTCCAATCCATCTCGTCTGGTAATGAATCGAACAGTTTGTCAACAAGTTCTTCATCAGAATATCTGATATCATGTCTTGCTAATTCCAGCTTCAGATGACCGAACCTTTCTATCATTTTACAAACTGACTCATTCTTAAGACAACCAAACATATCAAACTCTTTCCTAAGAAGTTTCTTTTTATTTTTTACAATTTTAGTACTTCCTAGACATTTCTTTTCTAGATTTTGCCAAAGATCTTTTGCATTTGAATAATCGATCAAAGAGATGATGTCCTCCCGAACAAACTGAAATAACAAAGCCACACATTTTTGCTCGGCAACAAATGCATCAATTTCTTCAGCCGATCTTAACGCTTCACCATTTTTGTTTCCATTGGCATAACCGTTCTTCAAACTTTTCCAGCTGCGAAATGCGAAAGCCATCAGCCAATCTTCAAACTTTCTAGACCACCGACTGTACTCCTCGATAGCCATAAGCTTTGGGGGTTTATTGAATGTTCCGAAGGCACTTTCCGATTCCCAAGCTTCCTTTTTCTTTTCTTTCGGCGGATTCTCATTCGTATTGCTTGAAGACGTATCATCGTTTCCGGAATTTCCCATGAACGCGTACATGTCGTTGAACGGATTTAAGAAAATATCATCCATCTTGAATGTACCTGCAAAATCAGCAAACACTTAGACAAATTTTCGAAATTTTATAAAGTGATGACTGATAAGCGAATCTTTCAGCAATTATGACAAACAAGCGAAACTAATAAGTGTCAGATAAGCGGAACTCTAATGTCCGAATAAGCGAACCAGGTAAATGTCCGTTCGAGCGGAAGTGTCAAATTGTCTGTTCGAGTGGACCTGTCTGATGTCCGTTCAAGCGGAACTATATGGTTCGAATAAGCGAATCTACTCAGTCCTTATAAGCGGAAGTGTCCGAATAAGCGGATCTAATATGTAATTTCAAGTGGAACTATGTTGTTTCAAGCGGAACCTATAAGCGAAACTAGGTCTTTCAAGCGGAACCTTCAATGTCCGTAAAAGCGGAACCTAGTTCTAACCAGTTTTCACCATGTTTTAGTCCGAATTTTAACTTGAAACTTTCTAGGGTTTGTTATTACTGTATTACACACGTTATAGTCAAAGTTCAGGCCATTTCAACCGTAGAAACCAGTTCAAACTGAAAAAAGTATGAGAGAAAGTGAGTAGAAATGAGAGAATTCTGCAGATTCAAGCTGTAGTAGTATGAACTCCTCGTCCTGAGCTCTGATACCACTTGTTGGACCGTGTTCCGACCCTGAATAGTCAGTAGAGAACGTTCATCTTCACGTACGAAGGAGGAATCAACGTAAATGAAGTTACAACAGCTTTCCTATTCAATTCCTTTCTTTTTATTGCTTTCTGATGTAAATTTGACAGAGTTTCGGTAACAAAAGCACACAACAGATCCGTTTCAACATACAAGACTAACTCATCAGGTTCGCTTGAATGTCCCTATATATAGTGTGCATGGTTCCACTTATATGACATGCCGTATAAGCGAACCTATCATCTTGACCCTATAAGCGAACCTTTAATATGACAAATAAGCGGACCTATTAGCCTATATGACACAAAAGCGAAACTATAACAACACAATGTACACATAAGCGGATCTATCAACAAATAATCTAATTTTGACTTTCAAGACCCTATGTTGACCTATCTTGACCTAAGACGTAATGCAGACGTAGTCAACAGACATTCCATGCATCAACAATATATATAGTCTCTTGTATCTCTTGTAATATACACCTCAATCAATGAAATATCAAAGAGTGAATTTCAAGGATTGTCCTTTGTCTTTATACCCATTTTCAGGCGATGTCTTTTATGTTCAAAATTGACGAGTTTTGTTCTTTATGTTTTCATATCATGCACGTTTTGTCCTTTAGGCCTAACCCAGTTAGTTTTTTTAGTTAAATTTGGTCATATGCTTTGCACATGAGGGCATTTTTGTCAATTCAAAGGTTGCAGAAGCTTTGAGCTGTAAATCTGTCGTTGAACTTACCTTTGAATTGACAATAATGCCCTCATGTGCAAAGCATATGACCAAATTTAACTGAAAAAACTATCTGGGTTAGGCCTAAAGGACAAAACGTGCATAATATGAAAACATAAAGGACAAAACTCAGGGCCGGCTCTGGGCCCGGCAAACCCGTGCCGACGCCCGAGGCCCAAAATTTCAAAGGGTCCGAAAAGTCTTTATAAGCTTGTATATATATTTATTAAATTATATATTTAGTATATTCATCCATTTATCATGCAAAAATTATTGGTGGTGTAGTGGCAAAAACTATCTCAAAATAATGTAAACGTCTCAAGTTCAAGTCTTTGCTCCATCACTAAATTTTTATTTTTATAATTCATTTACCCTTAACCATAATTTTGGGCCCAATTCTATTCGTCGCCCGAGGCCTAAATTTTTTCGAGAGTTTTCAGGGACGGCTCTGACAAAACTCGTCAATTTTGAACATAAAGGACAGCGCCTGAAAATGGGTATAAAGATAAAAGACAATTCTTGAAATTCACTCAATATCAAATCATTTCTCTCTTTGTTATTTTTTTTCTCCTTCTATTGTTTGCTATTAGGCTAGTTTCATAACAAAATTTACTTTTTGTAGGCCATATTTTTTTATTTTTACTATATATTTCTAAAAAGGGACTTTTTGTCAACATGATGGATTCCTTAGGGTGCAATCTAAACATGTAGAAAACTATGGGGTCTCCACATGTGATACGAAATCGAACATAAAAAAAGACTTCGATCCGCATGTCTAATTCCTCGGTCCACGAATCTCGGATGTGTAGTTTTACAAACAAACCCTCCATTTTATTGAGAAATTACACAAATGGCAATTTAGGTTTAAAGTACAGTGTACAAGAATAAGTGGGCCCCAGACGCATGGCATCATCGCACTGTCTCTTTTGTGTATCATCTGATCTTGCACGTCTGACCGACCGGCATACTTTTAGGAGTATTTTCTTTATTAATTAAATATATATTAAAAGGTTAGGTATTTTCATAGTAAATAAATGGTTTATATTTTATTTTTTATTTTCTATTTAACTAAAAACATAAAAGTTTTACCTTATCTCATGTATTGTAAATGTTCAATCTACATACTTAACGTAGTTTAGAAAAAATAAAGAAGATATGTAAAAAATAATAATTAATATGTAAATAAAGAATAAATATATAAAAAACTACATGGTCGGCAAAAACTTTACGTAAGAATCCGAGGCATTCACAACAGTGATAGATTCAGGAAATTTTTCCAGTAGGTTCATTTTGATACATTGTCACTCATTTTTTTTTTTTAAATCATACAAGGTTATCACTAATTTTTTTTTCATTTTTTTTTTCCAAATCGAGTGGGTTCATATGAATCCACAAAATAGGGCCGGATCCGCCAGTGTATTCATAATTGTAAATGGAAAAATAAAAATATATGTCAATGTAGAGCTAACCCACTTGGTAGAAACTTATGTTTCTTAAATGAGAGATCCTAAGTTTAAACTTAGGCAAATGTGTAATTTAGATTTATTGGTGTAGTTTTTAGTAGGAGTAACATCTGTCATTAAAACCAATGGGGTGATGGTCCATTGGTAAAGGCAAAGCCTTTAAAACACCTAGGTTGAGAAGAGGAAGGTCTTGAGTTTCAGTCCCACAGACGACAGAGGATTAAAGAAATTAGCTATTAAAAAAAACATCTTTCATTAAAAAAATAAAATAATTCAAGTTCCATATATAGTATATTAAATCGTTAAATCTTGTCTTTTAAACTCTAAATCACACCATATAAACCCCAAACCAACAATCCAGCATATGTGCTTCATTTTGACGGTTTAGTATGTTATTTTCAGCAAAATAGGCATTTTATTATTTGCATACTTATATAAATTTATATCAAGATAGTTGATAAACGGGCAACAAATTACGCCGCTACCTCTTTTTGAATAGCAAAACTAAGCCTTTTAAAAAACTACGTTTATAAAAATAGATGGTTTGTTTTTATAAATTCATGTTGTTATTGCATACATGGCCAACTATTATAGGTGTATCATATTGTGATAAAATTAAGAATATGTGATGGAAATGTTACTTGTAATTTCTCATACGGTCACACATGTCCCTTTAATGTTGTAAACATAAGGCTACACGGTATAGGGACGTCCCCACACCGTTGAGGTCCGGCGCCGCAGCAAACACCATGCCGCCCCCTGCGTCCTGAGCTCCGTCCCCGTCTTCAACGTCCATTCTTCGCCGTTCAGGACGATCCTCCAGGTGGGCCTCCGGTCCGTCGCCGGAGCCAACACCATGCCGCCCACCCCCGTCGAGCTCCGTCCTCCATCTTCATCCCGTGTGCATACCGTGTAGCCTAAAGCAATACGAAAACAACGAAGAGATCATTAAATCATCACACAAGAAGGTCCACGGTCAACACCATAGTTGGGTCGTGTATGGTCCGTGAATCGTTGTTAATGTTTCTCTTCACGTCTCTTAAGAAATCGCATAAATAATCAGTTACGGTTATTTTTATGGTCTAACCATGCAGGGCAAACAAAGTTACGGGAACCAAAGAAAAAAAGAGTAGCCCCACGTAGGGTTGTAAAAGAACTAAACGGGAAATTCGTTTATGTTCGTTCGTTTAATAAACGAACGGACACGAACAAGAAATTTCATTCCTTAAGTTTTTTTTTTTTTTTTTTCTGAAAGGAGAACTTCATTAAAAACACCGAACCCGAAAACCAGGACGGACCAACAAGACAAAACTTACATATTCACAAATTTACACCAATCCCCCGAATCGAAATTGCCTTTCTTAACTCTATACTTGAACCAAAAGAAACTAACTATGATGATTTCACTAAACACTTCTTCAACGCTACTTCTTTTGTCGTTAAACCTCAAGTTGTTTCTAGCCTTCCATAAAATCCAACACGTGGTAAGAACGATACCATGAATAGCATTCCGCTCTGCCGACCTTCTAACTCCAACCTTGTGAATTTCGACTATATCTCTAAACGAAAAGATGAAAAACTTTGGGATTCTGCACCAAAAACTAATCTTCTCCCACACACCCAAAGCTAAAGGGCAGGCCGTGAATATGTGAGCCACCGAGTCCAGATCTTCATTGCAGAATTTACACCCATCGTCAATAAAAATCATGCCTCTTTTTTCAAGAGCTTCCACGGTTGGAACTCTATTCAGATCTGCATGCCACGCAAATATATTGCACTTCTTTGGGATCCATTTACTCCACTTCATAATGTACCGGTCACTGAAGTCGCGGCTGGACACAATAGTGTGTTTAACAGCCGCAACCGAGAACCCATTAGAGCCATTACCCAGCCAATCCCACTTGTCCGATCCAGAAGAAAGGCTGACCGAAGCCACTGACGACCTCAATGACGACCATTCAACCAACTCCTCGGTGGAGTCCGGGTCATGCCTCCAGAGCCAAAGACCTTCGCCACCTAGACGATCCAACACGCTACAGTTTTTCACGATTTCCAACTTGAAAAGAGCAGGGAATTTCTCTTTTAAAGGAACATCATCAAGCCAAGGATCTAGCCAAAAAAGAATGTTATCTCCCCTCCCCACCACTCCTTTACACAACTTCCGCAACTGAATATTGTCGAACAACGGGCGATTTATGACTGAAACAATACTACTCCACACCCCACCATAAGCTTTTTTCACGGGAAGAAAGTCCTAATCCGACTTACCGTCATGGAGCGCATTAATAACCTTAACCCACAAACTTCCTTGCTCATTTTTGTACCTCCACCCCCATTTTGCTAAAAGAGCCGTGTTAACGTCTTTAAGATGTTGGAGCCCTAAGCCATCCATGCTCACCGGCGAGGCAACCCTATCCCAAGCAACCCAATGAACCTTCTTCACCTCCGAGGTCCCTCCCCAAAGAAATTTTCTAATGAGAGCTTCCAGGTCATGAATAACCTTAACCGGGGCACGATACAAGGAAAAATAATAGCAAGGGAGGCTTTCGAGCACTGAGCGACTAAGAACGACTCTACCTCCCATCGAAAGGGGCGACGCCTTCCAAAGAGAAAGTCGTTTTTCAAACACATCGACCACCGGTTGCCAATTCGGCGTCCGATTCATATTCGATCCCACACAGAGCCCAAGGAATTTGAACGGAAACGTATCCACTTTGCAGCCTATAAAATCCGCCATCTCTGCAACTTCAACTGGCTGCACCCCGACCCCTACCAAATTCGATTTACTCAAGTTGATCCTGAGACCTGAGCACACATGAAAGCATTTCAGAATTCTAACCACATTTTGTATGTTCTCGATACACCATTCTCCCATTAAAATTGCGTCATCCGCATAAAATAAATGGGTCACGATCGGACCCCCATTCGGAAGAGAGACACCCTTGAAAATCCCCAAACTACCAGCTTTATTAATCATGCACGTAAGAGCTTCCATGACGATGACAAATAAGAACGGAGAAATAGGATCTCCCTGACGCATACCTTTATGACATTTGAACTCGAAAGTCGGTGATCCATTGACTAAAACCGAGGCCCTGGCTGAAGACAACACTCCTTTAATCCACAAACACCACTTACTAGAGAACCCCATCTGGTCTAGCACATCCAACATGAAGTTCCAGTTTATGTTATCGTACGCTTTCTCAAAGTCAATTTTGAGAAAAAAGACCTTTTTCCTAGCCTTTCTGGACCAATTCTGGATTTCATTAATGATTAGTGGTCCATCCAGGATGGAGCGACCACCAATGAAGGCGGACTGAGACGTCGCTATGATCGAATCCATCACTCTTTTGAGTCTATTCGCTAAGATTTTCGAAATCGCCTTATTAACAATACCCACCAAACTGATCGGGCGATAGTCTTTTAACCCGATGGGGTCAATCACTTTGGGAATCAAAGCAATAAAAGAAGAACCGCACCCCATATTTATTACCCCGTTAGCATAAAAATCAGCCATAATACTTACCAAATCATCTTCAAAGACGTTCCAGAAGCGCTTGATGAACCGAAAATTTATGTCGTCCGGGCCCGGAGCCTTGTCATCGCCACAATCAAACACTGCAGTTTTTATTTCTTCGCTACTGAACCGAGCATCCAGCATCGACGACTCCCCGTCCGGGATCTTTCTAATATCATCGCAGATAAGACGAGGACGACTAACCCAATCTTCCACGAACTTCGATTTAAAAAACCTATAAACCTCCTTTTTGATTAGCGAAGGTTTCGACACCCAAGAACCATTGACCTCTAACCCATGAATCGAATTAGAAGCCTTCCTGCAGTTAACCATGGCGTGAAAAAATTTGGAGTTCTCATCTCCGTCCTTTGCCCATTTTATTCTCGATCTTTGTCTTAAGTCACTGCATTTCCGCTCTTCTTCCTCCTTTAAGACTTTCTTACTTTCTATAAGGATCCACTCCTTCTTTTCGGTAAGATTCCTTCCCATCAAAATCTCTTGAATATTCTCGAGGTCCGACAAGGCAGTAGACACATTTTCCGAGTTCTTTTTCAGCATCTCGTCCCTCCAAATCTTAACATCCGCTCTGAGGATGCCCAATTTTCTCATGAGACGAATATCCGGGGGGCCATGACCCCCTGGATCCTTCATCATAGCCGAAGCCACCACATCACTAAAGCCCAGCTTATCATACCAAGAATCAAAGAGCCGGAACGGCTTAGGCCCAAAATTAGTTAATTCAGTCTTCAAAATTATCGGACAGTGATCAGATAGAAAGGACGACACCACTTCAACACTCGCATCCGGCCAAGAGTTGAAGAAACCCGAATTAACAATAAATCTGTCCAATTTGCTTTGCTTCCTTCCGTCCGACGAAGAAAACGTAAATTTTTTTCCTCTCAAATTGTACTCGATGAGCCCCGCATCGAAAATGAAACTATTAAAATTAGAAGCACAAGACATTTTAAACGTACAATTCTTCCTCTCCTCCCGATACCTAACCGCATTAAAATCACCCGTAACTACACACAAACCATCCCAAGCCGAAATCACCTGAGAGAGATCATCCCACAACATTTTTTTCTCCATTACACTCTGAGGGGCGTACACGTTAATAAAGCTCAGCGCCAAACCACTCCCTGTCAACTGACCTGTAATCTGGAGATAGTTCCTATTTTTAACCACGTTAGTCAAATGAAACACTGACAGGTCCCAGATGCATAAAAGACCCCTAGATAAACCAATAGAGTCGACACTTTCATAGCCAAAATTCCTGTTGCCCCAGAACCCCGCAACCACTTCCGCACTCACAGAGGAAGTTTTTGTCTCTTGAAAAGCCATAAAAGAGACCCCGTGCTTAGATTTCAAGTTCTTAACCCACCTTTGTTTTTCCATACCCCCGATCCCACGAACATTAAACGAAAGAAAGTTCATGATTTCACCACATTAATACCTGAAGATCCAATGATTTTACTGGCCTGCTCTACCTTCTGCCCAAACTCGACTCCCACCTGAGCACCGATATTAATGGTGGCTTCAATTTCTTTCTCCACATCATTACCTTGATTCCGATTCCCATCGTTCTGATCCTTGATAGAGCTCCCCAGATGTTGCGAATCATCCGCCGAAGACTCGGAGGAAGGAACAAGAGAGTTAAGATCCAGAGGAGTGCCGAGCCTAGACGTAAACCCCACAAATCCAAACCCTGGGACGTCGTCCTCAACCAGGCCCCTTGACCTTTTTTTGGGCCGCACATCCACCGGCGAATTGTTAACCACAAGGTGGGCTTGGGATTTCGAAGACCTTTGACCCAAAGCATATCTTCTCCTGGGCCGGCCCACTTTCTCTCCTGACCCACTTTTAAAAACCCCTGCAACCTCGGGCCCCACTCCAACCGACTTCAGCTGACACCCTTGAATATCAAAAGGCATGAATTCTCTTTCCTCATTAATATTTGCTGCGTTGCAACCTTTTTCCCCATGCACCTTGGAAATATCTGCATGGGAACTGGGAACCTCACCCGCAGGCGACTTCTCAGCTACCCCAGTACCTTCCGACGCTTGATTTTCCACAGACTCTCCATCGCCGGAAAGCTGCATATCGTCAACCGGAGAAAAATCCGATGACGGATTACCTTCCGACACAGAATCAGAGAGACGCCTAAGACAATCTGGCACCCAGACCTCGTGATCCTCCTCTACCCAGATTCTGAACGATCTATTCTTCCATTTCAAGACGACCTCGTCCTTAATCTTACTCGAATGTCCGACAAGGACCCCTACCCTTGCCATCGACAAATCCTGGTCTTCCTCGAACGACTTCGGCATGTGGAGAACCTTGCCGAACAATTCACCAACCTGACCCATAACATCAGACTCAAACAAATGCAGAGGAATCCCGCCCAACTTTAGCCATGCAACCCTTTCTAAGGGGAGAGTTTGACCCCTCCACGGGTCGAGTTTAGTGAACCACGGTTCCCAGATGTTCTTGAGCTCCAAAAACCAATTAACCGATTCCTCATCATGAAACGAGACGAGTAGAGTAGCGACATGCCGCCAAGGTATTGCACATTAGCTACTAAAATCTTGGCGATGCTGAGGAGCCTATCAATGTCAACCAGGGTTTCCAAATTTGCAGTTCTTCCCACCACCGCCAACCCATGAAGCTCCCTAAACGCCCCCACCCTGTCGGGAACCACAACAACCTTCTCTTCAGCCACATGAGCCCCATTAGAACCACTTCCATTGATGGACGTCCCCACCACATCCTTATAACTCCTAACATCTCTGACTTTGAAATTGCCCCCAACACAATTCTGACCAGCTGGCTTAAGGTTTTGAACCGAACATTCTTTCTCAACGGCTGCCCCCGAGTTCTCCACGGCAAACCTAGCCACATTAATCTTAAGCTTGAAATCTCCCATCCTGACCCCTCCAAGGTTCCTCAACAACTCCTGACTGTCCCTGACTCCAGAAAACGAAACAAACCCGAACCTACATCCTTGCTTATCTCTCTTTCTTGCGACGTACGTGCCAGAAATCGCCCCAAAGCTTTCCAGGCACCTCCTGAGATCCCAAGGAGTGCAGCCCTCGGGGAGGTTCTTGACAAACAACTTGACCTTGCTACCGAACAGATTACCCCTATCAGCCATAAGAACACACCACAAGCAGGGGAAATGACAAGCACCCCGGCCAGAACACAACTCGAGGGAGTGTTAACGGGATTTGAATCAGTCTAGCTGAACCTATACAAGATAGTCGTGACCGATATCAGACCCGCTAAGCCAACCGGAGAAGGACATCCGAACGGTACCGAGAAAAAAGACCAAGAAGACCAAAAGACAACCCGACCCCGGAGGCGAATGGAAACAGCAGCAAGGGACTTAGAATGACGGGTCAAGCCGAAACACCGACGACCCCGCACGCTAAATCCAGTCTTACTCTGATCGTCGAGCCGCAGGCGAGAGGGGAGAGAGACAAAAGAGAGAGATAGGGGAGAGTCCACAATGTAGGGTTTTATGATTAGTAGCCCCTTTGAAAATCAAACACATATGGATCTCATCCCTTAAGTTAAACGAACGAACATGAACAGAGGTTGCGTTCGTTCGTTTATGTTCATGAATGTTCGGTAATGTGTTCATTTAGGTTTGCTCAGTTTTTATAAATTTGAAACCCTGGTTATACTTTATGCTTTCCCCAATATCGTTCATTTGACCATTTCAATTTCAGTTTATGTTAAAGTTTGACAAACCTTTAAATTTTGTGTTAATCATGTTTTCGCTAACAATGTCAACTGTGTTCGGATAATTATGTTAAGTCCTTATTTATTTTTTGGTTGATTGTTCGTAATCTTTGTGAATATACGTTAGCAAAAATGTTATTCCAAAATGAATATACGTTCGTGTGTATTCATTTGTGTTCATAAATGTTATTTGTGTTCATCTATGTTCAATTATTCATGAACATTCACCTGAGTTCATTTACGTTCGATAAGTGTTCGTAAAACGTAAACGGTTTATGAACATGTTCATTTCCTTAATGAACAAATATGGACAAAAAATATTGTTCGGTAAACATTCGTGAACAGTTGATGAACAAGTTTATTCCTTAACAAACGAACATGAACAACACTTCATTCGTTCGTTTAGAGGCCCCCACGACTACCTTCCACTTAACTTTTTTCTCACAGCTATTTGACCTTGACATGCGCAGTCAAGGTTTATTATCGACAAAGCCAAGATCAAAAAGAAAAAAAAAAATTAAATAAGCGACAACACCCTCAAACAGGATGCTCGATTAATCCAAATGGTGTATGATGAAACATTAATTAACAAAGTCTTTTATAAGTTTTAAAAAGAATTTCATCAAAATAATATTTTGTCTTTTATAAGTTTTAAACAGAATTTCATCAAAATAATATTTTTAAGAAGGGGAAATACCATAAAAAACCAACATATTTTCCGTTTTTTCTCGTACAAGTTCTTCCACTTTATTTTGCACTTAAAAAACTAACATCAAAAAACCAACATCCTTTCTTTTTTATTTCATAAAAGTCCCTCCATTTTTTTCCACATAAAAAACAAACATACTTTCTTTTTTATATCATAAAATTCCCCTAACCACTTTTTATACTTAAAAAACAACATATTTCTACTCTTGTATCATACAAGTCCCGTAAATGAACTTTAACAAAAAAAATCTTGTAGTTATGATCCGATGAAATCAAGAAACACTATTTGACAAATTATCTTATACTTTTTAACGATTTTAAATGTATGCATACCATTTTATATTTTTGTTATTTTATTTTGTTTTATTTTAAGTTATGCCATCCACGCTCGTGAATTTTATTAAATTGTTTTCCGAATAATATTTATTATTATCAATTTATTCGATTTAAAATAGAAAAGAAAAAACAAACATTGCACATACTTTGATTTGTTATATATCCAATTTAAAATATTAATTAATCTCAATTCTTTTCTTACTTGATTTTAGCAAGTAAAAAAAATATTCACAATTTTGTTCAAATTTAACATTTCAAGGGACTTTTATATGCAAAAAGTTGTTTAGGGACTTTTATGGGATAAAAAGAAAGTATGTTGGTTTTTAACGTGCAAAAAAATGTCGAAAGACTTTTATGAGAAAAACAAAAAGTATGTTGGGTTTTTATGACATTTGCCCTTTTAAGAAACAAAGTTTTACAAACCAAAATAAAGTTATATAAAAGAAAATAAATAATTATAAAATATGGTTAAGTCTTTGAACATTTTTTATTAAATAAATGCTTATAAAACAAAGTCATCCCTTTGAATATATATTTTTTTCGGGTTTGACTCTCGAGGGCAGGGGCAAAAAAGAGGTTATGGGAAGATTTGGCTGGGGTGATTAGAGCCTGTCAAGGTATGATGGTTTTATTAGGCGATTTTAATGCAGTCCGTTTTCTAGAAGAACGCAGAAATTCGAGATTTAACCCGGGAATTGTGTCTGACTTTAATAGTTTTATTGACGAGATGGGCCTTCAAGAATATTGTATGCGGGAGTTAAAATTTACTTTTTTGGCAGGAAAAGGAAAGGGTCATAAGATGAGTAAGATCGATAGGTTTTTGGTGTGTCAAAACTTCTTTAATAGGTGGCCTGCGGCTTGTTTGAGGGCCTTGCAGAGAGATTTTTCGGATCATTGTCCTCTCCTTTTGACTGTGATTGACTCCAACTTTGGGCCTAAGCCCTTTAGATGGTTCAATTCATGGCTAAGTAGGGAAGGATGTGAAGGGGTGGTTGTTAAGGCGTTTGAAGATTGTGACTTTCAGGGGAATCCGGACGAGATTATTAATGCTAAATTCAGATTTCTTAGATATTGTCTTAAGCAGTGGTGGAAGGATGTCCTAAAGAAGGAAGGGGAGGAGATGAGAAGTTTGAAAGAGGATATGGAGAAAATGGAGGCCACTATGGAAGATCGGGATTTGGAGGAAGAGGAGGTGTGGGTTTGGGAGGAATGTAGAAAAGGAGTTGATTATTTAAACTTATGTCACAACCGGGATTTAAAACAAAAATCACGGGTTAGATGGGCCATAGATGGGGATGAAAATTCAACCTTCTTCCATGGGATTGTTAATGGGAGAAAGGCGGCGAATGCGATCCCGGGGTTAATGGTTAATGGTTCTTGGGTGTCGAAACCATCCTTGGTTAAAAAAGAGGTGTTCAGGCACTTTAGAAGTCATTTTGCGGATGAGTTAAAGAGAAGACCGGGAATTATTTGCGATAATATAAAAACGCTCCAAGGAAACAGTGGTGAAGAGTTGATAGCTAAGTTCTCGAGAGAGGAGATTAAGGAAGCAGTTTTTTATTGCGGTTCGGACAGAGCTCCGGGACCAGACGGTTTTAACTTCAGGTTTGTAAAATTCTTCTGGAGTTTTTTCGAAGAGGATTTTATTAATATGTTTAACCATTTTCATGAGCATGGTGTTATTAGTAGAGGTTGCAGTTCCTCTTTTATTACTTTGATCCCGAAATCTAAAACACCGGTGGGTTTAAAAGATTACAAACCCATTAATTTAGTTGGGATCATTAGTAAAGTTATATCCAAGGTTTTGGCTATACGGATTAAAAATGCCTTGGATTCGGTTATTTCGAATTCTCAGTCAGCTTTTCTTAGAGGGAGATTTATTTTGGATGGTCCTCTAGTGATTAACGAAACTACTGGGTGGCTTAAGAAGAGAGGTAAAAGGGCTTTCATGTTGAAGCTCGACTTTGAGAAGGCATATGATAATGTTAATTGGGGCTTCTTATTATCTACGTTAGAGCAGATGGGATTTCCGGATAGGTGGTGTATTTGGGTGAAAGGGATTTTAGAATCGGCCCGTTCGGCGGTCTTGGTTAATGGGTCTCCCACGTTTGAGTTTCAGTGTGAAAAAGGAGTTCGTCAAGGAGATCCATTATCTCCGTTTCTATTTCTGGTAGTAATGGAAGTCCTTAATTGCATGCTTGAGAAAGCGGTAGAATTGGGGGAGATAAAGGGGATACGACTTGATAGTCATACAAAGGCAATTTCTCACCTTTTTTATGCAGATGATGCTTTGATAGTGGGAGAGTGGTCTAAAGAGAATATGGAGAGTGTGGCTAGGGTGCTCCGGGTTTTTCACTTGTGCTCGGGTCTTAAAATTAACATTCGGAAATCCTATTTGTATGGGATTGGTTTAAATGATAGGGATGTGGAGAATATGGCCGCGGTTATTGGTTGTAGGGTGGGTACTCTTCCTTTCGATTATTTGGGGATTAGAGTTGGAGCTAATATGACTCGGGCTTGTCACTGGAGCCCGGTTATTGAAACTATTCAAAATAGGCTTTCTACATGGAAGGCGAAGACACTATCAATGGGGGGAAGGTTAACTCTTGTTAAGTCGGTATTATCGAGCCTTCCAATATACTACTTGTCCCTCTATAAGGCGCCTGTGAAGGTGTTGGAGCATATGGAGAGATTGATGAGAAACTTCTTGTGGTCAGGTTCTGATGATGTCAAAAAAGTTCACTGGGTGTCTTGGGAGGTGGTTACTACTCCCAAGAAAAAAGGGGGGTTGGGAATATCAAGATTGACGTATGTGAATTTGGCGCTTCTGGCTAAATGGGCTTGGAGATTCACCGTGGAGAGTAGTTCGATATGGAGAATAATTATCGAGGCGATTCACGGTGGGAGAGGATGTTGGTGTTTCCTTCCGGTTAAACGGTCCATTACCGGTTGTTGGAAATCCATTGTCACTTATTTGGAGTCGATCCGAGTGAAAGATAAGTCTATTCACCAATTGATTCGGGGGGTGCTTGGAAAGGGGGATAAACTGTGTTTTTGGTCTGATCAGTGGCTGGGTGATGATATTCTAAAGAAAAGATGGCCTTGTTTGTATAAACTTGATAAAAATAAAAAGTGCAAGGTTGGTGATAGAGTTTCACAAGGAAGAAATGGTTTAATGTTCTCAGGCAGGTGGTATAGAAGTCCTCGAACGGTGGAGGAGCTTTCGGAGTTGCAAGATCCGGAAAGAATGTTATCGGAAGGCAACATGGCTCGGAATTCTGATAAGTGGGTTTGGGACGATGGGGCTGCTGGGACATTAACGGTTTCTGGGTTCAAGGAGTTAATTAGAGAAGGCGTTAATGGGATGCAAGATTTACATATGATGTGGGAAGGATGGGTGCCTATTAAAGTCAATTTAATTACTTGGAGGGCTGAGCGTGACAGGTTACCAACTCGGGTTGCTTTGGCGAGGAGAAGAATTAATATCCCAGATGTTTTATGTCCTATGTGCAGTGTTGCGGATGAAGACATTAGACACCTGATGGTCGTATGCGAATTTGCTTATGGCGTATGGACCGTAATTTGCAAATGGTGTAAGTTGGATCCATTTTTCGCTTATGATTATGATGATTTGTTGATGCTTTACAAGAATGTGCATGCTGGAAAATGGAGGAAAAAGATTATTAGAGGCATTGTTATGATCACAACTTGGGTTATTTGGAATACAAGGAATGCGAAGGTCTTTCAAAACTCATCCACGAACATTATAGATGTGGTGGCGGAGGTGAAGTCGAGGTCTTTTTATGGTTGAAACATAGATCGAAGTTTAAAAGTATTGTTTGGCAGGATTGGTCATCTTATCTATTGTATATGTGTTTATAGTTTTTTGGCGGTTCTTGTTTTGAGGGCCTGCCGGTGTTAATGAAAGTTAATGTTCAAAAAAAAATTTTTTTTTTTTCAAAAATTAAGTCAAAGTTTCTATAAAAAGTGGAATCTTATATAAAAACCAGTAAAGAAAATTCTGAAATGAATGTTCTTTCAGTAGAAAAAAGTTCAAATATAAACCATAATGATAAAGATATGTTTGACCAAATAGGGAAGCTGTCACCTGTTTTGGAAGGAAACAATGTCTCTTTTCCTTTCTATAAGAAAATATGCCTTTGAAACAAATTTGTGCTTATAACTTTATAACAGTTAATTAATGATTTTTTTTGGTATTTCAAATTTGTGCTATAACTTAAAAAACATTTTTAACATATAACAAAGAATACAGTTGTGAGAGAACTGCTATAGACAAAACATGTTCGATGCATGAGTCTGTTTGGATTGGTTTAGGTCTAAAATAATAACCATAACTGAGATGTCGGTTAATGGATAACAACAACAATAACTATAACCGATCGGTTATGTTAGTTTCGGCTAATTGGTTTTGAAGTTTATAGCGAGTCATTTATGAGTCGGTTAACCATTAATCTGAGATTCTGAGCCTAGCTAAAGATAGTTCAAAATAATATAATTGTGTATAGTTTGGGCCTGAAACTCTGGGTTTAATTTTTTTTTTGACAATGGAATAAATTGTTATTATAATTTCTATTCTATATATTAGTATATTACATAACATAAAAAGATATATATAATCTATAATATTAATACCGAATATTCAAATAAAACGAAATGATATAATCTATAAATTCAAACAAACGTTCAGCCAAAACGATATAATATAACCCATAAGTTCAAACAAACGTTCAACCAAAAACTTCAAATATTGAAATTGGAGAAAAGTCCAATATCCGGCAAAGATTTTACATCATGTCGGTTGAGTTCGGTTATGACAGGTATAGAAACATTGATAGCCATAACCAACCCGTTATTTTCGGTTTTAGAGAAAAAATTAACCGAACCACATGTTTTTTATTATGTTTGGTTTTGTCAATTAATTCGGTTTTAGATCGGTTAATTTGGTTTTCTATAAACCGCTAATGAGCATAACATCGACCATTGAGCCATTGATAAACTTTTAATGATACATTCCAACTCTTTATTATTATTTTGGAGATCCATAACCATAAAAAATAATCTCTTCAGTGGATATTATATTCTTCATTTATTTGAGAGATCAATAGTTCAAAGAGAGAGTGTTTGTTGGTGCTACCAATTGTAACATTCATCATCGAACATTCTTGTATGTATTTGTAAGTTTTGTTCACTTACTTTATTAATCCCATATTAAAGAGAAGTTTGTATATGACATGAACAGTTAAATATAAATATAAATATTTTTAATACTCTTGCACTCTCATTTTTCCAATTTTTTTTTTCTCAAATTTCTGTAATTAAAAAAGAAATTTATATCCTTGTAAACAATTTTAGGAGGTCCAGCTAGAGTTCAACAGAAGTAAGATCTAATGATTATTCTGATCCAGATGCTTTTGGCCCAATGTTAACATCACAAGTTCACAAGTCACAAGCCCAAAAAAAAAAAAGACTAACCAGCCCAATGTTCGATGTCTATCAAAATTCGACATATTTCTTCTTCTTTCTTTTTAATTAATCATAACATAGAAAAAAACTTTTATGTTTCAAATAAAACAAAAACTAACAATGAAAGGTTGTAGTTACGTCTGAGATATGCATATATTCTTAGGCTATGAAGAGACATGCCACTGAATCTAAGTACGTCGTTGTTAAACAGGGTCGGTTCAACCTTTTTGGAGGTCTAAAACGAAATAAAATTTGAGGTCCTTTCCGAATAATTTAACACTTTTAAGTGACCAACTTTATACTTTTGATTTTGATTTGACATAGAGATATAGGAAGCTATTAACAAAACATACAAAAAGGAGGAGGAACATAATTGTAGTTTGTACCTATTATTTCCCTTCTCTTGATTCTAATTTTGATTCAATATTAATAAACACGGAACAACCCAACATAAGTCCTATACCATCACCACAGCCTAGAGAGGCTTGTCCCTTATAAAAACATAAAAATATAAATTGAAAAACTATGCTACAGGGACTAGAACCTCAGTCTTAGGTGGCGTTTGTTTTTGAAGAGGTAAAAGGTCTGCAGTCTGCGGACCACATCTGCAGGCATTTGTAGGAGAAGAGGTGGACCAAAGGTTTGCAGTCTGCAAGGGGAAGAGGGTTTATTTTTTTATTCTACAAAAAGATCTTCTCAACACACACAAACACACACTTTACACACACAAACCTCTTGTTCTCTCTCTACATCACCACCGCCACAACCATCTGCCTCACCAAGCACCACCGCCACCACCATCTGCCTCACCAACCTCCTTCCTCCCACACCAACCCCGTCGCAACCACCAAGCACCACCGCTACCACGAAGCCAAGCACCACCACTTCAGCCGCCGTCAACCACCTCCACCGAAACCCTAATTTCACCATCTTCAAGGGTTTCGATTTGGGGGTTTCTGAAGAGAGAGAGAGAGAGAGATCGAGGGAGGAGAGAGATCCAGAGAGAGAGAGAGAGAGAGAGATCCAGAGAGAGAGAGAGAGAGACAACGGTGGTTACTGTTCCTGTGACAACGGCGGTGATGATGATGATCGATGAAGATGTTGATGAGATGATGATGATGATGATCGATGAAGATGATGACGATGATGTTCGATGATGATGATGATGATAACAGATGATGACGGCGATTTTGATGGTGGAGGTGATTGGGGGTGTCGGGTGGAGGAGATGGGTGAATGTGGGGGTGGCGGTGGTGGCGGAGATGTGGTGGTGGAGGTGGTGGCGGGGATGTGGGGTGGATGTGGGGTGGAGGTGTGGAAGAAGAGGTGAGAAAAGGTAAAGGTATGTGCCAAGAAGACTTGGGTCAATGTCTGTGCCAAGAAGAGGTCTCGCAGACCTTTTTTAATGAAAGGTCTGTGAGAAAACAAACAAGCTGCAGACATGAAACGTCTGCGCGCGTCTGCACGCGTCTGCGCGACGCAGACATAAGTGGCCAGAAGTGCTTCTGGCCAAAAAACAAACACCACCTTAGAGGTAGCATTTTAGATTCCTTGCCACTACAATACAACAACATTAGTAAGAAATGTCATCAAATTATATATTAATATCCATATTAATTTTATATATATATGTATTTTTTCTAAATGAAGGCCTCAAAATTTTGGAGACCCAAAGCCCTTGCTTTACTTAAATGGCGCATGGGTCGGCCCTGCTGTTAAAGAAAAGAGCTAAAACTATAACTCTTCATTCTTCTTCTTTTTGTTTTTTAATCATTACATAGGAATTTTATGTTTCAAATAAAACAAAAACCAACTTTTCATAAACTATGACTTATCGTACCTGCATTTTGATATTAAATGTTCGGCTTTCAATTTTAAACAAAAAACCAACTTTTCATAAACTATGACTTATCGACCCTGCATTTTGATATTAAATGTTCGGCTTTCAATTTTAAACAAAAAACCAACTTTTCACAAACTATGACTTATCGACTCTTCATTTTGATATTAAATGTTCGACTTTCAATTTTAAACAAAAAACCAACTTTTCATAAACTATGACTTATCGTACCTGCATTTTGATATTAAATGTTCGACTTTCAATTTTAAACAAAAAACCAACTTTTCATAAACTATGACTTATCGACCCTGCATTTTGATATTAAATGTTCGGCTTTCAATTTTAAACAAAAAACCAACTTTTCACAAACTATGACTTATCGACTCTTCATTTTGATATTAAATGTTCGACTTTCAATTTTAAACAAAAAACCAACTTTTCATAAACTATGACTTATCGACCCTGCATTTTGATATTAAATGTTCGGCTTTCAATTTTACAAGAAAAGCACAAAACTTTTCTACAAATTAACTTGTGTTCAGCATGTACAAGTTCACGATACTATAAGTATATTTTATTTTATTTTTCTGAACATTTATAACTGTATTTTCAAAATTACAATTGTAAACGACTCTTTTTTCTCATCCCGTTTTGAGATATTTCAGTCAAATACGAAAGGGTGAAACAAAAAACGGAAAAAAGAATATTGGATTCACATAACTATGACACATGACATAACTCTACCTTTATTAGGTATAGAATAGATAAGACATAGTAGAAATATATAAAGTAAACATAATTATAAACCACCCTACATTAATAGGGGAAGGTTCAAATGAAAACAACTAATTATTGTGAAAACTCGAAAACTAATTAAAAAAGCCAAAAAAACATACAATTTTTTTTTATTTTTTTGCAAACCAAATTTCGCAGGTTTTTTTATATAAAAAAATTTCAAAAAAAAAAAAAATTTGTGTAGTGCACATGTGTAATACTACACATGTGTATGTGTACTACACATGTGTAATAATACTACACATGTGTATTATTACACATGTGTACTACAATTTTTTTTTTTTTTTTGAAAAAAAGTTTTTTTTATATATAAAAACCAGCGATTTTTGTAAAAAAAATTGAAAAAAAAAATTTGTGTGTTTTTTAGGCTTTTTTTAGTTAGTTTTCAAGTTTTCACAATAAAAGTGGTTTTCATTTTAACCATCCCCTTAATTAATAATGATGCAAGACATATACAACAATATATGTACAACGTATATAGTTTTGTCATATACTATTTTTTCATTGAGATACTTCAGGAGGAGAAAGTTAATTCTAACAAGTGAGGAAATTCATTCGAGTGAATTCCAATTTCATTTACCAACCAAACACGTTTTTTAATTAAAAAACAAATCTAATTCTAAATTTCATTTACCAACCAAACACGTTTTTAACTGAAAAAAAAAATAAATAACAAATCTAATTCTAGAAATTCTGCAAACCAAATGGGCCCAAGTCACCTAAGGCCATCCGTAGTCATAAAGCCCCTTGTGGGGCGTTATGCGACACGTGTCGTGCCACGTCACACAGGGGCTTTATGGGGCGTTATATCACTAGAGCCCGTAGTCATAAAGCCCCACTACGTTCTGTCTAAGCATTTTAGAACAATTAGAATGGTTAATCAATTTTTATAAAATATTTTTATAAGAGTTAGAACACCTAAAAATATTTTTATAAAATATTTCAATATTTCCCAGGTGATTTAGAAAACCAAAAAAATAAAAAACAATTACTTATACTATATATAAAAATAACATAAAATAAAAAACCAAGTTCCATTGGTTCCATAAAGTCCATTTTTTAAACATCTAACAGTCTACAGATCACATATAAATCTCAGAATCACATTAATTTACACAATCAGGTGTACAAACTTGCAGCAAACTCTTGCAGGAGGGTAACATGTTTTGTGCCTCTAAGATGATCATCCATTATACCCGCACTCGAGCACGATGAGTTACAAAGCTCACATAAAAACGGGGTGCTAACGTTTTGACCCCGTTTTTTCAACTGCAGTACATTGCCTTTGTGCTTTATAGTATTCGAATGTTGCTTTAGTTGATTAACGCTATTGAATGTCATCTGACAAATCTTGCAAACGAGCCCGATGGAACGCCTTTCTAGTGATGTGCTACTTGAACACGGCTCTTTTCTCTTTAACGTTGCATGGCTTGCGGGATGCACCTAAATGTATATTTTTAGTTATTGGTTGTTAAAAACTATATTTTATAAATAGAGTGAAGTACATGGATAGTCCCTGTGGTTTTCCAAAATTTTGGATTTGGTCCCTAGCTTTTCAAAAGTATATGGATGGTCCCTGTGGTTTGCAATTTGTAACACATTTAGTCCCCACCAACAAATCTAAAGGTTTTTGAAGGTCCAAGTTAGGGGCTAAATGTGTTACAAAATGCAAACCATAGGGACCATCCATGTACTTTCGGCAAAAGTTAGGGACTAAATGCGTTACAAAGTGCAAACCACCGGAATCATTTGTGTACTTTTGGAAAGTTAGGGACCAAATCCAAAACTTTGGAAAACCACAGGGACTGTCCGTGTACTTTACTCTTATAAATATGATGCAGAAAGAAAATAATGAAAGAACGTAAACATTGTACACGTGTTCATAGACCGTTGAAACAGACCTAACCGTCCAAATTGAAGCAGTTTGGCCAGTTTGACGGTTTGAAATATATACGATTTGGCTCACAGTTCGGTATTGACGGTTTTGCTGTTTTACGGTCCGGCTAATGGTTTGGAGCTTGGAGCATGTAACGTGAACCGAAACAACTATTTAACGTCTTTTATTCTATTTTTATTCTTGGAATATATATTATATTCATGAAGCGTCTTATATCGTTTTATACATTTTAATATAAACTAACGACTTTGAAAAAATAAAATAAAATAAAATAAAATATGGTTCAAACAGCTAAAACTGTCGGCCAGTCCAGTTTTGACCTGTACAAAAACCAACTGTTTGGCTAGTTAGCCAACCTGTCAAACGCACCCATTTTGTCACCTTTAGCATGCAAACCAACTCATACGAGTACTTAATTCAAAGGGTTCAAGATTAATTAAAGTTCATACAAAATTCTAAACGGGTCTTACCTGAGAAGGTACCAACGGATTTAAGTTAACAAGACGCCCGTTCTTCATGAGCTCAATTTTAGCCCGATATTCCATTTCTCTTTTTATAGCAAGCTCAACTGGCATTACATTACGCAGTGCAATCATCTCTTCCTCCATCTTCACTACGTGATCTATAGCATCGGATATATTATTTCATCAGATTTTAAAGTCATGCAATCAACGACAGTTGACAAATATGATAAAGATGGTTCTTTTAGTTGCTTTTTTCACATTTGTTCGGCAATGTGACAACATCTGTTAATCTCCGGACTGTATACTTCATCTATGTCAATTCATCAACTGGTTTAGAAAAAGCGCAAGGCGCTCCAAGGTGTTTTGGTCCCAAAAGCCGAGGCGCGAGACGTAGGCGTTTCGATGGGATTTGTGCTACCTTATTCACGTCTATCTGCTCTTTAACCTGTTACTACTATAGTTCTCTCACCATTTTGTGTTATTAGTAGTCTACAGCTATCATTTTTAGTACTTTGTTCCATTGATGTTTTGATACCTTATGCCGCATGTTATCTAGATAATATACTTTTCACGTCAAGATAAGATTTTCCGAGCGGGGGTTTAAGCGGGAGCAGCCTCTCTATCACCCTAGATAGGTGAATGTTTGCCCCATGCCCCCATCCTACCTTGCCAGACCCTAACATATGAGTGGGATTTTACTGTGTACGTATGTCTCATAGTTATTAAAGGCGCTAAACGCACTCAAGGTGCATAGGCCTCGCCTGGGGCCTAGGCGCAAAGCGCAAAATAAGCGAGGGCCTGAGAAAAGTTAAGCGCATAATGAAAAAAAGTTAAAATATATTATGTATTAGAAAAAGAATACTATTCTTCAAATAAAATAAACAAAATCTATGATATAAAACTATATATCCGTTTAGAACCAAAAGTTCTAAAAATATTAGTGTATTAGTGTAGAAAAGTAGTTTTCCTGACACAAAAGTAGAAATTTGGCTAGAATCTTGTCGGAATTTAGAGAATTTGGCTGGAAACTATCCGGAATGTGCGCCTGAACCATCACCTGGAGAATTAAAGCGCAATTTCTTCTACTTAAAGTGCAACTGCCTCGCCTCGCCTAAAAATGGGCCTAGGCGCAAGAGGCGATGGCTTTTAACAACTATGGTATGTCTGTTTGTTTGTAAGCCGAATTCATCTCAAACACATTAAAGTTGTCGGTGACTCGGTTGCAATATTAAGATGCTAAGACAATACGGTGTAAGAGAGGCATCAAGCGCCACGTAGCAGCCACATCAGCCACGTCAGAAGGGATGACGTGGGGTAAAAAAGCGCGGGGTGGGATGGGGCGTGGTGTGACACGTGGCTTACACTTTTAATATTTAATTTATATTCAAAAAATTAATAAAGTGTCCCCATCCAATAAACAACCACCACGTCATCATCACCAAACCCTCCATGCCGGGCAAGAACTCCCCGCCCCCTCCCCCACGCCTATGGCGGGCCGGTGTGGCAGCGTGGTTGTCTGGTTGAGCCCTCCACGCCGGCCTCCACACTACCACACCGCGTGGTCTAACAAAGCATTTCTAGTGTTAACAACTTAACAATCAAATTGGGAATTTTGTTCTTAAATCACAAAACATTTTCACTAATCTCCTTTATTGGGAACCTAAAATCAAGATTTCTTCTATATATATCCTCTAAAATCAGATTACAAATACACAATTTCACAACCAGATCATGTACCAAGTTAATCCCTTTTTAAACTTTACATAAAATTTATACACATCCTCTTCATTTGATTCGTAACCAAATCAAACAAGCACATACTATAAAAGTGTAGTTAACTAATTATAACAAACAGAGCATCAAAGCAAAGAAATTAACTTGATAAAACTTCAATTAATTGAAATTAGGGTTTTTATATATTGTTTACCTGATGGATAATTTGCAGAGTGGATGTGTCGATGAGTTTGAGATCTTCAAGGTTTTTGGTATGTGGGCTCAAATTGAAGAGTGATTTTGAAGTTGGGTATAGTGTTAGCAGAGGCAAAGGTGGCATTACAGTCGAAAGGTGTCCAAAGGACAACATCGTATGAACAATGTTTTCTTATGTTTGTTGCAACATTCGGATCGGATTTAGAAACCGGATAACGTTATTAATAATTTGATGTATGTTTTGGTGTAGATTGTAATTTTGTTGGTCGTTAAAAAAAATTTACATGGAAGTAGTAAATGAACCAACAAATGAGATTTTAAATTAATTGGTACTCGTGTTCGGTCTCCGGTCTAACCAGTTGGTTTTGTCTCGTCGTGAAAACAATACATATGAATCAAATATATATGATTTTACTTTTTTAACTTTTTTTTATCTTTAAAACTTACTTATATGAAATAGAAAAGCTTTTAGTGTCATTGTGTTAATCAAAAATAGTTTTTTAACACTCTCTTTGATATCCTAAAACAATATTTGCAAACTCTATTGTGTAATAGATATTGTTTTTTCTTTACTTTATTTGTATAATTATTTTAATAAAGTTAGCTTATGTGCAAGTTATGTGATTTTTCAATGTTAGATAGGAATATTATTGACTCACACGTTAAGACTACTGACCATATATAATGTGTAATATTATGTAAAAGTCCGAAGATTCTCCTGGTAGATAGGTTAGGAAAACGTGCTTTGGATCGTAGTTAGACAATCAAATTAGGATTGTAAACGAACCAAATGAACATGAAACCTAAAAGATCATATTTTCTTATTCATGTTCGTTGGTTAAGAAAATGAACTTGTTCGTGTTTGTAAATATTTAAAACAAAACTGACTAGACTTTGAATAACACAAACCAGCACAAATGGACCCAATTAAAAGTAGACGATAATATCCAAAGTAAAGTCTAAATACCATCTTTACCATGCATAAAAGTAAGCAACAACACGAACTTGAGTAAAACTGCAGTTAGCGGTTCTGTCAATAATTTTGATCAAAACAAACAAAGAACATAATATCATAACACAGAACATCATGTCCAATCGTCCAATAATACGTATACTGTCGAAACCAAACCATAAAGAACAAAATAATCACAAGCAAACCCAAGACTGTAAGATCCATTTCTAAAGCAAAAACATAAATACCCATTTCTTAATGTGTGAAATGGAGTTAGATAAATGATCACTTTCTGGATCATAATTCATAAGAAGCTACGTATTGTTGATTTGTTGCTGATTCTAGTGTCGTCAAGCTATTTTAGGTAATTGGATTTACTTATAGACCAAATGAGAAATCATAATAAATGTTAATACAGGCTTGGAGGTGTGGATTACACGTTGGTTTAATATTATTATATGACTTCGCTACTGAGAAACCTGTAAGGTTGTTAGGGGTGAAAGACCATGGGAGGTTCCAAGGGGGCATTATTCCGGGACAACGCCTCTAGTATGAAAATGATCTTCAAAAGTGACTGGAAATCAATAGTGAAGTTGCTACTATTTGATAGCAAGTAAGCTAATGAAGTTCGGTAGCTATTGAGTCACAAGGTCCCTACTCACTACGGTACCATCGGAACTTCCATAGTAGCACCCCTAACCATATAACCATCAACCGAAACGTTGAGATGATTCAACCATATAGATACATATAAATAAAAGGCATTTGGGCTAATTTCAAGGTCGAATTCATATCCGTTCTTAAAGAAGCTTTCTGACTTATCCGATTATTCATTTCTTTACATGCAAAATACTTTAGAAATGAGGATATAAATAACATTGTAACAAGATTGGTATAATAATCATGGGATTAAACAATGTAAGATCATCTGTAAAACACCCCCCATGAGGTGGCAGTGAAAGGGGCGTAGCACAAAAAGGGGCGTTATGGGGCACTTGGTTTGGTTATGCTGCTAACGTGCGTGAGAAGGTGTTGTTGGTGGGCCCAACCTTTTTTCACCAATCATAATTTTTCTTTCTTTTTTAATTTTAGATTTATTATCATTTTAATTTAATGGGGTTGTGGGTAGTGAAGTCATTATACACTAAAGGCGAAAAAAGTGAGTGAAACATGCCTACATGGCACTGATGTGGCAAACACTTTATGATGTGACGGTTAAAAATAATGCAACCTTTACGGATAGCCTAATGTGGATTAAAAGCTACAAGTTTAGCGATTGAGTATGAGTATGTAGTAGGTGATACTCGTGCCGATTATATGAAGCGTAAATAATCGTTCATCTAAACCAAATTCTAAAAATATTTTACTTCTATTTTTTCATTTAGCTTGGTAGTAAAGTATTTGATTTATCATATTTTGAATTTTTCAAATATAGTATATAAAAATTGTAACGTTAGGAAATGAACATGAGATTATGATTTATGAGAATCCCAATTGACGATACAAACAAAACAAGTATACCCGATACTTAATAAGCAATCAGTAATCGAGTAACAAATGTGTGTCGAGCCACCCGATACTTAATAAGCAATCAGTAATCGAGTAACAAATGTGTGTCGAGCCACGTATGAAATCAACTTTGACACTTGAATAGGTACCGACTAATATCCAATATCCGACCCAATTTTCATTCTTAAATGAATCTTGTATTAAAAACAGCAAATAAGGCCCAGTACAAAATACAAAAAGCGAATTGATAAAGATACAAAAAATAACGCCGTTGCCGGGGATCGAACCCGGGTCACCCGCGTGACAGGCGGGAATACTTACCACTATACTACAACGACTTGTTTGTTATCTTGTTTTGATTGTATTCATTAATTGCAGTCCATTTCTAATGTGTATAAACTGAAAGTCCTTACGTCACTTGAGTGATGTTATAAAAAGTTGTCAAAATAAAAATCTAATGTGTTTTGGTTATTCGTTAATTATTTAAACTGAATTTATTAAAAAAAATATAGAAAAGGAATTTTTAATCCGGAAAATTAAATATTTATGACGATTGACGATATATAACAATACATTATATTTCCACCTTTCTTGGGAAGGGACATGTTGTTGGTGTTAAATAGTTACGAGATCAACACAAATAAGTTAGCCGTCGTTCTACAAACCACTTTCCCTCTTTAGTCAATTTTCTCGTTACGAGATAGGTTTGGTTGGTTCTAGTAAGCTACTTTTTAAGCTATGTTGGAGCACTATGTATTTTCTTATAAGACGGTCACGAGCAGTAATCTCTTTTAGGTTTTGGTCCTTTCACATGAAGTGTTGTTGGCTTGAGAAAGTTATCTGACATACAACCTAAGACCGTTATGGTCCTTGGAGTATCCAAGCAGCATAAATATGATAATCAAGTTGACGTTTCTCGTTTGCAATGATATTGTAGCAGGTAAATAATCTTTGTTATAATAATAAAATGTTGTAAACAATAGAAAAGCAAATTAAAAACTTCAATCATCATGTTGTAAACTTTGTTACAGATGCTTAAAGCAGACCCACCCTTATCAAATTATGAACCTTAAGTGAGATCATAACCATCAATTTATTAGAGAATGAAAAGAAGTTGCTAATTGATAATCATTTAACAATATGTACAATTTGCGTTGGTAGTTACTACTTACGCGCAAGTGTCATATAATCTATTAGTTTGTGTGACACAGATTAAGGATGTCCATGTGGACAAGAGAGATGTTGGACCACCGATCAGTTGCAATTAGTGTTTTAAGTCTTAATTGTTAGATGTTAGTGTTATAAGTCTTAATGAGTTCCTACTTGCTAGTTGCTACAATTGTTAGTGTTTTGCAAGTTGCAAAAGGTTAATTTGTTAATGGCAGGAGAGTATACCGAATTGTTTGTGTTAAACTGCTATATATATAAATTCTGCATGATATTACAATTACCGATATCCCACCGCGATAACCTGTATTTCAAATATCGGTCCTTGACCGATATCCGATATTTTACATACCTCTTCTATGGTGGTCTGGTAGCTAGAAAGAGCAGACTGGCAGGCACCGCGTACAACTTGACATATGACCTCCTCATTGTCACGGCTAACTGGTAGTTCAAGGTGATCCCAGACCGCATTTCTAAAAATGGATTCTAGAAGAAAAGCATCGGTCCCACCAAGTGCTACTAGCCTTAAATATGGTAGCATTTTAGGCGGTAGAGGCCGGCCTAAAGTGACGTCAAAATATTAAACTTCCTTTGTGCCATTAGCTTCAGCAATATCTAGCTTATCGTCAAAAAACGGGTCGGAAGGAATCTGATATTTGTAGTGTTAACTAGTGAAATTCCCCGCGCTGTGCGGCGGGGAATTTGAACGTTATCGATTCGTTTTGTTTTTTAACCGCATAAGCATGATACCCGTTCAGTTCATTACTTACCGGTGTTTTACCCGTAAATACCGGTACCATACCGGTTGGTTATAAAAATTACAAATTTAGAAGCAGCGAAAACAATGTAAAAGTAAAAAAAGAAGAAGGAATAAATCACGGAAAATAATATTAAAAAAATAGATACTCAAACTTTTATTTAGCAGCAGTTAATAAAAAATTTTCTTTCCCATGAAGGGCTGCGAACCCGAGACACTCACTATATTTGAATGTTCATACAACAAACTAAATTGCGAAATTTTTTCTTAATAGTTTCGCGCAATAATAACTATAATATATACATAAAGCGGAAAAGGACAAAAAAGAAAAGAAACAACAAAGCAAAGAAAAACGATGGCAAAAATGTAAATTTAAATTGAGGGCAAAATCTTAATTTGGCTAAAAGGAGAAAGACAAAACTAATTGCAAAACTGTAAATTTAAGCGGGGCAAAATCGTAATTTTGAACCGAGGGCAAAATTGTAAATTTTAGATGTGGGCAAAAGCATAATTTTATTTGAACTGGGTGTAAAAACGTAATTTTGAACTGATGGAAAAATCGTAATTTTAAAGCGATGATAAAATCGTAAATTGATTGGGCCAATGAGGGAGTTCCAGCCAGTTGCCTCGCACTATGCCCCCATCTTGTGTCTGTACTCTGTACGTACACTGGGGACAAAAACATAATTTGACTGGAAAAGCGAACAAAACCGTTGAAAAAAAATGTAAATTTAAAATGAGGGAAAAATCATAATTTATATGTGAGGAAGAAAACAAAACTAATAGCAAAACTGTAAATTTCAACGGGGCAAAATCGTAGATTTAAACCGAGGGCAAAATTATAATTTTCCACTGAAGGCAAAATCATAATTTTATTTTGAACTGGAGGTAAAAACGTAATTTTAAACTGATGGCAAAATCATAATTTTAAAGCGGAACAAAATCGTAATTTGAATAGGAAAGCAAACAAAACCGATGACAAAAATGTAAATTTAAATTGAGGGCGAAATCGTAACTTACCTGAGAGGAAGAGAACAAAACTAATGGCGAAAATGTAAATTTAAACGGGGCAAAATCGTAATTTTAAACCGTGGGCAAAAGTGTAATTTTTCACTGAGGGCAAGAGCATAATTTTATTTTGAACCGGAGGTAAAAGCGTAATTTTAAATCGATGGCAAAATCGTTATTTTAAAGCGGGACAAAATCGTAAATTGGTTTGGCCCCAATTTCACAATTAAAGGCATATTTGTAATTTCGATATTTAAAATAATAGCTGAGTGAAAAAGTGTAATTTTTCATTGGGGGCAAAAGCATAATATTATTTTGAAGTGGAGGTAAAAGCGTAATTTTAAACTGATGTCAAAATGGTTATTTTAAAGGGGCATAAAATCGTAAATTGGTTTAGGCCAAATTTAATAACTAAAGGCACACTTGTAATTTCGATATTTAAAATATTATATATCTCCTGTTCATCTAACTTGCAAAATGTTATAGAGGTAATGTATATGTATTTCTGTCGGGTGTCGATTCTATAAATCCATAGTCGAGTGCCAGCTCAGCATTGCCTTTGTTCATATCGTATTGGATCAAGACCTGCAAGCAGGGGCGGACCTACAGCCATGCTTGGGTGGGCGGCCGTACCCCTTGAAAAAAAAGTTTTAGTTTTAAACGCGGGTTAAAATTTCGAGCGCCCCCCATAAAATTTTGCAATCGCACCCCTTGAACTTTGAGCTCTATCATGATGAAGAGGATGTGAAGAAAAAGAATAGGAGTTGCCAGAAAACTTGTTTTTACAGAGGGAGACTTCAGACTAGAACATAAGTTATAGAGAAGATGATGATTTTAATTAAATCTTTAATTTATTTAAATATTAGTGAATGGGTAAAGAAAGTTTCTCTGCAATGTCAGTACTAGTAGTACAAAATTTTATTCTTTTAATATTAACCATTAGACTGATATGTATGTCCACCTTAGGTACAAGCAAATAATGCACGATGCTTCAAACCAAAAAAAATTCAACCATTATCAACTACATTCAGCTCTGAAATATTATAAAATTAAGATGTTATATTGTATTTAGAGATTTTTTCTTTTCGAATCGCATGTACTTTGTAGTTTAAGTATTTTGTCTACTTTTAGAAAAACATCTTATTTCTTATTTTATTACTTATTGTTTAAATTTTAAATCAGTGAAGAAGTTATCATTCTATAGTATAATATACATATAAAAATTTAAATGTGAAGAAATTATCATTCATATATATTTTTTAACAGCGAAACTTATATTAAAAAAACGGTCCAGTAAGAAACCGGCAGAACGAGTCACAATTATAAATTGATTCAAGCAAACGACCCTCAAACGGATTCGCAATTACAAATTCTAATGACAATGTTTTTCTTCTATTATTGTATCGTATATATTTATTGTGTAGTTTATGACAATAACAATGTTTCTTTATTTATTGTATCGTATATATTTATTGTGTAGCATATGACAATAACAATGTTTCTTTATTACTGTATCAGATACTTTTTTTTATTATAAAGTAGTTAATTAATATGGATTAGAAGTTTTAAACATTGAATATATTAATACATGTGAGTTATAAGTTATGATTGACTCTAATTTTATGTGAAATCCATGTTAATAACAATCATGGTAAGAATTTTTGCTATCGAACCGACCCGACCCGACACGAATTGAACTGATTATTATATAGCAGTAGACAAATTAACGAAAAAAATTTCCGCACTCCATGAAAAAATTTCCTGGGTCCGCCACTGCCTGTAAGAGTTTGAACTCATATAAGAACTAGTAAACTGTAAAAAAAGACTTTTTAGTGAAATGAGTAAAATGTCAACTTCAAATTTGTCCAAAATCTGTATGTTTTAGGGGACAACCTATAACAACGTTAAACTTTAAGAAAAACCGAATAGTAAAATGCCATTTTTGTCCATGAGGTTTGGCCAGTTTTGCGACTTTCGTCCAAAGATTTGTTTTTTCGCATTTGGATCCAAATGTTTGAAATCTTGTCATTTTCATCCGGCTCGTTAACTCCATCCATTAGTCAGGGGTATATCGGTCATTTTTATTAACTTAAAGGGAAGTTCGGTCTTTTACATGGGTATTCGGCATTTTACCTAAAGTGAAAAAGACCGGATTGCCCTTTAAGTTAACAAAAAAACGGAAATACCCCAGACTTAGCATAGAAAAATAGATGGAGTTAACGAGCCAGATGAAAATGGCAAGATTTTAAACATTTTGGGTCCAAATGCGAAAAAACAAACCTTTGGACGAAAGTCGCAAAACTGACCAAACCTCAGGGACGAAAATAACATTTTACTCAAAACTGAAACAAATATATATATATATATATATATATATATATATATATATATATATATATATATATATATATATATATATATATATATATATATATATAGGGGGCTGCTAGAATGAAAACCACCCCGAGTTGTAAGAACCGCGAGAACCACACCATCCGAGTCGCCGTTTACCATGATTTTTTTACAACTAGATGTGTATATTATAAACACATCCGTAAAAAAAAAAATTTAAACGCCCCCCCCCGAGGGGGTAGTATTTTACACCACAAGTTTGGTGTTTTTATTTTTTTTTCACCAAACTTGTGGTGTAAAAAACTACCCCCTCGGGGGGGGGGGGGGGGAGGGGCGTTTAAATTTTTTTTTACGGATGTGTTTATAATATACACATCTAGTTGTAAAAAAATCATGGTAAACGGCGACCCGGATGGTGTGGTTCTCGCGGTTCTTACAACTCGGGGTGGTTTTCATTCTAGCGGCTCCCTATATATATATATATATATATATATATATATATATATATATAGGGGAAGGTTCAAATGAAAACCACTAGTTATTGTGAAAACTAGAAAACTAACTAAAACCCACTAAAAAGGAGGGGAGAAGACTTTTAATGAAGGAGGGGTAAAATTGGAACAAAAAATATATAACTTTTCAAACATTTCCCATTTCTCCATACGTTATCATTTTAAAACAAAAATGGCACCATAAGATCACAAATTTTCTTATCTTTCATTCAAGTATATTCGAGCATATTTTTTATGACATAAAAAAAGATTTATGGTGTCGTCTTGTTTTCAATACTATTATTATAGTAGTGCACATGTGCAATATAACATGTACTACAATGTGCATTACATGCTTAAAATTAGCTTTTTGGTTCTAGTTTAGCTTTTAGGGTTAGTTTTTTTGGAGGTTTAGGATTAGGATTAGGTTTTTGGGTGTGGGGGGAGGGGGTTTAGGTTTTTGGGGGTGGGGGTGGGGGGGGGGGGTTAGGTTTTTTTCGGGTTTATGTTTAGGGTTTAGTTTTAGGTTTTCGGGAGGGTGGGGGTTTAGTTTTTTTTTTTTTTTTTTTTTTTGGGGGGGGGGGGGGTTAGGCTTTTGGTGGGAGGGTGAATTTAGGTTTTTTTTTTTTTTTTTTTTGGGGGGGGGGGGGTTGGGGGGTTTAGGTTTTTGGGGGGTGTCGGTGGGGGGTGGGTTAAGTGGTTTAGGCTTTCTGTATTAGTGCACATGTGTAGTACAACCAAAAAAATTTTTTTTTTTTGAAACTTTTTCCATATATAAAAAGTAGCGATTTTTCTAAAAAAAGTTATAAAAAAAAATTGTATGTTTTTTTAGGTTTTTTTAGGCTTTTTTAGTTAGTTTTCGAGTTTTCACAATAAAAGTGGTTTTCATTTGAACCATCCCCTATATATTGTGTTATATATATATATATATATATTGTTAAATATTTCATTAAATTCTGATGCAGTTACAGAAGCATTCAAATGGCTCAAGAACAATTCGATAATCAAACACTCTAATATGAACCAAAGGTTCCAAGAACAATGTTCTTTTCTATTATAAATCAACCAAAAACTAATTAAAACATAAACCCTAGAACCTAATTTATAATGAATAAAAAAGAGATAAACTAGGAAATATAAATCCCTACAAAATAGGCAACTAAATAAATGGATTAAAATTCAAATTATGAGATAATCTTGCATCATACTCCCCGTCTTCGAAAAAAACTCGTCCTCGAGTTTTGTCTTCGAACCAAACCCACCTGGATCAAATGGAACATCAAGCCGATTCCCACTTGTTATTATGACCCCATTAAACAACGTAACTTTATGGGTCAACTCCCCTCGCTTAGAACCTGTACCACCCGGGTCGAATGAAGCATCAAACACTATCTCGCTCGGTATTCCTATCTTGCTCACTATTGATTTGGCTTGCCCACTTAATTTAGTTCCAGCTAGATAGCTATAGATTTACAAACCTCGTACTTCCTTGTATTTTCTTATAAAGTACCCATTAAGCTTAACATATTTTTCTTCATTTTCAACACCATGACCATTCATAAACAATTGTTGGAATACATTATTACTCCATATCTTTTCTCCATACACATATTTTAAATAATGATAATTATCTTCTGAGAACAAAAAACTATCACTATTTTGTTTCTCCAAGGACCCACAAGAAGCCACACCAGAAGCCATATGGGAGATATCATGCATGCTACATCCACATGGATCACTAATATGAATTGTCGAATTTAGAGACAGAGATACCATAACCTCAAAATCTATTCTTTTTTTTAAATCCCAAACGATTCACCTCATTATCAACATGTCTTTCACGTAAATCAATATCTTTTATTTGAACTTGAAATCCCGGATTATTTGGTTCTTTATTGAAAATCTTCGCATAGGCCTGAATGGAAAGTGGGGTTTCCAAACAACTTTTAGACGTCTCGTTGCGCACCGTGCCGTTCACCGAAGATCCATTATCAACAACCTCACATTTATGCAAAAAACTGAACATACCTGATGCAGACTCAAGATAATTAGCATCCGTTTCGTTCATCGGCTTGGTCTCTTGAATAATAGTCCCGTTAAGAACCTTTTGCACGAACATACATTCTTCCTCATCGGGTTCAATCCCATCTTCATCGAATCGAGGTTCCTCTTCCGACAAATTCATATGATAGATTGGTTCGTAGAACCGGGGGTGGGGATGGCATAAAGGATGCTCCTCTTCCTCGTTCACATCGTCCCGGACGATAGTTCCCGATTCGGTTTCCTTAACGCGCATCTCCCGTCGTAACTCAAGATCTCGGACTCTTTGGCGGAGCCGTTTGATCTCTTCAAGATCTCGGACTCGTTGTCGGAGTCGTTTGATCTCTTCAAGATCTTGGACTCGTTATCGGAGTCGTTTGATCTTTAGATCTCATGGATCAGGATAGACTCCATCGCTGCCTCGGTCGGCGGATCTACGAGTAGGAGGTCGATCTTCTCCACGAGCACGTGAATAGAAAACACTCATGTCGTTGCCTCTGTCGGCGACTCTACGAGCAAACAAGTATTCACCTTCACATCGAGCCATTTGAGAACCAAAGCTCTGATACCACCTGATGCAGTTACGGAAGCATTCAAATGGCTCAAGAACAATTCGATAATCAAACTCTCTAATATGAACCAAAGGTTCCAAGAACAATGTTCTTTTCTATTATAAATCAACCAAAAACTAACTAAAACATAAACCCTAGAACCTAATTTATAATGAATAAAAAAGAGATAAACTAGGAAATATAAATCCCTACAAAATAGGCAACTAAATAAATGGATTAAAATTCAAATTATGAGATAATCTTGCATCAAATTCATATAAAATTTAATGTTAAATATTATAAGTTATGACTCACCTGCTCACTAGCCTTAACTGGTATAGGACTTCTCAAAGAGAATATTTGTTCCCTGGAGAATAAGCCAGCCCCTTTGATTTCATATGCATAATCTTCTGTGGTTATACTGGGGCTATGATTGATCTGACATTAATGATATATACGTATCAAGAACGAAACTCATTTTAGGGTATGTAGAAGAAACCAGGGGTTTTAGAGGTTACCAAGTCGGCCAAGGGAATCAAGACAAGATTTTGGCCACGGAGTCGTGAGAATGCTCTTGATCTCAGTATCCCAAAAGCCCAGATGAAGTCTTCGAGTGTAACCGTAAAAGGGAAGAGTTGTTTGTTAGGAAGAATGACTTGATCTTGAACTTATAGAAACTCGTTCTTCACATATTCTTTGACACTCGACTCAATGTTGTGCTCAATTGGGTTCCTGTTAGAACCTCATTTTAATCAAGATTTGCATGCAAAGTATCTTGAACCAAAATATTTTACGATTTTTGCATTTCTACACAAAGCTTATCATTTTCCATTGGTTTTCTGGGTTAAATAACATGCTTGAAGAATTACCAGTTATAACTTGTCTAGTAAATGATGCCAATGTGCTATTCACTTTTCAAGATGATTTATTATGTTTAGGTCAATAGTCAATATCTAAATATCTAATATGCCTTAAACTGAATAGATTGTAAAGAATTAACATACTAGTAGGGTTGTCTTTTTTAACCGAAACCCGAGACCCAAACCGAAGTCACCCGAACCCGAAGTAGACAAAACCCGAAGAACTAGTAACCGAATAACTGTAAACCCGAACCCGAATATAGTTCTATGGATTGGTTAACGGGTTGAATAAAGGGTAAACGGTTTAACCCGAAAAAACCCGAAATAACTTTAAAACAATTAGCATATTTTCTACATATAGTCATATCTTTTAAAAGGAACTAATAATCCTTTCCTATTCTATGATGCAACCAACCATATCTTCTAAAAATTTTAAATCACTAATTCCATCTATATCTCCAATTTTTAAAAGTTTAAAATCACAATATATATCTTCAATTCAATATCCGCTGATTCTCCCTTCTCAGCGACGTACTCATCCCATCTCATTGCCATTCTTGTTCCAACTTCCAATCACTCAACTACTTTCAAGTTTGCAATCAAGGTACATTTAAATCAAATTATATTTATGTTATTCACGTTTTAATCTAGATGATTATTCAAGGTTTTAATCTTGATTATAGTTAGGTTATTCACGTTTGTGAATAAAATAGAGGTTTTGTTTTATTTCATAATTAACTTTTAAACTATTCTTGATAGCTTTTTAGTTCCAATCATTTAAGAAAAACTTGTTTAATAACTATACAGTTACATTCGAAATGATGATTGAAAAAGTAAATATAATATATAATGTATGGAATTAAACATGTTACAATTAATAATTTGTTTCTAATTAAAAGACAGGATGCATTTTACAATTTATAATCTGTATTAAATTACTATAGAAGAGTTGTTTTATAAAATTGTTTTTGTAGTGTTCGCTAATAACTAATATTGATATTTTAAATTTTAGAAGGTTGTATTTATTTGTTAACCTAGTTCATTTTCTAACCCAAAACCCGATCTAACCCAACCCATTCTAACCCAAACCATTTAACCCGAACATCGAAGAAACCGAACCTAGAAAGGTTTGGTTATCGGGTTAAATATTTAGTTTTGAAAACCCGAACCAAAAAACCCGAAACCCGATTAAAAAACCCGAAGAACACCCCTACATACTAGTAGTTTGCTATCAGTTTTTCTAAAGAGAAAAGAAATAACATTGTATCCAGCGGCTCTGATATGTTGTCCTACCTATTATGTTTCACCTGCATGACAGAGTTGTAATCTACAACATAGTGTTCTGTTATGTTGTATTAACTTTATAAGCGAATGTGAGTAGGGTTGTTCTTACAGCATTGAAACCAAGAAAGTCGTCCAGTTTGAGGTTTAGAAGGTTTGTTTCACAGTTCTTTTAGACTATTCAATGGTTTATTGGTTCTCCCCGACAATATTCATAAGATATCTTAATTATTTTACAATAAGTCAGTTCAAACTGCCAAAACCGAAAAGTCAACCTGCCCAATTCAGCCAACCCCCCAACTCGGCCAATTTGGTTTGCCATATTCCTGAAACTATAGTTATGGTTCCACCTAGAACATCATCAAAACTGACCGAACCGGACTGTAAACACCCAAGATTATAGATTATGAGGCAGAAAGCGGACAAAGATCTCGGGGTTATCTATTTTCACACTCTAAACATAGTCAATATTGTGATTAATAATATGTTTCCTAATTAACCTCAAGCAAATTCAATGTTCATCAACAAAAAAAACTGGTTGATTCAAACCATATCCAATCAAATCCCATCTTTAAATTCAAATGCATCATAATTTAAACTTAAACTGGATGATTCAAACCATAATTTAAATTTTTGTGTTTTCCCGCTCAAATGCAACTTCCTTTAGTATTGGGTCATGCGGACCCATTTTTTGTTATTTGGGTCAAGAAAATGCTTTGGTATATAAATGTTATAACCCGGCTGAACACAATTTCATTCTCCTCCTCATAGGGTTTCTTTTTTCTGTCATACGTTTCTTTCTTCGCCATCCCTAATTGAGACGCCACGGTTCATCTGAACAATCCAGGGTTTCCAAGATTCTACACGCGTAATTCTCTTCTCCATCCCTAATCGCCGCCTGAAAATCTTCAACATCAAGGTTAGATTACGACTTCTTTCTATTAATCATGTTGATTTTCTAAGTCTTCAACATTCAATCTTGATTTTTATTTTTTACTTTATTATTTTTTGGATTTGTATTCGTTAGTAACTAGGGTTTCTTCATCTTCAATCGATTATCTTTTTTGATAATTAAATGTCGTCATCACCAAGGTATGAATCCCTTATTTATCTATTACTAGATTATTGCCCACATGACACGCGGTTTCACATATGAAAATAATTTTAATTTCTTGATTTAAAATCGTTACCAATACATTGGAAGAAACACATATAAAATAATTCAAAGTTCAGTAATCCTTGTAGACCAATTAGTTGTCTTATTTGTAACATTTCCGTCTTTATCTAGTATAAGTAATTTGAAACGAGCTCTTTTTTTTACTCTAGATAATGCAACATATAGTTGACCATGTGAGAAAACGAAATATTTAAGATACAATCCAACCCTTGGTAGAGACTGTCCCTAGCAGTTTGATACATTGATCTTTTTGTTGAACTCTGATATTATTTCTAAATTATTAGATATCTTTGTAATTCCATAAACTTAATAATGATTTGTTAAAGTTATTTCATTATCAAAGTTATTTCATCAATATAATGAAGAGCCTACTAAGAGAGCTATTGTTGATGAACACGATTGGATCGGAAACAATCAATCAATCCTTTCAATAATATTTCTTTCAATGAACTTTAATATAAGAGAATTTAATAACATTATAAAGGAGCAAAAAGTAAAAAGGTTTACTTGGATTCAAAAGTATTCGCATCACCTTGTTCATCGAAAAATACATATAATTCGCATCAATAAAATGAATGATATTTGAATACTATAAAATACGTGTAAATATGATAATAAAAATAATTGGTACAAAATCAAAAATTATACCAGCTTCATTTGCATAAGAGTGGCGTGATTCTCACAATCAGTCTCTTCGGACTTTGGTACTAAATCAACATCACCACAAGAAGCGGTGGCCACGGTTTGATCGTTTAACTGTTTGTGAACCAATTCCTTCTCATCATCGTGCATTTCTGAAGATCACAAACAAGTTGGATCTTCATTAATTTCTATGATCTCAGGTTTGACACATGTAGCAGCTGCATCAAGCGAACCCATAGTGTTTCTAATCAGAATATCATCATGAAGACACTTGTTTTCCTCTAGTGGACCTCTGCTATTAGGTTTCAGATCTATAGCATCTTCTTCAGCCCAACAGGTCTTAGCTTAGGTTGCATATTCACCGACCCTGTATTATTTGTTGCCCAGAATGATCTTTGATCTCTAGATCGCAAATGATAAACGTAACTTTATTGAATACTGAAATTTGAATACAATGGAATGATTTTACAAATGAATTCTGATCCCTATTTGTAGTTTCTAATGGATGCGAGTGAATGGACGCGTCTCTTCATGAACTGGTGTGTCTCTAGATTGTGTGGATGAGAATGAATCATGAAGAGGTGTGTCCATAAGCCAAAAAGTCGTGTCCCCTTCCTTTCCTTGTGGCTGTCGAAATCAAGAGGTGCCTCCCAAGGGATTTCGCAACCCTTGGGATGGTGGTTATCAACTTCTTGTTTGCCACTTTCAGTCCCTGAACTTTATAATCGCCATGTAACCGCCATATAACTATCTTTTAACTAATAACTAATAAACCCTTGCACTTTGGATGTGTAGACATTAAGGATTTCATTCACCCCTAAATCTTGAACATCCTTGAGTTGTTGCAGATCTTGAACTCCGAGCAGTTCTCGCATTGTAGCAAACTTGACCCTTGCTAGTGCCTTTGTAAGTATGTTTGCCCGCTGTAGTTCTCCACTTACGTGTTCCACATTGATGTCCTCGTTCTCAACGCATTCTCTTATGAAGTGATAGTGTGTATCAATGTGCTTGCTTCTTCCATGAAAGACTGGATTCCTCATGAGTGCTATTGTAGAAACATTATCCACCCTGAGTGTTATCTTCTCTTCCTTCCAGCCTGTAATTTCACTTAACAATCTTTTAAGCCATAGTGCTTGGCATGCTACTGTAGTGGCTGCCATGAATTCAGATTCACACGATGATAATGCCACTGTCTGTTGCTTCTGTGTACACCAGGTTATAGGTGATTCTCCAAAGTAGAATACCATACCAGTTGTTCCTTTTCCTTTGTCTGTATTAACTCCAAAACTGCTATCACTATAACATGTGATCTTACATCCTCCTTGCTTCTTGTAGATGATTCCATGTTCTTTAGTTCCTTTGATATAACGTAGTATTTGCTTCACTGCTTTCAAGTGTTGCTCCTTTGGTTCTTGCATAAATCTACTAAGCAGACTGACTGGGTAACATAGATCTGGCCTTGTATGCAATAAGTACCTGAGAGAACCTATCAGGCTTCTGTAATGCGTTGTATCTACTGGATCTCCTTCTCCAGTCTTCGTTAATTGTGTTCCTGGATTCATGGGAATCTTTGTGTCATTGCAGGTTAACATATCAGCGTCTTTGAGTATCTTGTTGATATAGCCTGTCTGCTTGATGGCTATCTCACCCCCTGCTTGAATGACTTCTATTCCCAAATAATATGCTAGCAATCCTAGATCACTCATTTCAAACTTGTTCTTCATCTGAGATTTGAAAACATCTATCTCCTTCCTTGATGTTCCAGTGACTATCAAATCATCAACATAGACTCCAACTATTAGCGTAGAAGTCTCACTCGTCCTTGTATAGATTGCATTCTCTAAAGTGCACTTCTTGAAGTTAAGTGACTTTAGGGTTTGATCTAACTTCATATTCCAAGCTCTTGGTGCTTGTCTCAATCCATACAGTTCTTTTGATAGTCTATAAACCTTTCTTTCATCTCCTGGCTTTACAAATCCTTCTGGTTGTGATACATAGACCTCCTCCTTGAGATCTCCGTGTAAGAATGCAGACTTCAGGTCTAAATGATGTACCTCCCAACCTTGATATGCTGCTAAAGCCAACATTAGTCGAACTGTCTCTATGCGTGCTACTGGTGCAAAGACTTCGTCAAAGTCTATTCCGTGTTGCTGAACATATCCTTTTGCAACCAGCCTTGCTTTGTGTCTGACCACGTTTCCGTTTGCATCTTTCTTAGTCTTGAATACACACTTTAAACCTATTGCTTTGTGATCTCTTGGCAACTCTGTCAATTTCCAAGTGTTATTCTTGTTTATCGAGTCTAACTCGGCCTTCATTGCTTCAATCCATTTTCTGTCACTAGATGCTTGATGTGTGTAAAATGCAACATATAAATTACATCAAATGAGGCATACAACTAACCCTTTTTAAGTACTAATGTTGGAAAAAGAGTGCTTTTGTCTTCCTTTTGTATTTTCAGGATTAAATGAGCTCAAATTCACAAAAGAAGCAAAAAGGCAGCTAAATCTAACATAAATATAAGAAAAGGAACACAAGTGGATTGCCCGACCCCTCAACGACATCCTCCCAAGCAAAATAGAGAAGACAGAAGACTGAACACGCCCCGTGCTCAGCCAGCACGGGGCCGTGCCCAAGAAGCAGCAGAAAAGACAAACCTATAGAAGCTTCTATTGCCCACCACGGGGCCGTGTCCAGCGGACACGGGGGCGTGGAGAAAGTACAGCAGGCGCATTAATTGTAATTGCGAATTACAATTAATGAAGAGAGAGAGTGTCAAACAGGCACGGGGGCGTGTTCAGCGGACACGGGGCCGTGCCCAGCCTTCTGTTCAGCCTATAAATAGGAGTGCTTGGCTTCATTTCAACTCATCCCTTGGCACACCACCTCTCTCACACTTCATCCACCACCCACCACCATCACAACACCATCATCCACCACCATCATCCATTGTCCATCATAGAGTGTGTGAGTCGTCTCGGGATCCAAGATTGATCATAAGAGTTCTTGACAATCAAGGCCATGTTTGCCTAAGTCTCTTACATCACTTGGTGAAGACAAGTGTTTAGTATAATACTTTTGATTTTTAATCTTTTGCACTTTTTATTTGGTTTTGTATTAATGACTTTAATAACTAGTTACTTATGTTGAAGGTGATCTTTCCTTATCATTTGTCCGTGGTGTCTTGGCATTATTTTACTGTCTATATAAAATAAAAGATTTTCACCATTCATATCTCCACGGTCTATATGGAGGTATGTTGGCTACCTGGTCGGGGGTTAAGGGAACGGTTTGGTAAGGGTCTTGCCCTTGTTCAGCGTTTAGAGGTCCTGCAAGGGACCTGGGTCAAATTTAGTAGGATCTCCTTCAATGCCCATAGGTATTGGATGGCGGGGATCCAAACTCTTTGACCCCCTCATAAGTTAACTACTATTAATACTATAACCTGGCTATTTAGGACTGTATCCCTGCTGACTCAGACTACTTAGTCGAGGGTAACGTCACCGCCAAAAGCGGGGCCTACCATAATTTCCATTAATAACTTAATTCATTATCTTCCTATAATCCAACCCTTTAGGATTGTATCCTTGCTGACTCAAACTAATGGGTTGAGGGTAACGTCACCTTCAAAAGAGGGGCCTACTACAATAACTAAGATAATCTCTTAAACAAGTGCAAAAGTGCGAAAATAATCAAAGGTTATACTAGTACACGAGTCGGATCCAAGTGATTCATCTTGTCTATCTGTTTTTATTTTTATTTTATTTTTCAGCATTTAGTTTGTTTTTATTTTCTTGGTTTAAAAACCTTTTCTAACTTTTTGATTTGATTAGACGTTGAGGATAAACCGGTACTAAAAGCTCTTGTGTCCTTGGACGACCTCGGTATCTTACCAACACTATACTACGTCCACGATGGGTGCACTTGCCCATATGTATGTTTAGTGTTAGTAAATATCGTGTTTTATAAATTTAAAACTTGGCTAAAAGTGTAAAAAGGGCTTAAAATATACATTAAAAATATATTACACTACATGCACATGAAGTTTTTGGCGCCGCTGCCGGGGACACAAGGATTTTAAGAAAGCTTAAAATCAACGGCCAAATCAGTTTTTCAAAACCTTTTTAAAACGCGCGCAATTTTTTCTGCATTTTAGATTAGTTTGCATTTACAGTAGCCTGAACACGGGGCCGTGCTCACTGAACACGCCCCCGTGCTGCATATTTTTAGTTAGATACCAGATACAGAGTCTGAACACGGGGCCGTGCTCACTGAACACGCCCCCGTGCTCAACGTGACCAGTAACTTTAATTAAAACGCCCAGATACAGATCCTGAACACGGGGTCGTGTTTACCAGACACGGGGCCGTGTCCAGCTTCTGTTTCCGTCTTTATTTTTGTTTTCTGGTCCCGAGACTCAGTTGTGGTCTGTTGAGTGATTCTTATGGATCAATACTCAGGAGGCTATAACTACACCTATGAGGAGGATGATTATATGAGAGACTATTGAACTAATTGTGGAAACACGCACTCGGTACAATATTGTAACTTGTTCCAACCATCCGCTTCATACAACCATTATGAGGAGCCCAGGTACAAGCCATCAACTTCATACACATCCTATGAAGACCAAAGGTATGAACCTCCTCCCTCATACTCATATTTTGATGAACCAAGGTATGAGCCTTCATACTCATACTTTGAACATTCAAGATATGAGCCACCACCTTCATACACTTATTATGAGGAACCATGGCGTGAACAATCCACCTCATATGAGTACTATGAAGAACAAAGTTTCGACCCTTATCCATCATAAGCTTATAATGAAGAACAATGGTGTGAACCATCTACTTCATATGAGTACTATGAGGAGCCAAGGATCGAACAACCGGATTCAAGCTTCGAGGATCCCAATTCTTTTTCTCTCACCGAAGTGACCAATAAGATATTAGAACACATTAAAACTATCGAACGTTGCATAAAAGAATCTCGCGTAAGGGAAGAGGAGTCCCGCGCAAGAGAAGAGTTAAATTGTAATAATAACGTAGAGATAGTTGAAAATGTAAAAATGGAAGAACAAGAAGGTGAAAAACTGACACATGAGTTAAACAACGAAAGGGGTGAGGTTGATAACGTTAAATTACAAGAGGAGTCTAATTTAGAAGAAATTAATCTCTTGTCACCTACTTTCGAAAATCATTGTTTAGTAACCCCTCATGCTAAGTTTTTAAAAGAGCTAAACACTAGTACTAAAATTGAAGAAATGGTAAGTGTTAAGTTAACTAATGATCAAACCTCGCTAATAAAAGAAGATCCTTTTGAAATTAACATTACACCGGTTCCATGTTTCTTTCAAAATTCATTTATTAGTAATATCACCATTGATAAAGATCTTTGTGTTAACATAATGCCTAACTACATTTTTGAAAAGTTAAATATTAGTGAATTCGCTCCACTTCAAATACCCATTTTTCTATTCGATCGAAAGGTAATAAAATCACTCGGTGTAGTTGAGGATGTCTTGGTTCAAACAAATCAAATGGTTATTCCAACCGACTTTGTCATCCTCGATGACGCTCCTTTAGTCTTAGGAAAACCTTTTGTGAAAACTCATGAAGCTTTGAAAAACCGGAAATTCAACAATCTACCTCTTCAATTAGGGGCATTCAAAAGGAGCATAGATCTTGAGCGTTCAATGAAATATCCTTTTGGCAACAATGACCCCCTAATTGAAGATGAAGATGAACCACCCGATACAATTGAAGAAGATGACCACTTTGTTGAAGAAGAGATCGCCATAGAACAAACCTTTAAGGTTCTTGATCTAGATGAGCCGCAAAATAAGGTGTCTCCTAAAGACCCACCCATTGAGCTCAAAGAACTTCCTAAAGGTTTGGAATATGCTTTTCTAGACAAAGATGGTAATTTACCTGTAATTATTTCGTCTAAATTAAGTAACATAGAAAAAGAGAAATTAGTTAATCTTCTTAAAAAACACAAAAATGTGATCGCTTGGAAGCTTTTAGATATTAAAGGATGATGTGTGTAAAATACAACATATAAATCACATCAATTAAGGCATAAAACTAACCCTTTTTAAGTACTAATGTTGGAAAAAGAGTGTTTTTGTCTTCCTTTTGTATTTTCAGGATGAAATAAGCTCAAATTCACAAAAGAAGCAAAAAGACAACTAATTCTAGCATAAATACAAGAAAAGGAATAAAAGTAGACTGCCCGGACCCTCAACGGCATCCTCCAAAGCAAAGAAGAGAAAACAGAAGCCTGAACACGCCCCGTGCTCAGCCAGCACGGGGCCGTGCCCAAGAAGCAGCATAAAAGACAAACTTGTAGAAGCTTCCGTTGCCCACCACGGGGCCGTGTCCAGTGAGCACGGGGGCGTGGTGAAAGTACAGCAGGCGCATTAATTGTAACTGCGAATTACAATTAATGAGGAGAGAGAGTGTCAGACGGGCACGGGGGCATGTCCAGCGGACACGGGGCCGTGCCCAGCCTTCTGTTCAGCCTATAAATAGGGGTGCTTGGTTTCATTCCATCTCATCCCTTGGCACACCACCTCTCTCACACTTCATCCACCACCCACCACCACCATAACACCATCATCCACCACCATCATCCATTGTCCATCGTAGAGTGTGTGAGTCGTCTCGGGATCCAAGATTGATCGTAAGAGTTCTTGACAATCAAGGCCATGTTTGCCTAAGTCTCTTACATCACTTGGTGAAGACAAGTGTTTAGTATAATACTTTTTATTTTTAATCTTTTGCACTTTTTATTTGGTTTTGTATTAATGACTTTAACTAGTTGCTTATGTTGAAGGTGATCTTTCCTTATCGTTTGTCCGTGGTGTCTTGGCATTATTTTACTGTCTATATAAAATAAAAGATTTTCACCATTCATATCTCCACGGTCTATATGGGGGTATGTTGGCTACCTGGTCGGGGGTTAAGGGAACGGTTTGGTAAGGGTCTTGCCCTTGTTCAGCGTTTAGAGGTCCTGCTTGGAACCTGGGTCAAATTTAGTAGGATCTCCTTCAATGCCCATAGGTATTGGATGGCGGGGATCCAAACTCTTTGACCCCCTCATAAGTTAACTACTATTAATACTATAACCCGGCTATTTAGGACTGTATCCCTGCTGACTCAGACTACTTAGCCGAGGGTAACGTCACCGCCAAAAGCGGGGCCTACCATAATTTGCATTAATAACTTAATTCACTATCTTCCAATAATCCGACCCTTTAGGATTGTATCCTTGCTGACTCAAACTACTGGGTTGAGGGTAACGTCGCCTTCAAAAGAGGGGCCTACTACAATAACTAAGATAATCTCTTAAACAAGTGCAAAAGTGCGAAAATAATCAAAGGTTATACTAATACACGAGTCGGATCCAAGTGATTCATCTTGTCTATCTGTTTTTATTTTTATTTTATTTTTCAGCATTTAGTTAGTTTTTATTTTCTTAGTTTAAAAACATTTTTCTCACTTTTTGATTTGATTAGACGTTGAGGATAAACCGGTATTAAAAGCTCTTGTGTCCTTGGACGACCTCGGTATCTTACCAACACTATACTACGTCCACGATGGGTGCACTTGCCCATATGTGTGTTTAGTGTTAGTAAATATCGTGTTTTATAAATTTAAAACTTGGCTAAAGGTGTAAAAAGGGCTTTATTATACATTAAAAATATATTACACTACACACACATCAAGTTTTTGGCGCCGCTGCCGGGGACACAAGGATTTTAAGAAAGTTAGGAATCAACGGCCTAATCATATTTTTATTTTTCTTTTTAATTTTTAGGATTTTTCTTAGTTTTTCAGCTTCTGCAGAGCTCAGCACGGGCCGTGCCCGCTGAACACGCCCCCGTGCTCAATCATTGGAACTGGCAATCCTGCTTTAAGTCAGACAGTAAGCTGAACACGGGGCCGTGTCCACTCAACACGCCCCCGTGCCCAAGATTCTCTTACTGAAAACAGAACCGTTAGATCCCGGCGGTTGGTAATTTCTGACACAAACATGAGTGATAGTAATTCTTTTTACTTTCGGAACTCTTATGGTACGTGGTGTCGATTATGTGGAGGCGAACATGAAGAATTAAAATGTTATTTTCTAAATTATAGGCCCCACTATATAGACCCACCGATTCCTTATAACCTTAAGAGGGGCGAAAGTAAAAATAAGCACTATCTCTCCCTCAAATGCGCCCAGCCAGATATTCTAGGGGAAATGCTCCTTGACGAGTTATTTCAACTAGAAGAACTAATTCTAAATTGGTCAAAAGAACTTAGGAAGGATTTTATTGATCTGCCCCAAGACGATGACCATGAGGAAATGTTGGAACCGCATTCCGACAACCTCGTTGCTCCCGAAAATACCTTCATACCTAGAAAAGACTTGGACGATAGTCGTCCCTGTGCCGATTGTGCCGTGAAGGACTCTCCATCGACTTCGTTCGATGCATACATAGACCTGAGCGATTCGGCATACACATTCTTTAACGAGAGCCCGGGAAAGGGTTGGACTTGTCCACCTAGAATGAAAATAGGAATTACCCTCACCGATAACCTCTTGCGTTCTCGCCTTAGTATAGGACAATTAAGGTATCTTAGGCACTTTGGGGTTGTCCCAACCAATCAAGAGCCACCCGATAACAGATAAGTTCCATAAAAAACTAGACAACTTCATAAAAATATAGAAACCACTCGACACGGGGCTGTGTCCAGCCAACACGCCCCCGTGTTCACCAAAAGATTCCCTTCTGATCAGAACGTCAGAATACGGACAAACTGTGTCAGAATTTTACCTGCACACGGGGCCGTGTCCAGCGAACACGGGGCCGTGTCCAGAAGGCTGTCGTTTTCTATAAATACAGCCAAGAATTCTGCACATTTGGACCAACTTGGGACAGAGATTTGAAGGAATCTTCTCTCAAACAATCCTAGGTAAGTCTAAAAGAAGGTTCCAACAACCCATCTTGTCCTTTCCTCTTCTAGCCATTTCCTTCTTTTTCATCTTTCTCCAAGAACTACCATCAAAAGTTTGAATTCTTCAACCTTTGTGGTAGGAAACAATGAGTTTTGTTCATGGAATCTTGGTAAAAACATGTTGTGTAACATTGTTTAAAGTTATTGATGTCCAAAAAGCCTACATAAATTCAGAAAATAACTTAAAAACCCAAGATTCCTTGCTTCAAAATTCTACAGAAAGATGAACACGGGGCCGTGCTCAATGAGCACGGGGCCGTGTCCAGATACTGTTTCATCACATAAACTGTTTTTCGGTTTATTTTTTTTTAGAATGGCGAGTGAAAATAGCGAAACATCATCCGTTCATTCATCAAACAGTCGAAGGGGAAGAAGGCCCTCCGTTGAAGCTACGCTTGTGCACTATGTGATAGCATTAAGGGAAGCTCTCGACGAAATTACGTCAGTAGAGGAGGTCCTGATTGACCGTATTAACGATCTTACGGTGGGACTCGAAAGTAGCTTCCAAGAAATTAACCTCTTGCACCAGAGGTTAAATATTCTTGTAGCACCCCCGATGGAACCAATCCATCCACAACAAGACTGGAACTTGGCACTCGGGATTAACAACCCTACCGGGTGGGAAGACTTTCCCGCGGAACCTCCCATGGAACACCCACAAGAAATTCCAGCGGAAATCGAAACTCCTCAAACTAATGCAAATGAGCCCTCTTTTCTCCTTACAAGGGAGGTGCAGGAGTGGCTCGCCGACATGTGAGGAGGACCACGCCCGAAAGAAGGAGTTTCTAAAAGCCTTATCTAACCAAGATTAGTAGCTTCTTGGAAATTTTGCTAATTAAAATAAAACATAGGGCTAGAACTCCATGGTTTAATATTTATGTATTTTCATCTTTAGTTTTATGTAATGTCTCTCTATGTTTGCAATGATATGATGGTTTATAAGATTGATGGTTATTGATGAATAAAACACACTTATGGTGGTAATGGATGAAAAAGGGAACGAGAAAAATGGCCCCATGCACAAGGAACAGAGCAACCCGACACAAATCTCCATCACAGAAGGCTCAACACGGGCCGTGCCCAACCAACACGGCCCCGTACTGAGCCACCTGCAGAAAAACGACCAGTTCAGGTAACTGGACACGGGCCGTGTTCAACAGACACGCCCCCGTGTCCAGGCTTCTGTCTCATTTCTTTAATTTCTGTTACTGGCACCTGACCACGGGGCCGTGCCCGGTCACCACGGGGCCGTGTCCAGACTGCCAGTAACATAAATCTTTGCTCTTTAACACCACGTCACACATCCAATCAACCTAAAAATTTATTTTTGGGACACATTGAGGACAATGTGTAATTTAAGTGTGGGGGGGAAGCTAACACTTTGAAATTTTGCAAGTCCTAACAACAAGCCTTACACAAAACTCTATTGGAACCGCTAAACACCCCAAATTTTTTCAAAAATCCTTTTCATTTTTACTTGTCTAAAGCTTAAGTTGGGAATCACAAGTTTAATAAGGTTATATTTTTATGAAATTTACAACCGAAAGCATCGTGATAACAAGAACCAACATAAGAAAATTACGAAACGGCATAACAAGTCTAGTTAAAATTCGATTATATATATTTGATCACATTAAAAACCCATTCCCACAAAAGTGAGTTTTGAGCCTTTATTGAGCATACAAATTTACATCTTTAGACTAAATGCTCATTTTTCGTTTCTTGTGTGAATAGCCGCTTGGTTCTTACAACTCTAGAACTTGCCACGACGATACATTCCCGGTCCTTACCAACTTAAACCCAAGTAAGTAAGTGATGGAGGCATTAGGACTAACCATTTTTCTTTCTACACCATTATTTTTCAATTTTTTTTACCACCTACCCAAAAAATCCCCCTAGTTAACCCCTTTGAGCCTAAACCTTTCATTTCATTACCCTAAAACCCTTTTTACCCACCAAAAACCTTTTTATTTTTCACCCCTTATTTTAGTAACAAAGCTCGGTTTTTCGGAAGCTCGTTCTTTTATGTGACTATATAAAATATATATATATATATATATATATGATGAAGTTAAAAACAAACAAAGCTATACAAACAAAAGCTTGTTTGGAGAAATACTTCAAAATAAAAAGTCACTAAAAACAAAATGTGTTACGAAAACCGACGCTTTTTACGCTTTTCGCCCTTTTACTAACCACTAACCCAACCACCCACCTTTAACCCAAGCCTAACCCTTCACCCAAAAAGTCCTCTTGATATTTACAAAGGTATAAATTTAAAAAGGAGGAGGATTGATTGCTTGGCAAGCCTATGGAAGGCGTGAGTTCCGTGCCGCTCTCGAGTGATTCACTAAAAATACACCTACGGCCGAGTGTTGAGTGATTTATTCCGTGAGGTATGTGAGCTTGTATATAAATGGAATTTTAAAAAGGCATGTTATGCCCAAATAAGTAATTTATCCTATGAGACATTCTCAATAAATCATAACGAATAGGATTGTGAATAAATAAAAATAAAACCTAAAAAGATCTTGGATTCCCGACACTCTATGACAAGCCAAAAACTTTCTCTTCTACCTATTCCATTTGGGAGTGTAAGCCACATTTTAAAGAGTTTTGCTTGAGGACAAGCAAAAGTTTAAGTGTGGGGGTATTTGATGTGTGTAAAATATAACATATAAATCACATCAATTAAGGCATAAAACTAACCCTTTTTAAGTACTAATGTTGGAAAAAGAGTGTTTTTGTCTTCCTTTTGTATTTTCAGGATGAAATGAGCTCAAATTCACAAAAGAAGCAAAAAGACAACTAATTCTAGCATAAATACAAGAAAAGGAATAAAAGTAGACTGCCCGGACCCTCAACGGCATCCTCCAAAGCAAAGAAGAGAAAACAGAAGCTTGAACACGCCCCGTGCTCAGCCAGCACGGGGCCGTGCCCAAGAAGCAGCATAAAAGACAAACTTGTAGAAGCTTCCATTGCCCACCACGGGGCCGTGTCCAGTGAGCACGGGGGCGTGGTGAAAGTACAGCAGGCGCATTAATTGTAATTGCGAATTACAATTAATGAGGAGAGAGAGTGTCAGACGGGCACGGGGGCGTGTCCAGCGGACACGGGGCCGTGCCCAGCCTTCTGTTCAGCCTATAAATAGGGGTGCTTGGTTTCATTCCATCTCATCCCTTGGCACACCACCTCTCTCACACTTCATCCACCACCCACCACCACCATAACACCATCATCCACCACCATCATCCATTGTCCATCGTAGAGTGTGTGAGTCGTCTCGGGATCCAAGATTGATCGTAAGAGTTCTTGACAATCAAGGCCATGTTTGCCTAAGTCTCTTACACCACTTGGTGAAGACAAGTGTTCAGTATAATACTTTTTATTTTTAATCTTTTGCACTTTTTATTTGGTTTTGTATTAATGACTTTAATAACTAGTTGCTTATGTTGAAGGTGATCTTTCCTTATCGTTTGTCCGTGGTGTCTTGGCATTATTTTACTGTCTATATAAAATAAAAGATTTTCACCATTCATATCTCCACGGTCTATATGGAGGTATGTTGGCTACCTGGTCGGGGGTTAAGGGAACGGTTTGGTAAGGGTCTTGCCCTTGTTCAGCGTTTAGAGGTCCTGCTTGGGACCTGGGTCAAATTTAGTAGGATCTCCTTCAATGCCCATAGGTATTGGATGGCGGGGATCCAAACTCTTTGACCCCCTCATAAGTTAACTACTATTAATACTATAACCCGGCTATTTAGGACTGTATCCCTGCTGACTCAGACTACTTAGTCGAGGGTAACGTCACCGCCAAAAGCGGGGCCTACCATAATTTGCATTAATAACTTAATTCACTATCTTCCAATAATCCGACCCTTTAGGATTGTATCCTTGCTGACTCAAACTACTGGGTTGAGGGTAACGTCGCCTTCAAAAGAGGGGCCTACTACAATAACTAAGATAATCTCTTAAACAAGTGCAAAAGTGCAAAAATAATCAAAGGTTATACTAATACACGAGTCGGATCCAAGTGATTCATCTTGTCTATCTGTTTTTATTTTTATTTTATTTTTCAGCATTTAGTTAGTTTTTATTTTCTTAGTTTAAAAACATTTTTCTCACTTTTTGATTTGATTAGACGTTGAGGATAAACCGGTATTAAAAGCTCTTGTGTCCTTGGACGACCTCGGTATCTTACCAACACTATACTACGTCCACGATGGGTGCACTTGCCCATATGTGTGTTTAGTGTTAGTAAATATCGTGTTTTATAAATTTAAAACTTGGCTAAAGGTGTAAAAAGGGCTTAATTATACATTAAAAATATATTACACTACACACGCATCAAAGGAATAAGTCCTTCCATGTGCACGCACAAAATTCTAATGAATGATGACTACAAAACAGTAATTCACCCACAACGAAGAGTAAATCCCTATGTACAAGAAGTGGTTAAAAATGAAGTCATCAAGCTACTTGACGCCGGACAAATCTGTCCTATCTCCGATAGCCCATGGGTGAGTCCTGTCCAAGTAGTCCCAAAGAAAGGAGGTATGACGGTAATAACTAATGAGAAAAATGAATTAATACCAACAAGAACCGTCATAGGATGGAGAGTTTGTATAGACTATAGACGATTAAATGAAGCAACAAGGAAAGACCACTTTCCTTTGCCCTTCATTGATCAAATGTTAGAACGACTATCCGGTCATAAATTTTATTGTTTCTTGGATGGTTTTTAAGGTTACTTTCAAATACAGATAGCACCTGAAGACCAGGAGAAAACAACTTTCACATGCCCCTACGGAACTTTCGCCTATCGACGCATGCCATTCGGTCTATATAATGCACCTGCAACATTCCAACGTTGTATGGTAGCCATTTTCCATGATATGATAGAAAAGACAATGGAAGTCTTCATGGACGACTTTTCTATCTTTGGAGACTCATATGACCAATGCCTCGATAACCTCGAACGAATGCTATCCCGATGTGAGGAAACTAACCTCGCCCTTAACTGGGAAAAATGCCATTTCATGGTAATAGAGGGAATAGTACTCGGTCACAAAATCTCAAGCGAAGGTATGGAAGTTGATCGAGCAAAAATAGAAACTATTTCTCGATTGCCTCCACCAACCTCCGTTAGAGCAATCAGAAGTTTCTTAGGGCATGCCGGATTTTATAGAAGGTTTATCAAGGACTTTTCAAAAATTTCAAGACCTCTAACAAAATTACTTGAAAAAGATGCACCTTTCATCTTTGACAAGGAATGCAATCAAGCATTTCTAACCCTCAAGGAAATGCTAGTCAATGCACCTATCATGATAGCGCCAGATTGGAAATTTCCTTTCGAAATCATGTGTGATGCAAGTGACTTTGCCGTTGGAGCAGTCTTGGGACAAAGAAAAGAAAAGCATTTCCACCCAATTTATTACGCTAGTAAAACGCTTAACGATGCACAAGAAAATTACACAACTACAGAAAAAGAATTACTAGCTGTGGTGTTTGCTTTTGATAAATTCCGTTCTTACCTTGTTCTTTCTAAAACTGTAGTCTATACAGATCATGCAGCTATCAGATACCTCTTCAAGAAACAAGACGCAAAACCCTGTTTGATCAGATGGATTCTACTCCTCCAAGAGTTCGACATTGAAATCAAAGATAAAAGAGGAGCAGAAAACACTGCTGCAGATCATCTTTTTGGAGGCGACCAGGGACGAGCAGATTAACAAAAAATTTCCCACGGAGTCCTTGGAAATGATGGAGAGTAGACAAGAACCATGGTATGCCGACTACGCTAATTATCTAGCTAGCGGTATAGTCACCAAAGGATGGCCGCATCACCAAAGGAAGAAATTCTTTGCTGATGTAAAGCATTACTTTTGGGAAGACCCTTATCTTTTCAAAATGTGTGACGACCAACTCATCCGAAGATGCGTCCATGGTAATGAAGCACGAAGAATTCTCCGTCATTGTCATGAAAGTCCATACGGAGGACATCATGGTGCCGCTAGTACCGCACGAAAGGTATTTGATTCAGGATTTTATTGGCCAACCATTTACAAAGATGCACAAGATCTTGTAAAGACATGTGACGCTTGCCAAAGATCAGGTAATATTTCTTCCAAAAACGAAATGCCTCAAAACGGCATTCTCGTTTGTGAAATTTTTGATGTGTGGGGACTCGATTTCATGGGACCTTTCCCACCGTCAAAAGGAAATAAATATATACTTGTGGCAGTAGATTACTTGTCTAAATGGGCAGAGGCCGAAGCTCTTCCAACAAACGATGGAAGAGTAGTGGTAAAATTTCTGAAAAAATTATTCTCTCGTTTTGGAACACCAAAAGCTTTGATAAGTGATAGAGGTACCCATTTTTGCAATCATCAACTCGAAAAAATATTAACAAGGTATGGGGTCTATCACCGGGTCTCAACATCATATCACCCTCAAACAAATGGGCAAGCCGAAGTGACTAACCGAGGTTTAAAACGAATACTTGAAAAAACCGTAGGTTTAAATAAAAAGGAATGGGCTGATAAATTAGACGATGCTTTATGGGCTTTTCGAACTGCTTATAAAACCACTATAGGCACAACCCCATATAAGCTCGTCTATGGAAAAAGTTGTCACTTGCCGGTAGAAATAGCTCACAGAGCCTACTGGGTAATAAAAAACGTAAACTTAGACTTAGAAACTGCAGGTAAAAATCGATTCTGTCAAATGAATGAATTAGACGAATTAAGGAACTATGCATACTCTAACTCCGAAATTTATAAGGAAAGAATGAAAAATTTACATGATAGATATATTAAGTCTAATGAATTTCGGGTAGGAGATCAAGTTCTGTTGTTTAATTCACGACTTCGATTATTTCCGGGTAAACTAAAATCTAGGTGGTCAGGACCTTTTTCCGTCACCCATGTCTTTCCTCACGGTGCAGTAGAAATTAAAGCTCGAAATGGTATACCATTTAAAGTCAATGGCCAACGGCTAAAACTCTATCGAGGATTCATTGAGGATGAAGAGGAGGAGATCTCACTTCAAACGGTTGGCGAATGAAAAGCATCCACATCATACCCGACATGTTACGAAGAAGCGAGTATACATCAAAAACCGGTAAGTCTTCTAACCATTTTTCGGAAAAATAGGGGCCTACACACGAGCACAAAAAAAAAATTTAAAACTTTTGCTCGGCACGAGGCCGTGTCCGCTGGACACGGGGCCGTGTCGAGGCAACTGTCGGGATAAAACCCTCTTTTCATAACAGTTACCTCATTCCACACGCCCCGTTTTGCCGAAAACGCTCTGGTTCAAGGCGATTTTCCGCAGATTTTCGACGTTACCTCCACGTTTAACAACATCAAGGTATGATTCTATCATCATTAGTAGTTAGATTAGTTACTTGCATGTAGTTAAACATCAAAAATTTGGGGGAAAATCTAGGGTTCTTCAAGTTCATCCGGATCGAACTTCAAATTTTTGATGAAATCTGTTAGTATTAGTTTAAATTAGTATTATGGAAAGTAAATACACTTGTATTGTTGATAGATTTGTCCAATTTCTCACCAAAACTTCAAACCCTTGTTTTTGAACCGAAAAAGATGAAATTGGAAGGGTAAACGGGTTGTTTTGGGAAAAACGACACTTAGGGTTTCATTTTCGGGGGAAACCGCACATACTTGGCCAAAAATTTCCAGATTTTCGGGACCGGGACGAAAAATGAATTTTTTGGGTTACAGACGTCTGGACACGGGGCCGTGCCCGCTGAATACGGGACCGTGTCCAGCCCGCTGTTTGCAGTTTCTTTAAAAATCTCATTGTTTCGTGCTAACTTTTGGTGTGTTCTTTCAGATGGCAAAGTTCACAAGGTTCAATGCAAGTGAGCTCGATGCTAGGGCGAGATACGAAATACTTCAAACAAGACCCGAGGGGTACCCCAGGCGAGCATGCACGGACCTGTTAACCTTGGTAAACCAGCTGGACCGATTCAACAACATCGTTACGGGACCACTAGCAGTTGCATTGAACACTCGGCTTCGGTCGGTGCATCAATGCACCATGGAGTTCTACAGTACTTTCACCTTCACTTCAAGGTGTGACCCGTTCGACAATGAAGGGGTTGCATTTCGGTGTGGCGGGACAAAGTACTCGATCTCTATGGCACAGTTTGGAGCTATAATAGGACTGTACGAGGAAGAGGAATCGGGAAACGAGGAAAATACCGGGGGATTACGAGACTTGGATGAAAATGAACGTCAAGCCGCATGGGCTCAAATCGGTGAAGGAATCTACAACCCTAGCAACACCAAGAGTACTAAGCTGAGGGATCCGCTCTATCGCTACATTCACAGGCTCCTCACATACTCTCTTAACCAACGTCACGACAGTAGTGGCGTTGTAGGGTTGAAAGATTTGGTTGTCCTTCACTGTATCCACAACCGGAAGCCTCTCGATGTTCCATATCTCCTGTTACGCAACATGCATCTCAACCGCCTTGCTCGCGCTCCAACACCTATCTTCTTCGGAGGGTGGGTGTACCGTCTTTTCAAGCATTTCACGTGAATTCCGAGGTCCTTTGAAAGAAGCCCATGGTCGGGACGAGTTGACTACCACATTTGCCGAGCCATGAACTTACTTTATGAGGCGGAAGACGGGTCGGTGAGCTTCCAAAGGACGCAAGGCCATGCATGGAACCCACAGGAGGCCCTAGTTCTTCACGCACCACCTCCCCACTACCGGTATCAACCCCATGGTGATCCGGGTCAATCCTCCTCACAAGGAGGCGGTTTTCCTAACTTTCAAAGCTTACATGATCTTTTGCAGGAAAACCTCATGTGTACCAGGAACACCTACAACCTCGCCAACAACACATACCACCGGGTTGGAGCTGTGGAACGCAACATCAACGATATACAAGACGATATCAGCAGCATCCGGGAGTATATGGCGGGGCATGGGGATGGAGGTGATGATAGCGATGAAGACATGGAGCAGGGGGTTTGAAGGAGCGGGAGCGGGTTGATGGCGAGCCCACAGGTTTAAGTCCCTTTATCTATCGAACAATTTTTGGCCTGCGTGCCAAGTGTTGCACAATTTACTTTCCTTGACTACTTTTATTTTCCGTCTTATTTTTCTTTTACTTTATGCTTGAGACAATTAACTATGGTAATGTAGGATGTTTGTGTTGCTTGGTGTGGTATTAAATGATGAAACAGGTACAAACCAAGGCTTGCAGTGCTAAGCCTTAGCACTCATAAGGCCAGGATGGAAAAACCGGGGGAAGAAACCTGTTTTTCAGGCTTACAGACTGTCCACACGGGGACGTGTCCAGCCAACACGCCCCCGTGCTCACCTCCCAGACCTGCTGTTTGGTTACTGTTCTGCAGATTTTTGTCAGACACGGGGCCGTGCCTAACCTACACACCCCCGTGTTCACCTTCTGTAAGTTTTCGTTACTGGCAGTTCACCACGGGGTCGTGTCCAGCGGACACGGGGCCGTGTCCAGACTGCCAGTAACATAAATTTTTGCTTTTAACACCATATTACACATCTAATCAACCTAAAAATTTACTTTTGGGACACATTGAGGACAATGTGTAATTTAAGTGTGGGGGGAAGCTAAAACCTTGAAATTTTGCAAGTCCTAATAACAAGCCTTACACAAAACTCTATTGGAACCGCTAAACACCCCAAATTTTTTTATTTTTTCAAAAATTTTCATTTTTTTTACTTGTCTAAAGTTTAAGTTAGGAATCCTAAGATTAATAAGGTTATATTTTTACAAATTTACAACCGAGAGCGTCGTGATAACAAGAACCAACATAAGAAAATTATGAAACGGCATGTCAAGCTTGAGTTAAAATTTGATTATATATACTTGATCACATAGAAAAACCCATTCCCACAAAAAGTGAGTTTTGAGCCTTTATTGAGCATACAAATTTACATCTTTAGACTAAATGCTCATTTTTCGTTTCTTGTTGAATAGCCGCTTGGTTCTTACGACTCTAGAACTTGCCACGACGATTCATTCCCGGTCCTTACCAACTTAAACCCAAGTAAGTAAATGATGGAGGCATTAGGACTAACCCTTTTTTCTTTTAAAACCATTATTTTTAATTTTCTTTTCACCCACCTAAAAACTCCACCTAGTTAACCCCTTTGAGCCTAAACTTTTCATTTCTTCACCCTAAAAACCCTTTTACCCACCAAAACCCTTTTTATTTTTACCCTTTATTTTAGTAACAAGCTCGGTTTTCGTGTGACGAAAAAAAAAATGATGAAGTTTGAAATAAACAAACAAAGCTCTTAAAACAAAAAAAGCTTGTTTGAAGAAATACTTCATAAAAAAAATAAAAAGTCACTAAAACAAAATGTTTTACGAAAACCGACGCTTTTTACGCTTTTCACCCTTTTCTACTATCCACTAACCCGTTCACCCACCTTTAGCCCAAGCCTTTACCCAAAAAGTCCTCTTGATATTTACAAAGGTAACAAGTTAAAAAGGAGGAGGATTGATTGCTTGGCAAGCTTATGGTAGGAATAAGTTCCATGCCGCTCTCGAGTGATTCACTAAAATACACCTTCGGCCGAGTGTGAGTGATTTCTCCGGTGAGGTATGTGAACTTGTATATAAATGGATTTTAAAAAAGGCATGTTATGCCCAAATAAATAATTTATCATATGAAACGTTCTAAATAAATCATAACGAATAGGATTGTAAATAAATAAAAATAAAGCCCGAAAAGATCTTGGATTCCCGACACTCTATGACAAGCCAAAACCTTCTCTTCTACTCATTCCGTTTGGGAGTGTAAGCCACATATTAAAGAGTTTTGCTTGAGGACAAGCAAAAGTTCAAGTGTGGGGGTATTTGATGTGTGTAAAATGCAATGATGTGGAAAAAGTAGTTCAACTAAATAAACTAAATTACCCTAAATTAAGACTCAAGTAATAAAAAATCTAGACTCTTTAACCTGACTAAACTACTCACCGGCAAGTGTACCGGTCGACTCTAGCACAGAAAAGTAAGTCCGAATGTCGAACCCACAAGGACTCTAATGAATTACGTTAACGACTAAACTTAGACTAGACACTGACACGACTAAACAAATATTGTGTTGGGGGGGGGGGTTTACTAAAATCCTAAAATTGTGATTAAATTGGAATTAGACTAAGACACGAATGAAAACTAGGGTTTTACTTCAGATGAGATTAAGGACTACCTAGACTTGAATCCAGTTTACCTATGAATGGACTTCTAATGGTTTTATTGTTGTATGGAGCCGGGATCGTTAAATACTAAACCTTAAGGTATTTCAATGCTAAGACTTCCCGACCCTTCTCAGGAAGAAACCTAGGAAACCCTACAAGGCTGTTATGATTACCGACTGTTAGATTTCCTCTCAGTCCTCTAACGACTCTAAAAGTGCCCTAATATGACTATCTACCTCTCAGCGCGACAATCTAAGGCAATTCTAGGTTCTAACTTGGTTTACTAGACACAAATGCAATTAGGGAACTAACGTCGACTTCTCTCAAAATCTATTTTAGCTATATACTGCACCGCGACCTAATAACTAACTCGAGCCTCTCAGCGACAAGTTAAGCAGAATATTTACTTCTAATTATATTTTAATTACTGTTTCTAAGGCTATCGGCCAATTTACCCAAAGATCACCCGAACCGGCAAGGATGCAAATAATCAACACAGATCTATTATGTGAAAGACATCCACCAAAATCTATGTGAAACAGTAAACAATCCAAAATCAAAAGTAAATACGCACACGCACCAAATCAGAAAATCTAGAACACGTTACTTTCAAAGTCAACCCATAATCAATAATAAAAACCGTTAAAAGATCCAAACATAAATTAAACCATCATCAAATCTAGGTAGTATCTAAAATTTAGCCAAGAATCATGATGTTCAAATCAAACAAAACAAGTTCAAAACAAGAATTCATTGTAGAGTATTGAAAACGCGAAAATAAGGAACACCGGGAGATAAAACCCGAAAGATCTTCACTCTCACGATCCAAGCTTCAACCGGATGATTCCCGTTAGGCAAAATACTTCAGAATGCTCAAAATCACCTCCGAAATTCGTCCTAGGGTTTCTTGATTCGTAATCAGAGTTCTATTCAGTTTCTTGGAAATCAAAACATCAAAACCCTAATTTTCCCGGACATAGTACCCGTCGCGTGACGTCTAGGGGGGGGTCGCGTGACGCGGCGCCTCCCTAGCTGATTTTTATTATTTATTATTCTAATCTGATTTCCAGCCTTCCCGACGCGCGTACAAATCCCTATTTTCTTCCAAACTGCTCGGTTTTACTCGTTTTTCAACACTTTAAGCTACGGGACCTGAAATCAAAGCTTAACGTCAGCAGTATCGCAGTTCTAACCTAAACTAGACTCTAAACGACTGAAAACTGACCGAAATATACACTATAAACATATGTACTTTGCAGTACATCAAACATCCCCACACTTACTCTTTTTTCGTCCCCGAAAAAGAATTATGCAACGGAATCAGAGATAAATATTCACTTGGGTCGAAAATTATAGGTATAATCATGGTTGTAAAAGTCCCGACTAGGCTCCGAGTACTCCCCGAGTACTCGCTACAAGGTAGGTTGCCGAGGCACGAGTACTCTTCTCCCAGGCCAATTACTCCCCGAGTACTCCCGAATACTCCCGAGTACCTCCCGAGTACTCCCGAATCCGACTAGGGAGCGCCTAGCGACTTTTGCAACCATGGGTATAATTAATTAAAACCAAGGCTTGCGTTAGCTGCGATTGCAAATATACTTTATCCACTTTAAACCCGAATCCAATCCTAAACCCTTATCATGTGATTTTAATTTAAGTGCGGTCAATCCACCTAGGGTCTCACACTAGAATCAACAGTCCACCTACTCCCACCTCAAGCTTATAGGACTAAAAGAACGATCATTTGACCAATTCCCAACCGTCTTATATCAAAACCAAGAGAGTTTACAATCAAACTTTTTTTTTCTCATTTTTTTTCTCGCTTTTTTTTTCTTTCGTGAGACTAGACGGTGCTTTCCCTAGCCAAGAGGCAATCCGGCTGTAGAGTCGCTATCCCCAACCACAGATTACTTAGGTTTCGGTACTTATTTATTTATTCTCTTTTTTTTAGCACGGTCGATTTCACACACCCTAGAGGTAATTCGGCTGTAGAGTCGCTATCCCCAACCACAAACTACATAGGAATGCATTACTTTCATTTAGTTTCTAGCCCACTTTTTATTCTATTTTTTTATGATAAAAAACTCTAACGGTTTTAACTTATAACGGTGCCCCTTATACTATTATTGGCGGTTTTAGTTTCCCATATCTCCCAGGCGAAAACCCACTAGCGGACCGACAATTAAGGTATATTAGCTCAAAGGGACTTAAAACCAAACCCGGGCCTATCCACATATCCCTAACTAGACGCAAGCTCGATTTATTTAAATCTCATATTATTATTCTTCGAACCCAAGCAAAAATTTTTCTTTTCTATCATTTTCCGTTCAAAAATGCAAACTTCTTTTTATTTCGAAAGACATTTTCTGATTTTTCAATTTTTTTTGGATTTTTTTATATTTTTTAATTTTTTTTTTGTATTTTTTTATAATAAAGATTCGATTATTTACATGTATTCCCATCCCCACACTTAGAGATTGCATTGTCCCTAATGCAAGAACAAAAACACGACTCGACACTACCTAACTACTACTAAATAACGACCTAAATAAAAACTAGACGACGAAATAAAATAAAAATACAACAACAACAAGAAGGAAAACGACTTAACTGAATATGTGAGACTGTCAAAGTGCCAGTCGTTTCCACATAGGCCCTCCAATACCGAACGTGCTCAGCAAATAATACCAAACTCTCTCTCACACGAACAGAAAGCGGCTCCACATCATCAACCTAACATAAGTACCATACCAAGCATACTTCTACAAACGTTTATCATAGCATCATCCGAAGTTCAAACAGAAAATAAAAATATGTCCTACGAGTACAACCATATCAAACTACTGAAACAGCATAAATAAAATAAAACATGAAAGGATATATATGCTGTTGCAGTCTGCTACATCACTCCTCCTCAGAATCCTCCTCCATCTGCTGGGTTCCCGAACCGCCAGCCTGCTGCCAACCAAACTGACCACTATACGCATAACCACTCTGACCCCTCACTGGTCATACCCCGGATACTGACCATAAACATACGGGGTCTGCTGCTCGCCTCCATAAACTGGTGGAGGTAATAATCCTGCAAAGGGTGGAGGAATCGGAGCATCTAGTGACATACCCGACATCATGTACCTGAGCATGTCGTCCTGTCGGTGGTGGCTCTGCATGGTCCACTGGTGGTCAACCCGTATCCTGCTCTCAATCTGATCAAACCTCTGCTGCGTGTAGTCAAAACAACCTCAGGAGTGAAACGACTCGGGTCTTGGCAGTCTAACTGGCTGCTGTGGAGGAATCTCACGCCTCTGTCGAGGTGCCGGCTGTCGTGGCGGAGGAGCACCAACCTCGAAGTTCCACTCTGGCGGATCCGAGTGTGTAAGAATACCTGCCAACTGTAGGTTCGCAACATCCCAACGAACCGTTGGCATACCCACATTCATCTGCTCAATCTTGTACTTTGTAAGGGCCCGAATATTCTGTGCCAACCGAGCTATATAAGGCCCAAGATCCATAGCAGCCCGTTTACCTCCCCGACGAGGCCTATTGAACGACCACGCAAAGAAACTAGCCAAGTTCCAGTTTTGCTTTTCAACCATGCACATCAACGCGAAAATATCCAACCAATTCGCCTTGTTTTCCCCCGACTTCCTCGCTACAACTGTCGTCGCCAACATCTTCAAAATATACCTGTATATAGGATCACGAACCGATGTGATAAGGTTCATACGCGAGAACGGTTGAGACGCAATTGTATCCCAAAATCTTTCCAAATCCACCGAATTCAATCACTTCGGCCGAGGGTGATTGTACACACCCCTTAACCCATTCACAAATTCATCCATCTCCACTTCTTCCGGTGTGTAAAAACCCAGAGCTACTCCAAACTGAGCCATATTCATTTCATAAAGATTTCTACCCAATGAAAACGATACCGCATCCATTTCAGCAAAAGTACCCTCTTTGTGACAGAAGGTACAATGGAACTCAATTATAAGTTCGGTATACTACGGCCCGTCACATGCATCCATAGCCATCCTCAATCTCGGCCCTAACAATTCTGCCACCCGCTCACTTGCTCCCATACTTTGTAACCATTCCCAATCCATAACACGATGCTCCAATGTCTGAGTTACAACATACATTTTGAGCTTTACCCTCTCCTCGGTACCCTCTTCAAAATCCAATACCGGATGATCAACCAACCTCTCAATCCGGGCATACACTCTCCTGTCATTCCCGCGATACTTGATCCTCCTTTTCCTTGGGTTTGACGACGAACCTGCACCTGACATGATCTGCAAAACAAGAAAGATTTGACAAGAGAAACAATGCAGATTGTTAGTACTCACAAGCTATTTTTGGTGTTTTTAATTTTTTAATTTTTTTTATGAAATAGCCGTATAGCATTTCATTCGCGGCTAATTTCGAAAACATGGGTTACCGTTTACAAAAGCTTAAGTTACACATCATTCTACCCGAATGGAGATTGAGTACGGGCAAAAAGTTGTGAACTTGTACATGCATATAAGTAAACCCGACACTAGACTCAAACTACTACTCTAAAGACACTACTAAACTCAATAACTCAAACGACCTACGACTCAATGTACACTATCTCCTCCCGGCACTTTAATTGTCCTCAATTAAGCGTAAGTGCCAAAATATCCCCACACTTGAGGTGAAAACACGTGAGAGTTTGACAATTTAAACCTTGACACAACTTTGGTGGCAACAAAATCTGTTTAGAAAACTAGTTTCATTTGCAAAAATCAGTTCAAAAACTTATTTTTTTAGCAAGAATTCATAGTTATACCCAAACAAACCTGTAAAACTCAAACGTGTTGTCTAGTTGTCCAAACATACCCCTCATGTCTCAAACAACCTCAAGCAAACCAACCCGAACCATCCGCAGACCCGATTTGTATGTAAATATCCCAAACATAACCACCCGCATACCACTAACACGACAAAAAGCTCAAAAATCCCAACTTTATGACCCTACACAAACCCTAAAACCAAGACATAACTGACCCGACACTAAAACAAAGCAATAAAGTTACCTACTAGTGAGAAATCACAGAAAACATACCTTGGAATCGGATTGAACAAGGAAAATGAAGTGTTGAACTTTTTGTGCACGAATTTGTCCAAAAACATGAAAATGGAGCGCGAATTCGGGTGAAATTGATGGTTAAGATTGTGGGGAATGTGATTGTGGTGATTTAGGAAGAAGAATGGAGAGATTTGGTGAAGAAATGAGTAAGTTATGGTGATTTTAGTTCAATTCGCGTTTTAGGGTTTGGAAAAGGGGAAAAAGAAGCAAATGCAGCGACAGGTTCAAAATAAACGATTTGAAAAGGGTCACCAGGGCGTCGCGTGACGCGTAGGAGGTCATGTGGGGGCCTCGCGTAGCGCGGCGGGTATGAAATTAATTGATTTTGAACCGTTGACCCTCGCGTGACGCGAGGGTCCTTAGCGTCGCGCGAGGCATCGTTTTTCACAGAAGGTTTCGTGAAAAAATTTGTTCCATGCCTTAGAAAAATTTCCTAACTTTTCCCAAACCATCCAAAACCCTCAAAAATTGTTCTAAGTGTCCAAGACACTTACCTGGGACCTCTTTTCTCAAGCTTTCTCCGTTTCGTAGCGGTGATGAAACCTGCAAAATTCTCAACGACACAAAACAAACACCGAAAAACTACAAAAAATACGAAAAAAATAAGAAATTTACAAACGGTACATACTCTACACGCGAAGCTTTTCGCGCTCACTGATCGGTGAAGGTAGGTGGGTCCTCTAGAGGAATTTCTTCCTCTTCGGTGGTGTCAATAGGACCTCCCAAGTAGTGTTTCAATCTATGACCATTTACCTTCCATACACCTTTGTCGACTTCATCATATAATTCAACCGTGCCGTATGGAAACACTTCTTTCACCACATACGGGCCATTCCATCTCGATTTCAATTTCCCTGCTATTAATTTCAAACGTGAATTGAACAAAAGCACTTTATCACCTACCTTAAACTCTTTCAAACCTCGCAACCGCCTATCATGCAATGCCTTGGTTTTCTCCTTGATACTCCATGATCGTTCATAGGCGGCATCCCTCAATGCTTCCAACTCATGAATTTGGAAGAACCTCCTTCTTGCAGCTTCGGTAAGGTCAAGGTTTACGGTTTTTAATGCCCACAACGCCCTATGCTCTAGCTCTACCGGAAGATGGCAAGCTTTGCCATACACGATCATAAAGGGTGTTGTTCCTAACGGTGTCTTATAGGCGGTACGGAATGCCCACAAAGCGTCGTCGAGCTTTTCCGACCAATCCTTTCTACTTTTTCCTACCGTTTTCTCTAAGATTCTCTTCACCCCTCGGTTAGCATTCTCTACTTGGCCACTAGTTTGCGGGTGGTATGCGGTAGAAAGACGGTGAGTGACACCGTAGCGTGCAAGTGCTTTTTCCATGGCGGAATTGCAAAAATGCATGCCACGGTCACTTATGATAGCTTTAGGGACTCCGAAACGCGTGAATAGCTTCTTAAGGAATCTCACCACCACTCGAGCATCATTGGTGGGCAAAGCTTGAGCTTCGACCCACTTTGAAACGTAATCAATGGCCACGAGGATGTACCTATTCCTACTTGAAGATGCAAAAGGTCCCATGAAATTAATGCCCCATACGTCAAAGATTTCCAAGACTTGGATGGGATTTTGAGGCATTTCATCCTTGGATGAGATGTTGCCGGTACGTTGGCAACGGTCACAAGTCCTAACAAACTCTACGGCATCCTTAACTACCGTTGGCCAATAAAACCCACTATCAAATACCTTTTGTGCCGTCACATTCGCTCCGTGATGGCCTCCCGTTAAACCCTCGTGCACATGTCTAAGGATGTCTAAACCATCCTCCTTTGAAACACATCTCCTAAGCACTCTATCTCCACCTATCCTAAATAGGTATGGGTCGTCCCAAATATACTTCCTAGCCTCCCTAAGAAGCTTTTTCTTTTGTTGGTAGGACATACCCCTCACAAGATCTCCGGTCGCTAAATAATTTGCCAAGTCCGAGAACCATGGCAAACCCTCTGCCTCGGCACTAACAAAATCTATGGTTTCGTGGGGAAAAGTGTCTCCTATGGAATCCTCACGCACCTCTTCTCTCTTTGGATCCTCTAAACGTGACAAGTGGTCGGCGGCCACGTTTTCCGCTCCCTTTTTATCCTTAATTTCTATGTCGAACTCGGAGAGCAAAAGAATCCATCTAATAAGACGTGGCTTTGCGTCTTTCTTTTGAAACAGAAATCGCAAAGCGGAATGGTCGGTGAACACGGTGGTTTTGGAAAGCACGAGATATGAGCGAAACTTATCAAACGCAAACACTATGGCTAAGAGTTCCTTTTCCGTTGTGGTATAGATCTCTTGAGCATCGTTCAGAGTTTTGCTCGCGTAGTAAATTGGATGAAAGTGCTTATCGACTATTTGTCCTAAGACTGCACCTACGGCATAATCGCTTGCGTCACACATGAGCTCAAAAGGTAAGCTCCAATTGGGCGAAACAAGTATCGGGGCACTCACAAGTTTTTCCTTCAAGAAGTCGAACGCCTTGATGCACTCCTCGTCGAAGACGAAAGGTACATCCTTCTCTAAAAGCCTAGTCATCGGGCGTATGATTTTGGAAAAATCTTTTATAAACCGCCTATAAAAACCCGCATGACCTAGGAAGCTCCTAACAGACTTGACACTAGTAGGTGGAGGCAATCTACTTATGGTATCTATCTTGGCCCGATCCACCTCTATACCCTCTCTCGACACCTTGTGTCCTAAAACTATCCCCTCCGTCACCATAAAGTGACACTTCTCCCAATTCAACATAAGATTTGTCTCTATGCACCTCTTAAGCATCCTATCAAGATTTAAAAGACATTGTTCAAAATTGGTGCCATAAACTGAGAAGTCTTCCATGAAAACCTCCATGGAAGTCTCAAGCATGTCTTGGAATATAGCGACCATGCATCTTTGGAAAGTCGCCGGAGCGTTGCATAACCCGAAAGGCATGCGGCGATACGCATAAGTGCCGTAAGGGCATGTGAACGTCGTTTTATCTTGATCCTCCGGGGCGATGGGGATCTGAAAATAACCCGAAAATCCATCGAGAAAACAATAGAATTGTTGACCCGCTAGACGCTCCAACATTTGGTCAATGAATGGTAAGGGGAAGTGATCTTTCTGGGTGGCGTCATTTAACTTTCGATAGTCTATGCATACACGCCAACCGGTAACGGTACGGGAAGGGATTAACTCGTTCTTTTCGTTCATGATCACCGTCATCCCACCCTTCTTTGGGACGACTTGGGTCGGGCTAACCCATGGTGAATCGGAAATGGGGTAAATCACCCCGGCATCTAACGACTTAAGCACTTCTTTCTTAACGACCTCTTGCATGTTCGGATTGAGCCGCCATTGAGGTTGCACCACCGGCTTATAGTCATCTTACATGAGTATCCGGTGGGTACAATAGGCGGGGCTTATGCCCTTAATATCCGAAAGGCGCCATGCAATGGCCTCCCTATTCACTCTCAACACCTCTAATAACCTACCCTTCTCTCCCTCCTCTAACTTAGACGAAATAATGACGGGAAACTCAGAACCCTCACCTAAGAAAGCGTACTCTAAGTGGGACGGGAGGACTTTGAGTTCTAATGGGGCGGGTTCCTCTATAGGTGTACTCTCACTCTCACTTTTGATCTCACTCAACTCTAGCACTTCGGGGACCCACTCATTCTCTTCTACCTCTTCACTCTCACTAACAACCTCCTCTACCTTCTCAACTACCTCATCTATCCTATTCTCGACTAGGTCGGCTCCACTAATATAGTCAAAGCAATGGTCAACACAAGATAAGAAAGACTCTATGAAATAGACCGAATGACAAGGACTACTAAGATCATCGGAACCACTAGGGTGTTCCATGGAGCGTGCTATCTCGAAAGTGACCCTCTCCTCACCGACTTGAAGTGTGATTTTCCCGTCAAAGACATCGATGATGGCCTTGGCGGTACACAAGAATGGGCGTCCTAGAATGATGGGAACCTTTTCGTCGGCTTCCATATCAAGAACGACAAAGTCTACGGGGAAGACGAACTTATCCACTTTGACTAAAAGATTTTCAATAATGCCACGTGGATACTTAACGGATCTATCGGCTAGCGACAAAGACATGCGTGTAGGTGACAACTCTCCTAGACCTAACCTCTCATACAAAGAATATGGCATTAGGTTTATACTCGCTCCTAGGTCGGCTAGGGCCGTACACTCGGTATCACTCCCAAACAAGCATGGGATGGTAAAAAGGCCCGGATCCGTCAATTTTTCCGGGACCTTGTTCAACACGACGGCGGAACATCCTCCACTAAGGGGGATGTTAGAAACCTCTCCTAACCTATCCTTGCATTTTAGAAGGTCTTTTAGGAACTTTGCATATTTGGGCATGGATTGGAGAGCTTCTATGAACGGAAGGTTGATCCTAAGTTGCTTAAAGATCTCTAGAAATTTCCCGTACTCTTTGGAATAGGTTTGATTTTTAAGGCGGGACGGAAACGGAGCACGGGAAATATCAACATTGGGTGATGGGACAACTTGAATGGGTTTCTTTCCTACACTCTTCTCACTCGAAGGCCCCCCGGTGTGTGCGGTACTTTCTGGGATTAACCTAGGTTGCACTTTACCGGGCGCCTCCATTTCAATCTCCTCATCTACGGGGTCCTCATCTTCTATCTCAACAATCTCGGGTCTCACTACCTCTCCTAAGGTCCTACCACTACGGGTCGAAATTGCCTTCAAAGAGCCAGATGGGTTGGGCCTTGTGTTGCCCGAAAATTGACCGGGAGGTCGTTCTTGCAACTGGCGTGCAATATCCCCAACTTGCCTTTGAAGGTCTAAGAAGCTTGAATGATTATTCTTTAGGAGCGTAGCGTGGTCCTCTAAGGTACGTTGGGTAGCCTGATCCTTAACTAATAATTGGGAAAGAAGGTCCTCTATCCTAGACAAACTACCACACGACCCCTCACTCTTAGGTTGAACCTCTTGGTTTGACCCCTCACCTCTGAACTGCCCCCCTGAACCTGAACTAGCAAATTGACCTGTTTGACCCGACCCCCCACTAGAATAAAAACCTGGCCCCCTACTTTGATATTGACCTGACGGAAAACCAGGGGGGTTACCTGAGGAGCGATAATTGTTAGCACGCCAATTAGAGTTACTATTGTTGAACGGGCTAGTTGGACCCCTATTTTGACCTGCTAAATACTCGACCTGCTCTAGGGTGATGGTTGGGCAATCTATGGTGTCATGTCCCCCTCTACAAACCTCGCATCTATCTACCTTCTTCTTAATTTCTAGCAACTCTTTGGTGATATAGTCAAGTTGAGATATTACCTTTGAGTCTGAAACGACTTGATTCACTCCTCGAGAAGATGAGGAAGTAATCACAGGATTGGAATTCCTGCCGATAGCACTATTATCTATATCAGCATGAGCGAAGCTCTCAAAGAGGTCGTTGCAGTCAGCCACAATTTTCTTTCCCATTAGGTGGCCTCCTGCGGATGTGTCGAATCGGGCCTTGCACTCAGGGGTAAGACCATTATAAAATTTTTCTACTAAGGCCCAATCCGACAGTCCATGTTGGGAACAACGCGAGAGCAATGTTTGAAACCTCTCCCATGCTAAGTGATAAGGTTCGTCAGGCTCCATTCTGAAGGAATGGATCTGATCTCGAAGGCGGGAGGCCTTCGCAGGTGGGAAATACTTAGCAAGGAAGGCATCTCTAAGTCCAGCCCAAGTGGTGTAAGTACTTGCCGGCTGCGAATCAAGCCAGGTGGCTGCGCGGCCAGCAAGCGAAAAGGGGAAGACTTGGGGATAGCGGGCATCAAGATTCACACCTTCGATGCCGAAGGTGCTACACAGACGGGTGAGACGGTTGATATGTGCTGGCGCGTCCTCATCATCACGACCGTGAAACTGACAAGAGTTGTTAATGGCAGTCATGATGTATGAAGGAATTTGCCAAGACTTATCATTGGTGATTTCAGGGAGGGTGATGGGTGAGTTTGCGGTAAAACCCGCGGTGGAACGCTGGTGGACAGTTTGGTTTTCGGCCATTTGGTGAACTGGTGGTGGACTAGGGTGACGGGAGGATGGTGGGGAATTATGGGGTGATGACTTCGGGGTGAAGTCGTAGTTCGGTGGTTTAGATGGAAGTGTAGAGTCAGAAAGGGCTGAAGATGAAGTTGGGGGTTTTCGAACCTGAGGGATTGGTGTGGAGAAGGAAGACTTGTCAATTGGTGGCTTCACTGGTCCCTGCGAACGCGTGTGGGCATGAACTGCAAAACCAAGAATAAAACAAGTAAGTCAACTCCAATAAAAGACTCAAAGAAATACGAAAAAAGACACTAAAACTACTTGGACTCCTACGACTCACAAACACACAAAAAGCATGTAACGATATCAGTTGAAATCCAAACAAAGCAGTTAACGCAATTGCCAAGAGTCCCCGGCAACGGCGCCAAAAACTTGATGTGGAAAAAGTAGTTCAACTAAATAAACTAAATTACCCTAAATAAAGACTCAAGTAATAAAAAATCTAGACTCTTTAACCTGACTAAACTACTCACCGACAAGTGTACCGGTCGACTCTAGCACAGAAAAGTAAGTCCGGATGTCGAACCCACAAGGACTCTAATGAATTACGTTAACGACTAAACTTAGACTAGACACTGACACGACTAAACAAATATTGTGTTTGGGGGGGGGGTTTACTAAAATCCTAAAATTGTGATTAAATTGGAATTAGACTAAGACACGAACGAAAACTAGGGTTTTACTTCAGATGAGATTAAGGACTACCTAGACTTGAATCCAGTTTACCTATGAATGGACTTCTAACGGTTTTATTGTTGTATGGAGCCGGGATCGTTAAATACTAAACCTTAAGGTATTTCAATGCTAAGACTTCCCGACCCTTCTCAGGAAGAAACCTAGGAAACCCTACAAGGCTTTTATGATTACCGACTGTTAGATTTCCTCTCAGTCCTCTAACGACTCTAAAAGTGCCCTAATATGACTATCTACCTCTCAGCGCGACAATCTAAGGTAATTCTAGGTTCTAACTTGGTTTACTAGACACAAATGCAATTAGGGAACTAACGTCGACTTCTCTCAAAATCTATTTTAGCTATATACTGCACCGTGAACTAATAACTAACTCGAGCCTCTCAGCGACAAGTTAAGCAGAATATTTACTTCTAATTATATTTTAATTACTGTTTCTAAGGCTATCGGCCGATTTACCCAAAGATCACCCGAACCCGCAAGGATGCAAATAATCAACACAGATCTATTATGTGAAAGACATCCACCAAAATCTATGTGAAACAGTAAACAATCCAAAATCAAAAGTAAATACGCACACGCACCAAATCAGAAAATCTAGAACACGTTACTTTCAAAATCAATTCAATAAAAACCGTTAAAAGATCCAAACATAAATTAAACCATCATCAAATCTAGGTAGTATCTAAAATTTAGCCAAGAATCATGATGTTCAAATCAAACAAAACAAGTTCAAAACAAGAATTCATTGTAGAGTATTGAAAACGCGAAAATAAGGAACACCGGGAGATAAAACCCGAAAGATCTTCACTCTCACGATCCAAGCTTCAACCGGATGATTCCCGTTAGGCAAAATACTTCAGAATGCTCAAAATCACCTCCGAAATTCGTCCTAGGGTTTCTTGATTCGTAATCAGAGTTCTATTCAGTTTCTTGGAAATCAAAACATCAAAAACCTAATTTTCCCGGACATAGTACCCGTCGCGTGACGTCTAGGGGGGGTCGCGTGACGCGGCGCCTCCCTAGCTGATTTTTATTATTTATTATTCTAATCTGATTTCCAGCCTTCCCGACGCGCGTACGAATCCCGATTTTCTTCCAAACTGCTCGGTTTTACTCGTTTTTCAACACTTTAAGCTACGGGACCTGAAATCAAAGCTTAACGTCAGCAGTATCGCAGTTCTAACCTAAACTAGACTCTAAACGACTGAAAACTGACCGAAATATACACTATAAACATATGTACTTTGCAGTACATCATGCAACATATAAATTACATCAAATGAGGCATAAAACTAACACTTTTTAAGTACTAATGTTGGAAAAAGAGTGCTTTTGTCTTCCTTTTGTATTTTCAGTATTAAATGAGCTCAAATTCACAAAAGAAGCAAAAAGACAGCTAAATCTAACATAAATACAAGAAAAGGAACACAAGTGGATTGCCCGACCCCTCAACGGCATCCTCCCAAGCAAAATAGAGAAGACAGAAGACTGAACACGCCCCGTGCTCAGCCAGCACGGGGCCGTGCCCAAGAAGCAGCAGAAAAGACAAACCTATAGAAGCTTCTATTGCCCACCACGGGGCCGTGTCCAGCGGACTCAAACTACTGGGTTGAGGGTAACGTCGCCTTCAAAAGAGGGGCCTACTACAATAACTAAGATAATCTCTTAAACAAGTGCAAAAGTGCGAAAATAATCAAAGGTTATACTAGTACACGAGTCGGATCCAAGTGATTCATCTTGTCTATCTGTTTTCATTTTTATTTTATTTTTCAGCATTTAGTTAGTTTTTATTTTCTTGGTTTAAAAACCTTTTCTAACTTTTTGATTTGATTAGACGTTGAGGATAAACCGGTACTAAAAGCTCTTGTGTCCTTGGACGACCTCGGTATCTTACCAACACTATACTACGTCCACGATGGGTGCACTTGCCCATATGTGTGTTTAGTGTTAGTAAATATCGTGTTTTATAAATTTAAAACTTGGCTAAAAGTGTAAAAAGGGCTTAAAATATACATTAAAAATATATTACACTACATACACATCAATGCTTCCTTGTAATTTCTTGGTTCTTCTTCAGCAAGTAATAATTCTTGTGGATCTACTTGAATTTCCTCTGTCTCTTCGTATAGTTCTTCGAGACTTCTTAGTTTTACTGGAGTGTCACTAATACTCTCCATTGTACTTTCAGAGGTAGATGGACCTCTACTTGATAATCTTCTTGAACTTCCTGATGAGTTTTGATTGTACGAATGTGCTGGCGGGGTTACATAGGAGTTTGGTTCTTCTGTCTGATCTACTCCTGAATCATCATGATGTGGCCCGCTACTACCAGGACTACTTGGTTCATTTTCTTCTAACTCTGGTGGGTTGTCATCTTCTTGAATGGCAAAGTTTGTCCATTCGGGATTCCCTGAATCTATCGTTTCCATATAACTATTCCAGTTCCATGGTTGACCTTCCATGAACTTTACATCTCTACTGACACATATCTTGTTCTTCGCCGGATCATATAATCTGTATGCCTTTGATCCTTCTTCTATTCCAAGGTAAACCATAGGTGCACTTCTATCATCTAACTTCTTTTGTTGAAGTGGTAATACCTTAGCGTATGCTGTGCAGCCAAAGCCTTCGTTGGAATCTGGTTTAATAAACATAACGTATGTCTTATTGCTTCTCCCCATAAATTTTGTGGCATGTTCATTGCTTTTAACATACTTCGAGTAGTTGACAACATCGTCCTGTTTCTTCTTTCCACTACTCCGTTTTGCTGTGGGGAATATGGCGCCGTAAGCTGTCTCGCTATGCCATTGTCCTTGCAATACTTGTTGAATTCAATCGACGTGAATTCTCCTCCTCTGTCCATCCTTAGCATTTTTAACTTGGTTCGAGTTTCTGTCTCCACCTTTTCTTTGAACTGTTTGAAAGTTTCGAATGCTGGATCCTTGGAAGTTAGTAGATATGCCCACATGTAACGAGTACAGTCGTCTACAAGTAGAAATATATATTTCTTCCCAGCATGTGTTGGTGGGGATATAGGACCACACAAATCTCCATAGACTAAATCCAGAGGTCTTAAAGATCTGAATTTCGCCTGGTTTGGAAATGGTTTCCTACTATGTTTTCCTAATAAGCATGCGTCACATACTTGATTGGCATGACTTATTTGAGGAACTCCATGTACCAAGTTCTTTCGAGTCATTTCCTTAATAGCATCGAAGTGTAAATGGCCTAACCTTGCGTGCCATAACCATGCTAAATCTTCTGTGTTTGAGAGCAGGCAGATTGGCCTTCCAATCTTCAACTTTACTTTATACAACCTGTTCCTCAGTCTCCTGACTCGCACTAGTAACTTTCGTTTTCTGTCGCGGACTGTTAGTAAGTCTCCATCCATTACTACTTTGCAACCGATTTCTGTGAGTTATCCGAGGCTCAATATGTTGCTTTTCAGACTTGGAATGTAGTATACTTGAGACACAATCTTTTGTTCTTGGTTCAGACATTCCAGCAGTATTGAACCTATGCCTTTAATTTCTACGTGCGACCCGTCACTGAACCGAACTTGCCCTGTCACCTTTTCATCTAATTCTCTAAAGTGACTTCGCACTCCTGTCATGTGGTTGCTGGCCCCGTTGTCTAAATACCATAGACTTTCATCTTCTGTGGCGTAACTTGCTGGTTCTATGTGTTCTTCGTTTAGTAGAACCCTTTCTTGAACAACGTTTTCTTCTTGTATTGCCATTAGCAATACGGGTGCTTCATCTTCCTCGACGAGATTTGAATGTTCTTGTATAACATCTTTCTCAGGACAGTCTTTCTTGAAGTGTCCATACTTCTGACACTTGTAGCACTGGATCTTACTTATGTCTGTTTGGTTTCTTTCAAAATTCCTCCAATTCTTAGACCTTCCACCTCTGGGTCTATACGAAGATCCTTCGTTCTTAGTGCCTTGCCTGTCTTTATTGTCTCGCCAGTTTCCGCGCGATTGGTTGAACTTGCCACGCCCGCGGTTTCCAAACTGTCTTCCTCTGCCTGAGTTGTTGTCGTGATGTGTAAACATCAACTTGTCTTGACTTTTTCCTGGGCTTCCTTTCTTTTGCTTAAGTCTTTCTTCGAACGTTTTTAACCTTCCGACCGCTTCTTCTAGCGTCATTGTTTCTAGATCGGAGTACTGTTCCATCGAGGCGACAATCTGAGTAAACTTATCTAGCACTGCATTTAGGAGTTTGCGTACCAGAGTCGGTTGACTCAGTGTTGTCCCTAATTCTCTTGCCCGGGTAACTACACTGTTTATCTTTGCGGTGAAGGAGTCTATATTGTCATCTTCCCTCATTTGCATTAACTCGAATTCTGATAAAAGTGTATGCCAATGAGCCTTCTGTACCCGATCAACACCAACGTGTCTAGTCTTGAGATTTTCCCAAATTTCCTTTGCAGTTTTAGAACTTGCAACTTGCAATACAACATCCTCCGGTATTGCTTGGAACAGATAAGCAATTGTCGCCCTATCTTTCTTAACATCCGTTTGCGTATTTTCTGCCGGTTCAATCATTTCCCAAAGTCCATTTGCTTCCAAAATCGTTTTGATGCGAATTGCCCAAACCGTATAGTTTGTTGGTTTCAAAATAGGACACTGGAATTGGGAAAGAGAACTTCCTTCCTTTTGAATTATAACTTGTGAATTTGGTCTGGTTGTTCCTGACATGTCTTCTGACCGAACAATCTTCACTTTCAAAAACTTTTATCTTTCTTGGTTTCTACAAACCTCTAATCCTTAACCCCCGCGTATAACCCAACGCGTAATAAACAATCAATCTAATTCGCACTAAACCCCGGAATCAAAACCCTAGATTCCTAACCCCTGGTTCGACCCTGAACCGAAAATAAAACTAACTTGTGAATTGAGAAAGAATAATAAAACCTGATCGCGAATTCCCTGCGATGCCTTAGAGCCTGATGCTCTGATACCAATTGTTGCCCAGAATGATTTTTGATCTCTAGATCGCAAATGATAAACGTAACTTTATTGAATACTGAAATTTGAATACAATGGAATGATTTTACAAATGAATTCTAAGCCCTATTTATAGTTTCTAATGGATGCGAGTGAATGGACGCGTCTCTTCATGAATGGGTGTGTCTCTAGATTGTGTGGATGAGAATGAATCATGAAGAGGTGTGTCCATAAGCCAAAAAGTCGCGTCCTCTTCCTTTCCTTGTGGCTGCCGAAATCAAGAGGTGCCTCCCAAGGGATTTCGCAACCCTTGGGGTGGTGGTTATCAACTTCTGGTTTGTCACTTTCAGTCCCTGAACTTTATAACCGCCATGTAACCGTCATATAACTATCTTTTAACTAATAACTAATAAACCCTTGCACTTTGGATGTGTAAAGATTAAGGATTTCATTATTATCATCCTTACATACGAAACCAATTTGCTCCACCGTGACATGACCATTAGCCACAATAATTAATGCATTACTTATCTACTAAAGTAAAAAAAAAAAAAAAAAACAAAAAAAAAACACAAATGGTGTTTGTATATAAAACCTGCCCATGATAATAGAGGGAAGAGTAGACCTAACATGCTAAGAAGAATCTGAAGACAATTCCTACATGCCATGATAAGAAAAGGTAAGAACACTAAATGAAAAATATAAAATCTTGAATAAAAAATTCTAAAAAATACCTTACACATAGAAGAATATGTTGAACAACAAGTTCTGCACTAAGAATGCGAGAGAATTTGGTGAATTTACCAGCGGCTGCGATACATACTTCGGCTTCATTATCACATTGCAGCCTCACATATGTTGGAACCAAATCCGTCCTATTTTTTGATGCAATCATAACCAGATTAGTTTAAAAACAAAAAAAAAAAAAAAAAAACTAAGAAGATTACTAAATGATCATACTTAGTATATGATTTTTAAAAATAAGAACATCAAGATATCTAGGGGAAACATACTTCGTAGGTTTGGGGCCCACAACTTCACATAGCTCTCCATAACTTCACATCCAATCCATTAAATTATACATACATTCCACTAAAAAACAACTCCTATATCAATATATTTTCACTAAAAACAAATATTTTTTCTCTCTCCTTTTCAATTAAATAATATTATCATTACATTTTTCTCTCTCCTTCACTCACAACCACTTTCAATATATATTAAAAAAATTATAGTGGGTGAACAGTGTCCCCTCAAATATACAGATGAACAGTAACATTTTCTCTCTCCTCCACTCACAACCACTTTTTATACCCTTTATAATATAAAAATCCCCCCTCATATATTTTGATGGATAGAATGTGAATGCTCTAATATAGCTGATTTGCAACGATATAACGAGCGCACCATGATTTGTCCTAAGTTTGAGAACCAGTTTGGTAATGAAAAAAATATATATAAACTGTGTAGATGGCTATAAAATCCACCAATTCAATTAATAATTTTAAATTTATATCAATATCCTTTCAACAATACAGTGCCCAATATCACATGTATGTCTACATTTGATGATAAAAAAATCAAACGATAAAAGACTACTCATAAAAAAATTCAATCTACATGTGATGGGGTGAAGACTCAGGAGGGTTTATTTCTGAGGGAGATTGGTAGGCCGGTGCATGGTGTGAAACTCTTGGGTGGTGCTGTCAGTAGAGATGGGCAGTTTATTAGTGGGCTGGCCCTCAAAAGAGCCAAATGTGCGGTTGAGCTGATGGGATGCCTCAAACGCCTTAAGGACCCTCAGAGCGAACTCCTTCTGCTTCGTTCGTGTATGGGGGTTGCTAAACTGCTGTTTGGGCTTAGAACGTGTCAGCCTTCTTATGTCGGGGAAACCATCTCTGTTTTTGACAAGGGGCTTCGGAATACGATCGAGGACATTGTTGTTTGTGGGGGTGCCTTTTTCGGGGACCTACAATGGAGGTTAGCTTCCCTCCCGACACGTTTTGGGGGGCTTGGGATTTGCTCAACTGAGGATGCCTCTTCCTACGCTTTTGTGGCTTCAAGGGCCCAATCTTGGGTTCTTCAAGACCACATCCTTCGCGAATGTGGGGGAGAGCTGTTGGACTCTGATTACAAGGGTGCGTTGGACAATCTGCATAGTTCTCTTCCCGATATTGATCTTGGCGGTTTCTACATTAAAGACACCGCCCCCATTAAAAACGTAAGAAGAGGAAGAAAAAAGAAAAGCGGACGAAGTACACAAGTTTTTTTTCAAAAGAAACTCATAGTTCTAGTTCTAATGCAGATGAATAAGCTAATGTGGATGTGAACGTGGATGAAAAAGCTAATGTGGGTGAAGATGATGTTAATCCGGTTCCGGATATTGATATTGATATTTTTGATCCTAGAAATTGGGGTGGGCTTAGCAATGACATGATTAAAGAGTTGGTTATGAAAGGTCCAAAAAGAGATATGGATGTTGATAAGGGCCTCGTGGATGTGGATATGTTCGGAAGACATTTTTCTAATACCATGTACACTAGAATTCTATCAAATAGGGAGACGTATGATAGAGAATGGATAGTGTATTCGAAAAAACTTGACAAACTCTATTGTTTTTGTTGTAAAGTTTTTCGAACGGGGCATCTAAAAGGTGGGTTGGATGATGAAGGTTGTACGGATTGGAGACATGCTAGTGGTAGACTTAAAGAACATGAAGTTGGTTTAGAAAATTTGAAGAATTTGAATGAATGATTTGAATTGCACCAAAGGTTGAATTGCAAAGAAACAATTGACAAAGTGGCATATGAGCAATTTAAAAAAGAAAACATTATTAGAAACAAGTCATTTCACGGATTGTTGCACATGTGAAATTTCTTGCAAAATATGGCTTAGAATTTCGTGGGTCAAATGAGAAGTTGTATCAAAAAGGCAATGGAAACTTTTTGGGTTTGGTTGAGATATTGGAAGAGTTTGACCGGATTATGAAAGAACATGCGCGCCATGTTTTGAATGAAGAGTGCCATGTACACTTTCTTGGCTACAATATTCAAAACGAGTTGATACAATTATTAGCAGATAAAGTTAGAACCGAAATCATCAAGAAGGTTAAGCAAACAAAGTATTACTCCATCATCCTCGATTACACGCCTGATACAAGTGACCAAGAGCAAATGTCCATCATTGTGAGGTATGTGAATTTTAACTCTAGTTCTGTTATCACACCTCAACCGATGGCGGAAACATCAGAGTGAGACGAAATAGATTGCTCGAGACTTCATAACACTAATATTTGCGACAAGTATTTAAATATTGAATTTCATTTCATTACTAAAGAGTCAATTACAAAGATTGAAATCAAATACAACAACTTGAAATAAAAGAATTACATTACAATAAGAGTACAAAATTTAAAATGTGTTTCTAGGCATCCTACTATATTCCATGCATCATCAACATCATCAACAACCTGCAACATGTTTTAAAAGCATAGTTCAATACAACGTATTGCCGAGTACACTAGTTTTAGACACGTGGCATAAGTATAAAAAGTGGTTCTCAATCCAACATAGCAATTTGGTATACAAGGTTAGCTAGCATGCATAACTAAAAGTCAAACCCAAGTGTCCACAAGAATTATAAGTGTCCCTCGCCACAAAAGTAACGAGACTAAGTATTAATAATATGTGTCCCTCGATACCGAGTCGGGCAGAATAACGAGATTGTACAAAGTGTCGGAATCAGTCACTGGATCGGATGGCTGACCGATCGGATGGCCATCCGATCGGGTTGCCAGTCGATAGGGGTGACAATGTGTGAGGGAACGGATGGTTGTCTGATCGGATGTCGATCGCCCCTCGACTCAAGTGTAGTTGTTGTTAGGTGTCTTGGTTGCCTTGATCGGATGGCTGTTCGATCGGATGGCTAACCGATCGGATTGCCACTCGATCAAGGGTCCTAAAGTTTCAAGTTTCTGAAAAAGTTTCTAAGTGTTGAAAGATTATGAGGCAAGTGTCACCTGATCGAGTGGCTGTTCGATCGGATGACTATCCGATCGGATTGCCGCTCGATCGAGTGGTCTTTGTCCCGTTTATAACTTTGTAAAGTTTCTAAGTTTCTAGTTTAACGATGACGGCACGATACTTATTGAGACAATGGTAACCTCATCAATATACAGTCGTTCGGGTCGGATGGGAATCACCCCTGTCCGACAAGTCGTCTGTTCATAACGAGTCTATGTCGGAATCTGTATTCTGGCCATCCTTTCCGGCAACAACCCGTTTCCAAACCAACTTCAGACTATCCATCCAGTCTACAGTCCATTTGGACCCGGATTCCACCGTTTCAAGTGAAAGATTGAAGAATAGATGAAGATAACTTAGGTTTTATTATGAAAAATCCTAGAACTAGCTTAGATTCGGTGAAAAACACATGGGATTCCTCAGACCTGAGCTAGATCTTACCAGGAAATGACATCATATAGTAGTTTGTACAAACCACCATGATGACATCATCCTCAAGAACTCAGATCTAAGAGATTCCACGGTGAAAAGGGTGATTTCGAAGGAGAATCATGTAAAGAATGATGTGTAGATTGAGAAAGTACAAGATTCTAGTGTAAAGCGTACCGGAATCGCCGAGAAATCGAAGAAATGTGGTGTGCACGCTTCTGGGTCGAGTGAGGCTGTCACATCAGTGAAGGACTGATGTGACAGGCCTATTTATAGTATGTAAGAGAGACTAGGGCGGTGTGCAAGGATCGGATGGCGGGTCGATCGAGTGGCCATCCGATCGGGTGGCTATCTGATCGGATGGCTATCCGATCGGATGGTCATCCGATCGGATTGCCACTTGGTCATCCCATCCCTTTCGAGTTCCCGTCTTTGATTTGTTTTGCGAGTTAGATTAAGCGTTGCGTATTATTTGGTAAAAGTATCACATAACTAGATTACATCATAAACACCAAAAGTTTTCATGTTTCGTAGATTCTGCTAGTGACAAGACTCCAGTCTCTCGTTCAACCAAGAATCAAGTCACACGAGTCTCCAGAGTCAAGCACCAAATAAGCATCAAGAGTCAAGAGTCTAGCTTCCCAAGTATCAAGTATCAAGAATCCAAGTATCAAGTATCTAGATTTAAGCATCAAGAATCATAGTTTAAGTATCAAGAATCATGTATCAAGAATCATGTATCAAGAATCATAGTTTATGTATCAAGAATCAAGATTCTAGCATCAATAAGACTCGCAAAGTTTCACAGGTTTCAAAAGTATCGATATTACATAGATTAAGGACTAAAACTGACAATAGACAAAGTCCAGGTACTAAACTTACCAAAAGCCTAAAGTTTAGGGACGCAGGGCGTTACAGTCTCCCCTCCTTTAGGAGATTTCGTCCTCGAAATCTTAGAGGAAGACTGCTCGAAGAGCTGCGGATACTTGGCCTTCATCTCACTTTTCAATTCCCAAGTGAATTCAGCGCCACGATTTCCTTCCCATCGAACCTTGACAATGGGAATTTTGATGCGCCTCAACCGCTTGACACCTTGATCCATGATTTCGACCGGTTTTTCCACGAAGTGTACCGCTTCGTTTATTTGCAAATCTTCGAGGGGAACCTGCAGTTCCTCGTCAGCTAAGCATTTACGTAGATTGGATACGTGGAACACTGGATGTACGTTGTTTAGTTCCTGAGGCAGGTCGAGTATGTACGCCACCTTGCCAATCCTTTCGAGTATCTTGAAAGGACCCACATAGCGAGGAGCGAGCTTTCCCTTCTTACCAAAACGAACTACTCCCTTCTAGGGAGATACCTTGAGAAGAACTCGATCACCAACATCAAATTCTAGAGGCTTACGCCTAACATCAGCATAGCTCTTCTGTCTGCTCCTAGCCTTGATCAAGTTTTCACGGAATTGAAGAATCTTATCCGTTGTCTCTTGAATGATTTCAGGGCCAGTAAACTGCTTGTCACCAATCTCATGCCAGCTGAGAGGAGATCGACACTTGCGGCCATACAAAGCTTCGAAAGGAGCCATCTGAATACTGGAATGAAAGCTGTTGTTGTACGAGAACTCAATCAATGGTAAATGTACATCCCAGTTACCACCAAAGTCGATGACACAAGAACAGAGCATATCCTCTAGGGTTTGAATAGCACGCTCGGTCTGTACATCCGTCTAAGGATGAAAGGCCGTGCTAAGATTCAGGTGCGAACCCATAGCGGACTGAAACATTTGCCAAAGACACGAAGTGAAACGACCATCACAGTCAGAGATTATGTCGAGAGGGATGCCATGACGGCATATAATCTCATCGGTATAGATTCGAGCAAGTTTCTCAACTTTATAATCCTCACGAATAGGAAAAAAATGGGCTGATTTGGTCAAACGATCAATAATCACCCAGATACTATCGTGACCAAAAGGCGTACGGGGTAGCTTAGTTATAAAATCCATAGCAATGCTATCCCATTTCCAAACTGGGATTTTAGGTTGCTCTAAGAGTCCAGAAAGACGCTGATGTTCGGCCTTAACCTTCGAACAAGTAAGGCACTTAGAGACATATACAGCGATGTCCTTCTTCATGCCAGGCCACCAGTAAGTCGTACGCAGATCCTGGTACATCTTATCGGCACCTGGAAGAATAGAGTAACGAGATTTGTGAGCCTCATTCATAATGAGCTCACGGAGGTTAACGCGATCTGGCACCCAGATGCGATTGAGATAGTACTGAAGACCATCAGATTTAGTTTCGAGTTGATTAACGTTAGCGCCAAAAACTTCGACAGATAGACTTCCTTCATTGGCTGACGAGTATTGAGCTTCACGAATACAAGCATGCAGATCACTAGAGATACGAGTAGCCTTAAAATGAGTTTTACGACTAAGGGCGTCGGCCACTACATTCGCCTTGCCAGGATGATAGCGAATTTCGCAGTCGTAGTCATTAAGTAGCTCCACCCAACGTCTCTATCGCATGTTCAGTTCCTTTTGGTCAAAGATATGTTGAAGGCTCTTATGGTCGGTGAAAACCACACACTTTGTACCATACAGGTAGTGTCACCAGATCTTTAACGCAAAAACAACTGCACCAAGCTCCAGATCGTGAGTACTGTAGTTCTTCTCATGTATCTTGAGTTGACGAGAGGCATAAGCAATAACCTTGTCCCGCTGCATGAGCACACAGCCCAGTCCACGTTTCGAGGCATCACAATATACCACGAAGTCGTCGTTCCCATCGGGTAGAGTAAGTACAGGAGCGTTACACACAAGGGTCTTATGAGTCTGAAAAACATTCCTCTTGCTCGGGACCCCAAGCAAAAGGTTTCTCTTTTTGGGTCAATGAGGTGAGAGGTACAACAATCATAGAAAAGTCTGAGATGAATCGCTGATAATAACCAGCCAATCCTAGAAACGAACGAATCTCGGATGCGAACCTAGGCGTACTCCAATTCTTCACAGCTTCGATTTTGGACGGGTCAACATGAATACCTTGCTTACTAACGACATGACCAAGAAATTTCACTTCATCAATCCAAAACTCACACATAGAAACTTTTGCATACAGACGTTCACCACGTAAGAGTTCGAGCATAAGATGTAAATGACGAGCATGATCAGCTTTAGACTTAGAATAAATGAGGATATCATCAATAAATACTATCACAAAACGATCCAAATAGGGTTTACACACACGATTGCATGGGTATTAGATCAATAGAAAACACGTGATCGTTAAGAGTCAGGGAACAATCACGCAAAATAGAATCAACAAGAATCGATTTACCGTTGGTGACCTCAACAGAGAAAGACTCGGGTAACTTGGAGCGTGTATAGTTTATCAAAGACTCAAATTCCACGGACACAAAACTTCTATCGGCACCAGTATCAAATAGGATCGAAGCATAAAGGTTATTTACGAGAATTGTACCATTGACAACATCGTTGTCATTACAAGCCTGATTAGTATTGAGATTGAACACTCGTCCATGAGCGGCTGGCTGCCGGTCCTGGTTAAGCTGACGACACTGGTTACGGAGGTGAGTAGTATCCCCACACTTGTAGCATGCACGGACAACATTGATTGGCTTTGGATTCTGCAGAGGAGCTGGAGGTGCTGGTAAAGCTGCCTGAGCTGGGGCTTGTTGAGCTTGCTGGGCTGGGTTAGTTTGACGGCACTAAGGAGTCGTGTGACCATAGTGATTACAGTTGGTGCACGGATGACATGCAGAATTAGCAGGATGATGAAAGTTCCAAGTCGCACACTTTGGGTGAGGCCCAGTGTACTGCTTCTTGACTTCGGGAACAACAGTGATTGGAGCAGTAGCAGCAGGAGTAGGTTTAGCAACAGGGTTTTGAACAGTAGGAACAATTGCATTGCATCCTGAACCCTGAGACTTTCGCCTCTTGTTCTTGCTGCCACTTGGCTGCTGAGTAACTTGATGTGCAGACTTGGAAGAGGTAGAGTTAGCAAACTGCTTATCACGCACACAGTTGTTGTTGAGACTAGCTGCAAGACGGTAGACTTCCTCAATAGTTTCCAGTTGAGCTGCTTCAATAGAATCACGCATAGCAGGAGGTAGACCATTGATGTACTTGGTTATCATTCGCTTAGGAGTAGAAACCAAGTGAGGAATGATCAAACTGAGCTGCTTAAAACGGGTAGTATAAGCCAGATTATCATCACCAATTTGCTTCAAGTGCCAGAACTCTTCTTTAAGCTTCAGTTGTTCATGGGGAGGGCAGAACTCAAGCATCAACAGTTCACGCACCTCGGCCCATGGAAGAGCATAGGCTTTTTCATTCGAACGGATGTTTCTCTCATTTGACCACCACTCCAACGCTCTGCCTTGAAACATTCCAGTCGCACTCCTAGTCTTTAGGTGATCTGGGCACTCGCTGTTAGTGAAGGTAACCTCGATGCTGTCGAACCACTCGAGCATAGCAGTCACCCCATCACTGCCCGTGAAAGGCTTAGGATTGCAAGAGATGAAATGCTTGTAGCTGAACTTTGTAGGCTTTTGCTTCTCGGCCTTTGAGTCCACAGAGGATAGAGGAGTGTTTGATCCCTGGATCTCAGAGACGATCTTTGGCACGACTCGAGCGATCTGGTCGGCCATGAAAGACATCATCTTCTTCTAAGACTTCTCCCTGGATTTCTTGAGAGTGTCGGATAGCTTTCGAGAAGACATCTAAAAGATCCAACAAGAGGATTGTATAAGTCTAGATTCACGAAGTCTCCCAATATAGATTCACACATGATAGACTAAAGGCTCAACAAGATTCACAAGATTCACATAGATACCGCAAACCCATGACCTTCGCATGGCACGTTGTACGAAGTTTGGCAACATGCCAGAGGCGTTTATATATAGGAAGTACCAGCGGCGTATCCACCACGCTTCGTGCACGTCGCTTCTGCCCCATACTTGGTGTCATCTTACGTGTCGCAATTGCTAATCATAACATCACACACATAAATTGATCCGATAGACTTCAGTAGACCCTACACCATAAATCTACGACCTTCGCATGGCACGTTATACGAAGTTTGGCAATATGTCAGAAACGCTTATATATAGGAAGTACCCGCGGCGTATCCACCACGTTTCGGACACATCGTTTCTGCCTCGTACGCGGTGTCATGTTACGTATCGCAAAACACACTCATCGTTATAGATTCACATAGTTTTCAATAGATTCAATAGATTCCCACAGATTCAATGGATTCAATAGATTCCTATAAATTCAATAGATTCAATAGTTTCACTTAGATTAGTGTTAACGTCAACGCAACCCCACATGGCACGTGCTACGAAATTTTGGCAACATGACGGAAGCACTTATATATAGGAAGTACCAGCAGCGTATCCACCATACTTCAATCATGCCACGTCTCCCTCGTCGTCGGTGTCATGATTTGCTAACCACAACATTAGATTAACCAAATAGATTCACCAGCATAGATTATCCCAACTAATTCTCATAGATTATCCAATAGATTCGCATGGTTTAGAGTTAATAACCTCATCATAGTCTAAAACAACAAAATCCCGCATGACACGTGATACGAAAGTTTGGAAACATGACGGAAGCACTTATATATAGGAAGTACTAGCAGCGTATCCACCATGCTTCAATCATGCCACGTCCCCCTCGTCGTCGATGTTATGCTTTGTTAACCACGACATTAAGCTTCACCACAAACTTTCACCAATTAGATTTCCACAACTTCAATCCGAGCCTACAAAACTATGAACTTTACTTAGCGCGTGTTATGAAGGTTTGGTAGCATGCCAGACACGCTTATATATAGGAAGTACCAGCGGCGTATCCACCACGCTTCGGACATGCCACTTCCGCCTCGTCTTCGGCACTAGGCTACGTTCCATATTTTGTTACTCAAAACAACACATACATAGATTACACATAGATTTCACATAGTTTACACGAGTAGTTTCCATAGTTTAGATTTCAACATCCTCATTACCGGTCTGCAAACACTAAGTTTCGCATGGCACTTGGTACGAAAGTTGGTAACATGCCGGAAAGACTTATATATAGGAAGTACCAGCGGCGTATCCACCATGTTTTAGACACGTCACTTTTGTCTCGTCTTCCATTCCATGTTACCTTTAGCGTTTCACAAACCCAACGACACATAGATTCATCAAGTAGATTTACATAGCATCATGATTCCCGCATAGATTGAATAAAGCTTCATAGATTTAGTTTGATCCTGAGATTAGAGTTAACGTTTTAGATTGCGGACATACGTGCGCTTTTTGTAAAAAGTCTCAAAATAGACGAAGAGTCAAGAATAATTGAAGAATTAAGTTTAAAACCACGTGGAAATCGAGATATCATAAAAGATAGGCTCATAAAACATAGAGTGTTCCGGGTAGAGGAATGGTGACTAACCAAAGTGATTTGAATCCCTTTCGAATTGAGGTAACGTGTCTTGACTTACTTAGACAAATACATCATCGATGTTAGGCCTGCGATACTTGTCCTTTTGGTCATTTCACGTACTCAATTGAATGGAAATTCCGAGACCTTGGTGAGACATAAAACATCAAAGAGTGGGACTAGTTATCAAGATCTGAGTTTCACCTCTAACTTGACAACATCGTACCCTAATAGCGTTGGCACTTATCCGCAGACAAGACCTACTAGAATAATATGGAGATTTCCCATCAAGGCTCGGATATCACTCTTGACTTGAGGGAAAACCTCGTGCAAAATGCAAACACTGATTGACAGTGTTTTCAAAAATATCGAGTGTATATTGTATTGGCCTTAGGAAAGGCATGTAATATTTAACAGAGAAACTGTGCTGCTAGGAAGCAGATACGGTAGAATGCATAAGTCTTAAACAACAAATAAGAGTCAAAATTCCTAGAACTATAGACTAGGGCAAGTATTCCTACTTATGCTAATTCCAAATAGTTATGGCTCTGATACCAATCTGTCACACCCCAACCGATGGCGGAAACATAAGGGTGCGAGCACTAAGCGTTCAGATTGCTCATGAGATTCCATAACACTAGATATTTCAATAGTAATTAGATTGATTTCATGCGATAATTGTCTAGATCAAACATCAAGTATCAAGAACAAAACATAACAAATATTGTTCAAATTGTTTCAAATGATTCTAGATTAAACTATGATGTGTTTCTAAGCAGCATCCTAGCTTGTTTCAACAATCCTAGCATCCTGTCAGCCTGCAACATGTATTAAAATAGAGTCAGTATAAAATGTACCGGCGAGTATACAAGTTTGAGTATATAGATTAGTAGATTAGAACAACTCATATCCACAATGTAAGTAATAAAATAGTTTCAGCCGTGCTAGTGTCGTAGTCCAACCAGTGATAGTCCAAGTATCCCGATGCTTTAGTGTTTACCCAAGACTCAAGGTAAACTAGAATCCTCCTAACAATACCCCCGAGAATAATGGGGAGGTGCATCTCCTATAGCGCTACTATTGATAAGGCGGAAATACACACTTCTGGATTAAACGTCACATAGCACAAAGAATCAAGAATCAAGAATCATAAGTTTCACATACACATAGGATAGAGTTTAGATTCAAAGTATCAAGTTTCATGGTTTATAGAATACACATTACATCCCAAAGTTTAAAGCAAAAAGGGATCGAGTATACTCACAGTGATTGCTTAACGGTTAAGACCGTTATTGGATCAAAGGGAGCTCTTTTAGAATTAGCCTGATTAGATTATAACAGATAAGAGTAGGGCAGAATAACGAGATTGTAAAAAGTGTCGGAATCAGTCACTGGATCAGATGGTTGTCTGATCGGATGGTCATCCGATCGGGTTGCCAGTCGATATAGGTGACAATGTGTGAGGGAACGGATGGATGTCCGATCGGATCACCACTCGACTCAAGTGTAGTTGTTGTTAGGTGTCTTGGTTGCCTTGATCGGATGGCTATTCGATCGGATGGCTATCCGATCGGATTGCCACTCGGTCAAGGGTCCCAAAGTTTCAAGTTTCTGAAAAAGTTTCTAAGTGTTGAAAGATTATGAGGCAAGTGTCACCTGATCGAGGGGCTGTTCAATCGGATGACTATCCGATCGGATTGCCGCTCGATCGAGTGGTCTTTGTCCCGTTTATAACTTTGTAAAGTTTCTAGTTTAACGATGACGGCACGATACTTATTGAGACAATGGTAACCTTATCAATATACGGCCGTTCGGATCGGATGGGAATCACCCCTGTCCGACCAGTCGTCTGTTCATAACGAGTCTATGTCGGAATCCGTATTCTGGCCATCATTTCCGGCAACAACCCGTTTCCAAACCAACTTCAGACTATCCATCCAGTATACAGTCCATTTGGACCTGGATTCCACCGTTTCAAGTGAAAGATTGAAGAATAACTGAAGATAACTTAGGTTTTATTATGAAAAATCCTAGATCTAGCTTATATTCGGTGAAAAACACATGGGATTCCTCAGATCTGAGCTAGATCTTACCAGGAAATGACATCATATAGTTGTTTGTACAAACCACCATGATGACATCATCCTCAAGAACTCAGATCTAAGAGATTCCATGGTGAAAAGTGTGATTTCAAAGGAGAATCACGTAGAGAATGATGTGTAGATCGAGAAAGTACAAGATTCTAGTGTAAAGCGTACCGGAATCGTTGAGAAATCAAAGAAATGTGGTGTGCGCGCGTCTGGGTCGAGTGAGGCTGTCACATCAGTGAAGGACTGATGTGACAGGCCTATTTATAGTGTGGAAGAGAGACTAGGGCGGTGTGCAAGGATCGGATGGCGGGTCGATCGAGTGGCCATTCGATCGGACTGCCACTTGGTCATCCCATCCCTTCCGCGTTCCCGTCTTTGATTCGTTTTGCGAGTTAGATTAAGCGTTGCGTATTATTTGGTAAAAGTATCACATAACTAGATTACATCATAAACACCAAAAGTTTTCATGTTTCGTAGATTCCGCCAGTGACAAGACTCAAGTCGCACGAGTCTCCAGAGTCAAGCACCAAATAAGCATCAAGAGTCAAGAGTCTAGTTCCCCAAGTATCAAGTATCAAGAATCCAAGTATCAAGTATCTAGATTTAAGCATCAAGAATCATAGTTTAATATCAAGAATCATGTATCAAGAATCATAGTTTAAGTATCAAGAATCAAGATTCTAGCATCAATAAGACTCGCAAAGTTTCACAGGTTTCAAAAGTATCAATATTACATAGATTAAGGACTAAAACTAACAATAGACAAAGTCCAGGGACTAAACTTGCCAAAATCCTAAAGTTTAGGGACGCAGGGCGTTACATGTAATATCTAAGGTCTAAGTAAAGTAATAAAAGTATGAATATATGAAAGTAATATCTAAGGTCTAAGTGCTTCCTTTACAAGTGGTTTCATGGGTATCAAATTGCCCATCGTAATCATACAAGTTACTTAGGTTCTTAGACATTGTAGCTTAGGTTTATATAAATATAAATGGGTTATATAATAATATTAACATCCTAAACTAAGTCCAAACAAGTATTATCATGTATTATCATGTAAGGTCAAGCAAGGAGGTTAGAAGCCTCGTTATATGATTCACCACTGCACACACCATCATGAAGATGGTGGGAGGGTCATGAATAACAAGAAAGTAAATAACTAACTAGCATATTACCAAGTAAATCATCAAGTGAGGTGTGGAACAAGGTAGGATAGCCAAAACATCCAAAGTTCACACTTGCATCAATCATAAGTCTTGCCATATGAACTATGGTAGACTTATGTGACTTCAACACTTGTGGGTTGTCTAAACCATATTAAAATAGAAATTTTAGAGTGTGTTTGCACCTCTAAACTCATAAGAATCAACCACACACAAGCACTATAATCATGGACTTGATCAGAGGTAAGGTAGGCTCAAGATTCAATCAAGAAAGCATAGTTTTGTAAAAGTTTAACAATATTCTTCCAAAACAGAAAGTTTGGTCCTCAAAATAGTGATGTTCCACCTTAGATTACCATGGTAATCTTGTGGAAACACTCTAGAGATGTTCCAAGCTTTGTTGAAGAAGAAATGGTGAAGAAAGTGGAAGAAAAGTGAAGAAAAGTGCTCCTTTTGGCCAAAACTTGTATTTGCAACTGACTTGAGAGTGTTTTGAGAGTGTAAATGAGTTGGAAAAGTGAAAATGAGTGTTAGGAGGCTTGGTTTTATAGTTGAGCTTTAGGGTTTGGGGTTAGGTGGTGATTAAATGCAAGAAACACAATTAATAAACACAAAAATGGACCAATGCAAGGGCTGGAACAAACAATCTGCAGATCCGGCTTCCTGGCGGGGCGCGACAGAGGACCACTTGGTAGGTCACGGGGTGCGAGCCCTCCTATCCGAGGCTTTTGTTTGATTTTTGCCATAATTAGTCCCTTAAGTTTCAAGTTTGCTATGTTTCAAGGTGTCTAGTGTGTTATTGTGTGATTCCAAGTATATAAACATAACATTTAAGCATAAAATAAGCATGTGAATCATGAATAAGCGTCGTGAATGTTCCATGATCTAAAAACATGAGTGAAAAACATTTAAGTTGTGTATGTATGATCTGTATTCGAAAGCTTATCACACATTTACGAGAACCACGAATAAGGTATCAAATGTATAACGACTCGAAACGTATCAGTGTAACGAACAAGTATAGATATAATTTGTATAAAATAGGAATGTTATTACGGTTGAAGTCTCGGTTTACAAAGTGAAGTACGATAACAAGAGAAGCAAGGTTTCCAAAAATAGATATACAAGACACGCTTTCTAATTAAGGAAAGTTACGAAGAAGTGGAGCGTTACATCAGTGACCGTTGAAGAATCGTTTTTAGGTTTTTTGGTTGTTGATGATACCACGGGTTTAGGACTTTTTGAAGTTACATGTAAGGAATTAGAGTCTCTTGGTCTTGATACTGGTGATATGTGTGGTCAAGGCTATGATAATGGAGAAAACATGAGAGGAAAAAACAAAGGAATTCAAACTAGATTTTTAGAAAAAAAAAATCCTAGAGCTTTCCATAGTGCTTGTGGTTGTCATAGCCTAAATCTAGCATTGTGTGACATGGCTAACATAATTACTAAGTCTAAAGATTTTTTTGGAACAATACAACGGTTATATACTATCTTTGGCCATTCTATTAGTAGGTGGCAAATTTTGAAAGACAATGTTAAAGGATTAACTCTTAAATCATTGTCTACAACTCGTTGGGAAAGTCGTATAGATAGTATTAAGCCTATAAGAACTCAACTTGGAGATGTAAGAAAAGCTTTGCGAGAAGTTAGGGAGACGGATAGAGATGCTAAAATCATAAGTGAAGCTAATCATTAGAAGAGTATGAATTTGGTGATTTTGAATTTTTCGCACAAATTGTCTTTTGGTTTGAATTATTATTAAAGGTGAATGTGGTAAGCAAACGGTTGCAATCAAAAGATGTTGTTCTTGATGTTGCTATTGATGAAGTTGACAAATTGATTAAATTCTTTAAGAAATATAGAAGAACTGGGGTTCTCTAAGGCGCTTGATGAAGCTAGAGAAATTGCAAATGAAACAGGTGTTAATGCAGAACTTCGTAAAAAACGTGTGATATATAAGAAAAACAATTTGATGAATCGTCAAATGTAGAAGAAGTAACATTTTCACCCAAGGAGGATTTTAGAGTAAATTGTTTTTTATCTATTGTTGATCAAGCTATTTTTTCACTTGAAACAAGATTTGAACAATGCCAAAAATTCGAAAAAATATTTGGGTTTTTGTTTCCTAAAAAGTTGAAGACTCTTGATGAAGCCAAGCTTAATGCATGTTGTTGTCGCCTTCAAGATGCATTGAAGTATGAAGGAGAGTCCGATATTGATGCTAAGGAATTGTATACGGAGTTAAAGTTGATTGATACATTTTTACCGAGACACGTTGGCACCCCTTTTGATGTTTTAGACCATATCTTCCAACGCAATACTACTTATCCTAATGCTATAAATGCAAATAAAGTGTTGTTGACAATTCTGGTAACTGTGGCATCGTCAGAAAGAAGTTTCTCAAAGTTGAAGTTGTTGAAGACCTATTTACGTTCTACAATGTTACAAGAAAGGCTAAACGGGTTGGCGACAATATCTATTGAAAGTGAAATATTAGATACTATGGACTACCAGGAGTTGATCGAGAGCTTTGCTTCAAAAAACGCTAGGAGAACCACACTGTTCGCTTAATAAGAGGTTCGTTACTTCGATCACTTTTGCTACACTATTTTTGTTAATTTGTTTTATCTATTTCATAAAAATTATCGATGTATTATGAGTTTTTAGTATTTATATCTTTGATTGAATGATAATGAGTTTGTATTATATGAAAATTTGCGAATATGGCTCAATTTTTTTATCTCGCACAGGACCAAGTTTTTTATTTTTTTATTTTCAGAGATGGCTCTGTACGTGGCATATATACTCTTTGAAATTATGTGTTTGACTGGTGTCAGACACAAAATTTTATGTACTTCTATATGCCGCGTACAGACCTGTACGTGGCGTACAGAAACCCTAAAGTGTGCAGATAGTTGGCTCGGATTTGCCAATAGTTTGTCTTTTTTTTTTTTCATGTAGTGTTTAGCAAGTGGAAAATAATGGTTGGATTTAGGTTTTTTATTTCCATTTTTAGTTGTCTTTTTTTTTCGAGCGTCTTTTTAAAATATGACGATTAAAAACCCATAAAAATAATGGTTGGATTTAGGTTTTCATGTCCATATAATTTTGTTTCTAAAGAAGATTTTTTATTGAAAATCCTATTTGCTGAAGACTTCCTTGCTTAGGCATTAGGACATGTATATGCTGCATAGCAGTTGCTTGGTTTGAGGAACGTAACTTTCTGCCCATGTTTGCCCTTTTTGACCCGAACTTAGTTTGACTAAAACCTGTTTTGACCCAAGGATGTCTTGGTTAGAACCCATTTTAACTAAAACTTAATTAAACATGTTTTTAAGTAGCCCATTCTGGCCCATAACCCAAATTGACCCGATTGAGATTTCCAACGCATTCATGTCGGTGCCCAATCAGAATGTGATTTTGTATAAAACACGGGTGTGCTTCCTCGTTAATATAGAATGATTTAGTTTAGCGCGTCTCGCACGCTGTAACGCGCGCGAGGTTAAAATCTAGTTTTAATAAATTTTTATCTTTTATTTGGTTATATTAAACAGATAATAAGTAATAATAAAAACCAAAATTATGAGTTAAATAAATATGTGAGAATTTATGGTAACGAAATGTGTTTATTAAAATAAAAAGTTTATTTTGCTTAAGTAGAATTGAAAAGAATCTTAAGGAGTGTAAGGGTATCTTGGAAAATCATATTTATTGACTTTCTCTCTACATATGCATATTCCACCCCTAATTTTTTAAACGTTTATAACTTTTTTATACGACATTATTTTTTCATAAAAATTTTACTATGAAATCGAGCGTCTTTTTATCTTTAACTTGAGTACCATATTGCTATATAAAATATGACGACTAAAAAAACTTAAAAACCCACAAATATGTTGTATTTCTATGTTGTATAGTATTTTTTCTGCTGAATTTTTGTACTACATTTTTGTGCTATATTTATTGTGTTGAAATTTATTGTCTTTAATTTTTTTCTGAATTTTTTGTGCTGAATTTTTTGTACCAGATTTATTTGTGCTAAAATTTTTTGTGCTATATTTTTTTGTACTAAATTTTTTTTGTGCTATATTTTTTGTACTAGATTTTTTGTGCTATATTTTTTTGTACTGGATTTTTTGTGCTATATTTTTTACTATATTTTTGTGCTATATTTTTTGTACTAGATTTTTGTGTTGTATTTTTTAGAAAACAGAAGGGGTGGCACATGTCATTTTCACACTCCTATTTATAAGGACCAAAATATTTTAGTATCAAAATGCCATTTCTTCCTATTTATAAGAGTGACACATGTCATCATCACAATCTTTTTTAGGTTACTTAGCCAAAATCCATTTTTAAGTGTATCCTTCCCCTAGTATTATATATTACTAATACTAGGTTAGAACCCCGTGTATTACACGGGTTGAATAAATGTAGTTTTATATATTAAATAATAAAAAGTTATATTTTTATGAAACTCGTATATTATATGGGTTAAATACATGTAATTTTATATATCAAATAATAAAAAAAGTATATATTTAAAAACCATGTGTGTTACACAGATTAAATAAATGTAATTTTGTATACTAAATACTAAAAACGTCGTATCTTTAAAAAACCCGTATATAATCGGGTTGAATAAATCTACCAAATGATAAAAAAAATTGCATCCTTAAAAACCTCGTATATTACACGTTTTTAATAGATCTAAAAATAGTTATATCTTTAAAACCATGTGTATTACACAGATTGAATAAATGTAATTTTGTATATTAAATACTAAAAGTATCGTATCTTTAAAAAAACCCGTGTATAGTCGGGTTGAAAAATCTACCAAATAATAAAAAAAAACTATATCCTTAAAAACCCCATGTATTACACGTGTCGATAAATCTAATTTTACATGCAAATGATAAAAAGTTATATCTTTAAAAACTTCGTGTATTACACCGGTTATATAAATGTAACTTTGTATAGTAAATAACAAAAAAAGTTAAATTTTTAAAAACCCTGCGTTTTACACGAGTTGAATAAATATAATTTTGTATACCAAATAATAAAAAAAATTATATTTTTAAAAAATTAGAATAACATTTAATATTAATTTATTATTTATATATTTAATATAAGATAAGTAGGAAATAGAGGTATTTATTTAAAATATATTAAATTAAGAATTTAGATTTGAGGATAATATTTTATTAAAGTATGATAAGATTTAATATTAATTTATTAATTATTTAGTTAATATAAGATAAATATATATTTGAGGATACCTTCAATAAATGACACGTGTCCAAAAATTGGTTTATTTTATTAAAGTAGATAGCTAGATTATAGGAACTTTGAATATTAAAATAACTATAGTAAACGCAAATATTAAGATGTACATATCAATACATGCACTTTTAATAAATATACAGATTTTACAAAAACAAATAATTAAACAAATGTCACAACTTACACACATCTAATCTACTCCTAATTATACTTTACAGTAACATGTCCCTCAACGTTTAAGGAAGACAAAAATATCATTGGGCTAAATACCATACATACACCAAATTATAATAGTTGAATGGCTCCTTTTATCGAGGATGCACAACAGTAATAATTGAAGCTTCGGTATTGTTATGTGTCACCAACTGCTCTGATTGTGTCAATCTGATTCTTCTCCGAGAAACAAAAGGAGGATTTTCTGGGGACTAGCAATGGAATGGAGGAACTATTGAGCATGAGGACTACAGAAGCCATTGATGGTCTTAATTCATCATCTTCTTGAACACACAATAAGGCGATATTGATACAACGTAAGGCTTCATTTTCTGAGATTGAGTCCACCAGATATGAGTCAAGTATCTTAAATGGTTCTCCATTCTTCCATGTATTCCAAGCCTAGAAGTAAAATTTTGGAGTAAGGTAACAAATTAGATTGTATGACATTAATTCTAAGGGTGTACTCACATGGCATAGAAGGTCTGTGTAGCCTGGTTGGAAGACGCAAGTGTTCTTCTTTCCACTAATAATCTCAAGAACTAATACACCTAAACTGAACACATCGGATTTCACTGAAAAATGGCCATGCATTGCGTACTCTGGTGACATGTACCCACTTAAGAAAATAAAATAAAATAGAACGTCAAAACGTGATATATCTAAGAGATACAAGATGAGTCTAGTTTATGTGTTAAATGTGGAAGTTAGGCAACTTACTAAGTTCCAACAATCCTATTTGTCATCGCTCGTGTTTGACTTCCACAAATAATCCTTGCCATGCCAAAATCTGAAATTTTTGGATTCATTTCGTCATCTAACAATATGTTGCTAGTTTTGAGATCCCGATGAATAATTCTCAATCTAGAATCTTCATGTAGGTACAACATCCCTCTAGCAATTCCTCTAATTATTTTGTAACGGGTTGACCAATCTAGATTCGCTTGCTTTGTAGGATCTAAAAAATTAATGAAAGTTAGTTTTGAAATAAAATAGACCGTTCTAAATTAATTTGTTTGGATATTGTAGAAACCCTACTTGATTATTCGAGTCACTTCACTACTTGACAAATCATGGATAACAGATATCCACATATGATAGAAGGATAACTACAATTCTTGCACATATCAGCAGATGGGAGAAGTTAGGATTACTTAGTATTTGCAAAGGTGAATGTAAAACTACATGAATAATTAGGTTGGATAAGAATTCCACAATATATACCAATGAGAAAACTTAGAAAAGTCTATGCTGGGATATATGTTTCGTACCCTCATTAAGTACTTGAGTTTTGGATATATGTATATAACAGTTGGTTATCACAATATAATAACGATAAGGCGTTACAAACAAGTCGGAGTTCCGTAAGAACACGACAAATCCAATTTTCTCTTACGTGATATCTGCATTGACTCTATACTCCGACTTAGTACTTGATCTTAATATTGTGTGTTATGTACTGTTCTAGGATACTAGATTACATATGCCTAATCATAGTCCTTCGCAAAACAAGTTAACTTCCTTAATTTCCGTATGAGTATATCTATCTCGATACCATGGTGTGGTCTTGAGTCCCCAACACACAAGTGTCAAGTACATGGCATGGCTATCAATTGTTAATTACTTAAGTTTCAAGACCAATGTCTATATTGTCTTGGATCCTTTATTAGGCTCTAGTCCTCTAAAAGGAGCGTCACTGCGGGAAGCAATGAGCTATGAGTTGGCGCTTGTAGCTAATAATCTACACTTAGATAATATATCAAGGACATACCTCCACTGAGAAATTTGTATTCCATGTGGAGAAAATACTTCTATGCTATGAAATTATTAAATTCTACCTAAGACGTCAATATTGAATTATGAACGATGAAACTGTTTGAGCTCGATAATCCTGACCACATCATTTTGTGTGATTATGATGTCATCTATATAAATAACCACAACAATCCTTTAGCCCTAGTGACTTGTGGAGAATAACATGAACATATGCACTATGAACATCCTAGACTCACTAATAGTAAAAGAAAACCATCCAACATGCCCACGGAGACTACTTAAGGTGTACAAAGCACAAGATATTTTGCATACAATATAACAGAGGCCTTATCATTGACAATAAAACCATGTGGTTGCTCAATGTATACCTCATCCCCAAGAACTCCATTAGACCATGTGTAGTGGAAAACACAAATAATGCCCTCAGCCTTGGGCGTTTTGCGCCATGTGGCTGTAACAATGGGGCATTATGGGTTTTTTTTTCTAAAATGGGTGGATGTGGGCATTATGGGGCATTATGTTAAAAGGGGTGTAATAAAATTAAATAAAAAAACCATCAAAAAATGTTATTGGACAAACAAAAAGAAGATCACAGGTGATTGGCCAAACCATTGAAGCAAGGCGTGGAAAAAAGCACGCCAAAAACATTTTGTTTTTTGAAAAAAACACCCCCGGGAGCGGAAGATGGGCGTTGTGGGGCGTTTTTTAGAGGAAAACGCCCCAAAACCCCCACTACGGGTGGTCTTATGCATATTCGTTTGTGTAATCAAGTTGGTGGTTGCATTAATTACTGATAGTTATTATAGAGCACTAAAAAGTTGCACCTATGACTCTAGGCAGTGGCAGAATTAGAAATTTTTTTCATGGGGACGGAATTATAAGGCTCCTTTGTCTATCGATGTACAATATTTTTTAGAGTTAACTTCTGTTTTGCTCCATGTGGTTTGATCACTTTAACAGCTTTGCCCCAATAATTAAAAACGACCATTTTCCTTCTCAATGTTTTGATCTTGTCACTAGTTTGCTCCTCGCCTCTAACTCCATCCATATTGTATGTTAAATGAAAGAGTATTTTTGTAATTTCAAGTTAACATACAAGATCCAAGTACACTTATGTTATACTTGAAATTACCAAAATACTATTCCAATTAACATATAATATGGATGGAGTTAGAGCCGGGGAGCAAAACTGACGACAAAATCGAAACATTAAGAAGGAAAATGGTCATTTTTATGGTCTCACTTTCACAGTTGGAATGCTAGTCTTCAAAACACATTTTCTTCTTGGCTCTCTGGGCAAATGTTTTGATTGGCTAACTGCCGATGCTGACTGCAAGTGTTTAAACCTCTAAACACATTCACCTTTAATAGTGGATCTAGGTTGCTCTCTTCCAAAACACACCATCTTCTACTTATAATATTATTATGTGAGTTGGGCTTCATCAATAGTCGGAACACTACTAGAAAACTGCTGCTATTCCCACGTCAATTTCTGTGGGAAATCCGTGGGTAACTACGTTTACCCATGGATTCCTACGAATTTCTGACTAATAGTTAAAATGAAAACGAATTCCGTCGGAAATCCGTGGGAAAAATCTGACACTTTTCCTACACATAACAATTTGTGGCTTTTTGTCGCTTTTTTGTCACAAAACTAAGACATTTTCTTGTTCGTCGGAATTTCGTGGGAAAAGTGTCGGCATTTTCGTTCGTAGGAAATGTGTAGGAAATTTTGGTAGGAATAGTAGCAGTTTTCTAGTAGTGGAAGAAGGTTCACTCCTTCCGGCAGTACCTCAACCATGTACAACGATCTCCATTTCTTAACATAAGCAACCTCAAGATTACCATTGATCATCTTCCATTTTTTCCACCATCATATATTTGACATCCAATCCTGGTGCATCCATCTACCCAATAGTGATAAGCTTTGTAATTAGGCTTGGAATCATCCTGACGTGTTTCAAATTTCATGTGGTTCCCACAAGAGTTTTTAGATCAAACTCTCCCATGCCTGTAACTTTAAGAACTTAATCGTTTGCAAAACGTACCTTCCCAAAGTCACCTACATTCAGATTCTTCAATGCTTCATTGTAGTTGTAGTGAAATGAAGCACTAGAATCCTTAACCCAAGAGTTCACACTGCTTTCCACACCACGAATTAACACATGATTTTCTATGTACTTTACAGATTCACTTCGCTTTTAACCTTTGGACACTAACTCTTAAAGTGTCCCACCTCTTTGCAACCCCAACACATTACATTCTTCCAAGTTCTAGATGAACTCCTACCCCCATCCAAATGTTCCTATTTTTTCTCGGGCCTCTATTGACATTCAACGATTCACTACACGATTATTCACACAAATTCCTCCTACTCGCATTTTCGTGTTCGCCGAGTCCCGAATCAAGAACATCTTATTTGTTACAATGGCTTTTCATACATCTTTGATAGAGCCTCTACCATACCGCGAGTCATAGTTTTCTTCATGATGTTACAAGCAACGCTCTTTGTTAAAGAAATTGCAATAAACATCATGAGTTTCTTTTCTTTCAATTCCAATTAGCTAGTTTCATTTTCTTAGGTCTTACCCCCGTTGGTACCAAATCCAAATCCTTCAAAACCAATGATGCTTCTACTTGCATCTTCCACAACAACTGAAATCCATTCCATTATACTTCTTTATTAAAACTTTCTCGTTTTCTACCATGATAAATGGTAACAAGATTAAATCCTAAGTAGAATAAAAAATAAATGGCCAATCATAGAAATATCATTGAAACAATAGAACTTGATCAAACTGATTTGATCCTTAGTCTCTATTTCTCTTATAAGCAAATGGTTCCCAGAAACTCACGGGTCAAAATTCATATATTGAGGATGGTTCGGGTCATATTCAAAACTGGTTCAAGCTGTACTCAAATCAACGACGATGGGCACTGATCCCTTTTCAATTTTCGTTGGGTTATCAGCTAAGCTAGGCTGCCAATTTCCAAACCATAGTGGCTTTCTCTAACCGGGTCTAGGTGATTCTTCATGGGTTATTGACAGCGCCTACGTCCAACCCTAATCGTAATCTTCAAATTCTGAATGGAGGGTCTTTTCTACAATTTTTTTTCTTTAGTGTGATTGTGTGTAACAAGCCAGATCTCTGACACCGCTTAATAGGTTTCAACCGGTATGTGAAAGTGATCAACACACACACACACAAGTATCACGAAGAAAGCAAAATCAGCGACACACAAGAAATAAGGTAGTTCGATGTTGATGTGAAACCTATGTCTAGGACTGCAAGTAGAGTTTTTTTTTTCTTCTTATTCAATGTGCTCGAAGATTACAAGTACATGCATGGTTTATATTTGGGAACAAGAAACCTTAATTTAGGAAAACATGAATCGGACAGCTTGGCTAATTCATCATTTTTCTTCCTAAACAAGTTAACTAGTATATGCCAATCTACCAATTATATCCCTCAAATTAGGGTTTCTATCTTACCCATCAAGGAAACAAATATGGGCCCTTTTCAAAGAAACCTACATGAACCCTTTTTTTATGTCGTCAACTTGGGCCAAAGCTCAAAGCCTTCACAAATCGAACACTGTGAATAGAGCATGATGATCTATTAGCTTGTCGCATTGGTGAGCGATAAATATTATGTAGACTAGAAAGAATACCTTGATTCCCACTCATGTAATGTGTGGCTCAAGAATCCCATGATCAGTTAAGGCTAGATTACTTACATGATTATATCAACTTGGTTTAAGGAGTTTGAGCAGTCAAATGGAAAGTAAGCAACTGTGCAAGTATATTATAATCCTCTTATGAGAATTTTAAGTAGGAGCAGGGCTTAGCATTTGTATTCTTTTTATTGGCAGTTGCAATAAATAGAAAAAACCGACAAGAAATGATATTGGAACAATAGCGGGGTGAACATGAACAATCAAGAAAGACTAAAACAATAACTATGGGATGAACAAAGTTTAAAAGGTAGAAACAAAAACCATCACTTGAATAGTATAATAAGAGCAGTAAATAAGTAGTAGTAAGACAATGAAGACTACCAAAGAGTTTTAAGCATATTAGAGCAATGGAAGGAGGCAGAAATAGCAGGGAAACCCAACCAAGTCAAGGGTAGCAAAGATGGTGATAAAATCATAAAATTGTTATAAATAAGTAACTATCACAAGATTTATGTTTTCTGACGGCTACGAGGCGGTAGTGATATTTTGGAATTTGGTTGATGTGCTAGGTATTAATTGTATGGCAATGTATTCTTTGTGAAAGGCGGCCGAAGTAACATGATAAACAATAATTGTTTAAAAAGGATGACATCCGATGTTCTAGGAATTTCCAGTGCTTGTTTTAGGACATGAAACACGTGTTAGATGGTGTGCTAGGATAGGAAACATGTGGGGGTTGGGAATCTAGACTGAAACATGAACATAAAGAAGACGCCTAGGGTTTGTATGAGAATATTACCTTAGTACCTGAAGAAACACCAATCTAATCAAGTAGACTAGATAATGCGCAACCGGGTGAATGGAGATCCACTTCAAGCTCAATAATTGGAGTAATCCACAAAACTAAGAACGCTATGAGTCTCGTTACAAGAAGGAGAGGTTGTGGGTTCTTCTCGTAACCATCATCTGGCGTGAGAATAAATATAGCTCATAGAGAGTAAATCTTAAGTGTGAGTGGAGCGTATGGAATGCATTCACCTTGGTGGAGTATAGTATTTATAGCCAGAGAGTAATGAGAAATGATTGGGTGAGATCTTACTATCAGGATATCCATTTAGGTATCCTATCTGCTGACCATTAGTGGTTTTAAGAGAAAGGTGCGCGTCCACAACCTCTCATTGGCGACACGTCGCTTTCAGGATGTGTCGTTGTCCCTTATGTGACTAGTGGAGGTTTGGGAGGGTGTAAATCCGTGACGTGCGGTTTGACAGATGTCGCTATCACTTTTACTTCTTGTCTCTCCTGTGGTAACCGCTAGTGGAGATCTTATGGTACAATGGTTTGTGGACCGTCAAAGGCTGCATGTCGCTTTCATATTTTCATTCGTGTCTCCTCTCATGTTGGCACATCCTATGTGGCGGGTGAACCTGCGGATGATATGCTTGGCCAGCTGTCCGGGTTGTGGGTTGGGCTTCGCCCGGGGATCCGCGACTATATCTCTTTAGTACCATGTAAAAGTGAATGAGCAAAAATATCATAATACTTACTATCTACGGGAATCTATATATATATATAGAGAGAGAGGGGGGTGTAAAATACAATATGGCTTAACGTATATCACGTAAGACAACGTGCGTGATTATGTGTATAAGGTGCGTGGTTAATGTTTTCATCATTATATATATAATAGTACTTGAAGTATACTAATAACTCAGATAATTAGTAAAACAATAGATACAATTAAGAGAATTAATGCAAAACTCTTACGCACTAATATATAGGTTTTGAAGCTAACCAAATAGAAAGAAGTCGAGACTATGATTAGCAACATATTCATATATCAGGATCTTCTCCCCAACATGAAGGCAAAATCCCAAAAGTCTGACTAGATTTCTGTGTTGAAGCTTGGCTAATAATACAACCTCATTCTTGAATTCCAACGAGCCTTGCGCAGACCCATTGGATAGCCTCTTCACAGCTATTTCTAGACCACTAGGAAGAATTCCCTAACAATTGATTAGTGAAATATATGAATATCAAAAAATGTATGTCAATCATGGTCCACTTATATATTAAAAAAAAATAAAAAGTTTAATTAGAAAAACAGTGGATACGAAACTTCTTACCTTGTATACTACACCAAACCCACCCTCACCTATTCTATTCTCTATTGAGAAATTGTTTGTGGCTTCTTCAATTGTTCTCAATTCAAATTGTAAAGATTGCTCAGTTATCATTTCACTTTCATCTATATTGGAACCTAGAAAATGAAAATATACTGATCAAAAGGTTGTCCCTTATATTTTAACATTAAACATTATCATGTACTTACCAGTTTCCTTCTTTAAATCACTATTAGTGATGGGTCGACACCATTTCTTCACTATGAAGAAATAGCATATGGCCACACATACCACAAGAAAAACAACTATAGCAACAACTGTTATGGTTAGTTTTGATGAGCTTCTCTTTTTCCCTGCATGTGAAATATATATCTTTTAATATATTAATGGAATTTTCCCTGCATGTAAAATATATATATATATATATATTTTTAAATAAATCAATGGAATTCTCTTGCCTGAAATAGTGAAAATTCAGTATATGCACAAAACACAAAATGTTGTTCACAGTAGTATCAAATCTAACTACATGAAAAGTTACAAACATAAAGTTCAAAGTTACAAGGTTGTGTTACCATACCAATTCGGTAATGGTATTGCAAAAATGGCAAAAAAAAAAAAATACCGAAACCGACTTGTAGTAAAACCAAAAAAAAAAACATAAAGATGAATATCGGTACCTCTACTCGTTATACTTTATAGTAAATACAATTCCCTCCTCAATAATGTTTATATCCTAATGTTGAAAAAAAATACAACCACTAATTCTTTATAAAATAACGGACGCAAGTTGTTGGTAGAAAAGTTCAAATTAAATGGAAAAAATATATTATTCTAACAAAACACTGTTTCTACGTTGAAGAATGTAAACTAGCATAGTACAGCATAATATAATATAATATAATTCTTCCGAACTATGGTTGAAGAGAGTGGGTTCATAGATTGCCCAAAAAGGAGCATGAAGATGGGAAGAACAAGACTTAAACAATTAGGGGGGAATTGTTGGACTTTAATTGTCTAAGTCTTGTAGATCAAGTTTGAAAGAAAAGATAAGGGTGAAAATTGTAATTAGTCATTAGTATGGTTTGTATTGTATTGTATTTAGATTAGTTAGTTAAGTGCGAGGATCGGAAGCGGGTAGATGAATGATTATAACCTACATCATAAAGGAATCGCCACATCCAGGATACATCAGACAACGTCAAGGGACGCGACGATTCTTGAAGAGACGCGATGGTTCAAGACGCAACGGTTCAGTATGTATAGGGTTAGGGTTGTTTCAGTTTGTTTTTGTATCTTGTATTCACTCAGATTCAATTGTTTAGTTTTAACACAATTGCATATTAGGGTTTATCCCTCTCTTCTTGTTTGATTATTATTGTTCTTGATTGTGGGTTGAATTCATGGTCTCATGGGATCTATAATAAGGAACCGATTAGAATAGAATACCGACTGAATTCTCGTCTAACTAGTTCACAGGGGCGGACCCACATATGGTGGGTCGGGGTCCCCGGACCCCAATGTTTTCTAAAAATTTAGTAGAATCGGTATGTTAATTTTCTTAAGGACCCCATAAAAATAATTAGTTGGACCCCATAATAAAAAAAAGAAAGACTGATGTAGTGGCAAATCCCTTGTTTTCCAACTAAAAGGTGGTCTCAGGTTCAATCTTTAATTCTTTCTATTTTTAATTTTTCTAAGCAACCCCTCATGACATTGAAGGTTTCGTATTTTTGAATAATCCTAGGAGATTTAATTATGCTATTATTGTTTCTTCTTATTGGGAACCCACATTATTTGTTGGAAAAGTTTACACACCTTTACTGTAAAAAAAAAAAGTATCTTTTTCTAGTTTACACCTTTGTTGGAAAAGTAAGGCAACACTGCACACATCAAGGTGGTAATTCTAGTTTGAAGATGATGTATCTTTTTCTGTAAAACAAAAGTTTGAAATTTTTGAAAAGAAAGATAGACGAAAAAAAGACTAACATTATCAAGCGTCATTTTGTTAGATATGCAAGTACAAAAGTTTGGCCAAACATTTTAGTGAGGTAACATCGAATTACTTAAGTATAGTAGTTTGAGCCTAGATGATAATTTTAGTGCATCTAATGTTCAAAAGGTCTTAAGGTTGACAGAGTTGTATCCGTTTGATTTTCGTAGGGAACAACTTTAAATATTTGTAATGTTTTTTTTCATTTCCAATGACATCGTGTATTTTTATTGTATGTATTCTAATGAGTAATGATCATATAGTTATTTGATATCGTATTTTATTAATGAGTAATAATGATCACATAGTTTTCTTTGATATCGTAGTTTATTATGTTTCTCATCCCGCCCCGCCCAAACTAAACGGCGACCGACCCGAAATTGGTTGTGAAAATTCTTAACACAAAAAAGTGGACCCCAGTGGGAAAAAATCCTGGGTCCGCCACTGCTAGTTCATGAATAATAATAATAATAATAATAATAATTAAAAGCAGCATAAAAGTAATGCAAACCTGGTTTGTCTGAGAATTGTAAAAACTTATAGATCTCATATCTAACATTGCAACTCGCAGCCAACACTCGTGCGCCTTCTCTCCCGTAACAGTACTCTCGCAAACGATCTATGCTCGCTTGGAGACACTTACTACAATCAGACCCTGATAAATCCGGTGTGCACTGGACATATCCATAAATCAGTTGGGTTTCATTGTAGGATGATACATCATGTGCAAACATCTTTTTCTGATCAGCTGAAGCACGGTTGGCTAATCGATCCATCAGATTCTTAGCATGTTGCCAGAAATTATTTTGCTCTTGATCCAGATTGGAAATATTAACTTTGTTGCACTCAGGGATATAAGTGCTAGAGTTCATCGTTGAGACCATTGAAAAATTGGAATAACGTAACATACAGTTGTCACTCCAAAACACTGCTGCCTTGGAAAAGGGACATGTGTTGTTGTTCATATCTTCACGCGCTTTGAGCAAACAGTTACGACAATCGTTTGGGAGAACATCAGCCCGACAAAGATAGAGGCCATAAGCTATGTCGGGTGGAATACTTCCAGTGCTTGTGTGTAAGAATTGGTTATCACTGATGCTGGTATCAGAAGCAAGTGAGTCAAGGACTTGTATGAGATTTGAGTAATAAAGGGTGTTGTTGTTTATGGGGCTGCTGATGTTAAGGTCACAGTAATGCGTTTGAAATTCAGCAGCAGTGACTGTGTGTATTATAACAAGAATCCCAATACAAAGAAATGAAAAAAACATAATCTCAGGAACGATGAAAGGCTGCTATGATCGGTTTGGTAATCTTATTTTTATCTTGGGCATAAACATATATAAGATAACAGGGAATGTATATGGAATTTTAACGCGACTACGCGAGGAATATAGCTTGGACATACTATACATTTTATTTTTCAATTAAAACTTTAACTATTTAAATTTGTATTACACAAAAAGGACTATTTATATTTATATTACACAAAAAGGATATATTATTATTATTATTGAGTTTACATGCATTTTAAAAATAGGTATTAACATATTTATGACATTAAACTTAATAAAATGGGCCCCAAACACGTATTAGATATCATAAAATAGTGAGGAATGCTCTAGTTTATTTTACATAAAGTTACAATTATATACGACCATATGCTCTAATCCCTTGTGAATTTCATTATTTGTGTTAACCATTTTACAAAGAAGACGACCATATATGAATTAAATGATAAGCATTATGTATTTCGAATATTTTCGTTGACCGATTAAAATGGCAGGACTGGTCTATCATCTTTTCTATTTTTTTTAACTGTCAGCATCTCAATTAACCTATTATATTTAGGTGTGAGTTGTGCCATCACCTACTTTTATTGAAGTTGCATCACCATCTCAATTTCTCCAATAAAGTCGCTTTAACCTTTTGTAGCATGAATTGAATAAATAGATCATGTCACATCAGTTTGTCTCTCCTCTTTTTTCTATGGGGAAATCGCCAAAATGTCAAAGTCTTGGTCAAACCATCAAAAATAGCCTGGTCAACCGTCTCGTGGAGACGTCTGAACTTAGGCTAGACGTCTTGACGGCTGTCCAATCACATAGTGCCACGTGTCCCACAACCCTGTCATTTTACCTGAACGGCTGAGACGTCTTGGCTAAGACGTTTGAGACGGCTTAAGACGTTTGAAAGTGGCTAGCCGTTAAGCGTCTATTTTGCATGGCTTGAGACGTTTGAGAGTGGCTTCAAGACGTTTTGAAATGGCTTGAGACGTTTGAGTGTGGCTAGCCGTTAAGCTAAATTATTTTTTTTAATATTTGATTTTAATTTTTTTTAATGTTTTATTTAATTGTTAAGACGTTTCACGGTTTTCAACGTTTCAGACGTTTGAGACTTTTGAGACGTCTGAGACGTTTGAGATGACGTGTGAGACGTTTGAGACGTTTCACGATTTTCGAAGAATTTTTCAAGACGTTTTGAACCTGTTTTTAAGTCTCAATTTTCCACCCTGATATACACAATGTTTTCTTATTAACCATATTTTCTACAACATTGGTGTTTACAGCTTAAAAAAAAAATGGGCAGACCCCCGGATTCAACAAATCGTTCTTTGAAGTTATCTGCAACTGGTTCTAAGAAGTCATCTACAACGGACATAGATCTTCCCAGTTTTGATGGGATCAGGTCTAATATCCCCTTATACGTGCTCTGCGGGGTTGATCGGGTTCAAGAACTCATCTACAACGGACACGTGAAGGGTTAAACGGGTTGTTCAGGTAATGACGATTCTTCCCGTTTTGGATGGTTAATAAGACTTTGGCTAACACAATGGGCTCTCACCAGTGTGTTCGCCAGGTCTTGTAACATCACCCAGCGGGGAAACCTCAGAACCAAATTTGGACAACCCGTTACATATCACCTAGGCCAAAATACGTGAGTGTTGATGGAACTTACCAGTTCACAACCCACAGTATTTTTTACTAGGTGTTTTGATGGGAATCTCCGGAATCAACTTTCGGCTGGGGAACCCCATTTTAAATTTATGGAAGTTGCGGTTTAGTGTATTGTAGTTCAAAGAGATTATATTTGTATCAGTGTTATAATATGGAATTTTTGGTTTAGTGTATTGTAGTTCAAATGAAATAGCGGATTATGTACTTTGTATTAAATAGTAATAAAGTTTAAAATTCTAGTATGTTACGTTTTATTTCTTAGTAAATCAGTATTATCTATGTGTTTAAAGATGTTATAACCTGTTATAAATTGATGGGGTTTAAGACGTTTCAACATCTTAAAAATTCAAGACGTTTTAAACTTTCAACAGGCTACCTCACCACCTATATAAACCCCTAAATCTAAACATTCACACGGCGTTGTCTTCCTTCCACATCATTGTTCAACTTTCTACACACAACCAGACATGGCTTCTCACGGGTGGACGGAAGTTGAGGACATAGCTTTGGTGGAGGCTTGGGAGGAGGTGTATGTGAATCCTCCTCGTCGAGGGCAGGGTGGTCTGTGGGTCCGGGTGCAACAATATTTTGCACAACTCCGTGGTCCGAACCACGGCCGTATCGTTGATGCATTATCTTCACGTTTTCGGGTTATACGGTTGGAATGTAAGAAGTTCGAAAATTACTACAAGGCTGTGGAAAACTCATCCGAGGGCCTTAGCGAGGACGACATCAAGGCGGTTGCCCTTATCAACTTCCGCCACGATGAAGGACATGATTTCGAACATGTCTCGCAGTGGGAAACGATTAGGGTTTGGATTTAGATGTTTGTTTGTTTTTTTTTATCTTTTTTGGTAATGTAATTTTTTTTTTTTTTAAGTAATGTAATGTTTTTTTTTTTGTTTTGTAAAAAGTTGTCTTTTAAATTTAACTTTTAGTATGTTTGAAAAGTTAAAGCTTAACATAATACAACTTGTGTGTATATATAATACATGTGCTGATTATTAACGGATGAGGGCATAGCCCGACCGGTCACCACGTCGTTTGCTGAAGTACACGTCCCGAGTTCGAATCCCCCAAGTGACCGGTTTTAAGTTATTTTTTGGTTTTAAAGTCTTTTAGTTATTACTATATTACTATTAAAGTTTGTATAGATATAATACATGTGCTAGCTATTAACGGATGAGGGCTTAGCCCGACCGGTCACCACGTCGTTTGCTGAGGTACACGTCCCGAGTTCGAATCCCCCAAGTGACCGGTTTTAAGTTATTTTTTGGTTTTAATGTCTTTGAGTTATTACTTATATTACTATTAAAGTTTGTATAGATAAAAAACACATGTGCTGACTATTAACGGATGAGGGCTTAGCCCGACCAGTCACCACGTCGTTTGCTGAAGTACACGTCCCGAGTTCGAATCCCCCTTGTGACCGGTTTTAAGTTATTTTTTGGTTTTAATGTCTTTGAGTTATTACTATATTACTATTAAAGTTTGTATATATATAATACATGTGCTGATTATTAACGGATGAGGGCTTAGCCCGACCGGTCACCACGTCGTTTGCTGAAGTACACGTCCCGAGTTCGAATCCCCCTTGTGACCGGTTTTAAGTTATTTTTTGGTTTTAATGTCTTTGAGTTATTACTATATTACTATTAAAGTTTGTATATATATAATACATGTGCTGATTATTAACGGATGAGGGCTTAGCCCGACCGGTCACCACGTCGTTTGCTGAAGTACACGTCCCGAGTTCGAATCCCCCTTGTGACCGGTTTTAAGTTATTTTTGGGTTTTAATGTCTTTGAGTTATTACTATATTACTATTAAAATTTGTATAGATATAATACATGTGCTGATTATTAACGGATGAGGGCTTAGCCCGACCGGTCACCACGTCGTTTGCTGAAGTACACGTCCCGAGTTCGAATCCCCCAAGTGACCGGTTTTACATTATTTTTTGGTTTTAATGTCTTTGAGTTACGGAAATGAACCTAACGGGCTGAAAATGTCATGTTTGACAAACTTCAGGGATGAAAACATGAATATAACTCTTATAAAAGAAAAGAAATATCAACTTGTAACATTTGATTCAACATGTCCTCGTCTTCTACCTCTTGTCTAATTCGAAGACCACGACTTTTCAAGGTCGATTTGGATGGAAATGTGTACTGTCATCACGACATTCTTGTTGTTGTTCGGGTTACTGGACTTAAAAGTCAAAGAAATGGTGAAGAATTTTACGGGTGTTCTCACTGGCCTGTAAGTTGGATTTGTTATTTTTAGATAGTGACTTGCAATTACTTTATAGTTGCTTTGTTTTTGTAGAGAGGTGATTGCAAATTCTTCTTGTGGAAGCAAGATGTTGATAATATGTTCCTTGAACGTTCATACGGCACCTCAACTACAGTGACGTTTAAAGATTTGAAGATCAAGAACCTAGAATTACAAAACCAGTTATTAATAGAGGAGAACAATAACTTGAAAGCAGTGAGATTTGACCGAAAGATGAAGTCGAAGAAATTGTATGTTCTAACCTTTTTAATTGCAAGTGCAATATTGTTTTATTTGTGGAATTAGTATTTATTGCATCACTATCCTATTTAGTGTTTCTAATTGAACTTGCAATATTGTTGTATTTGTGGAATTTGTCATCTAATGTTTTGAACGGATTTCCAATTAGATAAAACGATAAAACATGTTTTTAATATAACATAAAAAACGATACAAAATAAAAAAAAAAATTCTAAAACACTACTAAATATAATTTTTTAAGATTTCAAACACTGAAATGTGTTCAAAATCCTCGTCATAAATTATTGCGTAGTCTAGCAGGGCTTCTTCAATCACCTCCTTTTCGTCCATGTTGTTCCGATCCTTTTTTTTAACGTTCTTGTACCTTCCTAAGAAACGGCTACATTTGAAACGTAGGAAAGCACACCGAGTGTCGAGCTCATTCGGGCTACGGGTCGTTTCTTGCACGTGAATGCAGAATAAGTTCATAACCTGACCCCAGAACGCGGGATCGGAGACTGAGTGAGTGCCTTCATCATGAGCGGCAGCGTACGAGACGGCAATAGCAATGTCTTCTTCGTCAGTCCATGAAGAATCCATGATGTGGTTAGATGGCAAGAATGTCTATGCCATTTTATAGTGGTTTTTTGTTACTGTTAACATTTAATGTTAAAGTATTTATTATTATATTTAATATCAAATGAATAACTTAAATAACTTAAAGACAAAACAAGTGTTTTATTACATAAATTATCCAACATTTGGACGGGGTAAACACCGCCAAAAATACAGTTTTTCTGCAATGTATCGTCTGTACGACAAAAAACTTTTACAAATGTCTCCAGTTATATTTATTGGTTTATCCGTAACCAGATGCTCCATAAGCATACAAAGGTAGACTGCTTCATTCCCTGCGATTGTTGGGTTAGATAACACGTAGTTGTCATTGAGTTCGGCACAGATACATTTTTCTGGTTTTCCCGTTTTTTTTCCAATATTGCAGATGCACTAGTAATGCTCCTAAGTAAACTTTAACCTTCGTCAAACGGGGTAGAATAACGTTTCTGTATTTATTGCCCACACAAATATTTTCGCACGGGTAGTACACCAATTCCTGTGACGATAACTCTAGTCTAGCTAGGAGCCATTCGTTATTTTCTAACGGTAACGGAAATAAGACATAATCGACCTCGAAGAAAGATGGAAATGGGTGTAATTTGCCATTGGCATACTTAACAACGGTTTTTGGAGTAGAATCTAACAACATTTCATAAAATTGTGGTGGAAGGATTGTCCACCGCAAGTTTAACAACGGTTTTTGGAGTAGAATCATTCTATTTCTCCAAGCCATTAGCCTTCCCACCCATCCTTCAATATGCTGTATAAGTTTTAGTTTAAAATTAATTAAAAACGCGAAAAAAATTAGTCAAAGTAATAAAATAAATTTAGGAAGAATAATTAATTGTTGAGTTTAGGTAGCCGCCACAGCGAAAACCTAATAGAGTCCCCCAAAAATTTTTGTCCAACTCTATTGATCTTGTGAAAACTGCTGAATAACAGAACGGCGCATCCCCATTTCTGTAGAATGTTTCCACATCTTTTGACCAGTGTTGACTTTCGTCGTCTGGAATTGCCCATGTACCAGCCCTATGGAGGTGAAAACTTTCTCTGTTGTGTATTTGGTTTGAATCATTTCGTTGTGGATCTTCAGAAGAACTTTCACCCTTGTTAGTTCTCCATTTTTTGAGAATCCAAGATGAAGTTTTCGTTGCTGGTTGAGAGCAGTATACATCGGTTTTTTTGTTTTCAGACATTTTCTGCGTGCTACAGAAATATACTGAAATATGGAAGAATTGTTATTGAGATCTCGTTCCTATTTATTAAAAAGAAAATGTAAAAATATTTAATAAAAAATCATTGCACGTCCCGAGGTATGCAAGACGTTTAAGCAGTTTTCAAGACGTTTCGTACATTTTTCAAGACGTCTCATCACTATTCAAGACGTTTCAGACGTCTGACGCTATTCAAGACAGATTACCCGTTTGCCACGTTGCATTTTTCAAGACGTCTCATCATTTTCAAGACGTTTCAGACGTCTCACGCTATTCAAGACGTTGACTCTAACTTGAGACGTTTGACTGTAACTTAAGACGTCCGGGACGTTTCCCGCCTAATTTTGACGTCTCATCTTTGAACACGTGTTATTTTTAAGACGTTAAAGACGTTGCATGCTGTAACTTGAGACGTTTGAGACGTTTTCCGTGGACACGTGAGACGTTTCAATTCAATTTGCCCTTAGATGAAGGACACGTGTGTCCCCGTTACCCATCGCTTGACACGTGTCCGGGAACACGTTTTGAGTAGGAGAGTGTGGGTTCATGTGTTTCATTTCACACGGGCAAACGGCATTGGGACCACGTTCTTTCCTTTGGTGCCATCTTGAACAAAGATCCGAAGACCGTTGAAGATCCGAAGAGAAACCCGACGACAAACACCCGACCCGCGTTGAAACCTGCGTTGAATCTGCACGACATTCACGTTCCGAAGCATCACGTTTTGTCGTTGACTCAAAATGGATCCAAACTACTACGGTTTCCCACGTCAGGAGAACATGCAACCACCTGAACATGACATGCAAGACGTTAACGTTATCCCATCTGTAGCGGTGATATCTTATGTCTTTTCTTTCATTATTCTTAGTGTTTTAGTATTTTGGTATACTTACTATTCTTTTTTTTCTGTTTTTTTTTTGTTATTTTACAAGGTCCAAAAAGTCAAAGTTCGTCAATCATGGAAAATAGTGAAGCATATAAACAATAGAATGACGGATCCTATAATATCAATCATTAGGCAGACATGTTTCGGTCCGTATTTGGATATTAGGTGTGTCATGTGTGACAGTCTACTCTTACTAGGTGTTGCACAACTACAAGTGCATACACCTACACCCAGATTGGGGATTACATATCGCCTAGGCCAAGAAACGCTAATGTTTAGCCCCAAACAATTTTGTCTAATAACGGGATTAAGGTTTGGATCCAATGATTGGACGCCGATTGATCACCCTGAGTCATTTAAAAACCGTCATTTCTCGGCCCGAGAACGTATTAATTTCAAACGAATTAGAGATTTGTTTGAAGGTCCCATGCAATATAGCGCGGAAGATTGCGCAAGAATATGTTTACTGATGCTCTTGTGTCAAGGGTTTTTAGGGTTGCAGGATACAAATGCAGTCGATGTTAAATTGTTACACCTCGTGGATAATCTGAATGTGTTTAACCAATATCCATGGGGTAATTATTTTTGGGAGAGCACGTATACGAACGTGTATGATATGCACGTTCGTCAAAGGGATGACACGAGGGGTTTTTCGTTAGATCACTACTAGAAAAATAGGCAATTGTCACCAAAGTTTGCTACCGAGAAATAAAAAGGTAGCAAATCAAGCAACTTACTCTTATATTAAGCGTGCTTATTTGATACGGTAGCTAAGCGGTGGCAACTTTTGCCACCGTTTATTTGTTATCACAAATTCGTGGGAAATTACTTATTTTTGGTTTAAAAATCATGGGAAACAACATTCGCGGGTCATATTTTGTTAACTGTGACCGTCAAGGCTTTTTAGAATTCCTAGGGTTTTGAACAAGTTAACCTCTCCCCAAAATTGACCGTCACGTTCCATATCTCCCAACAGGGCTTAGCAATTCGCGGCTATTTGATTTTGAAGAACTGATCCTACTTTCGTGATTGCCATAAATACAGGTTCGTAAATCTGAAGAACTGATCCTACTTTCGTGAAAAACTATTCTCATTTTCTGATTGAAGCTATTCGATTTTTAAGTTTGATTCATCTGTTGATCGTTTAGTTGAACGATTCTGATTTCAATTTCAATTTGTATTTAGGATTGGGGATCCGATTTGTTTTTATTCTTTGATTTGTAATTAGATAGGTTTTCACCATCTCTATTGATATGAATGATTTGAAGTTAGGTTTGGGGTTTTTTTATTTCATTTTTGCTTCTTTTATCCGTTATGAATGATTTGAGATAAAAATATCATTATTGATTTCCCATAATGTTTTAATAAGCACAATTTTGAAACAATTGGTTCTGGCTTCTGATAAGGGTACCTTTCTTTAGTCAATGGTTCTGGCTTCATACTTTAATTTGATTTGTATGTGTTGTTGATCTATAAATCTATATAATAATCTTGCATTCACAATCCATCCCCCAAATTCTGTGAGGGAACTTTTTATATTATGAAAAATGATTGTGAGTAGAGAAGAGAGAAAATGTTACTCTTCATATTTAGGGGACACTGTTCACCCTCTATTACTTTTTAATATATTTTGGAAGTTGTTGTGAGTGGAAGAGACAGTAAACGTAATGATAAAAGTATAAAAAATATTATTAATTGAAATGAGAGGAAAAATATAGTTGTTTTTAGTAAAATTATAGGTTAAAAAGATGGAAGGGTTGTGAATGTTGTTAGGGTACTTATTGTGATTGGCGAATTATTTATCCTTAAATTGTTTTCCCTTGAAGAGTCTGCCATTTGAATTTTAATAGTTTTCTATCGCAATAATCTCGTATATAGATTAAATAGCCCTTTTTATGTTGATGAAACTGAATTAACTAGTAACTACATAACCTATGCTTTTGTGTCATGTAATTCATCTTTAATCTTGCAATTTTCTTGGTATATGCATTATATGTAATAGTTATTTGCAGCTGATGTTTGCTTGTTTTTCTTTACGATAGTCCGATTAAAGGGTACATAAAATTCGGTTATGATTCTGATTATCTGTTATCAAGTTAAATGTAAAAGTACCTTTTAACCATAGATTTAGCACCTGATTATCTTCAGTCTGATTGTTGTTCATGTAGATCACATATTTGGTTGGAATTCATGTTTTGGAGTTGAGTAACTGGTGCACAAATTGGAAAGAAATGAGTCAAGTTATGTCTTTGTGTTTTAATCTTTTATCTAAGGTGTTCTTCAAGTTTTTTTTTTTTTAATCAGGTTTTGGGTTTAGCGGGTAGGCTTCTTCGAGTTTTCAAAGGTGGAAATGTAACCCGATAACCGTACCGAGATTTGGGTTTCATTGTTCTTGGGTTTATTGAGTCAGGTTATATTGGGTTGATGTAATTTGGTTTTGGGTTAAGTAAAAGGTTGTGAAAGGGCTGAATTTTGGTAGGCTTTTTTGGTCATTTAGAATAATATAACAAGCTTAGAATTAAACTTAATCAAACTTATATGTAACCTATACGAGTGATTGATGTGGAAAAAGGTAGACATAAATGACAATTGTTATGGATATATTAATTTCTTGCAGTAATAAAAACCATAAAACAAACTTATTAATGAATAATTCATAATTTAAGTTGGTTTTTGGTATTCCAATGGTTCAGTGGGTTCATCAAGGTTAAGTTCATCATCTTATTTTTTGATTTTCTGCTACTTGTTAGTTTCCATTTCCTAAATATAAATTTGATGTTATACAGGGTAAGATATGTTAGTTTTATGGTTGTCTTTTGCGGATTAACTATATGAATATGGACACATTAATCTTTTTTTTGTTAATAAAGAATAGTACAATTAATCCAAGAAATAGAAATAATAAGCCAACTAAGTTTTCTTAAGAACGTTTTTTTTCTCTGTTGCAAGTTTTGGATTGTGGTGAGAAGATCAAGTTACTTGTTGACAAGACAGAAACCTTCAATTTCAGGTAACAACTTTACATTCTTTACTTGAAAAAGATTAAATATACTAGGCGCCCTGATTTCTCACAAATACTAGACTTCTTTTATCTTCTCATGTGCATTTTTTATTTTTTACAATTGTTATAGTGTTTGTTTGGTTTTTGATATCCATTTTTTTAAGTGTTAGGTTTGAAGCTTTCAATGTAATGAGAACGTATGGGAATTTCTTGTTGAGTTGAAAGTAGGTAGAATTTCATTCTTAACATGTAACATACGGGAACATGTTATTTGGTTTCTAGCACTTGAAATGTAACTCACAATTGGATTTTGTTCTTTCTAAACCAAATTGACCCGTTATCAGTTTTCTTTAATTCTAACTTCTTGATTCTTTTTATTGGTGGTTTTGTAGATTGAAAAGCTGAACTTGGCTGTGAAGAAGAAGATCATCAAGCAAAAAGGAAAAAGAGGAAGACCAAGAAAGGTTAAATGGGGTGAAAGTGAGGTTGTTGGCCGAAAAAGATAAGGTGGATAAAGAAGCTATGCTCAATAAGATGACACAAATTGAAGATATGTTAACAGCTACGGTTCGAAGATAGGCTATAAACACTAGGTTTTGAATGTTGAGATGTTTATCATATAGGATAATTACGGTTATTTGATGTTTAGTTGATATTTTTATTAGAATGTTTTATATGATTTTCAAATAGGAAAAACTAAATCAGAGATGTTTTATATAGTTTTTGGGGTTTGTAATTTTATTAGAGTGTTTAATACAGTTCTGTAATTTTAATGAAGAAATGTAAAAACTGTAAAGCAGGTCTTGAAACAAAACGGAAATGATACCTGTTAACCTAAAAATTCAATGAAAAAGAACTTTAAATGGTAGCAAAATTTCAATGAAAGCGGTGGCTAAATGGTGGCAATACCCGAGGCTATATGCTACCAAAATGGTGGCAAAAAATGGTGTTAAATTGGTAGCAAACAAGGTGGCAAAAAATGGTGTTAAAATGGTAGCAAACAAGGCCGCTTGCAAATAATTTTCTACCATTTTTGTGGTGGCAAAAAATTGGTAGCAAAAAATAAAAGTGGTCGTTGTTTGGTGACAATAGGGCAATTGACACGGGTGTTTTTGCCACCGCATTTTCGGTTGCAAAACGGTGGCAACTAGGCAATTGCCACCGTTTTGCTACCAAAAATACGGTGGCAAAAGCCCTATTTTGTAGTAGTGGATGGATTTGTTTGGCCGTTTAAGGTACCTGTAAAATCGTATATTATATTTTATATTTTAAGTGTAATGTTTGTCGTAAGTTAATTTGTATACTAATAGTTGATAAATAATGCATTTACAGATGTGGATTCTGGAGGTATTTCCGGAATTTAAACAAAAGAGGGGGTATTTCGAAGGTCAGACCATCCCGAGATTCTTAGGATGGAAAGAAGGACATAGGCTATTGAAGGTGCATGTTGATGGCATCTTAGCCAATGCGGTAAAGGTGACTTTTTTATACTTTTAAATAAATAACTATATCTATATTTTCACTCCGTTAACCGTATTAAAGTATCAAAATACAAAATGTTAACCGTTACAAACGGCATTAATTTATAAAAAATATATTACAATACATTTTATAAGCTGTTTAAAATTTTCAACTTATATATTTAAAAAAACTGTTTAAATTATATATTTATATACTAAAAAAATCAAGTTATAAAATAAAGTAGACACTGTTTAAAGTTAACCGTTACAAACGGCATTAATTTATAAAAAAATATAATTACATAGTATTTTGAAAAACTGTTTAAATTTTATATTTAAAAAATTACAATATTTAATACAATACATTTTATAAGCTGTTTAAAATTATCAACTTATATATTTAAAAAAACTGTTTAAATTATATATTTATATACTAAAAAAATCAAGTTATAAAATAAAGTAGACACTGTTTAAAGTTAACCGTTACAAACGGCATTAATTTATAAAAAATATAAATACATAGTTTAAAATTTTATATAAACTGTTTAAATTTTATATTTAAGAAATTACAATATTTAATACAATAGATTTTATAAACTGTTTAAAATTTTCAACTTATATATTTAATACAATACATTTTGTAAAATATTTCTTTTTCAACATGTTAGATATCTGAATATAAACCCCTAATGGCTATACTACCAACTATGTTCGAGGCCGAGACTGAGTGGTATAGTTCAAGCTCGGATTATTTGGAACTTGAACGTCAAGTTTTCAATCCTGCTATGGCGACTGAATTACCGCCTCAAATTCATAATCCAATCGGCCTGAGTCAAAACTACGGCCAACCACATAAGGACTTCCTTGACAGCTTGTTCGGCGATGATGAAGTTCAGGTGCCTGTAACGCACGGATTTTCACCGGAAATCCCGGCTCATACAGATCATGTTCCGTTAAAGACGGCTGAGTATGAACATGATGTTGGTCCCGGTCAGTTTTCATCGGGATTTTATTCTGAAGAGCAGCTTGTCTCTAGATTTCAGTCAATGATGTTATCAAACAACAGGGCATTGACTGACATGATCAACTCGGAGTGGTCGCAGAAGATGTACTCAAACAACCGCGCCTTAACTGACATGTTGAAGTCCGAGTTGTTGCAAAGTTTTCGTATGGCTCCGGTATCAACTCCAAGCCACATACGAACACCGATGGACCAATCGCCAAAAGTATATGATAATGTACACCCATTTATTTTTTTATTTTCTTAAAAAAGTCTAAAAAATAAATTATATTTATAAAATTTTCTAACTTTTTTTATTAATTTTTAGACGGAAGCTGATTCCTTTTTGAATGCCAATAATGACGTGTATCATGTGTCTGCAAATCCAGAAAATGTTACCGAAGAAGCCGTAAGTATTGCAAGAGTATATAATTTTTATAATCCATGTATGTTTTGTTAATTTAGTTATTAAATAATGTAATTGTAGGATGAGGAGGTGGAGATGATTAAACTGAGGCGGTCCGAAAGGCTTGTGAAGCCCGCCAAGGCTACGCTTTCACCATTTGTAGTTTACAAAAATCTCCGGCGGAAGCAAAATAATATTTCAAATAATGAAGATCAATTAATTGAAAAGATAAAAAAATGGGCACCAAGTAGCGGAGTTAGACAACTAACACTGACAGCAGGCGGCTATGTTGGTCCTGAATTCTGGGGGTCTTTGCTAGGCACTGAGGGGAATGGCTGGTTAAGCGATGAGGTACACTTGTTAATACTTAATTTACTATAGTTTGGTATAAACTTTCGCTAAAATTGTCCAAACTTGTAACAGCATATTTTTGCATGGATGCTACACATGTATAATTCAAGAGATCCAACCGCTCGTTGGTCCATTTTACCCCCATATTTTCAGATGCATTTGCAAACTCTGGATCAGGAATTCGCCTGTTATTTCAACGGGAAAGTAGACCCTTTTCCTCCGATATCTAGCGTTGAAGAGGTTTATGTACCGTTATATATACCATCAATTCATTGGTTTTTAGGAGTTTTCAACCTCGTTAACGAGACCCTCACTATTTATGACAGGTAAAAATTTAATTTTAAAGAGTGTTTATTTTATACTTTTAATCTCAACAGTTATGACTTTTAAAATTAATGTTTGTTTTTTATTTTTTTTTAGCTTGATGGGTGTGCGAGATTTGGATAAAGGAAGAACCGAAGTGGTTTGCCACATCAATTTTGTTTTTGACCATTGGCTTCGTTTGCATGGTTATTATGACAACAAACCTTTACCGTTAAATTTTCCGTTTAAAACAGAATATGCAAATGATGTGCCACAACAGTCAGGACCATTAGGGGACTGTGGGGTTTGGGTTTGTATATTTCTAGACCGGTTGATTAACAAAAAACCCCTAAATGATGGTGAAAAAACAAGCATAACGGCTACAAGGATGAGGCGCCATATGTTGACACTTTTCTACGACTCGCTTATTCCTATAGAATTAGTCAACCAGCTAGAACAGGACGACCTCGAATTTATTCAATGATTATTAATTTAAATTATAAACAAAAGTATTTGTACTAAACTTATATTTTATATTATTTATTTTTTGTTACTGTGAAAATGTGTATATATATATGTGTGCCCTCACTATCTCAATAATGCCACACCGAATGTCTTACTCAAACATTCCACATTCTGTGCAACGCACCATTTGGATAAACCAAAACTTTGGGTTTGAACATTGGTCGCCAAATATTCTAGAGTTTTATTATGACGGCGATAAGCCAACTTGCTACTCAACCTACATGGGTAAAACACCTCTGGGAAAAGAATGGTGGGGCGGTTTACTTGGATTTTGTGGAAACGGATTTATTCAGGAAACGGTAACTTCGAAATAACTTTCATTAACATGATACGTTTATTAATCTATTTTTTTGTCAAACATTTACCATATTTTTCTTAGCATATCAATGCCTGGTGCAACAAGCTTATGTATCAACGGGCGATGTCGTCAACTGACGATCGGTGGACAGTTCTCCCGCCTACTTTTTTTAACATGATAGTAGAACAAAATAGAGAGGCCTACGGATATGGAGACGGTACAAAAGAATTTTTTCCTCCCATTTGGGAGGTTGATACGGTACATTGTCAAATATGATTATTCGGAATTTACACTTTTTTAAAAAAAATTCCATTAAAATAATACCTTCTCCAATACTTATTTTCGTTTTAAATTTTTCCAGATTTACATGCCCGTAGCGCACAACGAAAACCACTGGTTACTTCTAAAAATAGATATGCGTTCGTTTAAAATGTATGCTTATTTTCCCGTTAACTGTAACGTAAGTAACTGCGGAGAAGGATTTTGCATACACAGGAAAATACATCAAATTCTTTTAGAATTTCAATCGCCATTTGTATGGTTTCTGGGACGTATATCATACTGGCAACAATCAAGGAAAGATAGTGTACAGGAGTTGGAGTATTGGGGGGATGTTGTGTGGCCAGACAACGAAGATCATATTGGTAGAAACTCAGGGGTTATCATATGTATGCTATTGGAAAATCTAGTTAACAACCGTTCATTAACATGGAACGAAGTAAACATGCAGGATGCTTGTGTCAGATATAGACGGTACATGGCTGATGAACTATACGCCGGGCGCTACACACCAAGTAATTTTTGATGGCTTAACGTACGGATTGTAAAATTTTATTCTTGTATTAATTAAAAGTAGAATTTGTTACATGATTTTCATAAAATTAAAACATAAAAAAATATATATTTATATTACTAAAATTCTGCTAAATTATAAGATGGAAAAATGTCATCCGTTGAACTCTGGGTTTCTGTCTCTTTCTCTTTTCCTTTGGCTGATGATTTTCGTGAACGAATCTGTGATTTCATTGGATCTAAACAAACGTCACGAACATGTCCGTATGTTCGGCAACGCGAACAATATACCGGAACAGGTTCTTCCCCACGAGACAAGATTCTGTTGTTTTCTTTTGGACGACCTGATTGACGTTTTGTAATATTCGGCGGTAAAACACTGCCAAGGCCTTCTGGTATTACCCATTCAGACCTATGAGGCAGAGGATTAATCGATTCTTCATACGTTTTTTTGTATACTTCGTTTGAGTAACACGAGAAAGCATAATGACTACAGTCAGGTTCACCCAAAAATCTTGAAACAGCAATCACATGCCCACAAGGTAAACCCGAAACTTGCCAGACACGACAGCTACACGAACGATTCGAAAGATCAACTACACCCCTTTTCCCACCATCATCAACAACAAAGCTGTTTACCCGGATGCCTGCAACAGTCCAGGTTCTAGACCCTTCAATTTTCTTTAAAATTTTCTTCTGTGCCCACTGAGTAAGTGAATGGCTCTCCTGCATGCCCTGCAATCGACGGTCATAAAACCATTTTTGTACAGACTCGCGGAAAAATTCGATAAGTTGCGTTATCGGCATCTTACGCGAGAATCTAGACAAAGAGTTTATAGACTCCGCACTATTAGATGTCATATAGTGGTATCGATTGCCGGGACAATGAGCTCTTGCCCATCTACCAAACCCAATATTTGTTAAAACCTGGCGTATTCGAGGAACAGCAAGACACAAGGCATTAAATGACTCGGTAAAGTCAGACATCCGATAAGATTTACACGTCTTCCACCATAGTGCCTCGTACTCTTTTTTTTTAGACGACGGCAAACGTAAATTCATCATTAAATGACGACAACACAGGCCGTGGTACACATGTGGAAACACATTCCTAACACCCACATGTATCGAATTCGCCCTATCCGAAATGATCGCCATATCTGCTATTTCACCAACACAATCTCTAAGCTTTGAGAGAAACCATGTCCAAGATTCACCATCCTCTGATTTTCCAATGCCATAAGCAAGCGGTAAAATCTGATTATTTCCATCCATGCCCACTGCTAAAAACAACGTCCCTTTAAATTCACCCTTTAGGTGTGCCGCGTCAATGATAACAACAGGTCTTAGATTTAACATAAAGCTACGAATCTGAAAATTAATGAAAATGAAATGAGACAAAAACCCATGTTACTTTAAAAAAATAAAAGAATCTATAGTATATAATGTATAATTTACCGCCGCCCCTAAAGCAACAAAAACCATTTCAAAACGACTCTGCTCATCAACCAAGATGTGTGTAACGCTTCCAGGATTTGCAAGTTTTAAATTGTAACAATATATTGGTAGTTCCGCAAAAGAGTCTCGTGTAGTTCCTTGTAGTAGTTCAAGTGCATAGCTTTTACCACGCCAAGCTTGAAGGTTTGTTATCTCAACCTCGAACCTTTGTCTAAAATCTTTGACAATCTCTTTCGCTCGATATATCCTACCACTGTCTTTTAGTTGTTCCTTCAAAAAGTGACCCAAAACCTTTGGGTTAGCCTGACGAAAATGTGGGTGTGTTTGCGTCTTCGAACAGGTGTGACTATCGTTCATATGTTTAACAAACCATAAATTGCCACAAGGAATAGCATGAGCCTTAAATCGCCATTCACAACCATCACCTAGGCATGAAACTTCATACCGCGTCTTCGATGATCTATCAACTTTAAACTCGAAATGCTCTAACAAAGATTTCTTTCCCAACTCGAGCTTCATCTCTTCTTTGTTATTGAATATATGACCGGCATCGAACACTATAGATGAAGAACCTGATTGGTTGTGAGACGTTAAAGATTTTTCATAATTTTTTTCTAAATTTGGACACTCATCGTTTAAAATATCAAAACTTTCTTTTAATGGAATATTTAGATCTGGAGCTTTTAAATTGTTTAAACAAGACAAACCAGATGAACCAACATCAGACTCTTGAATAACATATAATTTATATAATTCAAAAGGATTCTGCATCGCCAGATCAAAAAAAAATCTAACATCTCGATCATTAATAATATCGATGGGATCAGTAAACGTAGACATTCGGTATGACAACCGTGTAATGTTTGGAGTATCACACATCTTAGAAACATAGTTTAAAAAACTATTATATGAATGATCTGTTTCAATTTCTAAACCACGTCTCCTTGAATCGACACCGGTAACATACTCAATGTTTCCGTTAATCAAATCCCACTTCCCCCCAGTATAAACAACAAACTTGACCTTCATATTGTGAGATAATCAGCAAAAACAAATTTTCTCTTAAAGTTCGTTTTTAAAATTAAGTGATCTATATAAATTCAAAAACAAGGCGTCTTGAAATTCATATAAAACGTCTTGAAATGGTACAAGGCGTCTCAAAAAAATAAATGAAAAAAAACAAAAAATACACAAAAAAAATAGGGAAAAGAATGGCTCAAGCCGACTAAAGAGACAAAAATGGCTCAAGACGCCCAGACACGGCTCAAGCCGAGGGGAAACGTCTCGAGCCGTATTGATTAGCAGCTAGCCACTTTCAAACGTCTTCAGCCGTCTCAAACGTCTTAGCCAAGACGTCTAAGCCGTTCAGGTAAAATGGCATGTTTCTCGGACACGTGGCACGATGTGGTTGGACAGCCGTCAAGACGTCTAAGCTACTTCAGACGTCTCCACGAGACGGTTGACCAGGCTATTTTCGATGGTTTGACCAAAACCTTGACATTTTGGCGATTTCCCCTTTTCTATAGATCAAACAAGCCGCCAAAGACGAATACGAGTTGAGAGTCCAGATACCGTACAAGACGGTATTTTTGTACCAAGTCTACGCAACAACGACAGTCATCAAATTGGAAGGTCTACGGACTAGACAAGTGCGTGGAAAATGATATGAATTTCAGTTTCAAACAATTGAAATTACAATAGAGAAAGGGTAAGTTAGTCTTTTCCCATTTAAATAGTTTCCCCTTGGATTTTCAAACATCGATAACTTTTTCATGCGTTAATATTTAAAAAAAAAATACACCGTATTAACGAGCATTTCATTCTCTTTAATTTGAGCAGCCTATTGTTATAGTTTTTTTAAAAAAATTACAGGATTTTAAATACCCATTACGTGAATTTGAATACACAACACATGACTACGTGATTTTGAATACAAGATTATTAATACCCGCTACGTGATTACGTGATTTTATTATGGTATTTTATGTGAAACTCTACTATTTGATAACGTAACAATAGTTGACTTTGTATTATTACATGACTACGTGATTTTGCATATACATTTTATGATCACATGATTTCATTATAGTATTTTATTTGAAACTACACTGAGTGATTACGTAATTACGTAAAAACAAAAACATGTAATACATAATATTTCATATGGAATACCTAATATTTTAGTTCTAATCACGTATTAAGGATAAATTACATACAAAACATTAGTCAAATTAACCTATAATAAACATATAACGTCGTATATTAGAGATTTAATCACATAATAAAGCATATGGGATGGTTATCTTGAGAATGCTAAATATTACGAGAACCATTAGAACGAATGAGAAAACCAATCAAAATCAATTTTTTAATACAACCATCATTATATAATACTCTAATTTTCAACAATTCTGTGCAATGGAGGTTGTACATATGGCATAGATGATGTTCCACGCTTTAGGCTGTTGTACATTGCTTTATATGTTTTTCAAGCAACTGCTTATTGTCCAACCACCGCTTCCTTTTTCAAGAGAGAGAGGGGTAGACATGCGATAGTAAACCCTAGCTCAACCCTTCCACCGCTTCGACGCCGGGCTGGTGTCACAGTCACCGTCAACGTCTCAACCCCAACAGTGGCAACGACAAGAAGGGACTTAAGGGTTTAGAACTAATTTAAGGGATTTGAGGGTTCAGCAATGATTTGAGGTTCCGCAAAAAGAAGCGAAAGGAAGAGAGAGAGTGTGTGGAATCGGAATTGGTTTTCCGGCGTATAGGGTTTCGATTATGAGCTAAAGACTGAGCTTTGCCATCTCAATTCTCAAAGACCAGGTACGTCGTTTAGGTTTTTCTGGTGCGTCGAGGGTTTTTGATGATTTGGTTCTCATTTTTCTGAGAATAATGAAACATAATGAACTTATATATCAGGTGAATTAAATGTGTATGCTGCATTATGTACGAATCTGATTAAATGTGCTTAGGGTCTTTAGGAGTTTTAAGCTTTATAAAAAACTGTATAAAAGCCCAAAATTACTGAAACCATATTATATGGCTAAAGAAAACAAAGAAATTGACATAACTAGCATTTAAATAAGAAAAACCCATTTACAGTGATGGTCTTTTATAAGGATAAATATATTCTTATGAATTATTTGTTAATAGGGTTTAAAATTGACGATGTAACAAATTAATACCTTGCATCATAGAAAATGTTTGCTACATAGCGAGTGAGAGCCTAGAGGTCTTCAAGTTCTGTGTCAGTCGTCCTGCAATTCAAATATGTGACTAGAATTAGAGGTGTGAACTGGTTGAAGCTCGAAATGATCCAACCTTAAACAACCTTGATCGTGAGTCTCAAGCTCAAGCGTTATATAAAGCTCATGTTGTTAATGTGTAACAACCCTCACGTTCGTGCGTTGTTACCACTCGCTATACTCGTTACGCCTAGCACCAGAGATTCGGATCATAATGTAACTATATCGAATACATCGCTACTTCGCAGTATTTTCGCATAATACGCATACTTTATCGCTATAACACATCGCATCACACACACTAACGCTCACGATGACGTTGAGTGAGGACCTATTCTACCCTCCTTGATGGCCGTGATGCGTCGCAGAGTAATGCATAATCGAAACGAATCCCGATTATTGTACCGCAACTTTGAAATGTGGATATTTATACGACCCTATGTGATTAATTATACTAAATATATGAATGTGCGTATGAAAATGTGTAACTAAACTATTGCAACGCCTAACGATCAAAACGAAACATCGAAACGCAATTCACGGGAGACCACCGATCGAATGACTGGTCGACCGGATGGCCACCCGATCGGATTGTCACCCGATCGGACAGCCACCCGATCGGACAGCCATCCGATCCATGGCACTCCCTCACCTTTCACCTCTTCACCTATAAATAGCACATGTCACATCACTTGAACAGTGATGTGACAGCTCCCACTCGACCAGCACGCTTCTGGGCTATTTTCCCTCGATTTCTCGCGATTCTTGTAAGTTTCTACCTCAAATCTTGTACTTCTATGATCTACACGCACTTCTTCATCATTTTCTCTTCTAAATCTTAACTTTTAACCGTGAAATCAATGGATTTGAGGTGTTCTAGGGTGATGTCATCATGGAGTTCTTATGAACTTCAAGTGTTGGCATCATTCCACCAAGAACCACTCAGATCTGAAGAATTTCCACAAGATTCAACAATGCTTCCTCATAGATCTACACAATCTCATGGTTAAAAGGATTGAAAGATGGTTTTCTAACTTTCTTTCAACTCTTTTACACTCAATGCACTCAAACCGATAGAATCGGAGCTTGTTCTGATCTTCTACTCCTTCTTGTTGATGTGTTGGTTCAAGATCTGTATTCTATCAACGAGACAACCGATCTCGGGTTAAACACGAACCATCATCTCGAACAGCTGACTGATCAGATTAGGGTGATTCCTGCCCGATCGGATCGCCTGGGTGTTGATAGGGTTCTGTTGTTTAGCACGATGTTATAGCGTCTCGAGAAAACCGCAAAACTTTCAAAACAATCGAGTGTCAGGACGATCTAGGGCCGTCGGAACGGATTGACGTCCGATCGGATTACCACCCGATCGGATTGCCACCCGATCAGACAGTCGTCCGATCGGCTTGCACTTGGTTCCTCACTTAAACTTTAAAATTCAACTTTTCAAGTTCTGAACGTCGAACGGATTGCCACCCGATCGAACAGCCATCCGACCATGTGATGTTTGGACAAATTCAATACATAGACAGTTCCAAACAGATTGCCACCCGATCGGATTGCATTCCGATCAAGTGACAAACTGCTGAAAACTTATTCTCACTAAAGTGTCCTACTAACTGGATCGTCACCGATCAAACCGCCGTCCGATCAACCAACCTGAAGGGTAGAGATACTTCTCTGTTTTCAAAATGCTACAACGAAAACTTCAAAAGTCAAACAATCATACACAAACACATCTTCACCAAAAAAGGTGACAATCCAATCGAATGGCCATCCGATTGGATTGCCATCCGATCGGATTACCAATCGACACTTGGTTCACTCGCCACCGTTTAACGCATTGTTCGACGCTTACGCTACCAATATGAAATCAGGCTAATCTCAGACGCGCTCCCTTCAATCCAACCAAGTTGTGTTTACTTGCTGAACACCAATGTGAGTATACTCGAACCCCTTTTTATCGCATTTTGGATGTAACATACGTTCCTATTAAATCGAATTTATCAAGACGAATTATTCAATCAAACTGTTTATTAGATGCAATAACTGTATGCATATTTACACGTGATGCTAGTTACATATGTGTTAGGACTTATACTCGTGAGGTCCCGCCTTAACTAGTATAGTACTATAGCACCCAACGGGGTCTAGTTAGGATGAATAGCAATCGCAATCGCAGCTCGAGTGACTTAGCTGGTAGTATCAGTCTTGTATGCATGTATGTTGAGGTATCTCGTTTATGTATTTTGGTAATTCGCAGCACTTTTAGCTATTTAAGCTACACTACCAAAACTTGTATACTCGCCAATACTTTTGTATTGACGTTGTTTTAACGTATGTTGCAGGTTTAGTCGCAGTCTACATCAAATCAAGCTAGGAAGTCTAGAAACACACCTAAAATCTAGGTTGTTGGATATGTATTGTTTGGGAGAACATGAAATTCGTGATAGCTTATGTGATTGTAATTGTTTATTAGTATGGGATAATGAACGCATTAAATACTGTCGCAATTTAGTTGTTATGGATTCTCTTGAGCAATCTGATTCGCCTATTGTTGCGCCCCGATAATTCCGCCATCGGTTGGGGTGTGACATAATGAGCCCTGGCTCAAGCTTTGTGCAATGTGCACTGAGACCGTTTAGGCTCGCGATGAGTCGATGGAGTATCATAGCAGTCAATGGGGTCATTGCATCATATAAAAGCATGTACGTTCATTAATTTTGCATTTATTTTGTATAGATATGCCTGCGGAACTGAAGGACTTGGAACACTATTACAAGGTAATGTCTTTCTTTAATATACATGCAACTGTTGTATATTTTTTTTCATTCAATATAATCAATAATAACCTATGGTGCGAAATGGAGCTCGACAGTTGAATACTGCAGAATTGATCGCAGTAGTTTGTAGGTTATAGTAGCTAAACCCACAATGTGTACTATACACCATGGGTGTCCAAAGCGCTCGCTTGAACCTCGCCTACGCGTATACCTGGCAAAACAGTCGGGTGATGGGCCAAAATGGGTTTGGATCAAAACGGGTTCGGGTCAAAAAGGTCCAATTCAAAAACGGGTTGTTTTGGTTCGGGTCAGGATGGGTTCGGGTCGGGTTGGGTTTGTTTAAAGAAGTTTTTTTGAAAGAATGATTGTAACAGTTATATATCCATTATAGCCGAGAAAATGGACGGGTCGGGTAGAGTGATGGGTTCGGGTTAGGATGAGTCGTTTCAAAAATAGATTATTTTGGTTCACGTAAGAACAAATTCGGGTAAAAAAACAGATTGTTCAAAAAGTATATCTGATTTAAATAAAGAAATCTCATAGTCCTATCATACACTTCTTTACAAATATATAACATTGATCAGAATTAAGTACACTATCATAAATTTTAATTCCACATAAATTTAAGACTCTTAACACTTGACTTTACAATTGGATAGGATTCTTGGCCTACATTTAAAATGAAAAAGGCATTTAATGCAACAAGAATATCACCACCCCTTTCTACGTGGATATGTCACCATGATTTTGATGATTAATCAACAATTCAATACAACTAACAATTTATTTGTACTAATATGTGATAACATAATTTAGCGACAAGGATAGAAAGTACCAGTGTTTCGAATCCTCCTTTTATGCAAACATCAAGTGAAAACATTCAGCAACAACACATGGGTGCTCCTCCACCAAAAACACCCAACTGCAAGCTTAACCAACAAAAGCGCCCGCAACACGAATTGCCAGGTAAACATAACAAATTCAACACCACTTGATGTTGACGAGAACAGCACACACACCAATCTTAGACTTTTTTACATAAGTATAATCAGGTTTTGTACTTTATCTGACGTGATCTGCTATATCAAAATCATTGATGTGTTAGATCAACAATAAGGTCAGTTTCAGTTATTAATCGGACTATATTAATCGGTCAAAATCGGTCCTAGGCGGTCAAAATTGGTCAAAATCGGTCAAAATCGGTCAAAATCGATCAAAATCGAACCATACTATCTGAAACTTGAAGTATTTATGTAAATTTTGAAGTATTATTTTTATATTATTGGGTATATATATATATATATATATATATAAAATTTTGAAAAATACATATAAAAATCTCATTCCGATTAATCCCGATTAATCCTTAGGCGGTACCTCACCGCCCGACTAGCGCCTAGCGCCTTCTACAACATTGACTTTAGGCACCTTATGATAGACAACAGCAATGCTTCACTAAATTAATACTCACATATCTTATCACACAAACCTCACTAACCAAGCTCTTTACTATCCCAGATTGGTAATACTTCAAATAAGGGACGCGAGGAATGATAGGGACGTCTCAACACCTTTTGTACAACTGCAAAGTAGCAAAAAATATAGGCCGCTACAAGGTAGGAAAAAATCGCAATTGTCACACCCCGAAATTATCAGAGCATGGCGTGACTGGACCGGTATCTTCATTGCACAGCGGAAGCAATTAGCTAAGACTTCTAAAAAATGAACGCCGCTAAGTACTTGAATTCCCATGGGTTCTCCTATTCCAACCGTTCCATAGTTTTGAAAATGCAACCTGAGAAAGAACATGCGAAAAAGTCAACATAAAGTTGAGCGAGTTCATAGTTTGTTTTGAAAAGATTTAAAATAAATCTTTTTGATAACCGGTTTTAAAGTTGCTGAGAAAATATAGTAAAATCATTTTCTTGGCATGATATATGAAAACTGTGAGTCTAGCCCACGAGAGTCTTTGTGCATTGCACGAGAGAGAATGGGCCAAGCCCAAACGAACCTTTGTAAGCAGGATCAGCGTGTCCTCTTACTTAGGTATAGTTTGAAAAGCGTTACCAAAGTTTGTAAATCGATGTATTTGTGAGTTTCAATCAAATGAATCTTTAAAACATTTGAAAACTTGAGTATCAAAAGCTGGTATGTAAGCGTCTATGAACAGATCATTAATGTTTTGCAAGGACATTAATATGTGTGGCGACATAGGAAGCACTCAACCCTAGCGGATTTCCCCCGGTCCACCCGGTTAGAACAACAAAAGCACTACATGGGCCACACAAGGACCCAAGAGTGGGGCTCGCTACACCCGATAGATCTACCACTTTTGCCCTCGGTCTTATACAAGATTAATGGCACTTAAGAGAGATTACTATTCGCTCACCAGATCTAACAGTTCATTCCCTAGCTTAGTCATACCCTAGTTAACGTATAATGTGAGAGTTATTCATGTCCTTGGGCCTCTGCCCATGTCCTTGGGCCTTTGCCCACGTCATTCGTGTTATTAAAACTCATGCATGTTTCGAAAAACACTTATGTTTTTATAAAACCGGTATGTTTAGCATAATCTTTTCGTAAACCATCTGAGTTTGTTGAAATCCTGTCGCAAAATGGTTTATAAATATGCGATATTTCTTTATCGAAACCTTGTGTGATTTTGCAAAACTTGCATGTCTTTCCACCCCCGAAAACATTTTATAAAAATGTAAAACAGTAAAAAGTGGGGGTTATGAACTCACCTTGACATTCCCTTGCAAAGCTAGCTTAACGTGATTCCGTGATGTCATTCCAAGAATGTGAATTAGCTAGCGTGCATCTATAGTATTCCTAACAGGGAATAACGTATCAGTTTCTAATTTAAACGTAGCTAAACTACGTGTCCGAGCTCTACCGAGTCGTTAACAAAACGACTCTACGAAGAAAGGTGTTAATACTTTGGTTTGAAATAACCAAACTATTGTTAGTTGATCCCGTTTATGACCGGGATAAAACTAAGTCTCGAAAACGACTTAGCTTTCGAATGGTTTAAAATATATATTTAAATATAAATATACTTACGATGTCGTGTTATTTGTCGTGAATAGAAATACGTAGGTGGATAGTAGTACAACTATTCGTAGCTTTCGTAAGACGTAAGTGAATAAGGTGTGTGTATATATATATATATATTTACATATATATATTCGAAACCCTTGAAACTTGAAATATAAATTTCCTCGTTTGACATAAATATAAATCGTTATATTTATTTGATAGAAAAAGTATGAAGTCGTGGTGTAAAATATTCGGTCTTAAGGTGTTTGAAATAGGTATGCCCGTTATATTTATCGTATAAAAGTGTTCGAAAGTATAGATGCTCGAAATAAATATAACATTATATCTATCTTGTAGAAAGTGTTCGGAATTTCGATTTTTGAAATAATTATAAACAATCACATTTATTTTATGTAAGATTTCTGAGTTTTCGTTGACTTGTATACCGTAATTGTCGATCCTTTGAAAAATACTCGTTTTGTGAGTTATGATATGTCGCCAAAAATAAATATACGCTTATATTTATTTTTATAAAATACGTTTCATATGTCGGGTTTTTACAAAAATCGGGCAGAGTTTCCTCTGTTTTTGGAATAACCCCGACAACTAGTTGTCGTCTTTTGTCAAAACTCAACATTGATTCAAACAATTTTCAACAATATAATCAATTTATATAAATTTTCGGCGAGTAATAATAAATGTAAACTAATACCAAAATGAAACGGGTCGAGCTCGGTCGCGTTTAACTATATAAAGTCTAAAATCTATAAAAATCTACGTTAATTTCGCGTCGTTAAACTTTACCGGGTCTGAGTTGACCATATTTGACTTCTGTTGACCGGTGTTGACCATTGACCTTTGTTGACTGGAGTTGACTGTTTTTGACCAGTTGACTGACTTTGACCGTGACCCGAAACCGACTGAGTTGACTCGGCATCGAACCGAGTTAACTGAACTTCGAACCCGTTAAACCATGTGAACCGAAACTGAATCTGAAACCCGAAATGATGTTTGACTGGCGTTGACTAGGCTGACCATCTTTGACCTTGTTGACCCGCTGTTGCGTCGAGTTGACTCGGTCACCCGAGTCAACCGGGTTTGACCCGAAACCCCGGTTCTGAGCCGAAATCCGACGTGAACTCGAGATCTACTGGATTTAACTCGTAACTGAACCAAAACTGAATCGGGCTACTGTGAACTCGAAGAAACCACATATATCAGTGTCTTGAACATGCTGGGATAGAAGAGAAAAACAAATAGCAGACCGCCACCACCGTCGTGTCTTTCCGGCGGCCACCACCATCGTCACCGACATCAAAACCCCAAAAAAAATATTCATCAGTGCAGAATCACAAGATTTCTCGAATCTGAACAAAATAACGACACTTACCAGAAAGATAAACGGCCTCGGTCACTTGTCGGCATCATCATCTTCATAGCCAGTTATCATGGAGTGCAGCTCTTGTGACCCGCGACTGCCATCATCATCCTCACCGTCGCCGGCCGTCGGCAACCAGACACAAAACCACTGGTTTCTCTCTCTGATTCTTGTCAGGCTAATCATCGCTCACCACCACCCGACAGTGGTGGTGGTGGTCCGTCTTGCTGCTCGGGGGGGGGGGGGGGGTTTGTCGGCTGGACTTGAGACTGGAACGAGGGAGTATGTGTGCGTGTGTGGTTGTCGGAGATCACGGCCGGAGAACACATGGCCGGTACCGGCCGATGTGTCGGCCTGAACAGGAACTCGAGAGGGGGGTGGGGAAGTGTTTAGGGGATGATGTTTGAAAATTGAACCTCCTGGTGTATTGTAGAGAGGAATCGAGAGAGAGTTGACAGATTGTAATTGTGTTGTGTGTTTAGTTTGGATGAGGGTTTGCAGAGAAAAAGAATTGAAGAGCGGCTGATGATTAAGAAGTGAGACTAGGGTTCACTTCTAATTTATACTAGGGTTAGCTTAGTGGGCTTTGGGCTTGGGCCCGAGGCCCACAAGCCCAATCTCGCGTGTTTTAAGTGGCCCGTAATTTCTACAAGACCCGTTTTCGAATCCCGAATGTCGTAATATGTCGTATAATAAAGTTTTAGAGCCAAACACTAAAAAAAATTATGTCGTTTATTGTTATTAGACTCGTATGCGTGTCGGTCGCGTTAATTCGTGTAAACTGCGTAGTTTGTCTTTTTAATGTTGTTTCTCGACCCGATTTCGCGTACGGATAAGAAATTCGATTACGGAGCTAAATACGTCATAATATATCAGTTTTGAAGGCTAAGCACGATTCTGGTGCTTCCGTTTCGTTGTCGGTGCGTTCCTGCAGTCGTGTTTTCGTTCACGTTTGTGTTTTCTGACATTCGAGAGCGTGTTATTTCGCAAAACGAAATCCGTAGATTTAAATTATACGTATAAAATTTGTAGTTGTCGGCGTGGTCAGTATTTTGTACGATTTCAGTCCGTTATCGTTCAATATCTAGCAGATTTTCCCCAAAATCACCATACGCGCACTGTAGAGTCGGATAGGCGTTCCTAGGCATTCCACATGCCTAATTAAGTTAATTCGTGCCTTAAACACTACTTATTATCGCCTTAAACGTTTGTTAATCGCGTAATTAGGAGCCGTTAATTACCGGTTGTCACATTCTCCCCATGTTACTGAAATTTCGTCCTCGAAATTTAGTTTATGTTATCTCCTCCGAGTTGTGTCGTTCCTAGGTAAGTCCGAATAATACCAAAGTGAATCACCGCATAATCGAATCAAAACCTATTCGGATTACGTGAGTGTAAAGACATTTTGCATCAATAAGAACCCAATGGTTCAGCTGAGTTTGTTCCAGAAATCGATGTTAAGCGAACAAAGCGTAGTGATAATATCACCAATTGCGATCAAGTTTATTGGGTTCAACAAAAGAGGAATTTCGACCAACAGAATCTCAAATGAACGTTCACAATATGCAATTAAATTTTTGAAACAATAGAATTCACTACCAACGTAAACTTGCGTTGGTTATTGTACGATTGAAACTCGAATTCAACAAGCTCAAATAGATAGAATCATGAAATGATTTGTCAACTGTTGAACCAATAAATGAATAAGATAAAACCAACGTGTTGACATTATTGAGCTGCAAGGATACACCGAAACGAAATACAACCGAACCTGGTGTATCATCGTCTTAATACATAATTGCATTAAGACTATTTGAATGATGTGTCAAACGAAAAGCATAAATAGTTCTGCATGAAACGACTGATTGTAATTAGCACAAGCTACAAGTTTATACCGACGCCACAAGGTGTCGTAGTGAATGAAACAATTCAATAATAGCGGTGATCAAACAAGTATCACCGTGTTTGAAATCGAATGAAAGGTTTAACGAAGTAATTACGAATATTTGCTCCAAACAAATCACATAGGATTTTCAATTGAAAATGAAACAAATAAATAATGTTTTCAATCGAAAATGAAAAAGCAATGAATATCACAAAATGTTCGATCGATGCTGAAAGAACCGGCAAGAGGTACACCGAAATACGAAATAAATTTGTGTACCATTATCTTAACACACGATTGTATTAAGATTGCTTTAATATGATAAATCAACAAAGCGGATTTAATATCAATAAACAAATAGATAAATAATTAAATCCGTACATGATGTGTGTAAACGAGGTTAGCGCAAGCTTCAAATTTGCGAAAATGTCACCACAAGGTGATCGTGATCAAGGAAACGATTCAATGAAGTCAAAGACCAAACAAGCCTGTTATGGTTCAAAGCAAATGAAGTGCTTGTTGGGATTATTTCGAATATGATGGCCTCAATCCATCATATGGAATCTTGAATCGAATATATGTTACGAGCAAGTTCAACAATTGAACTTGGTTTAGTCACATTCCAACGATGAATGCATGTGTTAACAAGAGATTTCGACATGGTTACAATGAGCAAACCATGTAACGTATTCAAAAGAAAAGAGTTTCAACTAGTTCGTTGACTCGATATCAAAAAGTCAACGCTTTGCAATAATGCAGCCATTCCAATCACAAGGCAAAGATCAAGTAAAGCAAAACGATATTTGTGCTTTGATAAAACAACAATTTCGAGTGAAGCCACATGCGTAACAAACAACGCATGTGTAACATATGAATTTGTCAAGAATGTAGCAAATGAGTATTCGCTATTATGAAAGAAAATTTTCGTGATGTAAGGATCATTAGGGGGAGTAGAAATATGAAAGTCTACTCGCTATATGCAAAAGTCAGAATTTCAACAAAAGAAGTTTAAAGACTTTACCTGGAAGTTCACGTGATGATTGGTTGTTAGGTGACATTACCATGGAATGTCGAACATAGCATATCCGCCATAAATGAAATAGGGGGGATGCGAAGACATGTGACTTCTTTTGCAGCGCCAATAATTGTGAGTCTCTTTATACTAAGTACCAACTGTTGCGAAATCTTGTTCTAACGTATCTTAGCGAGATTTGTGTTGTTTGCAGGATCACGTTGCAAAGTGCTGCATTTCGGTTGGTAGCTCTCCCGCTGACAGGATTAGCATCGTTGTTGTCGTGCCCAATCATGTTTTCCCAAGGCCTTGCCTCGAAAGTCGTTTGTGTGATATACTCTAACGTCCGCTGACGTATAGTTTAAGTTTCATGTATATTCGCGCACTAGCGTTTCGTTCTGCGTAATTTACCTGCTCGGGTTATTAGAATAGCATAGACAATATAGATAATGACGTTTGCCCGAGTTGTAAGTCACGGTTTCTAAGTGAGGACCTTTAATGAGTTTTGACATAAGTTCTCCCAAGGTCCTATGTGCATGTTATCAAAAGTCTCAAGTTTTTGCTTACTGCATGTAATCGTTTCGTATATCGTGTATCAAGCGCAACTCTTGTGTATATTCAAAATCAAAACAGTTGACTCATTATTTTTGGCAACGGTTGGAACCCATATTCGAGTCTTAGGCGTTCTGTACGTGTTCAATTCTTGATATCTAAGTCCCCAGAGGAGAGTGAGGTTAAAGCCTAGGTATCTCTACAGAAACCTAATTCGCTGAAACCTATAGCTCTGATACCAATCTGTCACACCCCGAAATTATCAGAGCATGGCGTGACTGGACCGGTATCTTCATTGCACAGCGGAAGCAATTAGCTAAGACTTCTAGAAAATGAACGCCGCTAAGTACTTGAATTCCCATGGGTTCTCCTATTCCAACCGTTCCATAGTTTTGAAAATGCAACCTGAGAAAGAACATGCGAAAAAGTCAACATAAAGTTGAGCGAGTTCATAGTTTGTTTTGAAAAGATTTAAAATAAATCTTTTTGATAACCGGTTTTAAAGTTGCTGAGAAAATATAGTAAAATCATTTTCTTGGCATGATATATGAAAACTGTGAGTCTAGCCCACGAGAGTCTTTGTGCATTGCACGAGAGAGAATGGGCCAAGCCCAAACGAACCTTTGTAAGCAGGATCAGCGTGTCCTCTTACTTAGGTATAGTTTGAAAAGCGTTACCAAAGTTTGTAAATCGATGTATTTGTGAGTTTCAATCAAATGAATCTTTAAAACATTTGAAAACTTGAGTATCAAAAGCTGGTATGTAAGCGTCTATGAACAGATCATTAATGTTTTGCAAGGACATTAATATGTGTGGCGACATAGGAAGCACTCAACCCTAGCGGATTTCCCCCGGTCCACCCGGTTAGAACAACAAAAGCACTACATAGGCCACACAAGGACCCAAGAGTGGGGCTCGCTACACCCGATAGATCTACCACTTTTGCCCTCGGTCTTATACAAGATTAATGGCACTTAAGAGAGATTACTATTCGCTCACCTGATCTAACAGTTCATTCCCTAGCTTAATCATACCCTAGTTAACGTATAATGTGAGAGTTATTCATGTCCTTGGGCCTCTGCCCATGTCCTTGGGCCTTTGCCCACGTCATTCGTGTTATTAAAACTCATGCATGTTTCGAAAAACACTTATGTTTTTATAAAACCGGTATGTTTAGCATAATCTTTTCGTAAACCATCTGAGTTTGTTGAAATCCTGTCGCAAAATGGTTTATAAATATGCGATATTTCTTTATCGAAACCTTGTGTGATTTTGCAAAACTTGCATGTCTTTCCACCCCCGAAAACATTTTATAAAAATGTAAAACAGTAAAAAGTGGGGGTTATGAACTCACCTTGACATTCCCTTGCAAAGCTAGCTTAACGTGATTCCGTGATGTCATTCCAAGAATGTGAATTAGCTAGCGTGCATCTATAGTATTCCTAACAGGGAATAACGTATCAGTTTCTAATTTAAACGTAGCTAAACTACGTGTCCGAGCTCTACCGAGTCGTTAACAAAACGACTCTACGAAGAAAGGTGTTAATACTTTGGTTTGAAATAACCAAACTATTGTTAGTTGATCCCGTTTATGACCGGGATAAAACTAAGTCTCGAAAACGACTTAGCTTTCGAATGGTTTAAAATATATATTTAAATATAAATATACTTACGACGTCGTGTTATTTGTCGTGAATAGAAATACGTAGGTGGATAGTAGTACAACTATTCGTAGCTTTCGTAAGACGTAAGTGAATAAGGTGTGTGTATATATATATATATATATATTTACATATATATATTCGAAACCCTTGAAACTTGAAATATAAATTTCCTCGTTTGACATAAATATAAATCGTTATATTTATTTGATAGAAAAAGTATGAAGTCGTGGTGTAAAATATTCGGTCTTAAGGTGTTTGAAATAGGTATGCCCGTTATATTTATCGTATAAAAGTGTTCGAAAGTATAGATGCTCGAAATAAATATAACATTATATCTATCTTGTAGAAAGTGTTCGGAATTTCGATTTTTGAAATAATTATAAACAATCACATTTATTTTATGTAAGATTTCTGAGTTTTCGTTGACTTGTATACCGTAATTGTCGATCCTTTGAAAAATACTCGTTTTGTGAGTTATGATATGTCGCCAAAAATAAAGATACGCTTATATTTATTTTTATAAAATACGTTTCATATGTCGGGTTTTTACAAAAATCGGGCAGAGTTTCCTCTGTTTTTGGAATAACCCCGACAACTAGTTGTCGTCTTTTGTCAAAACTCAACATTGATTCAAACAATTTTCAACAATATAATCAATTTATATAAATTTTCGGCGAGTAATAATAAATGTAAACTAATACCAAAATGAAACGGGTCGAGCTCGGTCGCGTTTAACTATATAAGGTCTAAAATCTATAAAAATCTACGTTAATTTCACGTCGTTAAACTTTACCGGGTCTGAGTTGACCATATTTGACTTCTGTTGACCGGTGTTGACCATTAACCTTTGTTGACTGGAGTTGACTGGTTTTGACCAGTTGACTGACTTTGACCGTGACCCGAAACCGACTGAGTTGACTCGGCATCGAACCGAGTTAACTGAACTTCGAACCCGTTAAACCATGTGAACCGAAACTGAATCTGAAACCCGAAATGATGTTTGACTGGCGTTGACTAGGCTGACCATCTTTGACCTTGTTGACCCGTTGTTGCGTCGAGTTGACTCGGTCACCCGAGTCAACCGGGTTTGACCCGATACCCCGGTTCTGAGCCGAAATCCGACGTGAACTCGAGATCTACTGGATTTAACTCGTAACTGAACCAAAACTGAATCGGGCTACTGTGAACTCGAAGAAACCACATATATCAGTGTCTTGAACATGCTGGGATAGAAGAGAAAAACAAATAGCAGACCGCCACCACCGTCGTGTCTTTCCGGCGGCCACCACCATCGTCACCGACATCAAAACCCCAAAAAAAACATTCATCAGTGCAGAATCACAAGATTTCTCGAATCTGAACAAAATAACGACACTTACCAGAAAGATAAACGGCCTCGGTCACTTGTCGGCATCATCATCTTCATAGCCAGTTATCATGGAGTGCAGCTCTTGTGACCCGCGACTGCCATCATCATCCTCACCGTCGCCGGCCGTCGGCAACCAGACACAAAACCACCGGTTTCTCTCTCTGATTCTTGTCAGGCTAATCATCGCTCACCACCACCCGACAGTGGTGGTGGTGGTGGTCCGTCTTGCTGCTCGGGGGGGGGGGGGGGGGGGTTGTCGGCTGGACTTGAGACTGGAACGAGGGAGTATGTGTGCGTGTGTGGTTGTCGGAGATCACGGCCGGAGAACACATGGCCGGTACCGGCCGATGTGTCGGCCTGAACAGGAACTCGAGAGGGGGGTGGGGAAGTGTTTAGGGGATGATGTTTGAAAATTGAACCTCCTGGTGTATTGTAGAGAGGAATCGAGAGGGAGTGGACAGATTGTAATTGTGTTGTGTGTTTAGTTTGGATGAGGGTTTGCAGAGAAAAAGAATTGAAGAGCGGCTGATGATTAAGAAGTGAGACTAGGGTTCACTTCTAATTTATACTAGGGTTAGCTTAGTGGGTTTTGGGCTTGGGCCCGAGGCCCACAAGCCCAATCTCGCGTGTTTTAAGTGGCCCGTAATTTCTACAAGACCCGTTTTCGAATCCCGAATGTCGTAATATGTCGTATAATAAAGTTTTAGAGCCAAACACTAAAAAAAATTATGTCGTTTATTGTTATTAGACTCGTATGCGTGTCGGTCGCGTTAATTCGTGTAAACTGCGTAGTTTGTCTTTTTAATGTTGTTTCTCGACCCGATTTCGCGTACGGATAAGAAATTCGATTACGGAGCTAAATACGTCATAATATATCAGTTTTGAAGGCTAAGCACGATTCTGGTGCTTCCGTTTCGTTGTCGGTGCGTTCCTGCAGTCGTGTTTTCGTTCACGTTTGTGTTTTCTGACATTCGAGAGCGTGTTATTTCGCAAAACGAAATCCGTAGATTTAAATTATACGTATAAAATTTGTAGTTGTCGGCGTTGTCAGTATTTTGTACGATTTCAGTCCGTTATCGTTCAATATCTAGCAGATTTTCCCCAAAATCACCATGCGCGCACTGTAGAGTCAGATAGGCGTTCCTAGGCATTCCACAAGCCTAATTAAGTTAATTCGTGCCTTAAACACTACTTATTATCGCCTTAAACGTTTGTTAATCGCGTAATTAGGAGCCGTTAATTACCGGTTGTCACAGCAACTATAGACCGTAGTTCAACAAGCCACATCGTCAAGGAAAATGTCTTTTACGCAACTTATGTAACTAACATGCTTAGTGTTAGTAACCTAAGTTGCGACCATAACACATATACAAACCTAGCCACAAACTCTTGGTTGCAGTTGATGTATCTAACCTAATGGATCTAACTCAATAACAACTAGCTTAATATAAATATAAATCTAGCCCCCGCCGCATCGCGGGGGGTTACTTTTCTAGTTATAATTAAAAATACAACATTAAAAATTGCTCTTTAAATAATTCATCTCTCTGTTCAAAATCACTCTTAATAAGTGTTTTACACATGTGTAAATACAACAAATTTACACATGTGTAAATGACTATCTTACACATGTGTAAATTTTCTTTATTTACGAATACATGTAAAGAGTTAATTACACCGTTAGTCACTTTGGTTTATGGAAAGTAACAATATAAGGTACTAATAGTTCAAAGTAACAATCTAAGGTTTTAACTTTTGATTTTGTAACATCCTAGAGCCTTAAGGCTAACGGCCGTTAAAAACTAACTAAAAACTTAGTACCTAACCTTGAACTTTGGAGAAACCATAGGGACTAACCACAAAATTAACTCTTATAATATATAAAACACAATTTTTCTTTTTTCTCTTATTATTTAATTAAACCTTTTTAGTTATGTATGTAAACCATTTTTCAAATAATTAAACGTAATTCACCTATTAAAGCTAATTTGAAGCCACTTTAGTAATTAACTTACAATTAAATTAACGGAAATATTTCACAAAATCATGACCAAATTTTAGGAGTGCTCAGTTAGGTCACTCATAAAAAATTGTTCTAATAAACTCATTAAAGTTTATTTTATTTGCTAATCCTAGATAATTAACCTGAATGGGAGGTAAACTATCTTAGGTGACATTTATTTTTATTTTTATTAAATATGTTGACATAATTTATTTAATAAAAGAGAAAAATAAAGTTAATCAAATAAAAAAATAGATACACGTTGTGTTTTTAATACTATCAGAGTTAGTTGCGGGTTTAGTCCCTTGGTTTCTTCAAAGTAACAAGGTTGGGTAGCAAGTTCTTAATTGACAAAAATACCCTAAGTTTTCAGTTAATATTTAACACCCGTTAGCCTTAATGCCATAGGATGTTACAAAATCAAAAGTTAAAATCCTAGATTGTTACTTTAAACTATTAGTACCTAAGGTTGTTACTTCCCACCACAGGGACTAACGGTGTACCTAACGCTATATGTAAATTTAAACGTGTAAATTTAATTTATAATATTGTATTCAATAATAATGATAAGTGTAAAAAGAAATTTTGATTTTGAACTTTTTTACCAAGTTCTAGTGGTTTTTTTTTATTTGTTCTCACGGTTCTTGTAATATTTAGCGTTCTCGTTTAAACCTTTCCCAGGGGAGGGTTATCTTGAGAACGCTAAATATCGCGAGAACCGTGAGAACGAATGAGAAAAGCAATCAAACCCAAATTTTTTTAATACAAACCCTCAATGTAATTAAAATACAACATCAAAAAAAAAAGAATTTACAACATCAAATAATTCATTTATCCCCTTAAAATCACTCATATTAAAATTTTTACACATATGTAAATTTGTTAAATAAAACAAATTTACACATGGGTAAATTTCAAAATTTACAAACACATGTAAATTTAAACGTGTAAATTTAATTTCTAACATTATATTCGAATAATTATGATAAGTGTAAAAAAAATTGGATTTGAATTGTTTTTTTTACCAAGTTTTTGCCGTTTTTTCATTCGTTCTCACGGTTCTCACAATATTTAAAGTTCTCATTTAAACCTTCCAATCAAGTTCTTATTATTGAATGTATAATCACGTAATAAGCATAATTGTAATAACATTAGTTATAACAAATCATATTGAATGTGTAATCACGTAATGGATTTATATTGAATGTGTAATCACGTAATGGTTTATGTTGAATATGTAATCACGTAATGTATATTCAAAATCACTAGTCATGTGCTGGGTATTCAAAATCATGTAATCACGTAATGGCCTAATGAATATTCAAAATCCTTTAAAAAAATTTAAGCAAACTACAGCAATATGCTACCCAAATTAAAGATAATAAAATGCTCGTTAATACTATATAATTTTAAAAAAAATATTAACGTATGAAAAAGTTATAGTTATTTGAAAATCAATGGGGGAAGTTGTTTCAAGTGAGAAATGACTAAATTACCCTCAAGCCAATGCCACTTGTACTCAGGGCCGGCCCAAGGGTAAGCCAAATGAGGCTTGGGCCTTGGGCCACCAAAACTATAGGGTCTCCACAATTTGATGAAACCACAGTCCATTTATAAAACATTTAGGGTGTGGGTTGTCAATAGATTGATGGTTGGTATTGTAGTGGTTTTGTGTATGTATGGATGTTGATGAGACTGGGGTTCGAATCCCTGGTTCAGCATTTTTTCCTTGTTTTTAAATTTTAACACAATCTTTCAAATAATTACAATTGGGCCCTTCAAGTTTAACTTTCAATTACATACATTTTTTTTTTGAAAAAGGCCACAAGATTTTACTTCGCCTTAGGCCACCAAAATGGTTGAGCCGGCCCTGCTTGTACTATCTCCTAGTCACGTACACTTCATATGAATTTTTTGTCATGTACATGATCCAACATCTACGAGTTGGATGGAAAAACATAAAAAAACAAAAGGGGTAACAAAAATGTTGGATACCAGGATCACGTATACTCACCAAAATTGCTGGAACCATCGATAATTTTATTGAGACAGTTGAATAGACTTGCAACATGGGAAGAAGACTAACAAACTTGAAGAAATAGGAGACACTTCCCCATAACATGATGGCGTGACATCCACGTCTGCTAACCCAACAATAAAGACACGAATGGTATTGCAACAAAAATACAAAAAATAACGCCGTTGCCGGGGATCGAACCCGGGTCACCCGCGTGACAGGCGGGAATACTTACCACTATACTACAACGACTTGTTTGTTCTATTGTTTTGCTTGTTTCCAATAATTGCAGTCCTTTACTAATGTACATATTCTGAAACTCAGTCCTTTTGTCACTTGAGTGATGTTATAAAAAGTTTTCGAAATAAAAACCTAATGTTTTTGGTTATTTATTAATAATTTAAAATGAATTTATTTAAAAAATATAGAAAATGAATTTAATCTGGAAAATTAAATATTTATGACGATTGACGATACATAACAATACATTATATTTCCTCCTTTCTTAGGAAGGGACATGGTGTTGGTGTTAAATAGTTACGAGATCAACACAAATAAGTTAGCCGGCGTTCTACAAACCTCTTTTACTCTTTAGTCAATTTTCTCGTTACGAGATAGGTTTGGTTGGTTCTAGTAAGCTACTTTTTAAGCTATGTTGGAGCATTGCATCTTATAAGACAGTCACGATTCATTGCAATCATTCAGTAAATATGGTATCTCTTTTAGGTTTTGGTCCTTTCATATGAAGTGTTGTTGGCTCGAGAAAGTTATCTGACATACAACCTAAGACCGTTATGGTCCTTGGAGTATCCAAGTAGCGTAAATATGATAATCAAGTTGACGTTTCTTGTTTGCAATGATACTGTAGCAGGTAAATAATCTCTGTTATAATAATAAAATGTTGTAAACAATACAAAAGCAAATTAAAAACTTCAATCATCATGTTGTAAACTTTGTTACAGATGCTTAAAGCAGACCCACCCTTGTCAAATTATGAACCTTAGGTGAGATCATAACACCATCAATTTATTAGAGAATGAAAAGAAGTATCAATTGATAATCATTTAACAATATGTACAATTTCCGTTGGTAGTTACTACTTACACGCTAGTGTCATATAATCTATTAGTTTGTGTGACACAGATTAAGGATGTCATGTGGACAAAAGAGATGTTGGACCACCGACCTCAAGTACCATCAACACATTTTTCGGTGCTTAGAAATATACGAGTTGTGCTTGGGCTCAACGATTCAGGCAGCCAACCCGACACTACTGACACCTAAACATGTTATAATCGTGTAACCTGAACACAACTCGTTAACCCTTTTTATCTAAACGAGTAAAACATGTCGTTGGGTTATAATATTTGGGTTGGCAGTTAGCCTATTTAGTAAAACATGTCAACCTAAACCTAACCAAACAACAAATCAATTAATAAAGTTGAAAACCTTTGTTCATGGAACATGAGAGATTGCAATCAAAGTATCCAATGTACCGATCTGAAACGTCTTCATGTCACATTTAACACTTGACCATATACACCAAACATGTTCAAATCCGGATTTGAATAATGACCGCGATGGATGCCTTCTTAAGACGTATTAATAGGTCACTTTTATACTACCTAACATGTATTTGTTGTTCCGCTAGTGATAAGGACCAAAACTGTTATACTTTGGCAAACAATGAGGCTAAATCTTAATCCAAGTTGTACATGATGAAGTAAAAATCGTACATTATTCTAGATTTATAAACCAGATTCCATGTCTCATTTAGGTTCCCAAAAGATAATGTCACCTTGTTCTCCAACCAAACCAAGATCTCTAAGCCTTCTCTCTTGATAATATTCATTTTCATCCAACTCCATTTCCCTCTCTTTAAAGATCCCATCTATATGTTGCAAAACCTTCTTCTCTCCTGCGCGTATCCCAACCGCGATTGCGAGCCTTGGGTCCATATTCCCTCCCTCCATCAACTTCTGATCCTGCAAACCCATAAGTTCACTCATTGAGTACTATTTGAACACTGTATAAGTGCCCAAAATGAGCTGATATGGCGCATTTGACCGTTTATAAAATTATGAGGTTTTATAAATTTTGCATACATAGGGCAAGGCAACTGCTGCGACCCGTTCAACCCATTTGACCTGTTTTATTTTAGCTGATCTTTTTCTTTTACTCGTTTGACACGTTAAGAGGAAAAAACAAGACCCAAATCAAAAAGAGCCGACAGATGAAGTCTTCATCTATGCAGTTAATATCGGTGATATATCGGTTATCGGTCCCCATGTAAAATATCGGTACCGATATTATATGCGATATTGACCGATATATCACCGACATTCCTGATATCAGTACCTTTCTTTTTAGTTCTACCATTCGTCTTTCTTCTTATTGCTACAATTAGTGTTTTAAGTCTTAATTGTTAAATGTTAGGGGCCGTTTGGCAACTTCTGAATGGTTAAGTGCTGAACCAGTCAGTAAGAGGTCTAAGTGCTGAACCAGTAAGAGGTCTGAACCATTATGAGCCAGTATAATGCTTAACCGTTCAGAGGCAAATGTCCAACCAATTCAGATTAGAGGTCTCAACCATTCAGACTCGATATAATGCTTAACCATTTAGAGGCAAATATCTGAACCATTCAGACATTTGCTCATGAAACAAACAGTCTGAACCATTAAGTGCTGAACCGTAAGAGGTCTGAAGCATTAAGAGCACCATTAAGAGGTAAACAAACAGCCCCTTAGTGTTATAAGTCTTAATCGGTTCCTACTTGCTACAATTGTTAGTGTTTTGCAAGTTGCAAAAGGTTAATTTGTTAATGGTAGGAGAGTATACCAAATTGTTAAGTGTTAAACTGCAATATATATAAATTCTGCATGATATTCCAATTACCGATATCCCACCGCGATAACCTGTATCTCAAATATCGGTCCTTGACCGATATCCGATATTTTACCGCATTAATTGCTTAGGTTTGCATACCTCTTCTATGGTGGTCCGGTAGCTAGAAAGAGCAGACTGGCAGGCACCGCGTACAACTTGACATATGACCTCCTCATTGTCACGGCTAACTGGTAGTTCAAGGTGATCCCAGACCGCATTTCTAAAAATGGATTCTAGAAGAAAAGCATCGGTCCCACCAAGTGCTACTAGCCTTAAATATGGTAGCATTTTAGGCGGTAGAGGCTGGCCTAAAGTGATGTCAAAATATTGAACTTCCTTTGTGCCATTAGCTTCAGCAATATCTAGCTTATCGTCAAAAAACGGGTCGGACTCTGATATTTGTAGTGTTAATGTATATGTATTTCTGTCGGGTGTCGATTCTATAAATCCATAGTCGAGTGCCAGCTCAGCATTGCTTTTGTTCATATCGTATTGGATCAAGACCTGCAAGAGTTTGAACTCATATTAGAACTAGTAAACTGTAAAAAAAGACTTTTTAGTGAAATGAGTAAAATGTCAACTTCAAATTTATCCAAAATCTGTTTGTTTTAGGGGACATCCTGTAACAACGTTAAACTTTAGGAAAAAACTGAATAGTAAAATGCCATTTTCGTCCATGAGGTTTGGCCATTTTTGCGACTTTCGTCCAAAGACTTGTTTTTTCGCATTTGGATCCAAATGTTCGAAATCTTCCCATTTTCATCCGGCTCGTTAACTCCATCCATTAGTCAGAGGTATATCGGTTTTTTTTATTAACTTAAAGGGCGGTTCGGTCTTTTTCAGGGGTATTCGGTATTTTTACCTAAAGTGAAAAAGACCGGATTGCCCTTAAAGTTAACAAAAAAGACGGAAATACCCCTGAATTAACAGAGAAAAATGGATGGAGTTAACGAGCCAGATGAAAATGGAAAATTTTAAACATTTTGGATCCAAATGCGAAAAAACAAACCTGTGGACGAAAGTTGCAAAACTGACCAAATCTCAGGGACGAAAATAGCATTTTACTCAAAACTGAAACAAATAAATATATATATTTTGTTAAAAATTTAAGTAAATTCATATAAAATTTAATGTTCAATATTATAAGTTATGACTCACCTGCTCTCCAGCCTTAACTGGTATAGGACTTCTCAAAGAGAATATTTGTTCCCTGGAGAATAAGCCACCCCCTTTGATTTCATATGCATAATCTTCTGTGGTTATACTGGGGCTATGATTGATCTGACATTAATGATATATACGTATCAAGAACGAAACTCATTTTAGGGTATGCAGAAGAAACCAGGGGTTTTAGAGGTTACCAAGTCGGCCAAGGGAATCAAGACAAGATTTTGGCCACGGAGTCGTGAGAATGCTCTTGATCTCAGTATCCCAAAAGCCCAGATGAAGTCTTCGAGTGTAACCGTAAAAGGGAAGAGTTGTTTGTTAGGAAGAATGACTTGATCTTGAACTTGTAGAAACTCGTTCTTCACATATTCTTTGACACTCAATGTTGTGCTCAATAGTTGGGTTCCTGTTAGAACCTCATTTTAATCAAGATTTGCATGCAAAGTATCTTGAACCAAAATAGTTTACGATTTTGCATTTCTACACAGAGCTTATCATTTTCCATTGGTTTTCTGGGTTAAAGACCCCCCAACTCGGCCAATTTGGTTTGTCATATTCCTGAAACCATAGTTATGGTTCCACCTAGAATATCATCAAAACTGACCGAACCGGACTGTAAACACCCCAGATTATGAGGCAGAAAGTGGACAAAGATCTCGGTGTTATCTATGTTCACACTCTAAACATAGTCAATATTGTGATTAATAATGTGTTTCCTAATTAACCTCAAGCAAATTCAATGAATTTATCAACAAAATAAACAGGATGATTCAAACCATATCCAATCGAATCCCGTCTTTAAATTCAAATGCATAATGTACTTTAAAATAATTTCACCAACCTTCAATCTGAGATAACTCCTCTTCTGACCTGTGCTGCAAAAGCACCAAACATCAGCTCAATTATTAGTTATCACCACCGGATATCAATGAACACACCTATACCTAATAAATAAGCAACTGGTCGTGACACGTGTCACAGTTACCAATTATGTGAGCCCAAGAATCTTTTTTCCCATTTCTCTTATTCCACCCCTCATTTTTTTAATATCAATCATACCTTATCTTACGCCCCGCTTGCGGTATACACATATAATGTATATATGTGTGGGCCCTCGGGGGGGGGGGGGGGGGGGGGATGAAAGTGCGCTAATTTTAACGTTATTTTACTAATTTCGTGAAAATAATGAAAAAGCGGGGGACGATTAATCATGCATCATGTGGTGGCGCTGACAGCCGAAAGACTAGGGGGTACATGCACTAATCGGCCGTTGTCCCAATTGCTGAGTGTTATGTGTCTTATGTCCAAGGTTTGATGCAAAACTACTATGGAGCCGGGGTCTCACCGGAAGCAGCCTCTTACTTCTAGGGGCAGAGGTACAGCTGTCTACATCTTACCCTCCTCCTCCTCAGACCCTCGTTTCTTTTAATTTCAATCATACCTTATCTCAAAGCATCATTTTGTAATTCTTAAATCTTCGTTACTTAATATACGAGTTTCTAACCTAGTTGAATTGAATAAAAAGAACAGAACAGAACAGACTCACCAGAAAATAGTGGAATCAGTAGACTCAGGAAGAATATCAACATACTTCCTCCAACTAGAAGCCTCATCATCTCCCCTAAGTTTCTCCCTAATCAAAAACAAAGCAACACAAATCCACGGCTTCAATCCGTTACAAACCCTACCAATCTCCGAGCCCGAAACCGTATCCGGATTAATCCAAAACCGCTTCGGAACCTCCAAAACGACTTCGTTTCGAGCTATGTCCCTCTGCGCAACCAATCCAAGCCCTTCGGTGACGGTTCCGGGCTTGGCCGGAGACTTGGAGGACACGACTTTTTCGTCGGAGAACCATTTCCAGAAGGTGTTAACCGCCGGAGGAAGTGACGGAGGTGTGGCGGTGCATTTGACGGTGAAGCGGTGGAGGAATGGTTTGGGTTTGATAGGGTTTGGGGTTGAGAAGGTGAAGAAGGTAGACATGGTTGGAGAGTGGAGGTTATGGTTGTTATTGGTGGTTAAGAAGTGATCGCAGTCTATCCCCTTACCAGATATTTATTTATTGATTATAAAATTTTAAACTATGCATGATTAATAGAAGAGTTAAATGTCATTTTAGTAGATATGGTTTGAGTCATTTTATCAGTTTAATTCAAAAGTTTCATTTTTCGTCTGTGGGTTCAAAAAGATTTCATCGTTGTCATTTTAGTCTACTGGTTTAACTTCATTCATTATTTCTGTTAACGAGAAGGGCAATTCGGTCATTTTATATGGCCGAATTGCCCTTCTAGTGAACAGAATTACATATAAAATGACCGAATTACCCTTCTCGTTAACAAAAAAATGAATGAAGTTAACCCAGTGGATTAAAATGACAACGGTGAAACCTTTTTCGAATTCAACTATCTAAAATCAAGGAAAACAAGTGGGGAGAATGACAAAACAAGAAAATTCAATATTGTTAACTTATAAACTCACTTTTCCTTTGATTTTCAAACGATTATAACTTTTTAATGCGTTAATAGTTTTTTAAAAAAAAATTACATCGTATTAACGAGCATTTCCTTTTCTTTATATCAAGCAACCTATTGATATAGTTTTCTTAATTCTTTTTACATGATTTTGAATACCCATTACGTGATTATGTGATTTCATTGTATTATTTTATGTGAAACCCCATTAAGTGATTACGTAATTACGTAACAATAGTTGACTATGTATTATTACGTGACTAAGTGATTTTGAATACTTAATATTTCAGGTATAATCACGTATTAATAATTAATAATAGAGTTAATTACATAGTTAGTACCTGTGGTTTGCACAAAATAACATACTTAGGTACTAATAGTTTAAAATCACCTTCTAGGGTATTAACTTTTCATTTTGTAACGTTTGAAGGTATTAACTTCTAGGCTGTGGTTTGCACAAAATAACATACTTAGGTACTAATAGAATGTGATTTTAAACCTACAAATAACGTTAATACCTTCAAACGTTATAAAATGAAAAGTTAATACCCTAGAATGTGATTTTAAACTATTAGTACCTAAGTATGTTACTTTGTGCAAACCACAGGGACTAACTATGTAATTAACTCTTAATAATAAATTATATACAAAAGATTAGCAAAATCAACTTATGACAGCCACATAATGTCGTAGGTTGGAGATTTAATAACGTAATAACGTATTCACATAATGAATTTATATTGAATTTGTAATGATTTATGCTGAATATGTAATCACGCAATAGGTATTCAAAAATCACGTAGGCATGTACTGGGTATTCAAAATCACATAATCACGTAATGGATACTAGGTATTGAAAATCACGTAATTGGTATTCAAAATCCTGTAATCACAGTCACACAGAGGTGGTGGTACATCCACGGGCTCTCATTGGTCACACGTCGCTTTCAGGATGTCCTTATTGTCTCTTTTGTTTCAGCCGTTAGTGAAGGCTTAGGGGGTGTGAATCCGCGTCGTGTGATTGGACATGTGTCGCTGTCACTTGTACCTCATGTCTCTTCTGCGATAACCTCTAGTGAAGATCCTCTGGTACCGCGATCCGCGGACTACCATTGGCTACACGTCGCTTTAATGTTGTACTGTTTGTCTCATTTGGTTGTTTATTGGGCTGAATACGGGTTTTGCCAAACTGTACCTCTAGACAATACTGTTACCCGTTGCTTAGATCAGGGTCAACCACAAGAGGTGTATTTCAAGACAAATCATTCAAAATCAACCTCTTAATTTCATAATTACATTGTACACATTTATAGCTCATATATGTTTCTAACCCGAGCATTGTTAGAAGGTGTTAGCGAGCATTATCGACACAACTTCAAACACAATGGTAAGTATCACATACATATGGTTTGATGCTTTGATCCACTCCCTCCGGGAGGAAACAACAAACTTAAAATGTATGGAAGCTAGTATGTTTGTTGACAAGTTAGAGCATCAACACAGATCACCGACGCCTCCATGTCTCTCTCACAACCATGGCTTTCCTTTCCCACAAACTGTCAGTCTCCACAGACCACACAACTTCTCTATCCTCGCCATCTCTCTTCGACGTCTGTATGACACGTGGATTCTATATTCTTGAATTTCAGGATAAGGGGATGAATTCATATGTGTGTGTGTGTTGGTGTGTCTATGCACATACAAGAATATATTTATCTAGAATCAAACCAGAAACTATATTCATAAGCATATATAAGGGAGATCTGTAAACCCTCAAAGACACAAGAACCAAAATCAGAAGAAACTTTAAAGTTTAGAACAAAAGTTATTCAGATTGTCAATGAATTAAACATGATGATCGTTGAATACTTGAATGACACACGTACATTATTGGTCCAGCATACTTACCATCCAAAAAATGCAATGAACCATGAGAAGGTGACAAATCACGATCTTTCATGATCCTACTGAGATACAAAGAGCCGTTCGATTTAGTAGACTGAATATGTAATCAGAATGTGGACGCATTAGGTCATGTCTAGTTCTCTGTCCATGATGGTTTGGAGAACCCAATTCTACTTACCTGTGGTCAACTGGTTGAACCATTGGGTGCGTCTGTGTCCCTAAGTCCACTGCAGCAGAAAAAATGAGGTAGTTTCACCCGACCACAAACCCTGCAACAAGAATGAACACAATTCGGATATTAGATTATTTGCTGACACTTTACAAGCATATGATAATGAAGAAAAAAAAGGTCTAAAAAATTCAACATTTCAAGCATATGACATTTTAGGTATGACGCGTATAAATGCAAGACACGAAACAGAGGGCTTACTTGCAACGTATTATGACGGGAATAGGTTTTAGAGCCTTTGGTCCATTTCTGATCCCGCGCTTGTGAGGAGAAGTCTGGAATCATCAACAAAACATCACTTAAAACTCTAAATCCAAACACTACAATCCATATCATTAGCCCGTTTATAATAGATGATTTTCCGGATTCTGATTATTAAAAATCAAGTTATTACTATCACATCACACACAGTCACACAGACACCTCCTTAGTTAGCTAGGTAATCGATGTTTTGCCCTTTTGGTATGCTGCATTTAAAGAGAAAATCAAGTGCCTGCATACAATATTTGTTCATATGCTAGACTATAATACAAATAATCAAAAATACCTTTGTTCCCTTTTATGTTAAAGAGTCATTCATGCCGACACATAAGAAAGACGACCATTGCATACCGACAAGAAGAAAACTTAAAATAACAGAGAAAACTAAAACTTGGTTTGCAGCAATACAAAAACACCATAATCCAAACAATCTAAAGCATCTTAACCTTAATACTTCAACGCAAAATGTCAAAGTAATGAAACATGTATCAAGATTTATAATGCTTTAACCACTTGCTCTTTACAGGCCATGAAAATTGCTAGATTTGGTTAGCCACATCCACCTTGGTTTTAAAAAGCGCGCCTGAGGCACGCTTAAGCGCGAGGCGCAGCAAGGCGCACACCCTGGGGCTTTTTCGCTCAGCGCCTAGAGTAATTACAAGAAGCGCTAAAAAGGCGCGCTTTTTTGGAATTTTTCTGGGATTTTTTGGCCTGAAGCACGTGCCTCTCGTACCCGAGGCGTTTTTGTGCATCTAACTGTTGTACCTTGGGTTTTTTGGCTTGTACATCCAGCTAAAATCATACAAAAACCTTACTTATAGCTATATTTTGGGTAGGGAAAGCTAAAAACCTATGGGATATATAAAAATATATATAATTAGCTTGCGCCTCGCGCTTTGGTTTTAGACCTCGTCGCTTTTGTGCGGCTCTCACTTTGTAAAACCAAGACATCCACTTCCTATGTTTTAAAAGGCGCAAGGCGATGAGGTCCCCAAAGTCAAGGCAGGAGGCGCACGCATCAGGTAGGTAAGGCTAACTCAACTTGGTTTTAGGGAAATATTTTGTTTATATACAACAAAGGAAATATAACCTTGAATATAATATAAATGCAACTTAAAATATAACAATTCTCATGAGTCAAAGGACAATGAATGCTTAAGAAACTGGTTTTTTTGGCCCCAAACTTGATCTTAGTGTATGATTAGGATCATGAATCATGGATTAAAACTGGGATTCAGATATAAACAAACTTAATTGTTAATTCAAATCATGAACTGCTAAATAGCAAAACCCTAAATCAACAAACACTAGTTATTAAATTCATTAACAGAAGCTGTAAAACATAGATTAAAAACAAAAGGAAATGAAGTATTAGGGTTTAAAAGAATAGACCTTCTTTTTAGGGACAGCCATGAGCTCCATAGACCCGCTCCCAATATGGATACCAGACCCGAACCCGTTGTGAAACGGGTCTACGCTTCTCTCGGTTTCCGGCAAAGTTAATGGCGGCGAAGCCGCAAATGGACTGATCGGAATATCAAGCGGCGGCGGTTGAGTGACGCCGTGAATGCACCGTTTGAATGCGAATGCGTAAGAAAGTTTGGTATCTAGGTTTGTTTTCGTGATTGCGGTCCTGAAGAACGCCATTGTTATGGTTCCGAACGACGGCGTTTGGGTGAATGAAAGAGAGAATAAGGAAGGAGGTTAACCAGAAATATGATGGGGTTACAAAATCAGTCCTTGGACCATGGGTTGCTTGATATCACTGTGTTAAAAACTTAAAATAAAATATCTCTAGTTTAAATTATTATAGAATCACGAAAGTGTAATTCAGGGAACTTTATACAAGTATCACCATGTTAATTTCATTCCCCAACATTACGTCATGTATGCGCATTTAATGTGTATATATGTGTACGTTCGGGGGTAAAAGTGAAAGTGCACTATTTTTAACGTTATTTTACTAATTTCGTGAAAATAATATTAAAAGAGGGGGATGGTTAATCATGCATCATGTGGTGGCGTTGATAGCCGAAAGACAATGGAGTAGATGCACTAATTGGACTTTGTCTTAATTGTCAGTGTCATGTGCCTTATGTCCAAGGTTTGATGCAAAACTACCATCGAGCTGGGAGTCTCACTGAAAGCAGCCTCTCTATTCCTACGAGGTAGAGATAAGGTTGTCTACATCGCAACTAATCATTGCTTACAACCATATCACCGAAGGCATTGTCGAGGAACCATAATTGTGTTGAAGAATTGAGTTAGTTTTTTGGAAAAGGGATAAATCACCAGAGCGCAATCGAATGATAATGCCAATTTCTCGCAATCGTCAACCGTGGAAGTGGCGTTGGACACCTGGCGATATTGAGATGCCCGGATAATAGAGAAGAAGAATTAATATGGTATAATAGGACGAAGAAGAATAAGACACAAGGAAAAGGTTTTTGTTAGGGTTCCTTGAAATGGTAGGGGAATGGGGCTACTAACCGGCCATGTGATCACCGCTTGTAACCGCCCCAAAAGCTGGTAATAAGCAGAGTTTAAACAACCACGATTTTATTTCAACAAGATCTAATGACTGATATCGATTTGAACTCTGATTAAACTCACAGACGTCACAGCAGTATATAATTAGAAATTTGAGTGTTCCAGCATTCACAATATGTTTTCTATCTATGTCACTATAATTTAACTAAAATACTCATCTTTCTATTAACTTTGTTTAATTTTGAAAAATCTTTCACATCAGTTTCTTTGTTTCTATCATACTCATAAGCACTTTTTTATTGTTTTTTCTCGGTTTTATACACGCAAAATTATAGTTAGAGATGAATAGTGAATCTCAATATTTAGAGACCTAGTGTAGGTTCTTTAAAACATATCTTTATTTGAAAGATGTTGATGAAGATGAAAAACTCTCTTTTTTTTTTCTCTGTAATTTAATTTAATGGCATGGATGAAGTCATCATCATATTCAGTAAATCCCACCAATAGCAAAGTTAAGGTAGGGTCTGAGGGGAGTAAGATGTAGACAGTCTTACCTCTACCCCGTAGGAATAGATAGGCTGCTTCCAGTGCAGTGGCGAAGCTTGAAAATTTCCACTGGGGGCGGAAGTCACCGAACCTAAAAATTCTATATAATTGTTTTTTTATAAAACCGGGGGGTCGAAAACGTATATACCTAAAAAATTCTACACGAAACTTTCATACATAACACTACTGAGCGAAAAGTTCGGGGTGTCAGGCGCCCCTCCCGGCCCCTTGAAAGCTACGCCTTTGTTCCAGTGAGACCCCCGGCTTGATGGTAGTTTTGTATCAAGCCTTGGACATGAGGCACATAACACCCGGCGATTAAGACAAAGGCCAATTAGTGCATGTACTCCATTGTCTTTTGGCTGTCAACGCCATCACATGATGCATGATTATCATCCCCTCTTTTAACATTATTTTCACGAAATTAATAAAATAATATTAAAATTAGTGCACTTTCACTTTTGCCCCCCGAACGCCCACACATGTATACATTATATGCTCATACCGCAAACAGGACGTGTGACGTGGATGAAACACCAAACTAATCTAGTGAAGAAACACCAAACTAATCTAGTGATTAGCTTATGGTATATGCCTCGACAAATAAGGTTAATCTTCTTTGTATTCTCCAAGTTGTGGTGGTAATGATCCTGCAAAACATTAAACACCCCGTTAAGCTCGTTACGAGAAGGGAAATAGGGGGGTTCTCCTCGTAACCACTCTCCGACGTGAGAATAAGTATATGTTTTAAGGAAATAAGTGTGTGATTAAAAGTGAGAAAACAAGGAACAAAATGGTTTAACCTGAAGGTGAAGGTTTCTATTTATAGCTGGAGTGGTGTGGAAGGAGATGGGCTGATGGGCCTTGGGCCTAGAGTCGAGAACAAGGAATATCCGTTTTGTCCACTCTGCTACAACTGTCACACCCCCAAAATACCACCTAGGGAGTGTCCCTACTAGGCGTGTGACAAACCAATAAAGAGCCACCAATCATATTGAACTCATGACAAGTTTGTAAATGAATACCAATTATTAAAGAATTGTACCAATAATAAATTTAGTAAATCCCAATAAGTTCAGCGGAAGCAAAATAGAAAACTAAGGTTTAACAGTATCAAAAACCAAGTTATAATATCAAGAACATCTCATGGAATCTCTTCAGTCGACCCATGACCACTCCAGCTACCTCAGACAGCAAGTTCCACGATTCCAAAATACCTAACGACCTGCGAGCATGCAACAAGTGTATCAGACAAAGCTGGCGAGTTCACAGTTTTAATAAAACGTTAGTTACCAAGTATTTAGTCAAGTTTGTTTAACAAATACAAAAGCAATATTGATAATATCTCGATACTGAACAAGACGGCTCCTGATGCATGTTTTGCCCGTTCCCCAGTGCTCCTATCAAAGCACTGGGCCCGACTGGGTCATTAGTTCACACCCGCCCTCTCTCAGGAACGGGGTGAGGGTGCCAAACCTAAGTAGCGCTACCAACTAATACCCCGCTACCACCCACGATAGCAAAAGATGGGACTTAAGAGATAGAGAGTGAGAATATTATCCAACATCCCAGTTTTACTCAAAAGATTTATCCCTCCACGGGATACCCACTGACTGTCCCAAACCACCGGGACGCATGCTGAAGTAGTGAACTCACCTTAGAGTGCTCAGTAGGACTTGTTACTTGTTAATCAGTTAAACAACCACGTCCTAAAAGAGTTACCGATGACAATCAGTTTTGTATTCACAACAAACCACGTATTTTGTCACACACATTACACCAGTGACATCCATGAAATATACACAAATCATCATGCAGGTCATAACATCACATAGTAGGTATCGAACCTCATGGCAGTTTATTTACTGTTACACACTCGAGATTTAGGTTATCTACACTTAACACTGAGTGTTTATAAATGTGTGCGATCTACCAAACCCGTGGCTCAACCCAATTAAACATCCTAATACATGCAGCCCAAGTTAATCACGTTGTCACGTACAACAGTTACCATAAAGTATATACCATATATATTCTAAGTTCTTGTATTACTCAACAATCATCCATTTAACACCATCATACATACAGTTAATATATACATTCATAATGGGTTCGACTACAATTCATAACCCAAATCTCATACGGCCCAACAAGTGTTCGATCCAATTTCAAATCAAAAGTTCCTTTATTCTCAGCCCAGCTAGATTGTGTGCACCCCAAAGTTCCTGGCCCAATTACTCATAATAATAATGGTGGGTGTTCGGTCATTAGGTGTAGCCCAGTAACAACGATCCATGTTCATATCTATTCAGCTCACTAAGTTTGTTGATCTAACCCACATGTTTTAAGCCGATCTGGTTCATTCATAGGTCCGATATGAACATGTTGCCCAAACAATTAATATACAAATCTCAATAATAAACAACTATTACTTTTATTGTTGCCTACCCTCAATTTTACCAACATATCAATGTATCATGCCAATTATTATCCTTCACAAAATCAATCAGTGGCACCCAAATCAACAATATTATATACCCTAGTCATTCAAATTGGTTAATTGATTTTTGTGAAGTCAGTGGACAATTCTAATTGGACCAAACACCAATAGTGGGATCGAACAAATACAAAGTATGTCAATTTATGTTTGTGATCATCGACCATCATCATCACTTAAATCAGTCATCATATCATCATTATTAAAAGATCAAACACATGGCCGCCATTTTGTTAGTCAAAGTTATCAACATAAAAACAATACAGACCATGCACATGATATTCGGTTATGTTTCGATAGAACGTATACATATATATATCCGTTTGATGTTAATTATAATTGCACACAAACAAAATCAACCAATAAGAATTAGCAAGATCAACAATTAGCAATTAAAACCAACGTGACATGAATCCACTAACCACGAGGGGGTTCGGCCAGAAGGGATGATGCTTGAATGATATTTGCTGCCGTCGATGGTTGGTTTTAGGAAGAATAGGGTTTGTAAAGGAGTTGTGGAATCATGTGCTTATCATACGTAAATAATTGATGGGGCAGGTGGGCTCGATTGGACTTGTGGCAACATAAAAGGCCACATACAACAATTTGATGAACACAAGATGACCGGCCCAATTTCCTTATCTCTAATATGATATAGTGGGTGTGCGAAAATCAGGTTGGGCCCTAACTACTTGGGCCTAAGGTACGGTAAGCGGTATGTAACCGCAGGCCCACACGTGTGTATGTTAAGCGAGTTTGCGACCCGTTAAGTTAGTTTTCTAGATTAGTTAAACGACGCATAGAAGTGTTTATCGGTTTTGTGTAAATATACACGCATAACCACTCTAAACTGCACAAGATAAGTAATTTAACGCAAAAACACACGCTGAAGGTTTGTGGAATTTAAGCAACACTAACCTTGGAAATGCGGGTTGTCAAATCATCCCCAACTTGAAAGAAATTTCGTCCCGAAATTTGACAAGTACGCACAGGGATCAAGATTGTTGTAGGTTTTCCTCAGGTGCCATATCATCCCCAACTTGAAAAGGAATTTCGCCCCGAAATTCACCAGCTTTACTAGATTTAGACTTGTCATTAGGAAAAAGTTGAGGATACTTGAGCTTCATCTGATCCTCACGCTCCCACGTGAACTCCAGTCCACGTCTTGAGTTCCAACGAACTCTAACAATCGGAATACGACTATGTTTACGCACCTTGACCTCCCGATCCATGATCTCAATAGGCTCTTCGACAAACTGTAACTTGCCGTCGACCTTCAACTCTTGAAATGGCACAATCAGTGTTTCATCAGACAAACACTTCTTCAACTGTGAGACATGGAAGACATCGTGAACATTACCCAACTCAGCAGGCAACTCGAGCTTGTAAGCAACTTTACCGATCCGCTCTAGAACTCTAAATGGTCCAACGTAACGTGGATTAAGCTTTCCGCGCTTCCCAAAGCGTACGACACCCTTCCACAGTGAGACTTTCAACATAACCCGATCATTAACTTCGAATTCCAACGGTTTTCTACACTTATCAGCATAGCTTTTCTGATGATCACGCGCTCCTGCCATATGATTCCTGATCTGAACAATCTTTTCTGAAGTTTCAAGAACAAGCTCAGGACCTGTGATCTGGCTGTCGCCCACCTCAGCCCAACAGAGAGGAGAACGGCATTTCCGCCCGTACAATGCTTCGAACGGAGCTGCCTGAATACTAGTGTGGTAGCTATTGTTGTAGGAGAACTCTATCAACGGCAGATGTTTCTCCCAGCCCTTGCAAAAGTCAATAACACATGCCCGCAGCATGTCTTCAAGCGTCTGAATGGTGCGTTCACTCTGACCATCCGTCTGTGGGTGATCAGTGGTACTCATATCGAGTTGTGGACCGAACGATTTATGCATTGACTACCATAATTCAGAAGTGAAACGCGGATCTCGATCTGAGATAATAGAAGTTGGCACCCCGTGCCTAGAAACCACCTCCTTAAGATAAACTGCTGCAAGCTGTGAAAACTTATTTGTTTCCCTGATTGCCAGTAAATGCGCTGACTTCGTGAGACGGTCAACAATCACCCAAATAGTATCGTTTCCAGCCTGAGTCCTTGGTAACCCTGTAAAGAAATCCATGGCGATTTACTCCCACTTCCACATGGGTATCTCTGGCTGTTGAAGTAGACCCGAGGGTTTCTGATGCTCTGCTTTGACTTTAGCACAAGTCAAACACTTACTCACGTACGTCGCAATGTGAGCCTTCATCTTTGGCCACCAATACATAACCCTAAGATCCTGATACATCTTGTCTGAGCCCGGGTGAACAGAATACCGAGACTTGTGCGCTTCATCCATCACAAGCTCTCGAAGATTACCATACAAAGGAACCCATACCCGCTCCATGAAATAATGAATGCCGTCAGATCTCACCACCAGCCGTTTTTCCATGCCCCGCAAGTACTCGACCTCGATGTTCTCATCTTTCAATGCCTCGATCTGAGCGGAACGAATCTAAGCAGGTAAACCAGAATGAATAGTAAGTTGTAGAGCGCGAACACGTTTAGGTTTCGTCTCCTTTCGGCTAAGTGCATCAGCCACAACATTAGCTTTCCCGGGATGATACTTGATGGCACACTCATAATCGTTCAAAAGCTCTATCCAATGGCGTTGCCGCATATTCAACTCCTTCTGATCGAAGATATGCTGGAGACTCCTGTGATCGGTGTAGATAGTGCATTTGGTACCGTACAGATAATGTCTCCAGATCTTCAACGCAAATACCACAGCTCCTAACTCCAAGTCGTGAGTCGTATAATTCTTCTCATGTACCTTCAACTGACGAGAAGCATAAGCTATCACTTTCTCACGTTGCATCAACACGCAACCGAGACCCTGAATCGAAGCATCACAGTAAACCACAAAATCTTCGGTACCCTCTGGTAAAGACAAGATCGGTGCGCTACACAGTTTCTGCTTCAAGAGCTGAAAAGCATCTTCCTGTTTCGTTCCCCAAGAATAAACAACGTTCTTCTGTGTCAAGGAGGTAAGAGGTTGAGCAATCTTTGAGAAATCCTGAATAAACCGACGATAGTACCCCGCAAGACCAAGAAATTGTCGCACCTCCGAAGGATTCTTCGGTGCCGCCCAATTCCTTATAGCATCGATCTTGGCAGGATCCACATGTATCCCCATCTCGTTGATAATATGTCCAAGAAAGTGTACTTCACGAATCCAGAAATCACACTTAGAAAACTTCGCGTACAGCTGCTCCTTCCTCAGGAGCTCCAAGATAAGACGTAGATGTCGCTCATGGTCCTCCTTGCTCTTGGAGTAGATCAAAATGTCATCGATGAAAACAATAACGAAGTCGTCAAGATACGGCTTGCACACGCGGTTTATGAGATCCATGAAGACCGCTGGTGCGTTGGTTAATCCAAACGGCATAACCAAAAACTCATAGTTGCCATACCGCGTCCGAAAAGCCGTTATGGGAACATCGTTCTCTCTAACTCGTACCTGATGATAACCCGACCTTAAGTCGATCTTGGAATAGAAGCTTGACCCTTGCAGCTGATCAAACAGATCGTCGATATGTGGCAAGGGATAACGATTCTTGACCGTCACCTTGTTGAGCTCGCGATAGTCTATACACATCCGAAAGGACCCATCCTTTTTCTTCACAAACAGAACTGGGGCTCCCCATGGTGAAGAGCTAGGTCGGATAACACCTCTATCCAACAGCTCTTGGAGTTGATTCGACAACTCCTGTAACTCTCCTGGCGCAAGACGATAAGGAGCACGAGCAATCGGGGCTGCTCCTGGCGCAAGTTCAATCTGAAATTCCACCTGACGGTGTGGAGGTAAACCAGGAAGTTCTTCAGGGAATACATCAGGGAATTCACGAACTACCGGAAGATCCTCGATCCTCCTCTCATCAGACTGCGAATCAGTAACAAGAGCTAAGATAGCAGGGTAGCCCTTACGTAGACACTTCTGAGCCTTCATTGCTGAAATAATGCTAACCGTGGCACCACTATGATGACCCTGAACCGATAAAGATTCTCCACTAGGGAGAGGAACACGTACGGTTTTCTCCTTGCAGAGAATTTCCGCCTGATGCTTGGACAACCAGTCCATGCCAATAACCACATCAAAGCTTCCGAGAGTAACAGGGAGTAGATCAATATCGAACACTTGACCCATGAGGTCGAGTTTGCACCCAACAAGAACGTGTGAAGCCTCAATTGTCTTACCATCAGCTATCTCTACTATGTGCTTAGTTACAAGTGGTGTAGGACTCAATCCTAACTGACGACTGAACCCCAAAGATACATAACTCCAATTGGCACCAGAGTCGAATAAAATAGAAGCAAATATATCATTTACTGAAAACGTACCAGTCACTACGTTGCCATCATTCCGAGCCTCCACAGCTCCAATAGTAAACACACGCCCACGCGCACCGTTTCCCCCGTTGTTCCCATTGTTATTCCCATTGTTGTTGTTATTACTCGCATTCTTATTCAACTGAGGGCAATCCCGCCTGAAATGACCCTCATCACCACACTGAAAGCAACTCTTGCAATTACCCTGATTCTGCTGAGGTTGTTGTCTATCATGTTGCTGTGGCTGCTGCTGCTGTTGCTGTCTCGAAAGTGAAACCCTACAATCTTTGACCATATGCCCCGCTTTGTTGCACCTATAACATACCCGAGTACACTGCCCCCGATGATGATAGTTGCACTTACTGCACTTTGGTAGTTTTCCCGCATAAGAACCCTGACCTGAACTGTTACCCTGATTCTGATTCACTGAAGACGACTGGCTGAAACTACGATTGCTGCCAGTGTCCGACCTTTTCTGTGACTGTACTGAATTGGATACCTTGTCCATATCGTTCCACTTGCGCTTGCTATCAGTGGCGGGAGTAGTAGCGGCAGTAGTAGTAGTAGCAGTAGAAATACGCGGTGGTAGCGACCCGCTCTCCACCTCCTGATCAGGGATCTTGCGAGCCAAACGGACAATCTGAGTCAAGTCGTTGAGGTTTGCTGCAGTAACCAAACCCTTCACTCGTGAAGGTAATCCCTTGATGAACAATTCAATTCTTCGATGCGGAGGTCGGGACAAATTCGGGCACATGAAAGCCAACTCATGAGACCGCTTCACGTATGCCTCAATCTCGGATCCCATCATCTTCAGATCATAATACTCATTTTCCAGTTTCTGTATCTCATCGCGAGGGCAATACTCCTCCCTGATCAACTCCTTAAAGTCGTCCCAAGTAGTGGTGTTCGCCGCCTCGATGCCCAACAGCTGAACTTGGGCATTCCACCATGTCAGGGCACCATCCTCTAGTGTACCCATAGCATACTTCACTTTGTCCCCAACAGGACAGTTACACATCGCGAATACGGACTCCGCTTTTTCGAACCAACGCAGGAGTTCTACAGCCCCTTCAGTCCCACTGAAGGTCTACGGCTTACAATCCATAAAGGTTTTGAATGTGCAAACAGGCGGATGGTGCGGATTCTGCTGCACCGGTTGACCAGCCTGATAAGCCGCTAAGGCCTCAGCCACGCGAGTGTTGATGAGATCGGTTAACTCAGCTTGAGTCATAGCAATATGGCCACGTCCACCTCCGCGGCCTCCACCACGTCCACTCATGATTCTATATAAGAAAAGGAAGGATTTAAGATGCAAGTTCATGTAGGAGTCAAGCATTACTATGGTCTCCACAAGTTTCTGAGTTCTAACATAACATCAACCAACAGAGCGGAACCCTTTTCACACTTGTCAAGTTTCACTGGGACTCACATGCACCCCACCTTATTATTATGTGTGCACCCATAATAATAACCCAGTTTGCATGTTTGTCTCAATTCCTCCTAACTTGTGTTAAAAGGTTTCCCCAAATTCAAGCAACAAGACAAATGACATCACAACATAGATCATGCAAGTTCTAGGAGTGTCACACATAACATGGGATGTTAACATATAAGTTCATACTGTAGTGCCAAGTGTGTATTCATGTGTGATGTTTTCTAATAGTAAATACTAGAGATACTATGCAACAATAAACAAGAGACGAACCTTGCAGTCTGGAGCTGAGTGTCATGGTCGATTTCTGATCAGTTCGGTCATAGTCTGGTTTTATAAAATCGTTTTAAAACCAAGTTCATTATAACCAGTGGCTCTGATACCAAACTGTCACACCCCAAAATACCACCTAGGGAGTGTCCCTACTAGGCGTGTGACAAACCAATAACAAGCCACCAATCATATTGAACTCATGACAAGTTTGTAAATGAATACCAATTATTAAAGAATTGTACCAATAATAAATTTAGTAAATCCCAATAAGTTCAGCGGAAGCAAAATAGAAAACTAAGGTTTAACAGTATCAAAAACCAAGTTATAATATCAAGAACATCTCATGGAATCTCTTCAGTCGACCCATGACCACTCAAGCTACCTCAGACAGCAAGTTCCACGATTCCAAAATACCTAACGACCTACGAGCATGCAACAAGTGTATCAGACAAAGCTGGCGAGTTCACAGTTTTAATAAAACGTTAGTTACCAAGTATTTAGTCCAGTTTGTTTAACAAATATGAAAGCAATGTTGATAATATCTCGATACTGAACAAGACGGCTCCTGATGTATGTTTTGCCCGTTCCCCAGTGCTCCTATCAAAGCATTGGGCCCGACTGGGTCATTAGTTCACACCCGCCCTCTCTCAGGAACGGGGTGAGGGTGCCAAACCTAAGTAGCGCTACCAACTAATACCCCGCTACCACCCACGATAGCAAAAGATGGGACTTAAGAGATAGAGAGTGAGAATATTATCCAACATCCCAGTTTTACCCAAAAGATTTATCCCTCCACGGAATACCCATTGACTGTCCCAAACCACCGGGACGCATGCTCAAGTAGTGAACTCACCTTAGAGTGCTCGGTAGGACTTGTTACTTGTTAATCAGTTAAACAACCACGTCCTAAAAGAGTTACCGATGACAATCAGTTTTGTATTCACAACAAACCACGTATTTTGTCACACACATTACACCAGTGACATCCATGAAATATACACAAATCATCATGCAGGTCATAACATCACATAGTAGGTATCGAACCTCATGGCAGTTTATTTACTGTTTCACACTCGAGATTTAGGTTATCTACACTTAACACTAAGTGTTTATAAATGTGTGCGATCTACCAAACCCGTGGCTCAACCCAATTAAACATCCTAATACATGCAGCCCAAGTTAATCACATTGTCACGTACAACAGTTACCATAAAGTATATACATTATATATTCTAAGTTCTTGTATTACTCAACAATCATCCATTTAACACCATCATACATACAGTTAATATATACATTCATAACGGGTTCGACTACAATTCATAACCAATATCTCATACGGCCCAACAAGTGTTCGATCCAATTTCAAATCAAAAGTTCCTTTAATCTCGGCCCAGCTAGATTGTGTGCACCCCAAAGTTCCTGGCCCAATTACTCATAATAATAATGGTGGGTGTTCGGTCATTAGGTGTAGCCCAGTAACAACGATCCATGTTCATATCTATTCAGCTCACTAAGTTTGTTGATCTAACCCACATGTTTTAAGCCCATCCGGTTCATTCATAGGTCCTATATGCACATGTTGCCCAAACAATTAATATACAAATCTCAATAATTAACAACTGTTACTTTTATTGTTGCCTACCCTTAATTTTACCAACATATCAATGTATCATGCCAATTATTATCCTTCACAAAATCAAACAGTGGCACCCAAATCAACAATATTATATACCCTAGTCATTCAAATTGGTTAATTGATTTTTGTGAAGTCAGTGGACAATTCTAATTGGACCAAACACCAATAGTGGGATCGAACAAATACAAAATATGTCAATTTTTGTTTGTGATCATCGACCATCATCATCACTTAAATCATTCATCATCTCATCATTATTAAAAGATCAAACACATGGCCGCCATTTTGTTAGTCAAAGTTATCAACATATAAACAATACAGACCATGCACATGATATTCGGTTATGTTTCGATAGAACGTATACATATATATATATATATATATATATATATATATATATATATATATATATATATATATATATATCCATTCGATGTTAATTATAATTGCACACAAACAAAATCAACCAATAAGAATTAGCAAGATCAATAATTAGCAATTAAAACCAACGTGACATGAATCCACTAACCACGAGGGGGTTCGGCCAGAAGGGATGATGCTTGAATGATATCTGCTGCCGTCGATGGTTGGTCTTAGGAAGAATAGGGTTTGTAAAGGAGTTGTGGAATCATGTGCTTATCATACGTAAATAATAGATGGGGCAGGTGGGCTCGATTGGACTTGTGGCAACATAAATGGCCACATACAACTATTTGATGAACCCAAGACGACCGGCCCAATTTCCTTATCTCTAATATGATATAGTGGGTGTGCGGAAATCAGGTTGGGCCCTAACTACGTGGGCCTAAGGTACGGTAAGCGGTATGTAACCGCAGGCCCACACGTGTGTATGTTAAGCGAGTTTGCGACCCGTTAAGTTAGTTTTCCAGATTAGTTAAACGACGCATAGAAGTGTTTATCGGTTTTATGTAAATATACACGCATAACCACTCTAAACTGCACAAGATAAGTAATTTAACGCAAAAACACACGCTGAAGGTTTGTGGTAACCTTGGAAATACGGGTTGTCACAACAACCGTTAGTGCTTCTCGGCGAGGAGGGAGTTGGCGCACGTTGAATGGATCCACGTGTCCTGACCGTTATCCTTGTTGTCTCATATGTCATCAGCGTCTAAGTGGAGATCGTGGAGAAGATGTCGGCGAACACTGATTGGTGCCACGTATGCGTCCTTGTGTACCTTCTTGTATCCTGTACGATTGTTAATCGTGGAGCACGATCAGATACAGCCTGTCGGACGCTCATTGGTCCATTGCTATGCCAGTTGTACCTGTCGTACTTGTCCTAGTTAGTCCTGTGCTTCTACCCTCCGCGCGGCCATCAGAGATGTGCTTAGTAGCCGGCGCAAGGTTTATGAAGCCAGAGTTTTCATCCGAGAAGCTAAGTGTAAAATTTGGTCTTATGTTGGTCATGACCTCGCGCGCGACCAAAGTTAAACCTTAGATGGCCGCGCATGGTCGGAAAAGCTACAAGATTTTATAACTAGGAGTATGGTCCCGCGCACGACCTGATTTGTCGGCGCATGTTTTTGGGACAATACCACTTTAGAACCTAATTGAATGCTTAGAATGGTGAATGAGATAGTCGAAATGGCATTCTGAAATATTCAACAACGAACAAGATGGAAGAACATAGAGTGGGACTCATGGAGTTTTTGTTGGAATACAGTTTGTCTAAAACTGAGTTGTGAGTGGTAAAACTTAAGTAATCGAAACACAAATATACATGTTATCAAAACTAACTCACATTTAGTTTTTTTACATGTATATTGACATTACTTTTTTCATTATTCTAATAGTATAGTGTAATACTTTATAAAGTTTTATATATGTGCAACATGTTTATTTTTGTCTTTGTTCCGCTAAAAGTTTTGTTCAAAATCAAACGGATCAATTTAATGATTTTTATTTGTTCTTTACTGTGATCAACCGAACAAATGATTTTTATTTGTTCTAAACTGTGATCAACTGAACAATTGATTTTTATTTGTTCTTTACTTTGATCAACTAAACAGATACCATACGAAACTTGGATAGCGATATATAGAATCTTTTTATAATATAAACTATAGTGAGTATGAATACCGTACCGGTACCATGACGAACCGAACTTATACCGTATGTTCTTTACCATGACGAATTGAACTAATACTGTGCGAACAACTTCGATGGTAGTATAGAGTTTTTTAATATCGTAAACTATAGCGAGTATTTGTACCACGTCAATTCCAATCGAACAACATCAGTACCTGTATCGGTACCATTGGAATAAATACTTTTATTAATTTCAGAAGACATTACTGATATTCGTTTTTATGGTTTTCGATGTAACACCCAGTGTTTCAAAAGTCAAAGTCAAAGTCAAGATTGAAGTCAAAGGAAGACAAGATTGCTAATTGCGATCTGTCACTCCTTGCTCAATTCCTGTTTTGACTCCTTTGACTCGTAGCTAGTCTTTTTATGCTTTAACGTTAGTTGTATTATGTGGAGTACTTATTAATAATCGAGGTTTATTCGATATTTATCGCATGTTTGATCGCTTTATCGCTTATCGCAATCGCACTCGCAACTCGAATTACGCGTTCTGGATATTGTTTTATGTGTGTGTGTGCCTTATGTGTTACTTGTGCATGTTATTTATGTTTATATTGTGGTGATTAATCGAAACGCAATCGAAACTCAATCGCAATCGAATCGCAGACGCTAAACGCAAGCCAATTAAGGATGATTGCATGTTGATATAGTAGTTGGGATTAAAAGTAATTTGAATAGGAAACCCTATCGCATCGCAACGCTAAACACGCGAATCAAAATCGCAAAACTCATCGCGCCGTGCCCTCCAATCGAGTGGCCAACCGATCGAGGTGCCACTCGATCGGGGTGCCACTCGATCGGGCTGCCACCCGACCAGGGTAACTACTCGATCGACCAGCCCTTTCCATTTATGGTAAGCCTATAAATACCCCTCATGTCAACATCATTTGATGTTGACAGCTCTCTCTCCACCCTACTCGCTCCAGCTCGCTTTTCTACAGATTTCTCGCGATTCTTGTAAGTTTTCCGCCTAAATCATGTACTTTCTTAATCTACACGCACTCATACACCTTTCTATCTTTTGAAACTTAACTTTTAACCGTGAAATCACTAGATTTGAGGTGTTCTAGGATGATGTCATCATGGTGTTCTTATGAATTCACGTTTTGGCTTAAATCCACCAAGAACAACTTAGATCTAACTGATTTCCACGTAAATAAACAAAGATCTTGCATAGATCTGAACATATTCATGGTGAAAAGGATTGAAAGATAGTTTTCTAACTTTCTTTCAACTCTTTTACACTCAATGCACTCAAAACCGATGAAATCGGATTTCGTTCTAACCTCTACTCGTTCTTAGTGTTGTGTTGGTTCAAGATCTGGATTTCATCCACGAGACCACCGATTTTGGGTTAACCAAGAGCAACCGTCTTGAACCGGTTAGTTGGTTGAACTTGGGTGATTCCTATTCGACCAGGTCACTGGGGTCAATATGGGGTTCTGTTAATTAGCACGTTGTCACACCGTCTCGATAAAACTTCAAGCTATCAAAACAACCAGGCAGAAGACGATCAGGTTGACCAGGTCGGAGCGCCGCCCGATCGGACTGCTGTCTGAACGGATTGTCACCCGATAGGGTTGCCACCCGATCAGCTTGCACCTTGGGTCCCACACTTCACTTACTTTTCAAACATTTGAAGTTTGAACGTTGAGCGAATTGTTGTCCGATCGGATTACCACCCGATCGGATTACCACTCGACTATGAGACGCTAGACTTCAACACTTAAACAATTTTCAACATGTTCAATGTACATGGATTGCCAACCAATCGGATTGCAATCCGATCGAGTGATCGTCCTGCTATGAACTTGTTCTCACTGAGGTGTCCTACAAATCGGATTGTCGCCCGATCGAACGGTCGTTCGATCAATCGACCTTAAAGGTAGAGATACTTCTATGTTTTCAAAATACTACAACGAAAACTTCAAAAGACAAGCCATCATACACAAACACATCCTTCCCAAACGAAGTAACAATCCACTTGAAAGGTCACCCGATCGGATGACCATCCGAACGGATTGTCATCCGAACGACCGGCCACCCGATCGGTTTGCTGTTCGATCCCTTTTTGCTTTACGCACTTTTGGGTGTTACATACGTTACTTATTCCAAATCAAATCGAACACACTACGCAATACTTTATCGCTAACTGATACCGCATATTATACGTGGCTTAATGAATGCTTGTTTGTTATGTTTACACATGGAATGTTGTCTACCTGCCTTAGCAACGATAGTACTATTTGTTTGGACTCAGCACCTGTTCACTCAGGGGTTGTTAAGGACAATTTGTTACATGGCTCATAGTGGTGAGTGTGTATTACGAACTGCCTTGGGCAGTCAACCCGCAGTCATTGGTATCGATAGGTTCATATCGATAACTAACATGCCTCATTTTACACTATGTACGTGCTGGTTATGCGTAACGATTTTCGAACTCTATTATATCTATTAAACTTGTATGCTCACCTTTACACTATGTGTATTGACTTTTACTTTAACGTATGTGACAGGTGCTTAGGATGCATATGTGCATAGCTTGCTATGAAATCGAGGCTAGGAAAGGTCTAGAAACAAATAAACAATTGTCTGTATTTGAAATCTGAGTCGTCGAAACAGAACAATTTGACTAGATCTTGTCTGTAATGATTATGTTATCTTTTATGACATGGTATGGGACATGTTGCTTTAAATAATTGGTAATTATAGTTGTTATGGAAACTTCTGGACAATCTGTTTCGCTCAGTGCCGCGCCCCGATGATTCCGCCATCGGTTGGGGTGTGACATTCGATTTATGTAAAATATGCGTCGATATCCTTTTGTACATATAATGGCTTTATTTTTGGGTTTTACCTTTCGATTGCTATAACGAGTGCCAGTATTGTACCGATATGTTGTTCAGTCGGTTTCAAATCGGTTTGGTACGATAGCACCATCCGCCGCAAAGCACGAGAGAACCTCACTAGTTATATATATAGTTAACGAATGACGATGAATAGTAACTTTATTTTTATAATAATATATAGTTTTTATTATTATTTTTATTTAATATATTATAATACTTAATTTTTATATTTACTTTTAATAATATATTTTTAATTTTTTCCTTTTTTAAAACCAGATATTTCTTTTACCATTTTTAATAATTCTTTTTGTTTTTTTAGAACATATATTAATTTATCGATTAATTTGATACTATTTTAATGATTTACGTTTATAACCCTTTTCTAAAACTTAAGTACGTAGTCGAGCTTGATTTTTTCCCTAACATTCCCTTATAAGCTTTGTTAAAAACGAATTTGTACTCAAAATAAAATATTTATTTGATATTATAAAATAGTGCGATGATAAACTAAGCCATTTTAATGGTCTGGCTTTCTAAACAACATGCTTTGTTTTCAAATCACGTTTATTTTATATTGTCATTTGCTCGTTTCGTCGCAAACGCATGACTTAAAAAAAACTAGTTACTATAAAACGAAAACAAAAAACAATGATTTTGTGGGAGGACAATATTATATTATACAAATATATTAATACGCAACCAGAGAGTAAAGAAAGAAGCGAGCCCAAACCTATCTGAATGAACTTTCTTATAAAAATTTGGTTGTAGGAGTGTTTATGGTTCGGTTAAAATTATAATTTAATGTAGAGACCTAGTGTAGTTTCTTTAAAACATATCTTTATTTGAAAGATGTTGATGAAGATGACAAAAGATGAAAAACTCTATTTTTTCTCTATAATTTAATGACATGGATGAAATAAAGAACCTAATTGAATGCTTAGGGGAGAGGGGGTAGTCACTAGTGATAGAATTCTATCACTCACAAGCACCCAATCAAGTTCCGCCATGTCATCAACCATTTTTCCATCACTCACATCCTTTTTTTGGTGGCAATGGCCATCACTCACCACCAGACCCAACAATTTCCCCCCAACCAACAATTACCCTCACAAAAAAACCAGCACGACCGTGAAGAAATTAACGAAATCTGATTTTGTGGTGCTATAACGCGTGGACTTTTGGAGCGGCGGTGGGAATCATCATTTTTCCACGCGTGATAGCCTCTATCACGGAAGATTAATGCGGCCACCCCGTCTGGCCTTAGAATGGTGAATGAGATAGTCGAAATGGCATTCTGGCAGATTCAACAACGAACAAGATGGAAAAACATAGAGTGGGACTCATGGAGAAAAGTTTTTGTAGGAATACAATTTGTTTAAAAGTTCGGTTATTAAGAGAGTACGTTCTGTTTGGTTAGTGGGTTTTTTTTGAACGACTAATTTTTCCTCTTAAATACTTGTATCTTCTAAGAATTGAACCTTGTTCTCCATACAAAATATAATTTTTCTTGACCACTAGGCTATATTAACGGTGAAATGTAATTAATGAAAACAATGAAATGTTTTCATTACTATTTAAAAAAAAAATTATATATATATATGGAACCCATTAAGTGGAAGTTACCTTTAAAATCAATTTCCACCGTCGGATCATGCTGAGATTAAATCTCAGCCACTTAAACTCACCAAAATAACTGCTACTCTAGCAGTTTAGGGCGGTTCATTTAAGTTTTCAGCAGCTCCACTTTTTTTGCACAGGTTCCGGTAAACCTCCATGTCTCCTTTTTTTCCTCCCCACGTTGTTGCAGGTAACTGTCATATACCCTTCCTCTATTTATATCTGCTTAAACAAATGTTTGCTTTACACCTCATAACTCCTCCTTTTAATCTTTTATATACAGGGCGTTTTCATTGACAGTGGTGGGTGGTTATTGAAGTTAAATGACAGTATTAATGGTTTGCTTCACACAATTGCCGTCGGTAAGCCTTTCTCCTCTACTCGTCGCCGCTGTTGTTTGAGTCTGACACCAGCGCCGCCTCCGTTCTACACCCTTTTGTTGCTTAACACACACTGACGCCACAAAATTTCTGAAATTGATCACAAGGTACGCAATTCTTGATTCAAAACAGTCATTGGTAGCATAAATCACGATTAGGGGACATCTGATATACACCCTTCCTCCTCACGTCGCAGGTAGCCTTCATACACCCTTCCCCTTGTACACATCTGGTATATACACAGACACATAACATAGCTTTCATCAATGGCTATCTAAACCTTCATTCAATCACAACCTGGTAAGCATCTAGATTTTAGTTAGGGTTTCTTATGATTATAAACTTTGTATTTGTGTTACTAACCCACCCGATTTGATTTGTCCCTAAATTCCTAATCCCTTTCAAGTTGCAGATGTTTTACACCCCCACTTTCGTGCTCTTTCCCTAAGTTGATCGTCAGTCGCTTGCGGAAATCCATATCGGCTTCGTCAATAATCTTCTTGATAATGTATATATTTTATCTAATAACTTCCACATCTGCAATCTAACACTACAAAATTGATGATTGAAGGGTTGAGATTTAATCCTCTGTTCCAGACTAATCAAGTGCGTTTATGAAGGAGGTTGAAATTTTTCATAAAGAGAGGTGTTTGGAGTTTAAGCCTCCAAAGTTTCATGGAGAGCCACTCAATTGCCTCAAGTAAGATTGTTTGTTTCCCTTTTTATTTTTATTTTATCGTATATCAGATTCTAAGTTTCTAAGATGATGTTATCATCATTTATTAGGTTACGGAGATCGGTGATGAGGCTCGGTGGCTATGAACAGGTTTTTTCAATCTCACAACTCTTTTGTATACTGTATTTCCTGTCTTTTATTTATATTAAACCTGTTTATCACATTAGAAAACTGTAAAAGTTAGTTTTTTGGGTGAGTATTTGTAGGCGACACGAACATATCTTCATTCTGCGTTTTGCCACTAACTTGTATAAGGGTTGAGGATGCATTTTGTTTACTTAAGGTTATACTTTGAAATAAGGGGCTTAGAGTATGTGAAAGATCACAAATTTGGTAAACTGGCTTACTTAAACAAACATGTAAAATTTTGTTAATAGTTACAACATGGGTCAGGGTCATAGTTGCATAATTTTTTTAGATATTCAGTCAATGATGATATTACCTTCTAATTATTGATTATTCTACTTACCTGTATGTAACTTAAACTGGTTGGGTATTTTGTTCCAAAGTTTAAAAGGTTAAAAAGAGAAACGAGTATCACGGGTTATAATTTAAACGTAATTGTTTTTGTACATATCTGTAGTTTTGGTTGGTTAGTTGCAATTTTAGTGTATAATATGCAAAAAAACGTGTAATAAATCCCGGATTTAAAGGGTCGTGTTTGTAACAACCCATGAATACGCGTGTCATGACTTATGTTAGAGTTCATATATTTGAGCCAATCTTTTGGTTTGTATGTATTCGCCCTTATATTACCTGTAGGTCATAAAATTCTCTTAAATCTTGGTATCTTTGCAACATAGTTATTTTTTAGTCCTCTTGTTTTTGGATTATCATTTTCTTTGCAGGCTGCAACATTGGCTCTTTTTAAAGTTCCTCAATGCAAAAATTTGTGGACTAAAGAATACATCTATGAGTAAGTATATGAAATTTGGATTATGTTACTTAGATTTTGTTAAAATACACATATAGAGTAATTTGACTTGAATTATAGGTTTTATGAAGTGCACATCAATTTGTCTGCAGACTGATAATGGACTATATGTCCCTGTCATAATAAGGGTTAGTCATAGCACCTTTTGGTTGTTATTTCAAAAACGTGTTTGTATGTGACTAAATGGGTCGCGTTGGGTAACTGGTCAGATGGGTAAGCTTGGTGCTTGTCAGGTTGACCTGTAATATTTTTTGTCCAAAGTTACTAATTTTTCTTATAAATATTTAGTGTGGAATTTGAGTATGATAATCCGATTTTTTGAACAAAATACCAATTTGGATCAGTTTTGACCCATCTGAACTGTTTCCACGTTAAGATTTTCTTTTTTGTTGGAATAATGGCCCGAATCAACTAAGTATACAAGCAGACGTATTTAATAATTCGTTGGGTTAAAATTAGAAAAAAAAAAGTAGAACATGAGATTCTAAGAAAGTTCATGGGTTTTGTGTTATTAGGCGCCATTGGTGAAGATTAGAATGGCTATAAGCATTCAAAGGCTACATACAGTTCCAGAGACAATGATGCTTTAAGACTGTGGAGTGTGGGGGGCTTGGGTTGAGGGCTTGGGTTGACATGTGGCGGAGGTGGGCTCCACATGGCTGGGCGTGGCTTTTTTGGGTGTGAGGTGGCGTGGTTTTTTTTTTGGGTCAAATATACCCAGCCAATCCCAGCCAGCCATATCATCCGCCCACCCCTCGCCTCACGCCAGGCTTCATAGCCACGCCAGAGGGGCAACACCCAAAGCCAAGCCCATAGGGGATGGTGTGCAAGACTTGGGTGGGTTTCCCACGCCCCAAACCCAAGCCCACACCCCGCGGTCTAAAGATCATTTTTTTTTCATTTTTTTGTCTTTGCGATTATTAATTTATGTCCTTGACCCATTGGCAGGCATTCGCTTGGATAACATATTTCTTAGTAAGTGCACTTGTATTTTAAGTTCGTGTTACATTATTTAGCAAGCACTTACATAGATTTAACTCTTAAGTCTTAACTGGATGAGCATAAAAGTCAAAACAAGTCCACTCTTGGATGTGGGTTAAGCTGCAGGTAAACCGAGTACCTGAGTTTATTAAATTTATCAAATAATGAGGATTTTGGTGCAGCTGGTATTCAAAAAGTACATTTGCATAAGAGATGTTATGCAATGAAAGTCAACAACAGTCAACGGAAGTCACCAAGATTAACAGTAGTCAACATGCGCATGGATGTTCTCTTCACAAATTTTATAAATCAGTATATAGGAAAAGCAACAATGGCCAAAAGATATATCTTGGACTTTGCTTCTTTGAATGTGAGCATAAACACCTTAGTTATTGTACTGGTCTCTTCATTTTAATGAGTATAAAAATATATAAAATGCATACATTGGACTAAGATTATGCTATGAATTAGTGTCTCCTACCATATACACAATATCTGTGAATTTGCCCATTATTTCTTAATCGATTAATTGTAATGAATTGACCTTTTAGCATTGGCTATTGATAATTTCATGTTCTTGGGGTTAATTTAATTTGGGCACAATTTTTACCAGGAGACTACAATCACATTATTATTTCATTATATGATCAAAGCAAGTATAATATACATTATAAGTCTATTTTCTCTTAAAATTGGACTTGGGAAATTTGGGGCCTAAAGTCTTTTCTAAGTTTTTAAGCAAAACATAAATGTCGACAACGATATGTGGCTGTGGAAAATAGGTAACAGCAAGGTGGAGTTTTCGGTTAAGTGTGCTCTAGCCTGTAAGCTTTGACGGGGCTGCAAGTAATTCAATGTTTTTATGGAGTAAAATCGCAATCCCGAAGGTTTACTTCGTTTGGAGGCCCTACAGCGGGAGCATTCCAACTGTTGCGACCTTGGCAGTTCGGAATGTGAATGTTGGAGACAGGATGTGCGACTTGGTAGTCCGGAATGTGTTTTGAGAATGAGTTTTAGTGGTTTAAAAAAAAAAAGTAAAAGTTAGATGGTTGTAACTTTTTCAAATAGGAGATGGAAAAGAAGAAAAGGAGAAGCAAACCGAAACACCATCAATATACATTATCTTTGTTTGTTACGTTGTTAGCGTAACCCGTCCAACAGACGGGTATTAAACTAGTTAAGGATGATAACTAACCAATCACAACACTTGACTACTAGTCACACGGATCACACTCCACCAACCTACCAATCCAACGGCTCACATCCCATCACGCCCACAATGTAAACCAAATCCCCACTATATAACCACACACACTTCCGCAAATCAAAACACCACAAAAATTCAAACACAATGTCTGGAAGAGGAAAAGGAGGAAAGGGGCTGGGCAAGGGCGGAGCAAAGCGTCACCGGAAAGTTCTCCGTGATAACATCCAGGGTATTACGAAGCCGGCGATTCGGCGTCTGGCTCGCCGTGGCGGCGTTAAGCGAATCAGCGGGCTTATCTACGAGGAGACACGTGGCGTCTTGAAGATATTTTTGGAAAATGTTATTCGTGATGCGGTAACCTACACAGAGCATGCTCGCCGGAAAACGGTTACTGCTATGGATGTCGTTTATGCGTTGAAGCGACAGGGCCGTACTCTCTACGGTTTTGGTGGTTAGGGTTTGTTGGTTTTTCACAGATCTGTTAGTTTGAATTTGTTTATACATCTGTGTAATTGAAGCTTTTAATGCAATGCGATTATGGTTTAGGTTTTGTTTGTTTTTAATTTGGATTTTGAATTGCTAGCTTTGCATTTTATCATGGCTGCTTGATTTGGAGCTGAGCTGAACTGAACTATAAGTTAGTATCCAGTATATGCATACCAATTGTTTGATGGAATGCGTGTGTGGGTTTCTATCTATAAGGTTATATGTACTGGGGCGCGAGAAAGAGCCATAGCGCCGCTATGGCGCCTAGAACACCGCCCCCAAGGGCGCTATGTTTCAAAAATGGGTGGAGGGCTTGAAATTTTTCGCGGCGTTATTGTTGTTTGGTTAATTGAGTTGGCCAATCAAAAATAGAAGAGTTTTTTTATATTAATTAATAAAACTTAAAATTATTAAATAGGTAATGATGGGTAGGGGCTTTATGACTACGGCCTCAAATTGCATAACGCCCCATAAAGCCCCTTGCTGACGTGGCACGACACGTGTCGCATAACGCCCCCAAAAGGGCTTTATGACTACACATGGCCTAATTTGGTTCATGTATATGCATACCAAGTGTTTGAAATGGTTGTGTGAGCAGTGGCGTATCCAGGAATTTTTTTCTGGGGATGCGGAATATTTTCAAATATTTTAGGCCCCTAGCTGTATAAAAATATCAGTTCATAGCGGGTTGGGTCGGATCATGTAAGACAAAAGAATATCAAACTAAAATGTACAAATCATCAAAAACACGTCAAACGTCATTACAAATTACAAATGTATTTAAAATTGTGCCCTACATGTTTTTTTTTGACATATATCCAAAATGGGGAGAGTTTAAATGAGAACGCTAAATATCGCGAGAACCGTGAGAACAAATGAAAAAACCACGAGTACTTGGTTAAAAACAATTCAAATTCAAAATTTCTTTTTATGCTTATCATTATTATTCGAATACAATGTTAAAAATTAAATTTACACGTTTAAATAGACGTGAATTCGTAAATAAAGAAAATCTACACATGTGTAAGTTTGCCATTTACACTTGTGTAAAGCTGTTATATTTACACATGTGTAAAAAATCTAAAAAGAGTGATTTTGAAAGGATAAATGAATTATTTGATGTTGTAAATTTTTTTTTTTGATATTATATCTTAATTACAATGAGGTTTGTATTAAAAAAATTGGTTTCGATTGGGTTTTTCATTCGTTCTCACAGTTCTCGCAATATTTAGCGTTCTCAAGATAACCCTCCCTATCCAAAATATCATCTAAAATTACTAAACACGCCATAAGTTCACTACATTCTTACTCATTGTTCCTAACACATATAATTTGCTTTATAAGTTCATAAAACAACACTAAACACTTAAACAAAATAAACAATCATGTTCAACTATAGCCTATAACTTTCAATTATATCTTTAAACATTCAAGCCCTAATATTAAATGTTGATTACTTGTAACTAATCATTTAAACAAACAAAACTATAAATAAAACAACAAAATCATTTAACTAAAAGTCTAGAACAACAAAAAATCAAAAAAATATAAAAAGATTGAACCCTTACACATCTATATTTTCTCCTAATCATCACATAAAATAAAATAAATAAATAAATAAATAAATAAACCATACTAGTTCTATATTGGAATAAACCATACTAGTTCTATATTGGAATTCTAACGTAATATGGGTCGGTCCAACCGGAATTTTGGGGTTTCCGGTAAAAAAAGCCACCAGGTCGTAAGCAGTGGCGTCAAGTCGCTGGGAGTTTTTTTTGGGGGCCAGATTTGAAAATGGAATGGGTGGATTGGTTTGGGTTATTTTATTTAGTTCAAATTTGTTTAGTTTGGGTTTGGGCTTGTGTTAATAAAAATTGATTGCAGATTGGGCTTTGATTGGATTAAATAATTAAGTGAATAAGTGATTAATAATTTTTTTTTCTAGGTGGGGCGGTTGAAAATTTTCAAGGGGTGCGGGTGAAAAATTCCAATGGGTGCGGTCGAGATTTCCGACGAAAAATAACACTAAAAAATATTTTTTCATGGGGTGCGTCCGCCCACCCACCCTTGGCATAGGGTGGGTACGCCCCTGTGTGTGAGCTTGAGCCTTTTTTTTCCAGTTTGATTCACAAGAGTCTGTTGGGTGTTTGATGAAATGCTTGTGTGAGTTTCTCCCTCCAAATTGAGACATTAAAGTCTATTTTCACACATACGCCTACCAAGTGTTTGATGAAATGCACTTGTTAGTTTCTATATCCATGTTGATTCACAACGGTGTATTATCATATTATGATTCATCAAAAGGAAAAAAAGGTCAAATGAATCATCTCTGTTCAATTCACGTTTGTAGCACTCTATGGTATCGAAAGGAAAAAAATGGTTAAATGAATCATCTTTGATTGTTTCACAAAATATAACATGATTTGGACCTGCAACATTCAATATACTGAAAATTGTTAAGCCGCTCATAAGACTGTGAGGAGTGGGGGTGTTTGGGTTGAGGGCTTTGTGAGTGGGGTTTACTGGACCACCCCAAAAAAAGTGAGGTGGAAGTGGTGTTGGGAAGCCATGTTGGCTAATGGTCAAAAATGAAGGTCCAATCCTGGCTAGCCAGCTCACCCCGCCCTCTGCCCCACCCAGGCTCCATAGCGACGCTGGCTGGACAACGCCAACACCAACGCTGGCACAGAGTGGCTTAGCCAGCGATGGCTAACTTTCCCCGCCCAACCAACACTATCACTCCCTTCAGTCTAAGAGAGACTCAACAAGTATTTTTTGCAACACTTTTATATATATATTAGTTATTAGTCGGTTGGTTTAAATAATTTCAAACTGTATTAAACGGTTTGGTTTATAGTTTAAACAATAACAAATGCATGTAAGTATATGACAAACAAGAATAATCTCATAGCTTACATATCAGGTTCAGAACAAAGCGATAATTGAAATAATAAAACCTACAAAAAAACAACTCAGCATCAAGCAATGGTTTAGATCTGTTACGGTGGTGATTGGGGTTTAGAGACAGAGACGGGTTAAATATGCAACGACGACGATGAACGATCTGGTTCTTCACTCTCCGATGACAGGAAACCTGTAATGCCCACGATTCTTGGGGAGTTCCCACAGTGGCCGGCGGTGGATCTGGTTCTGTCGGCGAGGATCTGATCGGGTATCGGTAGTGCAGAGAGAGAGGATTTGGTCTGGTTTTGTCGGCGAGGATCTGGTCGGGTTCTGTCGGCGAGGATCTGGCCGACGGTGGATCTGATTCTCGGGGAGTTCCCACAGTGGCGCTGGATGGCGGTGAAGCGGTGCGGAGGCAGTAGTTGTAAGGCTGTGGTGGCAGTGGTGTTGATGGTGTTAATGTTGGTGGCAGTGGCTATGGTGAAGATGGAGGGTGAATGTGTGCAGGTGTGTGTATAATATATTTGAGGGAAAATTAGATTGTATATCTATCTAATCTATCTAATACTAATAAAAGGGTCTACTTAATGCCACATGGCATTCTCATACTAATAAAAGAATTTACATAATGCCACATGGCATTATTCTATCCTTCAATTCACTAATATTATTATTATTATTATTATTAATATTAATTAATTAATACAAAACAATGAAAAATTCCTTAACAACTTAATACTAATAAATGTTTTTATCGTCTACTTAAATATTGATCATTTACTTTTAAATTATCTAAAATATATAATTAGTTATTAGTAATAATTCTACTTATAATATAAATAATTTCAAATAATGTTAATGTGACAACAAATTCTTATTTTTTAAAAGGGTCTTTTTACTATATGTTTAAAACATCTATTAAATAAATTATTATTTTATATTATAATAATAAAAATGGTAAAGAATAGGTTAGTCTGATACTTGAAAACCGGTTTACTTCCATGCTTTAAAAACACTTTTAATGTTATTAGACTCGTGTAATACACGGGTTTAAGGATAAAATATCTTCATAATAATTTTGATGCAAGTTTATACTCACCGGATGTCCTAGATAGAGTTATATTGATCAAAAGAATAGTTTATGTAATGGAACTCTACTACAGGTCCTATCACTGGGTGATCAGGTTATTGACGCACTCAGATTATCCGGAAGTAATACTAGCACTTGAATGTTTATCCCTATTTCGTTTAATATTGCCAAACAGAAGGATACGTATTGAAAAGAAGACAGTTTCCTCTCGCCCTATGTTTTGCCATGACGATAAATAAAAGTACAAGACAATTTATATGTAAAGTTGGTTTATTTCTAAAAGAATCGGTTTTACGCATGACCAACTCGTGCGTCATCTATGGTAAAAAAAAATCACTTACATAAATTTATGAAGACAACATAAAATTAAATAAATTCTAATTTTATATCCTTAAACCCGTGTAGTACACGGGTCTAATAATCTAGTATACGTATATAGAGATATTAATGAAATAAAAGATTAATTAAAATAGTTTGGGAAATGACAAAAATGGCTCTTGACTAACTGAGGAGCATGGATGGAGTTAAGTCAGTTGGACCAAAATGGCAACAATGAAACCTTTTTGGATTCAGATATTAAAAATGAAACCTTGCGACTAAACTGGCAAAATGACCCAAACCACAAGGACTAAAATGACATTTAACTCTAAAATAAATAAAAATCCAGTGGCTAAAGTTGTAGAATCATAAAAGTCGAGGGACAATACTTGTAAGTTACTCTGACGACATCAAATCAAATCATCATGAAATTCATTTCCCACAGCCGTCGAAGCAATCGGGAAGTTTGTCGCCGGAGTTCCACCGCAGGCAGGTAGCCATATCATACTTTAATCAAATTACATTACATTACATTTTTCTCTCTTCCTTTCAATTGGCTTTTATCCAAATATGCTGCTGCTTCTGTATTCGATCTTTTAGGTTTACATTCAATCTTACTTTAGGATGTTTTAGGCGACTTTTAGCTTGAATTTGGCTGGAAATTGCGCCTCAGAGCCTAAAAGCGCGCCACACGCGCTTCTGACAACATAGATAAGTTGTATTATGTGAAACAAGTGGGGTTGGTTGTATTATCTCAAACCAGTAGACCTAGCTCGATGTATCTTTGTAGTTAAATCATTTTATGTTTATATATACGAATCATAGTATACGAAGTTATGATGTACAAACGCATAAAACCCCTTGTTGCATTTTCTTTGACACATCAAGTTAGTTCACCTTGTTGCACATTATATCAACATATTATCATGATCTTCTTATAGCTACATTTTTCTTTTCGTATAAAGTTTTGCTTTCCATTCAGTCTCTCATAAGCCACTGAACAAGTAAAGGAATGACCCCTCATCCCACAAGTTGAGGAATAGATTTGGGATAAAGTTAAGGTAGGTTTTGATTTGTCTGATGAGGACTCGGATGGTTTCATGCTTGATGCTTACGTTTTAGTCGGAACAATGCAGAAACATGGTCAAAGGCTTTGACTGATGTCTATGGGATGGATTTCTTGATATTAGTTTTGTTAGAAAACATTATTTCCTATTGTCGAGATTAATCCGGTGGATATATTAAGATCTATTTAAGTTAGTGCTAGTGGCCGAAGCTGACCCAAATCCATTTCCCACCTCGAAAATTAGGATTTTGAATCTCTGTTAGCACAAATCTTGGTTTGGGATTGACTTGGAGCTCCCATCTTTTAAAGATATCCTCAATTCCCAGTCATGAGGGTATACTTGTGTCTGTACATGTATGAACGTATAGCATTCTCGTCCATTATTTCTAGATTAAAATTGTTATTGTGCAGTCGTGTAGATAGTTTAGGTGGAAGGGTAACATGGGCATGGGGTTTAAGTTACCATAACACCATGGGATTTATGTCCTTTTTTTCATGAATATTTCTAACTTGAAGACCCTTTACTTATACATTTAGCATTTAGTTTGATGCTATTTGATTTTCTTTGTCTTTTTATGAGGTCTAAAGATAAAAAAGTCTGCTTACTTTTGCCTTATAACTTATAAGTGGTTTGAGTTTTTTGATTGTTTTTTCAAATCATAGTGCATAATATATATAATATTTAGAGAAATTAAACCACCAATGAGCTATAGCTCAACTGGCAGAGAGGGGGGGGGGGGGGGTGTGAAGATTTGGAGTTGAAGGCCACAGGTCTCAAGTTTGAATTTGATCGGGTTTTCCTTGGAACCGGAGATGGTGGGCTTGGGCTACTCAGCGCTGTCTGCGATCGCCTTTTGCCATTGGGTTACCCTGAGTAGCCGGGCTTTTATTTGTTGGCCGTTCATAAAATTTTTTTAGAGAAATTAAACCATAGTGGATTGCTCTACCGGTTACAACGCTTTCTATCAATTTAGAAAACTTATTAAACAGTTTATCCCATTCAACAGTAAACCACATAGAAGAATAAAATGGTACAATTTTTTGTTAATTTAAATTTTTCTATATTAAACAGTATGTTTCTTTTCTAGTCAAAACAAACTCCATAGCATCTAAATCATTCAGGCCTTCAGATGAATCATCCAGTTTTATCAAACAACCCTTTAGTCATAGTAGTAGTTGCCAGTGGCGAAGCTTGAAAATTTCCACCGGGGGGTCGGAAGTCACTGGACCTAAAAGTATATACCTAAATTCTTTTGTTTTATAAAACCGGGGGGTCGAAAACGTATATACCTAAAAAATTCTATACGAAACGTTGATACATAACACTACTGAGCGAAAAGTTCTGGGGGTCGGGCTCCCCCCCGGGCCCTTGGTAGTTGCTAATTGCTATTGCTATGTTGTTGTGCTAGCTTTGTTATCCCACGCTACTAACGCTATCTTGTTTGTTAAACTTTATGTTTGAAATCATTTAATTCGGGTCTCTTTTAAAATGTCAAGTTTAGGTGAAGCATCTTAAAGCTGTTGCTGCAGTAACAAAGCCATGTCGTTCACGAAAGGCGACTTGCTTACAAAAACAAGAAAGCTAGTAAACGGTTTGGCCAAGGCGAAACCTGTTTGGCTTAAAGCTATGGAGAAGTATGTACCCTTTTTTTAAAGCCTTAATATTATTTTGGTTTTAAACTCTTAAGCCTGTCACTTAATAATTATTAGATATATATAACTCTAGTTTGAGCTTAAAAGGTATTTAATTTTGTAGGGCCCCACCTGCAGTCTTTCCTCGAGCTGAAAAGAAAGTTGAGCGGATTTGCCTCCCGGAGGATGTTTATATCAATAAGTTCTATAAGAAGCATCCTGAATCGTTGCATGAAGATCCTATCAAGTACTTTTTGACCATATTGTCTGGATTATATAATTTTCAGTCATATTTGTTCCAACCTTGGTTTTATCGTACCAAAGGCAACCCTCTGTCATGAACATTATCTTGATTTCAAATGTGTTTTTTTTTTTTTTTTTTTTTTTTTTTTTTTTTTTTTCCTATAGGCCTATTTGATCTTAAAGATCTTATGCAATAGACTAATCCTTCATATCTTTTTGTGATAGAATTTGTGATTTTGACCCGACCCCATCACGTATATTTGGTTCCCGGGTGCTTGAATTAAAGGAGCAAGGTGTCAGTGAAGAGGAAGCTATAGATGTAGCAGATGTAAGTATCTATAAGCGTTCTTAAGTTTAGTTTTCAAGCAAATTTAGTATAGTAGACAATTAGACATGGCATAACGATAGGCTGGGTAACGGGTATATAAAAAAATGCCATTTTCGTCCCTGAGGTTTGGCTACTTTTGCGACTTTCATCCAAAGGTTTGTTTTTTCGCATCTGGATCCAAAAGGTTTGAAATCTTGCCATTTTCATCCAATTCGTTAACTCCATCCATTTTTAAGGTTAAGTCAGGGGTATTTTTGTCTTTTTAAACATTTTTTGTGATGATTAAAGGGTTTGGGTGGGGAGAAAGTCAACAAAGGTGGATCTTTATTTCTTATAGTGTTTTTTATTTTAATAAAAAATTGTCTAAAAAGACGGAAATTCTCCTCATTTAAATAGAACTTTTGGACCAAGCCCGTTTTAACCTTTTGTGTCAATTTAATTAGATCCAACCTGTTTCGATCCACACAATATTAAACTAGTATGTCTTAATATGATTTTTAAGAATTTTCAATAATAATCTATAGAGTTAAATGCCATTTTAGTCCCTGTGGTTTGGGCCATTTTGCCAGTTTAGTCCAAATGTTTCATTTTTCGCATGTGGGTTCAAAAAGGTTTCACCGTTGGTTAACTTCATCCGTTATTTCTGTTAACAAGAAGGGCAATTAGGTCATTTTACATGGCCAAATTGCCCTTCTAGTTAACAGAATTACATATAAAATGGTCGAATTGCCCTTCTCGTTAACATAAAACATGGATGAAGTTAACCCAGTGAACTAAAATGGCAACGGTAAATCTTATTGGACCCACAGGCGAAAAATGAAACCTTTGGACTAAACTGGCAAAATGACTCAAATCACAAGGACTAAAATAGCATTTAACTCTAATCTATATATTCAAATAAACTAATTTAGGAGGTTTTATGCATAATATTAAACAACTAGTATGTCTAATATGATTTTAAGAATTTTCAATAATAATCTTTATATTCAAATAAACCAATTTAGGAGGTTTTATGCATTTTTTACAGATGGAGTATCGGCTACAGAAAAAAACTAAAAAGAAGGCGTACAAACGACTGAAAGAAATTGCACGAATAAGAGGAACAAAACCCCCTCCAAACCCGTATCCAAGTGCTATAAAGGAAATACAAGCTGAAGAGAAGAAATACGTTCATGATCGTTTCTTCAATCCAAGAATCTTGGAAATCGTCGAGAAGCTCAAGGAGCAGCAGGATGCTGAGATGCACGATAGAGGCAGATCCATTGGCATGTAATATCCGTTACTTCGTACTTACATGCTTCAAAACATGACTTTAGTTGTTCTATGCATTAAGGTTGTTACCACATTAACGTTTTACGCGTTATTGTTAGCTCTAATAAACAAGATTTGTTCTGAGGATCTAGTCCTAGAATCTATGGTTTTTTTTGGCATCTTGGCATGTTATGTAGAACATTTATTTTGGTAAAGAAGTTTAAAGGGTTGTAATTCCTTTTTCTTTAAGATGATGGTGGCCTACATACATCTTGGCTAGATATGATCTGTTTGGTCAAAAGAGTTTTGATACCTTTCTTGAAGAGTAAATATGAGTTCCATCTTTTTTTTTTGTCTATGGCTTTGGTGTATGTAGATCTATTTCCTTTTCTTTCTAGACCAGACTTGGCTATGTTTATGGTGCCAACCTGTACCTGACTAAAGTCGAACCAATCATAAGCTAAATTTGTACACCGCTAATTCGCTAAAGCTAGCATTTACATACTGTATTTTAATGGACACGAGCCCGAGCTCCCAGAGTCTCTCTCTCTCTCTCTCTCTCTCCGAAAGAAAGGCGAGGGTTGCAGGTTTTTGAGGTGTTTTTTGAACAACAATGGTGGAAGGAGAAAGGCTATGAGTTGCAAACAATGGTGTGAAAGGAGTTGAAGCAAGCTTAAGTTACCTAAAAAAAATTTACTTTTTCACTTTTTTCTTCTTCTTTTTTAATTTGAGTTTAATGGATGCATGTGTATTTATTATTATAAATACATGTTTGCATGTATATTTTATTTTATTATTAATAAAAATCTTTTATCTAAAAACAGAAAACTATTTATACAAATGAACAAATATGACAACTTTACATACTTTACTAGTTTACTTTAGCTTATACCTTGTCCAACAATTCCCATAGTTTTTGACTTGTTGAATCATTTTTCTCATCTATAAATATCAGATCATACTCCTCCAAATCCCAACAGATAATTAGAAAAAAAAAACAAAAAATTATCAAACCACACACGTGTCATCATCCTATTGGTGCACAAACTGCCAACTCCTCTTCCAGTCTGATCTTCTCATATTCTCTCAAACAATCATCTCTCCATGGCCACAACAACCACAGTCAACCCCCTCCTGCTTCCCACCACTCCAAGATCATCAAGAAACACAACACCACCTTTCAAAAGATCAAATCTTTTAGATGTTCATCCTCCATACTCATCTTTCCTCAATACCCAAATCATAATCTCTTCAAACCCCAGAAATCACCATAAAAATCCAATCTTTATACCCAATTGTTCCACTAAACCCACAATTTCAGATGATAAAGACAACGTGATCAAAGATCAAGATTCAACAATTTCATCTGACCCAGATCAAGATTTTCAAAACCCACAAAAACCCACCTCAGATCAACCAAACCCTTCACCAAATTCTTCTGTTTTTGTTTCAAGAGGTTTGGTTCTTGATTTGGGTCAAGAGGGTTCTTGGGATAGTTTTGAAGTTGGGTCTCCATTGGTGAAGAGGTTCTTGAGTGATGAAGAAGAGAGGTGGTATATGTGGTATGGTGGGCGACCCGCTGGGAATTCGGTTTCGGTTTCGGGTTCAATCGGGTTGGCGGTTTCGAGTAACGGGATACATTGGGAAAGAGGTAAAGGGGTTGTTCAATCTAATAGTGATGTGGGTTTGGTTTTGAAATCTAGTAATGATTGGTGGGCTTTTGATACAAATGGTGTAATGCCAAGTGAAATCTTGATTATGTCTAGTTCCAAGATTAGAGCGAGTAACGCGGTTTATTGGTTGTATTACACGGGTTTTAGCAACGAAAAGATCGAATCTTTAGACAATTCTCTTGAATTTAGGTTAGAAAATCCCGATAGTTGTGGGAAAAACGGCGAATTTGGGAAGATTCGTAGGTCTTTACCTGGTTTAGCAATGAGTCAAGACGGTAGGCATTGGGCGAGGATAGAAGGCGAGCATCATAGTGGAGCTTTGCTTGATTTAGGGTCCGAAGGCGAGTGGGATTCAATGTTTATTTCATCGCCACAAGTTGTTTTTCATAGTAATGGTGATCTTAGGATGTACTACCACTCATTTGATTCGGAAAAGGGCCAATTCGCCATAGGAATGGCGCGATCACGCGATGGTATGAGGTGGATGAAGCTCGGGAAGATCATGGGGGGTGGGCGGGTTGGTGATTTTGACGAGTATGGGGTAAAGAATCCTTGTGTTGTAAGGAACAAGAAAGATGGAGGCTATTTCATGGTTTATGAAGGTGTGGATGTTGATGGTAGGAGGTCAATCGGGTTGGCTCAATCTTCAGACGGGCTAAAAGATTGGCATAGGGTAGAGGGCGGGCCCATTTTGAAGCCCGCCCAAGAAACGGGTTGTTGGGATGATGGATGGGTCGGGTCACCATATCTTGTTCATATGGAAGGCGAGAAAGACGAATGGAGATTGTATTATCAAGGGGTAGGGCAAAATGGGCATGCAGGAATTGGAATGGCGGTTTCTGAAGGAAATGATGTCAAGAGTTTTCGTAGATGGACCGGATTTCATTTGTGAACATTTTAATTATATTGTTTTGTAAATCCGCGATACATATAATTATAAATTTATCGATATATACTTAGGTATTTGTTCATAAATGTATCAAACAAGGTAACGTGTTCTAAAAAGTTTGTTTGCATAATCCTGTTTGCATGAGTTGTTTAGCTATACGTGTTTGTAACAAACTTATTTCATTTAATTGCAATTGAACACAAACACTCAAATTCAATGTTTTCACGACAAGCGAGCTACCTAAGGGACACACGAGTCATGACACTTACGACTAGTAGAATGAGACCGAAGTCCCTTGTTTGACCCAACAAGGGACGAGACGTAGGATGTAACATCTTCTGCTTCAAGCTGCCCGGTTTTCATCATCGTCTACTCGATCTTTTTCATTTTCTTATTGCAGTTGTGAATTTTATTAGAAGCTAAAAGTTCTTAAAAGCTGTCTTGTAGTTCTTAAAGAAATTAGGGGAATATATACAAATGAAGATAGGTGGGTTGGTATTGTATGTTAGGTTTTGGCTCTGTACTTGTTGGTATCTATTTCTAAAAAACTTGGGATATTTTAAGGTAATGGTCAACTTCCAACTGGGATGGAGGAAAAAAAAATAGCCAAACCAAGAAAACATGAAACCTTAAAACCGGAAACATGATGTATGGTATCGGGTATGAGATTAGTTTTAATTTTTTTGCGGTCTTGTGAAGGTTATGAGATTAGAAGATACCCGTTCGATCACCTGGACCCATTTACCCTAATATAGTAATATAATTTTATAATTTATAATTACATAATAAATAGTATGTTAGTGTGAGGTTCATTGGGGAACACTAAAATAGTGGGGAACAGTGGGGAACCGACTCAAACGAACTCCGATTGGACTCATTCCAGCGGCATTGGAACCGTCTCGTCGAACCCTAACTAGGATCTCTTAACCCTAAACCCTAAATCATAACCCCTAAACCCTAAATATATTAGGGTTTGGCTTTTAGGGTTTAGCTTTAGGGTTTAGCCTTAGGGTTTAGAGTTTAGATTTAGGGTTTAGCTATAGGGTTTAGCCTTTAGGGTTTAGCTTTTAGGGTTTATAGTTTCGATTTTACGGTTTAACTTAGGTTTAGCCTTATTTTATAGCTTTAGGGTTTAGAGTTTGGGAGTTAGGATTTAGGGTTTAGGGTTAAGAGATCTTAGTTAGGGTTCGACGAGCCGGTTTCAACGCCGCTGAAATGAGTCCAATCGGAGTTTGTTTGAGCCGGTTCCCCGCTGTTCCCCACTTTTTTAGTGTTCCCCAATGAACCTTCCCCTAGTATGTTAAGGCATAAATTTGAAATAGTTAAAATTATCATAACTAAAAGAAGTGCATTTGAGTATTCAATATGTCAAGTTAGATTTTTATGTGCGTGTAAAATCAAGTTTTGGGTAATGGATAATATTAACGTGTGTTTTACCTATATAGAATAAATAATTAGCGCATCTAACTAACTGATGTAGATATGACGAGGGTTATGTAACATATGAACAAAATGATTTTTGAAAAAAAGTTTGACATACGACAAGTGAAAAAAAATGTTACAACATTCAGCTATGTTATATTAAAAACTATTAAACACTGATGTCTTTTTGTATTAACCGTTTCCATGAAATGGATGCGGGTTATTAAAAATTATCTTTGACAATGGGTCATTACCAAAAAGGAAAAGACTTTACAAAAAGGGTACACACTTTGTAAAAAACTGTCATTTAATGTGACAATATCAATACTACTTAGGGTGAAGGGGGTGCTCACCTAATAGGTGAGTCCCCTCTCTTACGTCAAATCAATCCCCGTGTGCCACGTCAACTCCCCTCTTAAACTCCCCTAACACCCCCATTTGATGGCGCCACTCCCTTCTTAACTCCCCTTATTTTTTTATTCAAAAAAAAAAAAAAAACAAATAAAAGCTTTGATTGGATGGAATTTGGCTGGCCCCACCACCTTTCCCCTCTCTCCTTCGGTGAGCCGCCACCCCCTTGTCTACCTCTCTCTTGTTCACCGAAGCAATGGCGCCGCCCCCCTAATCGGGATTTCCCCTCCCCGAACCCCTCCCCGAATTACGCCCCTTACACCCTTAGTGAAAAAAAAGGGAATTCTATTCTCACACCTCATTATCTATTTACACACCCTGGATTTTCAATACACATCGTATAGAACTATACGATGCGTATTGAAAAAGTTAAAAAACATTGCAGACTAACAGGTGCAGGTGTTGTCTGGCGGCTGGCATCATACACGTCGTATAGGCCTATACGATGCGTATTGACACCTGAATTTTTGAAGTTTATTTTTTGTGTATTGTGTTGGGATTTTGGTGTTTTGGGTTTGTTATTGGTGTTTATTATTAGTTATTTTTATTTTAATAAGTTTTAAAATCTTTATTATTTTTATATCGTTAAGTATCGTATTATTTTTATATCGTACCGTATCACATTTTTAACTTAATATCGTATTATCGATTGTACGTAACCAAGCATATCAATCTAAACAGTTAAAATAAACAATCACAAATACAAATAAACTGAAACTGCAAATTTAATTACATAATAAGTTTGTACATACACAGGCAATTGTTCAAAATACATAAACCGTCAAAATACAACAAAAATACAACGATCCTAAAGCGGTGGATCCTGAGTGGTGCCTGAGGGCCCCGCCCCCGCAGTGCCTGAGGTCCCCGCCCCCTGATCCGAACCGGACTGCTCACCACGCCGGAATGCCTGGATCGCCTCCATGAGAAGATGCTCCATACGGCCGTGAGCGGCCTCCATCCGCGCCTGCAGCCGCTCCTCCAACTCAACCAACGCACGTGCCACAGGTGGATCGAGCCCGTCGTTGAATACGTGCTGGGGGTACTGAGGCACCCCATGTGGCTGCGCCTGCTGTGCCGGAGCACCTAACGGAAATGGAGCCGGCAGGGGAGATGGTGGTGGCTCAACGTGGTCACCATCGTCGTCATCGGAGTCATCGCCGCTGTCGCCCTCTGGCGGCATCACCATCTGCCGGCTGACCCTCACCCTGTGCCGGCTCCGGAAGCAACTCCGGTAGCAAGTCGGGTTTAGAAACTTTGACTATTCCAAAGTGAATCGAAAGTCCTTTCAAATTAGGGAAACGTGCTTTGGCCTATAGGTAAAATACTCTCGTCGAGAAGCGCTTAACGGTACTTTACCCTTCCAGTTACTACACGTCCCTAATCGATTGAAAAATCGAAACTTTGGCGGGATTGAAAATCGAGGAACGGGACTAGTCGACAAGATGCGGGTTTCACCCCTAACTTGAAGATTTCGTACCATAAGTGTGGTTGGTATTTGTCGGGTCAAGAAAGTTAATTCCGACACTTTGAGGAGGGTCCACTAGAGTTCGAATTGGAAACTTACCGTCAAGATGTGGATCTCACTCTTAACTTGATGGCGTAATTTCGTGCAAAATTGAATAAGCGGACTGAGAGTCATTCACCAAATTATGGGTTTCACGCCTATTTTGGTGAAATCATCTCGTTTGTATAATACGAGTGTCTTCAACTCTTCAACGAATATTTTAATTAATATTTAAAGAAATATTTTAATGTATTTTTTATAATATTTAAAAAATATAATAGGTTTAATTAATTTTATAAAAATATTTCGTATAACATTTATTAATTAATTTTTATCCTATTTGAAAAATATAACAATTTTAATGTATTTTGTATTAACAATTGTATAATAATTTAACAGAAAAAATATAACATTTAACAAAAATATATATCGTTCGTACCTGATCAGTTTTGTACGAAACTTCAGGGTAAGCGGGTGTCTCGTCACCCAATGACTCTTGCACGGCTGGCTTGTCACCCAATGACTCTTGCACGGGTGGATCATCACCCAATGACTCTTGCACGTAAGAAGGGTGACTAAGGTCTCCTTGTACTGCCGAGGGACCACTAACGAAAACGTTATTGCCATATTCTTCATGTCCGTACGAGGGAACGTCACCGGGTTCATAAAACGGAGACCTATTACCTTGATCATGGCTACACGCGTTCAAATCTGGTAGCAACGGTTGGTGGGGCATAACAGACTAAAAAAAACCAACGGGTAAAAGGTAATGATAATTTTAACGCCGAATAGAAAAAAAGTAAATATATATACTTACCTCGTTGAGGTCTGGCAACGACGATTCATTATGACGGGGACGATAGCCGGACACGACCTCGTGCGCATGATCATCATTTCCACCCAAATCGTAAGAATTAGGGACATTAGACCCCGCCTAATACAAACGGTGTGCTAAGTATTTCATAAAAAAAACAGAATAAGTTAAAAAAATGATATACCACACTGCTATCCGGAATAAACGTGCTTGTGTCCGCCTCAGACGGCTCACCGAAAACATAGTTGTACCAAGACATGTTTGTTAGTAAATGTGAATAATAGCATATACTATGTAAATTATATGTAAATCATTATCTCCTTTGTCAATTAATGAAATTATCAAGTTGAATATTATTCTTACATGGTATCATACCTACCCGATCCTCTCTAAAAACCCTTCCGCCGCCGCCGCTCTTTCTTCCGGCCGCCGATTTCTTACCTTCCGATTCTCTCTTCTTTTTCCTCATCCATCATGGAACCTAAACTCCACCCTGCCCTCACTGTCTCTAACATCAAAACACACGTTCCGGTCATCTTGGAAAAAGATTTGACCCACTACACCACTTGGAAGACCCTCTTCAAGGTTCATTGTCAAATTTACGAGGTGCTCGATCACCTCGTAGCCAAGCCGGCCGCCGTTTCCGCTTCAACCTCCTCGGACTCTGATAAAGATAAGGCTGCTACTGCTGCCGACTCCTTATGGAAACAACTGGACGTCGTCGTGCTCCAGTGGATCTATGCCACCATCTCCACGCCACTTCTGCATACTATTCTCCAACCGGGTCAGACTGCTCACGATGCATGGCTTGCCGTTGAACGTGAGTTTAATGATAATAAAAACACGCGGGCTATTTTTCTTGGTCAAGAGTTCGCTAACTTATGCCTCGAGAATTTTTTATCCATGGCTGATTACTATCAACACGCCAAACATCTTGCCGATCAATTGCAAAGTGTCAGCTCTCCGGTGGACGACAGGACGCTAGTCATTAAAATCCTGACCGGACTAACTGAACAATACGACAACATCTCTACTGTCCTGCAAAACCGTGATCCTCTTCCCGATTTTAATGACGTTCGGTCTCGTCTCAACATGGAAGAACAGAAGAAAAAGCGCCAGACTAGCCGCGGTGCTCAAGCCGCTGCCACTGCACTCGCCGCCACCAGCCCCGTGTCGTCCTCCGCCAACCCGCAACAGCCCCCATCTACGTTCTTCCCGTCTTCGGATCGCGACCGTGGTGGTCGCTCACGTGGTGGTCGCGGACGCGGCCGTGGCCGCAACTACTCAGGCCGAGGCAACTACTCGAACAATCGATACCAAAATCAGCCAAATACGTCTCATCCGTACATTGTCTTTCCCAGCAACTGGACGGCTGCGCAATGGGCTGGTCTCCTCAATCATAACACCTCGGCCCAACCACCCTGCCCATACCCTTCAAAGCCGGCTCCATCCTCATCTCAAGGCATACTAGGCCCGCGACCTGATCAAGCTCATCAGACAACTTACTCGCCCACTGACATCGAGCAGGCGCTTTACTCACTGGCACTCAATCAATCCGACCCGGGGGTAATGGATACAGGAGCTACGTCTCACTCTGCCAATGAGCAAGGTATATACTCCCCGTCTACTTTTAATACGTGCACTAATAAAAACATAATTGTTGGTAATGGCATGACTATCCCTGTTTTGGCTCAAGGCAACCAAGTCCTACCACCCCCTACCCTCCACTTAAACTTAATAATGTCTTATTTGCCCCCAGCCTAATAAAAAATCTTATCTCTGTCCGTCGCCTTACCACTGATAACCTTGTTTCTGTTGAATTTGACCCATTTGGTTTTCTTGTGAAGGATCTCAAAACACGGGCTCCTATCCTACGATGTAATAGCACGGGCGATCTTTATCCACTGACTGAGCCACTCCCCCTTCCTTCTACCCAACCATCTGCTTTTGTTGCTGTTCCTCAAGATCGCTGGCATCAACGTTTGGGTCATCCTGGCAAACATTTGTTACAGTCTTTGAAACTTTCATCTTTTGTTGATTTTGGGAAATTTAATAACACTCTTTGTCAATCTTGTGTTTTTGGTAAAAGTGTTAAATTGCCATTTTACGATTCTATTAATAATACTCATTCTGCTTTTGACATTATTCACAGTGACCTCTGGACATCACCCGTACTTAGTATGGGTGGTCATAAATATTACATCCTCTTTTTGGATGATTTCACCAATTTTTTATTGACTTACCCCATATCAACCAAATCGCAAGTTTTCCATACCTTTAGTACCTTCCATAATCTGATTCACACCCAATTTGAACGTAAAATCAAGCAATTTCAATGCGATAATGGCAAAGAATATGCTAACCAAAATTTTTACAACTTTTGTAACCAAAACGGAATGCAATTTCGTTTTTCTTGCCCATACACGTCCTCTCAAAATGGCAAGGCGGAACGCAAAATCAGCACTATCAACAACATGATCCGAACTCTCCTTGCTCAAGCCTCTTTACCCGCTAATATGTGGCATCATGCTCTTGAAACTGCCACTTATCTCCTTAACATTTTACCGAGCAAACTTCACCACTTCAAATCACCTACCACCTTACTTTATAATTGCATTCCCGAATACGACCACCTTCGTGTTTTTGGGTGCCTTTGTTACCCTGTTACACCATCCGCCACCATTCATAAGCTTGACTACCGTTCCCACCCGTGCGTTTTCCTTGGCTACCCGTCAAACCATCTTGGCTATAAGTGTCTTGACCTTACCTCCGACCAACTAATCGTCTCAAGACATGTCCATTTTGAAGAGTCAATTTTCCCTTACACCATACAATCAGCCACTAAACCCCCTTCTTATAACTTTCTAAACCCAACCATAAATCCACTCGTCTGGGACTACTTACAAAAGGCCCAACGATCGCAGCCCCATACCCAACTTCCTATCCCTCCTAACTCCCCTGTCGCCACTCCTCTCGGCCCACAAAACCCCCAACACCCCAGCCCACTACCCGCCGATCAATCTCACACTCCCTTCCCAGCCCATACCGTCCCCTCTTCCACTCTCTCTTCCCAGCCCGTACCCTCTACTGGCCCAAACACTTCACCAGCCCACACTGCCCCTTCTTCCTCTCTCCCGGCCCAACCTACAGCCTCCCATCTCTCAGCTCAACCTGCTGCCCCTAGCCCTTCAGCCCAGCCCGATTCAGCCCACTATCCTGGTCCCGTTCTTCCAAACCAACCCGATTCCCTTGCCCCACCACCCTCACCTCCACCGACCATTCACGTTCCATCCGACCATACTATACACACTCGATCCATGAGTGGCATAGTCAAGCCCAAACAAATCTTCAACCTCACCGTATCCGCGGTTGTTCCCCTTCCAAAAACCCCACAGGCTGCCTTGGCCTCTCCAGAATGGTTCAATGCCATGTCCAATGAGTTTAGTGCTCTTATTAAAAATAAGACCTGGGAGCTTGTACCTAGGACACCTGACATGAATATTATACGCAGCTTGTGGTTGTTTAAGCATAAATACAGGTCTGATGGTAGTTTGGAGCGTTACAAGGCTAGATTGGTTTGTGATGGTCGTAAGCAGCAGACAGGTATAGATTGTGGTGAGACGTTTAGTCCGGTCGTAAAACCGTCCACCATTCGGTTGGTTCTTTCTCTTGCATTGTTCAAGTCCTGGCCCATTCACCAGTTGGATGTCACTAATGCGTTCTTACATGGGAACTTAGAAGAAACGGTTTATATGCATCAGCCCATGGGTTTTCGGCACAGAGACTTCCCTGATCATGTTTGTCTACTCAGGAAGTCATTGTATGGTCTCAAACAGGCTCCTCGTGCATGGTACCAATGGTTCACCGATTTTGTTACTTTACAGGGATTTCGTCAAAGCAAGTCAGACAATTCGCTATTTATTTATAAGCCATGGTGCTGACATTGCTTATCTTCTTATATATGTGGACGATATCATTCTTACCACGTCGTCTGAGGCACTTCGTACACGACTGTTACACATCTTATCAGGTGAATTTGCGATGAAGGATTTGGGATCACTTTCGTATTTCTTGGGTATTCAGGTGACAAGGACGGGTGATCATATGTTTTTATCTCAACAGGCGTACGTTAATGATATAATTCATCGGGCGTCTATGGACTCGTGCAAATCGGTGGCTACTCCAGTTGACACACAGTCAAAGTTATTTGCTGCCTCTGGCCCGTTATACGAAGACCCGACTACCTACCGTAGTCTTGCCGGTGCCCTTCAGTATCTCACTTTTACTAGACCAGACATATCTTATGCGGTTCAGCAGATCTGCATGCATATGCATGCTCCTACGATTGATCACTGGAATGCACTGAAGCGCATCATACGCTATCTTCAAGGCACATCGGCTTATGGTCTTCATCTAGGACCCGTTCCTGATTTACGTCTGGTGGCTAATACTGACGCTGATTGGGCTGGATGCCCGGACACGCGTCGTTCGACTTCAGGTTATTGTGTTTACTTGGGCGAAAATCTCATTTCATGGTCTTCTAAGCGTCAACCGACAATTTCTTGTTCCAGTGCTGTGCTGAGGCCGAATATCGAGCTGTTGCAAATGTGGTTGCTGATATTTGTTGGTTGCGTAATCTTTTTCTCGAGCTTCATCATCCTCTTTCTACTGCCACTTTAGTCTACTGTGACAATGTCAGTGCTGTTTATCTCTCTGGCAATCCTGTTCAGCATCAACGGACTAAACATATTGAGCTTGACATCCACTTCGTTCGCGAGCAAGTGCAACGTGGCAGCATTCGAGTCTTACATGTTCCGTCGCGCCATCAGATTGTCGATATCTTCACGAAGGGTCTTCCACGAGTTTTGTTTGATGATTTTCGTACCAGTCTCAACATCGGCCCTCCCGACGTCTCAACTACGGGGGTGTAATAGCATATACGATATATATGTAAATTATATGTAAATCATTATCTCCATAATTGTAGGAGATTGAGTTGGATTCTCTTGTATTATATATATCCTTTGTCAATTAATGAAATTATCAAGTTGAATCTTATTCTTACAGTGAATATATAACGAAGACGATATATATATCGTCTTCTTCGTCGTTTAAATAGGGGAAGCAGAATTCAAATTCGGAATCGAATACGAGTCGTATAGCCCTATACGATGCGTATAAGGCATACGTCAATCACTTTACGTCACTCAACAGTGACAGAAAGCTGATCGTACTTTCTAAAAAAAGTAATACGCATCGTATAGGCCTATACGATGCGTATTACTTTAACCCCCGTGAGACATTGTCAGCCTTTGACTGACACAGAATTAATTACCAACTCAATACGCATCGTATAGACCTATACGATACGTATTGAGTGTGTCGATTTAATAAGGCAAGGTGTGCCAATAATACGACCCAAAAAGAATCCGACAAAGTGTGAACTCGTATCATCATGATAACCCCACCAAAACACCCTTATATTTTATTTTTTCGTATGTGGCAGTGGCGGATCTAGGATTCGTTCATAGCGGTAACGTTTTATAAATAAGCGGAAACGAAATCGAAAAAACGTCAAAATTTTCAAATATTTACACTAATTTTACACTACCGCCGGAGCGCCAAGCGGTAGCGGGCGTTGCCCCTTTGTATGTATATAGGTCCGCCCTTGGTATGTGGTGTACATGTGTATAGGGTATGTGGGGGCTATGCGTCCTAACTATGGTATGTAACATACACTAGTTCTGATTAAAAAAAAAAACTAAATTTGTATATACACTAAGGTCTATACAGTGTATATGCACTAAGCACTATACACTAGAAAAAAATGTGTCAAACTATGGAATGTTACTTATTGTTGTTTACTTGTTGCAAAAGGATGTGATATTTTTTTAATAACATGTCATGTATATTCGTAAAATGTGTTATTTTTTTTAATAACATGTCATGTACATAATACCTAAATATTTCTGAAAATGTAACAACAGTCTACAAAAAATGTCACTAAAAGTGTAAAAGTTATATAAGAGTAAATTACAAGTTTTGTCCTTTATCTTTACATCAAATTTCAGGCGCTGTCCTTTAGGCAAAAAGTTGACAGGCGGTGTCCTTTACGTTTCAAAATCTTACAAGTTTTGTCCTTTAGGCTAAACCAGATTAGAATTCTCAGTTAAAATACCTCATGTGCAAGGCACATGAGGGTAAAATGGTCATTCCCCCTCGCCCCTTTCAATTCCCTCTTAATTTCATATTGCTTCACCACCTGCTGTCGTCACGACCACCAACCCACACCATTTTCAATTTTTTATTTGGATTTCAACTTCAATCTCAAATTCAACTGTTGTGCTGTAACTTCTTAGAATCATGAACATCTATATCCATAAAAATATATACTGTTTAATTTCTTGTTTTAAATTACTTCTCAATCTACTATCCAACCTTTCTTTGACTTCTCTAGCAGCCCTTTCTAACTTGTTGTGTTCATCTAATCAGATTGATCACCACATTTCTCTACTAAAAAAAGTCAAAATTATTCAGATATACAGACCAATTTTGACACCCATGTTCAGAGACTTTATGATTCTTACTAGGAACAAAGTGTGTGTGATATAGGTATCATGGAGAAGCCTAATCCTTGCAGATTCCAAACAGAACCAACGACAGACGGCGGATCGGACCACCCACGACAGATTCGATAGAGACGGAGCCGGATTTGAACACCGATTGTGAAACGGAATAGACAAAATCATTTCAAATGAACACAGATCTGTTTCTACTTCGTCGCCGGTTCTGGAAATCCGTTGAAACCCCAAACACCGTCTCAGATCTGAGTCGATTACCCACTTAAAACCCACCATCACCACCACATCCATTGTATCAAGGTAGGAATGACGTCGTGGTGGTGGTGGTGGTGAGAGGTGAAGGTTATTTTCCGGTGTTGGTAGTTAACGTTGATGGCAGGTGAGAGCTGGTGGTGGCGGAGATCGGCGGCAGGTGGGCGGTGTTGGTGGCGGCCGGAAATTATGTTTACCTTGGAGAGAGAACGAAGATAAGATGGGTGTGTGTATTTAGGGAGGGATTGTTTTTTAAATTTATATATATAGGACAAATGACTAAATTACCCTCATATGCATTGCATATGACTTAACATAACTGTAAAATCTAACCTGGTTTAGCATAAAGGACAAAACTTGTAAGATTTTGAAACGTAAAGGACACCGCTTGTTAACTTTTTGCCTAAAGGACAACGCCTGAAATTTGATGTAAAGATAAAGGACAAAACTTGTAATTTACTCGTTATATAATTTGCTACTTGCAGCATTAAAAACATGAACCATCCTACAAAACAGTAAAAAAATTTATTAAAAATGTAACAATTACGATAAATAAAAGGTTAAATACGTAACCTAAATTTATACTTCTCACTCATTTTTAACACTCATTTTTAATACTCATTTTTAACGCCTACAAAAATAACTAATACAAAAAAAGCACAAAAGCTAGTTATTCAAAATTTTGCAAAAAAAGGCCGGTGTGTGTGATTTAGTGTAGCAAAAAATATTTGTAAAATCGATCAGTGTCTTACCTTTGTGGAAATGACTATAAAAAAATAAATACCAATATATCATTACTTATTTCCTACGAGATAAAAAAGACTAGAGGTGAAAAAGGTAATGTGTGGGAGAAAATGACATGCATTAAATTAGGGGTGGATATGTGTCAAAGGTGATGAATAGTAGGGGTGTGAAAAAATCGAATTAACTGAACCATAATCGAATTAATCGATAACTTCGAATCGAAAAAACCGAACCAAATAAAAAACCGGTGGGTCGGTTAATAGTTTTTTTTGAAAACCGAATGTAGCGGGTCGGTTATGGTTATCAATATTTCCATACCCACCATAACCGAACCGAACCGACATGTAATAAATCTTTGTAGGATTTAGGACTTTTCACTAGTTTTTTAATATTTGATGTTTTTGATTAAAGATATTTAGTATTTACGGGTTATTTTATATCGTTTTATGGTTTTGGTTGAATGTTTATTTGAATTTATGAAATATATCACATCACTTTATTTGAATATCCAGGGTTAATATTATAGATTATATGTATTTTTAATACTATGTAATATACTAACATATACAAATATGCAATAACAATTTTTTTATGTTAAAAAATCAACATATTTTAAGCTAGGCTAAATACACGGTTAACCACCCACAACCGACCCGCTATAACCATCAAAATCGACCCGTTATAACCATCAAAACCCATTAACCATAACCGCCATAACCGATCGGTTATGGTTATGGTTATCCATTAACCGACATAGCGGTTATGGTTATGGTTTTACGCCAAAACCGACCCAAACCGACCCATGCACACCCCTAATGAATAGAGTATGTTAGAAAAAGGAAGAAAAACTGAGAACCAGGATAGAATATCCCCTGTTATAACTCTTCTGCTTGTCCAATATGAAATACCGAACCTACCCTTATTTCCGTTGATTAACTTGCGACATGGAGCCTTCTCACCCACACAATTGGGTTTCTTAAGTTTTTTAAACAATCAAGCCAAATTTAAAAATCTATAATGAGGAAATTGGTCATGAACCCACTGGATTCAAGGAACCTGTGGTTCTCATAAGTAAAGGTCTCAGAAGAAGCAGGGGAGTCCGTCTCTTTTCTCTTATGAGAGCTGGAAGCATGTGGCTTTGTGGCAGGAGAGGGCTTGGGCACGGCTGTCGCGTTGGAGCTGGTCACCGGTTTAGAAGCAGTGGATGGCTTGCTGGGTTCCTTCTTCACCTGCACAGGGCGGAATAGCTGTCGAGTTCTCCGAGATAAAAAACTTGAGGCATCTTGGTCGGTTCTGCACAAAAGGGAGAATTCTAACTCTTGATTTAAGTTAGTAATTAAATATATATAGAAAATGTGCGATCCTTACCAGATGTGTTCGAAGAAGAGTACTGGCTTGAACTTAGCTGATAAGACGAGAAGCTTCTATCACTGTCAGGTAACTGGTATATTATCTTGATTCTTTCTTCAGATTCTGCGGTAGGAGGAGTGATCGGAGTGTCGCGCTCGGTCAAAGATAATATTTATAAGCCCTATTTTCCCTTAACAAATAGCTAGTGGTAGCAATGGGTCAAACCACGAAGAGTATGTGGTTTGGGTGAGATGGTGATGATGAATGAATCGAATGATTGATGGATTAATGAGGGTTAGGATATGAATTGGATGGTGAAATCGAATGATAAAAGATGATGGAATGGATTCAATGTGAAGTGGTAATGATATTAGGCTTCAAGCACTCAATTCAAACTCAAAAGATGGTGTAACTCCCATTTCTTGGTCAATCATGGTGTTATAACTCTTCCCCATTCAAAAGAAACATAATTTTCGCGATGCAAGAAAGTAAGGGCCGTCCCCGACGGCCCCTGGAAGTCTCAGTTTCACCTGACGACTTAATTAGCTGTTTACGGAGGTTTCTGGCCGACAGAACAATCCAGAGGGCATCGCCGACGGCCCTTTTGGGCGTTGCTGACGCTGGCTAGTTTTGCCAGTTTCGTCCGAAATTGTTTTCTTCATAACTTCTTCGTTATAACTCCGTTTTACTCACCGTTTTCGCCCACGTACTCGTAATTCAGCCCTCTATCATGCCATCTTACAGTATATTCATTTTAAATCCATTAAAATTCCACAAAACACATCCAATCTTCGTGATTAACCCGGTTTTGTTCATTTCACATCCCCGGTTGATCCGATTCGCGTCCCGGTGCTCCGTTTAGCTCCCAATTAGCTCCTTAAACTCTTTTAGACCTGTAAAACACAAATCCCATTAAAAGTAGGCTATTCATGATTAAAAGCTACGTAAAAACATCAACTTAAGCACAAACGATCACCGGTTTTCAACCACGTATCACATTCCCACACTTTTCGTTTGCTTGCCCTCAAGCAAATCTGTTTTTCACTTTCACGTGGGTCGAACGAGAAATACACTCCCTATTCCCGAGACGAAGGTTAAGATCAATTGTCATACTAAAGTTCAAACTTTTTACAATTTTCAACATATTTATCGGTAAATTGTATTCACATATAAAATGGTTATCCAAGATTAACCCGCCCGTGAAACCAACAATTCATGCACATCCCTCACAATGTTCTCTCCACTCGGTTTATAAATTGGCTAATTTTTATAATGTAATAGCACTTCAAAGAATAATCGCTCAAAACCGATTAGAACACATACCCGCATAGGCTTGCAAATCAATCATTCTCCACCACCGAACACGAATACCAAGCACAAGTCATAAGGTCTTTGTAAGGGTTGGGCTAGGTTAAGGGTAGGAAATAGGATATTTTAAAGTGGCTAAGGTGATGAAAATTCGATTTTTATTAGAAACGACTACTCTAAACAAAACTGAACTATGAACATCAACTTCGAGGCAATGATTTTCGCCTTTTATTCAACAACTAGGAACACATATTTTTGTTCTTTTCTCAATGATTTTCTATTCTTTTTTGCAACATTTTCTGATTTTTATCTCTCTTTTTTTTATTCAAACAAACAATTCACAACTATACAAACTTGACTCCTATAATCGAATTTTCATCACATGGCTTTAAAAGAAAAGGTTTAACGGTTATGGGCTAAAGGGTGGTCAAACGAAAGGATTAGGCTCAAAATGGGTTACTAGGGGATAAATTTTTGGGTAAGGATATATAAATAGTGTAAAACGGAAAAGGTTTACCTAATGCCTTAATCATTCTCGTGCTTGTATTCGGTCTATGGTCTCAAACGTATCAAAAGTTGCAAGTTCTACAATACATGACTAATGGTCCACTCAAATAAAGAAACATAAGTATATAATCTATGACGTAAAAGTGGCTCAAAACCTCACATATCTAAAGGGTATGGTATGTGATATGCATAAAATACTAGTTTCTTAGACGGATTATTCCCAAATAACCACCCGCTAAATACCTGTCATGGTATTAATTCGAACTTGACCATGACAAAAGACCAAATGGGTTGTGACATCCCTCGTTGACTTAGTTACTTGTGCTTTAAGATCGCTTTCGAAACAAGATATTTTTGAAAAAATTTTGAAATTTCCCCCATCTCCACACTTGCGGTAAACATTGTCCTCAATGTGTAGTGTTTAAATGAACGTGTCAAAATCGAAAACTTTTACTACTCCCCCATCCCCACACTTGAGGTAAACATTGTCCTCAATGTATAAGAACTAGAGTTTTAAAACGCCCAAGGGATGTGACACGGCTAACTTCCCAAAAATTCCACCCCGAAAAATAATATACAATTACAATCCACTTATTACTAATCTAAGAATCAAGGTAAAAAGGAAACACATGCACCTGATTTTTGTCGCTAGATGCTCCTGTCTTCTTCTTCTTATCTTCACAAAAAGGTCGTCCCTCGAACATGATGTACCTACAAATTTTAACCCTTGTGTAGAAGCATTCTTCTCACAACCATTGAAATTTGTTAGGTTCTTAGTTCTACCATTTTTATGAAAGTTTTACCAAATCATGCGTTAATTTACCTTGATTTTTGTGAAAAAATAATGTACAACAATAACAAATCCTAACTCACTTTCGTAGGAATCATGGTTGCATTTAGCGTATGCAACAAGCCCTTTTAAACCCCCTAATAGTTTGGGAGGACGAGTAGGTCTCGTGAGGGTTATATAGGGAACACACCCACAACGTTCATTTAACTACTAAAACGAAATAACAACATCATACAACAACAACAACAACAAAACTACGAAGAAAAACTAAAACTAACTGTGAAAGAAAATATACAACAACAATTGATTTACCACCTCATGGTGGTCGAATGGCGTGCTTGCCGCCTACGAACTCCTCGAAATCACCCACCGGTCATTCATACCATTTGTTGCCAAACGGTCCAAACTTCCTCACCTCCTCTTCCTTCTTCTTTTCTAGAGGTGACTTCTTCGCCTTCTTTTTCTTGACCGTCTTCTTCTTTGTTTCTCCAAACCTACCAACCATAGCACATACCTTTTTGTTTGGATTCATGTCCTTTTTAGGACACTTATCCTCACCGAGCGGGTTAGTGAAATTTGGAAAAACATTTAAATTTAATTCCCGGTCCCCAAATTTCATGCTTACCGTTCCCGTTGCACAATTTATTATGGCATTAGCAGTTGCCAGGAACGGTCTACCCAGTATAACTATTGGTTGGGTGTCCTCAACACACCCAACATAGTCTACTACCAAAAAGTCAATTGGGTAGTAACAATCATCCACCTGAACAATCACATCCTCCACCATCCCCCGTGGATGCGTGGGAGTCTGATCGGCTAATACTACGGGAGTATCAAACTTTTTCAATGGACCAAAATCATATTGGTCATACAAACTCCTGGGCAAGATGCTCACACAAGCTCCAAGATCTAGGAGCGCCCTCTCAATTTTAAATGTTCCAATTTGAATTGGAATAAGAGGATCTCCTGGATCTTGAGCTTTTTGGGGAAGCGCACTTGATAAAACGACACTAACATGTGATACCAAATCAGTCGGTTCAGGTAATTTATTGTGCCGTTTTTCAATGCTCAATTCTTTCAAGCATTCCACATGAGCTGGAATTTTTTTAATGTCATCAAGTATTGGTAAATTAATTTTTGCTTGTTTAAAAATTTCCCACCTCTCGTCCTTTGATGGGCACCGTTCTTCAAGCTTTGATGCATTACTCGAGTTAAGTTGATTTAAACAATTTTCACAAAACGAATTTTTATTCATGTTTTTAATTTTAATTTGTGAAATCGTTTCTTGTTCATTTTTACTTTCCGACTCATTACTTGTATTTTCCACTACACCATCAACGCATTGTGGTGGTGGAATGCTTTCAACACTACTACAAACCTCATTATTTGAAAGGAGACTTACCGCGCTAACGCGTGCATTCCTCACGTTGCTTGTGCTAGAACCTTGATGCTTCGGGTTCACTGTAGTGTCACTTGGAAGTCCTCCTCCGCTTCCATGAATCTGAGCCATCTCTTGAGCAAGTTGCCCCACTTGCTTCTCCAACGCCTTATGAGATTTATCTCTTACTTCAAACTCTTTCTTTATTTCGGTTTTGATCTCTTGATGTGAATTAGTAAGGGCTTGATGTGAATTAGTAAGGGTACTCATAGCATTCATGAGGGCATCAAATTTAGAATTTATCAAGTCATCACCGCCTTGATTGTTATTCCGTTGGTAACCCCCTTGGTTACCTCCTTGGCGAGTTTGGTGCGAATATCCACCTTGATTTCCCGATTGGAAATTCGGGTTCATTTTATTGGAGGCATTACCATACCTAAAGTTAGAATGATTCCTCAATCCGGGGTGGTAAGTGTTGGAGTTCATATCGTATTGCCTCCGGTCTCCTCACACTTGATTCACATCCACAGTGGCTTGACAATTCTCGGTCCGGTGACCGATGTCGCTGCATTCTTCACATACGGTGTATTGCACCGCACCCACTTCTTTTTTCTTCACGCGGGCCAACTCCCGCTCCAATGTTTCAATCCGATCCTTAGAACTCGCATCGCGATCGGGCCAAGACCTTGAGGTAGAGTGCTTTTTGGCTCGTTCGGCCGATTCTTTCGCCTTTGACCTCTTGCTCATCCTCTCGAGGAACTCCCAATCATTGTCCTCGTGATTCCTCAATAGAGTTCCGTTGCTCGATGACTCAAGGCGATTCCACGTCTCATCATCCAATCCTCGTACAAAACACTTAACCAATTCCCACTTCTCTATTTGGTGATGTGGGCATTCCGAATTAATTCTTTGTATCGAGTGAACGCTTCATGCAGCGGTTCACTTGATAATTGGCGGAAAGATCTAATTTCGTCTCTAGCGTCATCGGTCTTCGCCATCAAATAGTATTCATCAAGAAAAACTTGTTGCATCTCACCCCATGTCCGAATACTATTCACCGGAAGTGTAAGAAACCATTGCTTCGCCTTGTCTTTTAGCGAAAACTGGAATAATCGAAGCTTGACCTCCTCCAATGCAAAATTGTGCCCCCCCGATAGTGCTACATATAGACTAAAAACTCCACCAAATAAGTGTACGGGTCATCATTAGACCTCCCATTGAAGTGGGGAAGTATATTGATGTAGTGAGGCTTGCAATCGAACATTCTCCTTTCACAAACTATTGGAGAGTCATTATCAGTAACCACTGGTCTTAAACGATCATTTACTCCCCATGGAGGTTGTTGACGCCGATGTGAACCGTTAACTTCTTGATCCACCGGCCTTCGATTATCCCTTCTATCACCTCCCCTATCACCTCTTCGATTTCCACCTTGGTTACCCCTTTGATTACCCCCTCCCACGAAACAAGGAATCCGGTTAGGGTTAGCATTGTTGTTGGAAAATCCATCATTTCGGTTCCTTTGGTTGTTGTTCCGTGGTTGGCGGTTGTTTTCGTAACCGTCATTTCTCATATTCTCGTACCCGTAGTCATCGTTCCCCACAAAGTTGGCATTTTGGTAGCCAAACTCATCATCTTCAAAACCTCTATCATTGTAGATGTTACCCTGTCACACCCCGATTTCCATCACCGGTGGGCCCGGTGGGGGATTACCGTGACGTAGTTGGCAACAATATAGTCAAACCACAATATTTAAATGCACAGCGGAAGCATAAAGATAAATATATTTCAACCATTTACTATAATATCAGTGTATCACAAGTAGTTGAATAGTATCCACAGGATGGATCAAAATAAATAAAAATGTAGTTCAACAGATAAGACATCAAGCTTGCGAGACTTCTAAATGATGCTATGGAGCTAATGCCAGCCAATTACGTGTAGTACCTGCACTTAATCTTTTTGGGAAAATATGTCAGTTTACACTGGTAAATACATTCAACCGACTCTTTTGTAAATGTTTAATAAAATTGATTGAATGCACGAGGCACAAATTCTTTTATAACTTGGGAGAATTATTTAAAATTATAATCTTGTGAACGAATTACATGTTCCTTCTTTGCGTTCAGTAGCCTGGATCGTGCCGGGTTAAAGATCAATAGACACACCACATTTGCGTAAAACTGAGGCGGGTAAACCATCGGCTACGTCTTTTAATAGTATAGACATCAACCGGGTGTACGCCTACACCCGGGTGTCGAGGTCGTGGCCATTTCTTCGAATGATGCCAAGGATATCCGAGACATGGTCATTAACCCCCCAAAGGCTTTTAAGTAACAAGACTGTTTAAATGAGCCGATCAAACTATTCAATTAACCACCTCAACGATGGAATTATTTGATGCTCAATCAAGCGGTATTTTATATACCGTAACCCAAGCCCGTATAAGGGAAAATAAGTTAAAAGTATTTACCTTTGCAATGTATATTCCTTAATCAATTAAGTCACTGATATCTTTTACTGGGGCTCCTTATTCTGGAACGAAGGTTTTAAAATAACCTATTAGAATCCTAACGGGTCTTTATATTAGCCGTGGCCTAGACCGGTTAGTTTCGAGGGATAGATACGGTTTAATCGCGTGAAAGGCGAAAACCGAGAATGGAGTGTGATTCTGACCCAACAAGTTCGGAGACTTGTTTTATATGGGTTTAATATTCACACTCTGGATTTTGGGGTCAAAATGATATGGTTTGACACGTATCGGCTAATTTATGTAAACTAGTTACATAAGCCGAACCGTGCGCGCAATAGGTGCAACGGGTAACCGTAGGAGTCCTACACTGTTTTCCTAAGTCAATATACTTTAAAGAGGTTGTGGTATCAGTAGGATACCTTCCATAATGCCCGTAACGAGTTTTAGTTCATTATACGCCCCGTAGGGGTTTTCCGGTCATTTTAAAGACTTTTAAAGGGATTTCTGAGTTCTACAGGAAACCTGAGTTTCCCGATCAGTTTGATAAGTCTAAAATATCTTATTTATTATTTAAAATCAGTAGCAATTGGAATCGGGTCAAAAGACCTTGTAGAACTCAAGTTTTGGCCGAAAAGGGCATATTCGGTATTTACCGAACCGTAGCCATAACCGCAGATTATGAGCAATATAAAAATAATTAAAAATCTTTAAAAATCCCAAAATATTATTTTAATACAGTGGGTAAAAGTTTTGGTGACGGAAATCTTGGTTTAGGTAGGCGTTATGCTAATTGCGCCGTTTATTACAAAAGTTTCTTATAAATGCGCTAATTAGCATAACTCCCATTCTAGACCTTGCATTGGCGTGAAACTTTCGGGACATGCTTAGAATTTAGTAAGCAAGGTTATGGTCCCTTCACGTGTCCGAAATACTCGTCTTATTTTAAAAAGGGCGTTACGGTCAACTTTTAAGTAATTAACGGAAATGCGTAAAAGACTCGGATAAACAACGAACCGGTCACAGAGGGTGATACCATCACGTGACCTGGTCCTAAGAGAGTCCTAAGGCATATCTACATTGTACTAAAACGTGTCAGAACTGAAGTCAAAGCAAAAGTCAAACTTTTGCGACATTCGGCTCCGAACCGGGTCAATATAGCAAATGGTCGAATCAAACGAGCGTAGACAAGTTTATATACTTAATATCATGTTATATGATCATCAAAACAGGTTTCATAGCATATATATTAAAGATTATGCACAAAATTGCAAAATGACTTTCTGTTGACTTTTTAGGTGTACGTTTGACTCGACATTTGATATAGTTAGAGTGGTGATCAGGGGGAACCCTTTTAGAGGCTTATTACCCACCTAAATACCAACACATAACTACTTTTGATTCGACATAAGACTGAGCTATCAAGGATTTATCTTGAAGTCAAACCGTAGTTACGACGGTTTGATTTTTAGCTATTTTACTAAGCAAACAAGACCATAAATGTTCTAAACAACTTACAGAAGCTTGAACACGAAGTAGGATGATAAGAGAAAGCTTGGAAGCTCCAGAGATGATCAGAGAAGTGTGTTTGAAGTGTGGTGAACTTATGAACACAATATGCCTATTTATAGTGCTCAAATTGTCTTTAGATCATCACAACACACCCTACAACTGATCATGGATGATGGGCAGGTGTCACTAGGTGCTATGGGTCGAGTAGAGGGTGCCCATGCCTCACTTATTGCATGTTTGATCCTTCACAAGCTCAAAAGGCATGCAAGTCCAAACTTTCTGCATCTGGGCGTCCCACGCGGCCCACATGGGAGTTTAGGCACACATTAACGCGGGCCGCCTGAAGTTTAAAATCAGACGTGATTAAAGAGGTGGCTCACGGCCCGCCTCAACTTACTCTAAAAGCTTATGCGGCCCGCGAGAGGTCAAGATTTTCAGATTTTTAAATCTTTGTAATCATGATCAGAATCTGGTAATTAATAACGAAATCTTTCGTAATTATTAACCTGACCTTTCGGGTTTGAAGGGGTAACTTTGCGGTTTGGCCCTCGATTATTTACAACTAAGGACCTCATGTTATTTACCCGCATTGTTAAGTCCCCGGTTAACTTTGTTAATTATTCAGAATGTCTTAACTTTCATTGTTGACACTTTTAACCCTTCTCGTACGAATTTGATCATAACTTTCTCGTTTTAAAACGGAACTTCGCGGAATTTATATATTATATTCTAGTGAGCGTATTTTACTGTTACAAAGCCTCGGGTATGGCAAAGGGTCACTCAGAGGTATAATTAAACATGTTGACACAGTTAACCCCCGCAGCTTGTAATATCTCACTTTCTTCCGCGTTTCGCTTCCGTACGATCCATGATTCATTCGTTTGAAGGTACGAGCACCATTTAGGGTTACTATACAGTATACTTACCCTTGTTTGACATTTATAACCCTAGAATTTATATACTTTCAAGGTTTGTCAGCATTAGTCCTTTATTAAATATAATACGCCACGTGTAAACTCAAGACACGTGTCAATACATTATTGGACACAAAATTTCGAGGTGTTACATCCTCACCCCCTTAAAATAAATCTCGACCCGAGATTTACTCAAATAAATAGGGATATTTCTCTTTCATCGTGGATTCAACTTCCCACGTGAATTCGGGACCTCTACGGGCATCCCATTTAACCTTTACTATCGGCACATGTTTTCTTCGGAGCTTTTTCACCTGTCGGTCTTCAATCGAAAAAGTCTTCTCCAAAAACTTCAAGCTCTCATCTATATGCACATCCGTGTGTGGGATCACTAATGATTCATCAGCGAAGCACTTCTTTAGATTGCAGATGTGGAACACATTATGAATTCCATTGAGCTCTTCCGGTAAGTTTAATTTATAGGCAACTGACCCGACCCGTTCAATAACCTCAAAAGGTCCTATGTATCGCGGGCTCAGTTTACCCTTCTTACCGAAACGCATCACCCCCTTCCAGGGTGACACTTTTAATAATACCTTTTCACCCACCTCGAAGTGAAAGTCCTTTCGCTTTGGGTCAGCGTAACTTTTCTGCCTATCACGGGCAGCTTTGAGACGTTCCCGAATCTGGACAATCTTGTCCGTTGTCTCGAAAACTATCTCTGGTCCAGATAATTGGACCTCTCCCACTTCCGCCCAACAAACAGGCGATCTACACTTCCTACCGTATAATGCCTCGAAAGGCGCAGCCTTTATGCTGGTATGGTAGCTATTGTTGTAGGAGAATTCGATTAGGGGTAAGTTCTTATCCCAACTACCACCTAAATCGATAGCACATGCTCGCAGCATGTCTTCTAACGTTTGAATAGTACGCTCACTCTGACCGTCTGTCTGAGGATGGTAAGCCGTACTGAAGTTCAAACGTGTGGCCAAAGATTGTTGGAAACTCTTCCAGAAATGAGACGTGTATCTAGTATCTCGATCAGAGATAATAGACACAGGTATGCCATGTAAGGCGACAATCTTATCAACATATAACTGGGCCAATGTATCGGAGCTATAAGTCTCCTTGATGGGTAAGAAATGAGCTGACTTAGTCAGTCGATCGACTATAACCCATATTGTGTCGTTTCCTTTGCTCGTTTTCGGTAACTTGGTGATAAAGTCCATAGTTACACACTCTCATTTCCATTCAGGAAGTTCAGGCTGTTGTAGCAAACCAGATGGCTTTTGATGCTCAGCCTTGACTTGCGCACAAGTCAAGCATTTGGCTACATAAGCGGCTACAGACTTTTTCAAGCCTATCCACCAATAGTTTGCCTTTAAATCCTGATACATTTTATCTGCTCCAGGATGGACAGAGTATTTGGAACTATGGGCTTCCTGGAGGATAACATCTCGTAGTCCTCCATAGATAGGAACCCATATCCGTCAATTCAATCTCAGAAGTCCATCCTTGTGAAGAGTTAACTGCTCCTAAGTTACTCCTAATTTTTCCTTAGGATAATTAGCTTCCAACACATCCTCTCGCTGTGCAGCTAATATCCTTTCAATCAAGTTGTTCTTTACTTCCATCCTCCTCGCATTGATTCGGATGGGTTTCATCCTTTCTTTCCGGCTAAAGGCATCAGCGACTACATTCGCTTTGCCGGGATGGTACCTGATCTCACAATCATAATCATTCAGGGTCTCCATCCAACGGCGTTGCCTCATATTTAGCTCCTTCTGATTGAATAAATGTTGAAGGCTTTTGTGATCTGAATAGATCACAAACTTGATTCCATATAAATAATGCCTCCACAGTTTCAGTGCGAATACAACGGCACCCAGCTCCAAGTCATGGGTGGTGTAATTCTTTTCGTGCACCTTCAACTGCCTTGAAGCATAGGCAATCACCTTGCCTTTCTGCATAAGCACACACCCCATGCCAGTGTGTGACGCGTCGCAGTAAACTACGAACTCTTCAGTACCTTCCGGTAGCGTCAACACAGGAGCGTTGCTCAGCCTTTGTTTCAAAATATCAAAGGATTCTTGCTGCGTAGGGCCCTAAATGAACTTTTCCTTCTTCTTGGTTAGAGAAGTTAAGGGCGCAGCAATCCTTGAGAAATTCTCAATGAATCTTCGGTAGTATCCTGCCAATCCTAGGAAACTACGGATCTCTGTGGGCGTCTTTGGCTCTTGCCAGTTCATGACCGCCTCTACCTTAGCGGGATCCACTTGGATTCCACGCTCACTTACGACGTGTCCAAGAAATTGGACTTCTCTTAGCCAGAATTCACACTTGGAGAATTTGGCATAGAGTCTCTCGCGTTGCAACAATTCGAGAATACATCGTAGGTGTTTCTCATGGTCGGCTTTATTCTTGGAATAGATGAGAATGTCGTCGATGAATACGATGACGAATTTGTCCAAATACGGCTTACAGACGCGATTCATGAGGTCCATGAATGCAGCCGGTGCATTTGTGAGCCCAAAAGGCATCACTAGGAACTCGTAGTGACCGTAGCGAGTCCTAAATGCTGGTTTGTGTACGTCTTCGTCTCGGACTTTCAACTGGTGGTAGCCCGACCTCAAGTCGATCTTCGAGAAATAGCTAGCCCCTTGCAATTGATCAAATAAATCGTCGATTCTTGGAAATGGGTATCTATTCTTGATCGTGACTTTATTAAGTTCACGATAATCGATGCACAGACGCATCGATCCATCCTTTTTCTTTACAAACAGGACAGGTGCTCCCCAGGGAGACGAACTAGGCTTGATGAATCCTTTTGCTAACAGTTCATCCAGTTGGGTTCTTAATTCCCTCATTTCAGTCGGTGCCAGCCTGTATGGTGCTCTAGCAATGGGAGCTGCTCCAGGAATGATATCTATCCTGAATTCCACCTGCCTATCTGGTGGCAACCCAGGTAGGTCTTCAGGGAATACTTCTGGATACTCCGAAATGACAGGAATGTCTTCTATCCTTGCTTTGGGTTCTTCAATAATTACTTGTGCCATGTAGATGACACAACCCCTTTTTAAGCACCTTGAAGCTTTAAGCATAGATACGTTCTCAGGCAGTCCATACTGCATATCCCCTCGAATAGTGAGCGATTCACCAGTCGGGGTGTTTAGCACAATTTGTTTTCTATTGCAGACTATCTGGGCCTGGTTGTGCGCTAACCAGTCCATGCCCAGAACAATATCAAAACCAGCTAGATTAAAGGGAAGTAGAGATAGAGGAAAAGAATGGTTCTTAATGGATATCATACATCCCTCTAATATAGTGGAGACGGTTTCTACAGTGCCGTCTGCTAGCTTTACTTCGTACTTTACATTTAGGGTTTTAATAGGTATGTTCAGCAACTTGCAAAATTTTTGGTCTACGAAGGATTTATCAGCTCCTGAATCGAACAGTACTCTTGCAAAAATATTATTCACGAGAAAAGTACCTGTTATTACGTTGTCGTCTTGCAGGGCTTCCTTCACATCCATTTTGAAGACTCTAGCGTTATTCTTTTTGGTTTCCTCAGTCTTCTTGGCAAGCTTGGGGCAGTTGCTCCTGATGTGCCCCTTCTCGCTACAGTTGTAGCAGGTCGCGTCCTTGATCTTCTTACAATCCACAGTCTTGTGGTCTTTAGACTTGCACAGTCCACAAGTGTGCGTCTTTGACTGGGATTGTGAGTTTGGCCCAAACCTGCACTTCCCAAAGTGGAATTTCTGGCAGTTCTTAAATTTGGGCTTCTCCCCCGATCGTTGCTCATCCCTTCTCGACTCGCCCCCTCTCTTGCCATCACCGTTTCCACGGTGTTTCTTTCCTGACCTTCGCGAGGTATCATCCTCACGCTTCCTCTTTTCAGCCTCCTTGTTCCTCTGCGATCTCAGTCGGACCGCGTCCATCGTGAGGGACAAAGAGAGGTCAGTCACTGACCTGAAGGTCGTTGGCCGAGAGGCCTTCACACTGGCCTTTATCGCGGGTTCTAACCCCCCGATAAAACGAGCAATCCTCCTTGGTTCCGGGGTGACTAGATAAGGAACCAAGCGAGACATCGTATTGAAGCTCGTCAAATAGGCCTGGCAGTCCAGATTGGTCATCACCAATGACACGAAATCAGACTCTATCTTCTCTACCTCATGCTGAGGGCAGTAATTTTCCCTGATGAGAGAAACGAATTCCTCCCACGTTATGCTGTAAAGCACAACTTTTCCTGAGGCCTGAACCAGCGCCCTCCACCAAGCTAGGGCCTCGCCCTTAAATGACTGTGACACAAACTTCACTACATCCCTCTCAGCGCAGCAACTGATGTCCACCACTGTGTCCATCTCGTCTAACCAAGTCATACATTCAACTGCACCCTTCTCCCCCGTAAAGTCCCGGGGTTTACAAGATACGAAGTACTTGTATGTGCAGCCCCTGGCCTTGGAAGCATCGGTATACTCCCTCTCGCGACGAACGCTATTCTCGTTTGACGAGTGATTGTCGTCGTCTTTCTTGGGCTTGGACGAGTGTTTATCGTCGTCCTTCTTTGGTTTGGATAGTGGTTTGCTGTGGGACTTGGATTGTGTCTTTGGCTTTGATGGTGGTTTGGAAACTGTTCTGCTTCGGGACTCTGTATATTGTCGATCCAGAGCTGCTTGCACAGCATTGTCGACAAGTGCCTTGAGTTGAGCGCCCGTTAGATTTATCTGGGCATTATCATAATCTTCTTCATTGGTATGATTACTTCCTTCATTAGGATTTGTCATAGTAGCTTGTATCTGCTGCAGAAGATAATGAAAATTCTATTTAGGAGTTTATCATTGAATTGTCTTTTATGGCAATTCATTAACCATGGTATTGAAGACCATATCTGGTTAATTTGTTACTCACTTTATATTTAGGATTTGAACATACTTATCCTAATTACAATTAATATTGTTAGTGGCATAAAAGCCTAGTCACAAGGACGTTATTATAATGTTAGCCGAGATTTCAGAGAATCATGGTATGAAGGTTTGAACCGTAGTCCTTTTACTCCTTCTGACAGGGAGTCATAGACCACCACTGTCTTTTGTCTCATTATGACAACAATTATGGCCCGTAGGCACTACATCACTAACGGATGTTTGATAATTTGGCCTTTAGGCACTACATCACTAACGGATGTTTGATAATTTGGCCCTTAGGCACTACATCACTTATGGATGTTTAATAAGTGATCATCTTTATTGATGATTTAACCCATGATTTATTATATCATTAATTTGGGTTTTGGAATCCTTTAAAGGACTCTTGTATGAGAATGACGTGTGTGACTTTAACGAATCACATCAGTCATGATTGTTAACATGCTTACAGAGGTTAACAGGGAACCAGAATCTTTTAATTAGGTCTTACCATCTTGGCCGGATCTTAAAAGACACCTGGCTAGGTTTCACTCTAAGATTCTTTATTTCGGCTGATCAATTAAAAGGAATGGTTTTGATTTATTTCATATATAGTGATAACAAAATGAAATTCATAATATAACATTCCATAATTTTAATATGATTACACACCGCCCTAAACGGGACTTAAATAGTACATACCTACATAGAGGTTTTAAAACGAGTGACAAGTCCTCGCAGGGACTAATACAAGATAAATGTCCATGTAAGGAATAAAAGATAAGTCCACGTAGGGACTGAAGTACGATAAATGTCCACGCAGGGACTTCTTTTAAAATAAACATTACATTAGGACATACATAAGGGCTAATGGTCACGTTTCTTCTTCTTGCCCTTTCGTAGGTTCGCTAAGCCCTTGAGGAATCCTCGGTGGCTCTTGCGTTCTTCCTCGAAGTCTCTTTCCACACGGCTCAAATGGTGGAGTATTTCTTCTTGTTCAGGAGGAGAGAAACGTGGTTGTGGCGCCTGTTGCGGAACTGGAGGTCTGGGAGGTGCTGGATACCCATGAGCTGAGTAGTCCGGTGCTCCCATGTTCCCATGAGCTCCGTCAGGATAGCGTGCATTATATCTTGCCGACACCATATATGGGTCGCGCTCATAATTGTAGTTGTAATGCGCTTGTGATGACGGTTCGAACGGGTTGTAAGCCGTTGGACCCGTGTAAGCAGGTATGGGTTGGTCATACCCAAATGGTGGCGAATTTGGTGCAGCTGGTGCGGAGTTCGCCTCCTGTATAGGACTTGAAGGTCCTTCTTCTTGTAGTGGCGGGTAGTGGCTACTACTAGAGTGTCGAGGGGTGCTGAAGTGGAAATCCCCTCCTCCTCGTGTGGACATACGAGCATTTTTCCTCCTACGCCTTGGCGGATCAGGCATTACTGGCTGTACCGGTGGCGGAGGTGGTGGCGTAACTGCCACGAAGCGTGAATCCTCAGAGGGATCCTGTGGATGTCGCGGTTGTTGTGATGTTTGCTGAGGTGGCGTGTAGTACCACTCATGTCGGTCGAACAACGCTTGAAAGCTATCAGGTCCCTGATAGGGTGTGCCATGGAAGGATGACCCATCAGAGACTTCTATTGGATGCGTGGGCGTACCACGAGCAGGTTCTGTCGGGTCAGTATCTTCGTCCATATGATCTTCGGAGAAATGATCTTGTGGCCCTAGTGGAACAAAACCTGAAGGTTCCTGGATGTAGTCAGTTGGATTAAACTGACCTCTGAAGTATGGAGTAGGGTCGTCAAAATTTCGGTGCGATACCGAACGTTGTAGAGGTATGAAGGAGGGTTGCGGGTTGTTGGGGTCATTTTCTGAATTTGGCCCGAATGAGTGCCGATATGACGGCGTCGAGTTATGCGAGGTGGAATGCCTCGCAGGTTCATAGAGGTCTCTTCTCCTTTGCGGTTCTTCACTCCTTGTGGTCGAAGGAGCTCGCGTACCTGAAGGCCCGGCTTCGTGATCGTGATGAGTAACGATCTCTCCTCTGCCTCTTCTTCCCCTTCCTCTTCCTCGGAAAATCACTGGCGGCATATTTCCTGCTTTATAAAACTTTAAATACCAATAATAAAAGAAAAGACAAAATTGGAATAACAAATTCGAATTTGTCCTATGTTCTTGTCTAGACTCAAGTATGTGCAATTGTGTCACTGAGATTAAACACATTAGGATAGTGTTTAATTCACTCAACCTGGCTCTGATACCAACCTGTCACACCCCGATTTCCACGTGTATCACCGGTGGGCCCGGTGGGGGATTACCGTGACGTAGTTGGCAACAATATAGTCAAACCACAATATTTAAATGCACAGCGGAAGCATAAAGATAAATATATTTCAACCATTTACTATAATATCAGTGTATCACAAGTAGTTGAATAGTATCCACAGGATGGATCAAAATAAATAAAAATGTAGTTCAACAGATAAGACATCAAGCTTGCGAGACTTCTAAATGATGCTATGGAGCTAATGCCAGCCAATTACGTGTAGTACCTGCACTTAATCTTTTTGGGAAAATACGTCAGTTTACACTGGTAAATACATTCAACCGACTCTTTTGTAAATGTTTAATAAAATTGATTTGAATGCACGAGGCACAAATTCTTTTATAACTTGGGAGAATTATTTAAAATTATAATCTTGTGAACGAATTACATGTTCCTTCTTTGCGTTCAGTAGCCCGGATCGTGTCGGGTTAAAGATCAATAGACACACCACATTTGCGTAAAACCGAGGCGGGTAAACCATCGGCTACGTCTTTTAATAGTATAGACATCAACCGGGTGTACGCCTACACCCGGGTGTCGAGGTCGTGGCCATTTCTTCGAATGATGCCAAGGATATCCGAGACATGGTCATTAACCCCCCAAAGGCTTTTAAGTAACAAGACTGTTTAAATGAGCCGATCAAACTATTCAATTAACCACCTCAACGATGGAATTATTTGATGCTCAATCAAGCGGTATTTTATATACCGTAACCCAAGCCCGTATAAGGGAAAATAAGTTAAAAGTATTTACCTTTGCAATGTATATTCCTTAATCAATTAAGTCACTGATATCTTTTACTGGGGCTCCTTATTCTGGAACGAAGGTTTTAAAATAACCTATTAGAATCCTAACGGGTCTTTATATTAGCCGTGGCCTAGACCGGTTAGTTTCGAGGGATAGATACGGTTTAATCGCGTGAAAGGCGAAAACCGAGAATGGAGTGTGATTCTGACCCAACAAGTTCGGAGACTTGTTTTATATGGGTTTAATATTCACACTCTGGATTTTGGGGTCAAAATTATATGGTTTGACCCGTATCGGCTAATTTATGTAAACTAGTTACATAAGCCGAACCGTGCGCGCAATAGGTGCAACGGGTAACCGTAGGAGTCCTACACTGTTTTCCTAAGTCAATATACTTTAAAGAGGTTGTGGTATCAGTAGGATACCTTCCATAATGCCCGTAACGAGTTTTAGTTCATTATACGCCCCGTAGGGGTTTTCCGGTCATTTTAAAGACTTTTAAAGGGATTTCTGAGTTCTACAGGAAACCTGAGTTTCCCGATCAGTTTGATAAGTCTAAAATATCTTATTTATTATTTAAAATCAGTAGCAATTGGAATCGGGTCAAAAGACCTTGTAGAACTCAAGTTTTGGCCGAAAAGGGCATATTCGGTATTTACCGAACCGTAGCCATAACCGCAGATTATGAGCAATATAAAAATAATTAAAAATCTTTAAAAATCCCAAAATATTATTTTAATACAGTGGGTAAAAGTTTTGGTGACGGAAATCTTGGTTTAGGTAGGCGTTATGCTAATTGCGCCGTTTATTACAAAAGTTTCTTATAAATGCGCTAATTAGCATAACTCCCATTCTAGACCTTGGATTGGCGTGAAACTTTCGGGACATGCTTAGAATTTAGTAAGCAAGGTTATGGTCCCTTCACGTGTCCGAAATACTCGTTTTATTTTAAAAAGGGCGTTACGGTCAACTTTTAAGTAATTAACGGAAATGCGTAAAAGACTCGGATAAACAACGAACCGGTCACAGAGGGTGATACCATCACGTGACCTGGTCCTAAGAGAGTCCTAAGGCATATCTACATTGTACTAAAACGGGCCAGAACTGAAGTCAAAGCAAAAGTCAAACTTTTGCGACATTCGGCTCCGAACCGGGTCAATATAGCAAATGGCCGAATCAAACGAGCGTAGACAAGTTTATATACTTAATATCATGTTTTATGATCATCAAAACAGGTTTCATAGCATATATATTACAGATTATGCACAAAATTGCAAAATGACTTTCTGTTGACTTTTTAGGTGTACGTTTGACTCGACATTTGACATAGTTAGAGTGGTGATCAGGGGGAACCCTTTTAGAGGTTTATTACCCACCTAAATACCAACACATAACTACTTTTGATTCGACATAAGACTGAGCTATCAAGGATTTATCTTGAAGTCAAACCGTAGTTACGACGGTTTGATTTTTAGCTATTTTACTAAGCAAACAAGACCATAAATGTTCTAAACAACTTACAGAAGTTTGAACACGAAGTAGGATGATAAGAGAAAGCTTGGAAGCTCCAGAGATGATCAGAGAAGTGTGTTTGAAGTGTGGTGAACTTATGAACACAATATGCCTATTTATAGTGCTCAAATTGTCTTTAGATCATCACAACACACCCTACAACTGATCATGGATGATGGGCAGGTGTCACTAGGTGCTATGGGTCGAGTAGAGGGTGCCCATGCCTCACTTATTGCATGTTTGATCCTTCACAAGCTAAAAAGGCATGCAAGTCCAAACTTTCTGCATCTGGGCGTCCCACGCGGCCCGCATGGGAGTTTAGGCACACATTAACGCGGGCCGCCTGAAGTTTAAAATCAGACATGGTTAAAGAGGTGGCTCGCGGCCCGCCTCAACTTACTCTAAAAGCTTATGCGGCCCGCGAGAGGTCAAGATTTTCAGATTTTTAAATCTTTTGTAATCATGATCAGAATCTGGTAATTAATAACGAAATCTTTCGTAATTATTAACCTGACCTTTCGGGTTTGAAGGGGTAACTTTGCGGTTTGGCCCTCGATTATTTACAACTAAGGACCTCATGTTATTTACCCGCATTGTTAAGTCCCCGGTTAACTTTGTTAATTATTCAGAATGTCTTAACTTTCATTGTTGACACTTTTAACCCTTCTCATACGAATTTGATCATAACTTTCTCGTTTTAAAACGGAACTTCGCGGAATTTATATATTATATTCTAGTGAGCGTATTTTACTGTTACAAAGCCTCGGGTATGGCAAAGGGTCACTCAGAGGTATAATTAAACATGTTGACACAGTTAACCCCCACAGCTTGTAATCTCTCACTTTCTTCCGCGTTTCGCTTCCGTACGATCCATGATTCATTCGTTTGAAGGTACGAGCACCATTTAGGGTTACTATACAGTATACTTACCCTTGTTTGACATTTATAACCCTCGAATTTATATACTTTCAAGGTTTGTCAACATTAGTCCTTTATTAAATATAATACGCCACGTGTAAACTCAAGACACGTGTCAATACATTATTGGACACAAAATTTCGAGGTGTTACATACCCCTATTCACATACCCCTAATCTTCATCATCAACCCGATCATCGTAATTACCCCCATCATCCGAATATTCCATATGAACACTCACATGTTCCGGCGATTGGTAACAGGGAACACTAAACGGCTCATCATCGGGGATGGCGTTTCTCAAATCATCTATATTAAAGAACGGGTCTTCATTCGTGGGATTGCCACGATCTCGATTGCCTCTACAGTCGGAATTGACATTCCGGTCATCAAGGTGAATGGGTAAGGAATTTTGTCGGTGAATGTTTTGTTGTTGGGGTGTTCTTTGGGTGTTGTTGGGATTTTGGTTTCGGAAAGGTGGTGTGGGTGGTCTAGAATTGTTATTACCACCCGGTTGCTCTTGAGGTATAGGTTGGATATTTTGAGCGGGATTGAAGTTGCCTCGGTATTGGTATTGGAATTGGTTCGGATTTTGGTTTTCGATGAGGTTTTGGTTAGAATTTTGGTTTGCCATTGAATCGGTTTCAATGGATGGTGTGAGTTGTGGTGTTTGGGTGACTTGATTAGAAGCAAGATTTGCTTCTAACCGGCTTGCTAAGTTTCTTCTTGCTACCCTTTCGATTTCCGGTTCATAAACCAATGGTGAAGTCCTCCCGGAGTTCCGCGTATGCATACACTACCTGTAACCTGCACAAGTAACACACCCCGCGTAACAAGGAAAAAGACAAAGTACAAGAAGAGAAACTATGCAATTTAAACAGTTAATCACGTAAAGTCAAACAATATCCAAACACAAAGCGCACGCACTCCCCGGCAACGACGCCAAAATTTGATTGGAGTGTCGCGCTCCGGTCAAAGATAATATTTATAAGCCCTATTTACCCTTAAGAAATAGCTAGTGGTAGCAAGGGGTCGAACCACGAAGAGTATGTGGTTTGGGTGAGATGGTGACGATGAATGAATCGAATGATTGATGGACTAATGAGGGAAAAATCGATAAGGAAACCGATGATATAAAAGAATATATATGGTTATGTAAATAACCAAGTAAAAATGAATTTGTATAAAATGTGTTATTTAGGATATGAATTGGATGGTGAAATCGAATGATAAAAGATGATGGAATGGATTCAATGTGAAGTGGTAATGATATTAGGCTCCAAGAACTCAATTCAAACTCAAAAGATGGTGTAACTCCCATTTCTTGGTCAATCATGGTGTTATAACTCGTCCCCATTCAAAAGAAACATAATTTTCGCGATGCAAGAAAGTAAGGGCCGTCCCCGACGGCCCCTGGAAGTCTCAGTTTCGCCCGACGGCTTAATTAGCTGTTTACGGAGGTTTCTGGCCAACGGAACAATCCAGAGGGCGTCGCCGACGGCCCTTTTGGGCGTTGCCGACGTTGGCTAGTTTTACCAGTTTCGTCCGAAACTGTTTTCTTCATAACTTCTTCGTTATAACTCCGTTTTACTCACCGTTTTCGCCCACGTACTCGTAATTCAGCCCTCTATCATGCCATCTTACAATATATTCATTTTAAATCCATTAAAATTCCACAAAACACATCCAATCTTCGTGATTAACCCGGTTTTGTTCATTTCACATCCCCGGTTGATCCGATTCGCGTCCCGGTGCCCCGTTTAGCTCCCGATTAGCTCCTTAAACTCTTTTAGACCTGTAAAACACAAATCCCATTAAAAGTAGGCTATTCAAGATTAAAAGCTACATAAAAACATCAACTTAAGCACAAACGATCACCGGTTTTCGACCACGTATCAAGGAGCTAGTTCTTTGAAATTTGCTGCAAGAATGGCATAAGGATATCGGTTCAGGATACAACATTAGGATATATTTGGGGGTAATCCAAAACCCTAAACCCTACCGGTGGTCAACCATTTCACCGGAAGGCTGTTGCCTTTGGCAATGGAGTTTGACAAAAAGACCCACGTATTGACTCTGCTTAAGTCCAATGATAGAGTTGAACATATATCAAGGGAGGATGCACTAGGTCTAGGTGCAGCTGACCTCCAAGATCTTTTAGACCTTCAACTTCATAGGGATGAAGATGATGAAGATTCCTTGAACTTTGAGCTCCAATTCAATGGGCAAGTTTGGGAAAAACTGATGAGAGAATACAGATCAATAATAAGGAAGTGTTTTGGCATCATCTGTTCTAGGGGGAGATAGTTGGCCCATGTGATCAAACCTTGAAGAACAGATGATACTGAAAGCCAAAACTGGTTCTTAACACTTGATCCACAATAAGCAGTGCATGTTCTAAGTTCCCTCCAATGGCAGTGTTTCTATCAGCTGATCATCCTAAAGTCTGATTTACTCAACATCTGTTCCCTAAAGACTGCTGGTTACAAAGACTGATGAAAACTTATCAACTGTTGATATCAAAGCCCTGTTGAAGCCGAAGTACTGCTGAATCTAAGGCATGGTCAACCTAAGAGGAAAGCACTGCTCAGTGACATCAGTGTTTAAGCATCAACAGCGGATAGGAGCATCAGTGTTTAGTTATCAATATTTAAATGTAATAGTGTCTGTTTAGCAATCAGTGTTTAGAGGTTGTTTAGTCTATTAGATGTCACTATCTAGGTGACGTCATCCAAGATGCTCAGTGGTTAGATTTGTACTATAAATAGAATAGTACCTGTACTATTCTATTAGCTCTTCGCACACACTCATCTTGTACAAACAACTGTGAGCTCAGGCTGAGGGGGAGTTTAGTATACATGCATGCATAGTTGAACTTTTGTAATTGATTCAATCTTTCGACTAATGAAATCATGTGTGTTGAAAACTATTCTTCTTTGATTGTGTTATAAAGTTTACTTTCAATTTCCGCTGCAATTGTTCTCTGATTTACCTTCTTTCATTATTCATTTTGTTAAACAACACAATCATAACAAACTCAGATCCTAACAACTATTAGTATTGATCACCGCATGACACAATTCTAAAATAACATCATAGCCTAAATCTCGAGGACGAGATTTAAAACAAGGTGGGGAGAATGTAACATTTTCATTTTTTATATAGATTAAAATAACACAAAGATCGACGCGATTACTAAGTGGAAAGTCCCTGAGTCGCCTACGGAAGTACGAAGTTTTCTTGGACTGGCAGGATATTATAGACGGCTTATCCAAGATTTCTCTAGAATAGCCATTCCATTAACCAAACTGACCTGTAAATCAGTTAAGTTTGAATAGGGACCGAAACAGGAAGAAGCTTTTAGGATTCTTAAGCAAAGGTTAATCAACGCACCCATACTCGCATTACCAGAAGGAACTGAAGACTTTATAGTCTATTGTGATGCTTCTAAGTTAGGATATGGATGTGTGTTGATGCAACGTCACAAGATTATAGCTTATGCCTCTAGACAACTTAAGAAACATGAAGAGAATTATACAACCCATGATCTAGAGTTAGGAGCTATAATTTTTGCCCTTAAGATTTGAGACACTATTTATATGGAAATAAATTTGTTGTCTTCACCGATCATAAGAATTTAAGGTATATTTTTGGGCAAAAAAGAATTAAATATGACACAGAGACGCTGGATGGAAATTCTTAGTGATTATGATTGTGACATCCAGTACCATGCTGGAAAAGCTAATGTAGTAGCTGATGCTTTAAGTAGAAAGTATCATGAAAAGCCGAAACGAATACGTTCTCTCAGATTAAATCTACAAGTAGATTTAAATGATCAAATTAGAGAGGTACAGGAAACAGCAATCAAAGATGATGCTGAGATTTTAAAAGGAATGATTAAGAAATTAGAACAAGGAACAGATGGAATTTGGAAGTTCCATAAGAAAAGGATGTGGATACCTAAACAAGGAAACCTACGCCACAGAATTCTAGAAGAAGCTCATAAGTCTAAGTATACGATACTATCTTGTTTCAAATCATCAAACTCCTTCTCCAACGCTCGTTGTTCATGACGAGGACAAAACTCCCTCATCATAAGAGCTCTTAGTTCAGCCCATGTCTGTGCTAGAGCAACTTCTGCACCACGGTCTCTCATTACCCCATTCCACCATGTAAGAGCCCTCTTCTGAAACACGCTCGAAGAAAACTCGACCTTGCGATTATCCGGACACTGAACGTGGCAAAAAGTATTCTCAATGCTCTCGAACCATTGAAGAAGCCCAGTTGCTCCTTCGGAACCACTAAACTTGAGTGGTTTAGCCGAGTTAAAATTCTTGAAATTGCATGGAGCATTGTTGTTGTTGTTGGCTTGGTTCCATTGAGCAAAGAGATTTGGGAGTGCAGCAGCCATCTGCTGTGCAATAATTTCTGCCAGTTCGGCATTTGCTACCTGGTTGTCGCGTCGAGGAGGCATTCTAGAAGAGGAAAACATGAAAGGAAACGAGTGAGATGATTGGATGAAGAGAATGAGATGAAACAAAATCAACAAAAGCAAAGATGGTGGTTACGCATCGCAAAGCAAACAAGCGACACGTAATGTCTAATCAAAGTAAATGAGTCAAAAATAATGTATCGCGAAGACATGTTCGCCTATAAGTGAACACTCATCCCAAGAGTTCCCAGGTAAGAGTGACTGGTCCGATTATGTGGATTTGTACGAACACTCTAGCCTTAGACAGAAAACTCAGGGTACAGGCATTCACCCTTCCAGTTCGCACGTGTTCACACTATTAAAAACCCAAAAACCTTGACGAGATTTTTGAAAATCCAAAGGGGTTCAAAACCTTATAACAGAGGGTTCAAAACCTAGTAATTAATCATCCTAGAACAGATGATTAATTTTCAAAGCGGATTCGGAATCGAAGTTCTCGTTGTGGTTATCACCTAAGGATAGGTGAAGTGCATGTTTTAAAATCTAAACACAAGATAACTTGTGTTAGGGTCCTAGAAAGTTATAATCTAGGTCAAAGCATTACTAATAACCTAATTCCCTATAACCATTGGCTCTGATACCAACTCTTCTGTCACACCCCGGCCGCGTATAACATGCAACCGCGGCGGAAACGCCGGGGAGTGTTGGGACAGAATTAATTGTTTCATAACCATGGAAATTAAAGTTACATTTTATTTATCAACAAACGGGTTACATTGTCTTTAAACAGGAAATAAAGAGTTTATAACATAATTAACTAAGTCTATCTTTGCTTTTATGTCTCTAAGGCACAGGTCCGCCCTAGTATCACAACCATCATCCTAAGCGATAGCTCCTGAAAACACATGTGAAAGTAGGTACGTCAGCATAAAAATGCCTGTGAGATACATAGGTTTTGTGAAAATGGGATTCATGACTTAGGTTTAAAGAAAACGTTCAATAACAGTCAGTCATGAACCTTGTAAATTGTTTTGTTTTGTAACTCATATGAAAAACGATAAGATCAGATGATATGTATAAATAAAGTGTAAGGTTAAATGAATAACCGAGTAAAATGAGTTTGTATAAGTTAAGTTGTTTGTAAAAAATAATGTCTTGTGAAGAATATGTTACTTGTGTAAAATGTAATATGTCTAACTGAAATGATTTAGATAACGCTACGATATGTAATATTATACAAGCATTTATATATAGGAAGTACCAGAGGCGTATCCACCATGTTTGTATCATATTACATACGCCACGTTACTCAGACCATTTACCCAAACCAACCACCATGTAAATTGTTCATGTATAAATCAGTCGTCAAGTGTTATTGTGTAAACCATATCGAAATGTCTATGTTCAATGTAAACCACCAAATGTGTATATCAATGTAAAAATGTTTATGTTCAATGTAGATCATATAATGTGTACCCAAAATATATCATGTATGGTAAGTGAAATGTATCAACTAAACCATATGTAAAATGCACAAAAACAAAGTATTGAAGTAAAACATGGTTTAAATCAACGTTATGTTTTGTGGGATAAATGCATGCTATACTGATACAAACATTTATGCGGTATTGTGAAAATGCATACATCCAAGCCTTGAGACTATGGCGATAAACCCTTAAACAAATTAATGGTTTATCTAAGTTATGTATATCGAATTCGGTCATTCCTTTCATCCAAACCAACCTAGGATGTCCGGAACGGGAGTTGTCAATTCCTATGGTACCACTACCTACTAACGAATGGCGTGATCGATGTTAATGAATGTATTGTTCCATGTTAAACAAACCAAATGTCATACCAAAATGTAAGCATGTGATGTAAACAATTGTACTAAGTATGCACACAATGGGCATAAATAGCATGAAATGTAATGTGAAACAATGTACTAAGTACGCACACAATGGGCATACATAGCATGAAATGTAATGTAAAGCAATGTACTAAGTATGCACACAATGGGCATATATAGCATGAAATGTAATGTAAAACAATGTACTAAGTACGCACACAATGGGCATACATAGCATGAAATATAATGAAATCATGTACTATAATGTACTAACGAACATAGGAGGTATATGATGTGAAAACATGGAAAGCATGAAAGTAACAAGTAGGCACATGTGTTTCACCCCAAAATGTTTGGAAAACAGTAAAAGATGGGGTTCAATGTACTCACATAAACTCCTCGAAAACATGTAAAAGATGGGGTTCTATGTACTCACATAAACTCCTCGAAAACATGTAAAAGATGGGGTTCTATGTACTCACCTGAGATTGCTTTGAAGTTCTTGTGTAATAATCACACAAAGCTAGAGATCACGGAATATCAAACGACACCTAATAGGTAGCTATGTTAATATACCGGACCTAAATCGGAAGGATCGGATAGTATGCGGGTTCGTAAACCAAACGAGTATGGAGACTCGTGTAATATGGTTTAACAAAGCCTACATACTAAAATGAAACCTAACCTAAGTGCTTACGGCCCATTACGACCCGTTTAGGTAGCTTATGCTACCTTAACGCGTCGTTCGCGTAGAACGTGTTTGGAACGCCTAACATCGTGACCACAAGGTATATCCTCGGAAGGTTACAGCTATGGTCACCTAATGTGTTTGGTCGGATCCTAATGATCGACCAAATGGGTCGGGTTCGAAAGTTTAAGCGATTGTTTAGATCGCTTACCTTACGACCCCATATAAGCACTATACTAAAAGTGACAAGCTAAGCATGTTAGAACATGCTTAACTAAGTTTAGAAAACACTTACGAAGGGTCCCCGAAAGCTAAACTTGATCCAGGAGCTCAGGTATGAAGCAATAGCAACAACTTAGAGCTCTTTGATCAGTTTTGTGGGTTTTTACACAAATGGGGGGGGGGGGCAAAGCCGTTAGGATCGTTTCTTGAATATCGTGCCACGATCTTATGCGTACACTTGTCAAGATGTTGTGGTGGCTTAAAATGACCTTAACTCTACAGATTGTGAAAGGGCATTGCCCTTTGGAGTGTTTGAAAGGCCAAGTTTTGCAAGGAAAACAACTTTCTGCATCTGCAGGGGCCACGCGGCCCGCGTCAGCATACAGGCATAACCCAGGCGGGCCGCCTGGCTATGTCTGATCAGTACAAAGTTTCAGAAATGGTAGTTTTAGTCCCTGTTGCATGTTTAAGCCATTTCCGACACTTCTAAGGCCCGTAAAGCCAACTTTAAGGCCCTAAAATGACGCCTAAACATTGTGGACATGAAACATGCTCAAAAATATGTCGGATGTTGGTTCGTTTGGCCGTACGATCGCGATGTTCGGTTAATTACGACGGAATGCGCATAAGCGCGAAAAATGATCCAAATGACGCGACGAATGGATTTTTCTCATGCCAATCACCAAGTCATAATATAAGGATGCTTACATAAATTTTTGGATGTCCGGATGTATTCAGAACGTAAGTTATGCGCGAAAGTGCAAACTTGTGCCCTTTTTGACACTTTTAGTCCCTGAATGATCCAAAAGTTTGTTTTAGCATACCAAACCCCTCAAAGCCTATTTCTAGGCTATGTAAAGGATATTTATGGTATGTTTAACTTATGGACATGTCCCGGAATGTTTGTTACAGTTCAAATTGGCATACTTTCGCAGTTTGTCAAGTTTAGTCCCTGTAAGCGAATTAACTTGTTTTTGCCATACCAAAGCCTTCAAAACTTATTTCTAAGTTATGTAAAGGTTATTTAAGGTATGTTGAGTATATGTTGATGTTCCGGAGTATTTGTCGCATTAAACTGAGTACGTTTATGCACCAGTTTGCGTATAATTCTCAAGAAAGCGATGTAGAGTAATTGAACAAAAGTCAAAACATGAAAAATGTAAAACACAACCAAACAAACATTGGGATCAAATAACATTGTTTTATTGATAACTGAACTGTTCACAATGATTACAAGCACAAATGTTACAGTCTCCCCTACTTGTGGAAATTTCGTCCCGAAATTTATTTAGAGGAAACTCGTGGAAAAAGATGCGGATATTTTGCCTTCATTTGATCTTCACGTTCCCAAGTAAACTCGGGTCCACGTTTGGATTCCCAGCGAACCTTGACCAAAGGAATGCGCTTGCGTTTAAGCCACTTGACTTCACGTTCCATGAGTTCTACCGGTTTCTCAACAAATTTCAGTGTTTTATCAACACGAATTTCGTCAAGCGGTATGTGGAGGTTTTCATCAGCTAAACACCTCTTGAGATTGGACACGTGAAAGGTTGGATGAACATTTCCAAGTTCAGGAGGTAACTCAAGTCTGTAGGCTACCTTACCGATTCTTTCGACGATCTTGAATGGTCCAACGTATCTAGGTGCAAGTTTTCCTTTCTTTCCAAATCTGATCACACCTTTCCAAGGTGAGACCTTAATTAATACACGATCACCGACTTGAAAATCCAAGGGCTTGCGTTTTAGGTCCGCGTAACTCTTTTGACGGCTTCTAGCTGTCTGAAGGTTATCACGAACTTTCTTTACCTTATCTGTTGTCTCTAAAATGAGGGCAGGTCCAGTAAGTTGAGCCTCGCCGATCTCATTCCAGCAGACTGGTGAACGACATTTTCGACCATAGAGAGCCTCGAAAGGAGCCATGTTGATGCTAGAGTGATAACTGTTGTTGTAGGAGAATTCAATCAATGGAAGATGTGAATCCCAACTACCACCAAAATCGATCACACAAGCTCTAAGCATATCCTCCAGTGTCTGGATTGTTCTTTCAGATTGACCATCCGTTTGTGGATGATAAGCTGTGCTCAGATTAAGTTGGGACCCCATAGCAGATTGCATGGTTCTCCAAAAATGAGAAGTGAAACGAGCATCTCTGTCAGAAATGATGTTCAAAGGAACACCATGCCGAGCTACGATTTCATCCACGTAGATTTGAGCAAGTTTGTCAGCCGAAAAATCCTCACGGATTGGCAAGAAATGTGCTGACTTAGTAAGACGATCAACAACTACCCAGATGGCATCGTGACCTTTCTTTGTGCGCGGGAGTTTAGTAATGAGATCCATAGTAATGTTTTCCCATTTCCAAACTGGGATCTCTGGTTGCTCCAATAAACCAGAAGGACGCTGATGTTCAGCCTTAACCTTAAGACAAGTAAGGCATTTTGATACATATAAGGCAATGTCTTTCTTCATACCAGGCCACCAATACTGAATACGAAGATCCTTATACGTCTTATCTGAGCCAGGATGAATAGAATAACGAGACTTATGGGCTTCATCCATAAGCAAGGTACGAAGATTATCTTGGCTTGGGACCCACAAGCGGTCCATGAAATAATACGATCCATTGTCCTTTAATTCCAGAGCAGGTGTTATGTGATAAGGAAATTCCTTATCCATCAAACCTTGCGAAACACAAGATTGTTGAGCCTGAGAAATACGGGCTTGGATATCGGATTGAGCTTGAATAACAGATTGGACACAAACACAAAGAAGCTTAGTACGTTCCTTGCGACTCAATGCATCGGCTACGACATTCGCCTTACCAGGATGGTAGCGAATTTCGCAGTCATAGTCGTTTAGAAGTTCAACCCAACGTCGTTGCCTCATGTTGAGCTCTTTCTGATTGAAGATATGCTGAAGACTTTTGTGGTCCGTGAAAACCACGCATTTTGTACCGTACAAATAGTGTCTCCAGATCTTAAGAGCGAAGACAACTGCACCCAACTCAAGATCATGAGTGGTGTAGTTCTTCTCATGTATCTTCAACTGCCTTGATGCGTATGCTATGACTTTGTTTCTTTGCATCAGGACGCAACCAAGGCCTAGTTTAGATGCATCGCAATAAACGACGAAATCATCATTGCCCTCGGGCAAAGTTAGGACAGGCGCGTCGCAAAGTTTTTGTTTCAAAGTCAGAAACGCTTCCTCTTGTTTGAATCCCCAATCAAATGGCTTGTTCTTCTGAGTTAGAGCAGTTAGAGGAACTGCAATCTTTGAGAAATTTTCAATGAAGCGGCGATAATAACCCGTAAGACCAAGAAAAGAACGAACTTCAGTAGGAGTAGTAGGTGTATCCCAATCCTTAATCGCACTGATCTTGGAGGGATCTACATGAATACCTTGTTCGTTGACAATATGTCCTAAGAATTGAACTTCTTTAAGCCAGAATTCACACTTGGAGAATTTGGCGAAAAGTTGCTCTTTCTTTAGGAGTTCCAAAGTAAGACGGAGATGTTGCTCATGGTCGGCTCGCGTCTTAGAATATATTAAAATGTCATCAATGAAAACGATGATGAACTTATCCAAATAAGGTTTGCATACCCTATTCGTCAAGTCCATGAAAACAGCAGGAGCATTAGTCAAACCGAATGGCATGACTGTGAACTCATAATGTCCATAACGTGTGCGGAACGCTGTCTTGGGAATATCTTCTTCATGCACACGGAGTTGATGATATCCAGATCGCAGATCAATCTTTGAAAAATAAGAAGCGCCTTGCAATTGATCAAAGAGATCATCGATGCGAGGTAGGGGATATCGATTCTTGATGGTAAGCTTGTTAAGCTCACGATAATCGATACACATCCTAAAGGATCCATCCTCTTCTTGACAAAAAGAACGGGAGCACCCCAAGGTGAAAAGCTAGGACGGATAAAACCTTTATTGGAGAGTTCCTGAAGCTGCTTAGACAATTCTTGCATCTCAGACGGTGCAAGACGATATGGAGCTCTGGCAATGGGATTTGCACCAGGTACGAGATCAATACGGAACTCGACTTGGCGTGCTGGAGGTAGACCAGGTAAATCTTCAGGGAATACTTCAGAGTAATCCCGAACAACAGGAATATCTTGAATAGATTTACCTTTGCCCTTATCTGCTACCACATGTGCCAAAAAGGCCACATAGTTCTTCCGCAGATACTTCCGAGCTTTAAAACAAGACATGAGTTTGAGACCACCAGCAGGTTTCTCACCACGAACCTGTAGGATCTCACCTGACGAAAGCGGCATACGAATGATCTTCTCAAAACAAACTATCTCAGCGCGATACTTGGCTAACCAATCCATACCCACAATAACGTCGAAGCTTCCAAGTTGCATAGGCGTGAGGTCAATAGGAAAAAGATGGTTGTTAAGGTTCAACTGGCAGTTGCGGAGAACAGAACAAGAACAATGGGTTCACCGCTCGCCACTTCTACTGTCAATGGTTTACCTAGTTTCGTTCTAGACACTCAAAGCAATGGTTCAAAAGATAACGACACAAAACTCTTATCGGCACCCGAATAAAAAAGAACAAATGCTGGCTGATTATTAATAAAGAACGTACCGTTCACCACATTATCATCTGCTTGTGCCTCTTGTGCGTTCATGTTGAAGACTCGACCTCGAGCCTGAGCCTGATTCTGATCGGCATTCTGATTCTGGTTGGCTAGCCTTGGGCACCGATTTCTATAGTGGGTCAGATCCCCACAGTTATAACAAGCACCTGTGTCACGACCCCCGACCCACCCTGGACGGAATCGGGTGCCGTGAGCAGTCCAGTGGTACCGGGGATTATTTTGAAAAACATTGCAGCGGAAATTTTATCAGGACCGTGAGTTAGGAAAAATATCAGAGTTTAGAAACACCGGATTTTATTTAAATAGATGGAATAAATTCCATGTTTTACAAAGGTAGCTTTTAATACGGGATAAACCCAAAAACAATATTTCTTAAGTTGATTTATTTAATAAAATAAGCCATTTCTTGAAGTCCTTCAGTGCTGGATCCAATTCTTACCCCAATCTACTGTAATTACCTGAAACGCGTTTTAAAAAGGTTTTGTCAGCGGAAAATACTGAGTGAGTTCATTCAGGTGTTATAAAAACAGATTTGTTATAATTTACAGTATTAAGGGGAATTACAATGTTTCTGATATCAAACCAACTACCCACAGTATTTGTCACTCGACTACCCATTGGCTATCTCGTTGTCCAAATGGTGTCTGTGACTGTGGTCAGATCACCCCTTGGCTAACTCGTTGTCCAAGTGTGACGGGAAATAAGTAATGTATACAAAACCCCACATACCGGCTGTACTTTGGTGATTACATAGACTTAATCCCTGTAATTATAACTTTGGAAAATAATTTGGAGTTTTGTAAAACAGTTGATAAAAAGAGAATGACTCACTTTATAAGCATGCAAGATTGAGTTAACAAGCTTCTTGATTCTACTTCTTCCGATAATTAAGCATGCACTTTATTATTCTGGATCTTCTGATGATTTAATAGTTTGTTTGATTGTGAGAGTGTAGTGGGAAGTATTTTTAGTAGTTAAACATATAGTTTAACAGAATGGAATACGTATTTGTGTAAAACCCAAATCAAACCTTAACGGTAGTCACGAGATTCGAACCTTAACGAATTTCACAAAGTATAGTCTTATTCAGACAGTACTTTGGTATCCATTTAATGAACTCACAAAGTATAGTACTTTGGATTCCGTTTAACGAAATTCACAAAGCACAACACTTCGGCATTCGTTAGATGGTTCCTGAATCGATCGGACAGAACATCGCTTTGGTGATTATTGGTTAGAACACCAACGTATAGAGAGAAGAAGAAGAGAAATGAGCAAGGAAGAATGAAATCCTAGGCTCCTATTTATAGGTAAAAAGTATGCCTTTCTTAGCTAGGAAGATTTCTTAGTTATTAAGTTTTCTTTTATTTATTTAGTTTTTTCTTAACTATTAAGTTTGCTTAATTATTAAGTTTTACTTAACCATTAAGTTTCCTTAACTATTAAGTTTACTTAACCATTTAACTAAATAACTTATTTAGCTTAATAAATCTTGCTTAGCTTGAATTAGCTTAATTAATCTTGATTAGCTTAATTAATCTTGATTAACTGGTTAATTAATCTTACTAAACTTAATTAACAAATTAATTAATCTACTCAGCTAACTTCACTGCTAAGTTTTTTTAACTATTAACTTTCTTAGCTTTTAAGTATTCTAACGAGTTCTATTTTCTAGATACAATGGAACTCGTATTAGTGTATTAACTCATTTCAACTTTAACGATAATCACGAGATAAAACCCTCACAACGAACGACAAAGTGCAATCACTTAAACATCCATCGGATTCACAACGAATGACAGAGTATTCTCCGAGTTCGGGTGGTACTCAAACATCCTGTCGGAGTCACGACTAATGACAAAGGATAGCACTTAAACATTCTGTCGGATAGTTTCAATCGATCGGATAGAGTATCGTACCAGTGATTAGAGTTATTACTCTAATAACGAGCAGAATTTCGGGGTTTTAGGGGTGTTGTGTAAAGAAACGGAGATACGAGAGAGTAGTTCGTCGAATTTCGATCGAACTGGTGCAGGAATTCAAGTCCCAGACTGCTGCTTATATACCCAAATTTGGGTTTCTCCCGCGTGTCGCGCACGGGTCGACCTCCCCTGTCGCGAGTCGCGGGGAGGGTCGACCTGGCTTCGGTTGCCACGTGTCCACGTAGGTCTGACACGTGTCGCAGTGTTGTGACGCGTGTCCTTGGCCGCCCTTCTCGTCCAATCGTGCGTTTTTCCTCGATTTTCGTGCCGATACTTATCACGTATGATTGGTCTTGATTCCAATCAATTTGGTTTTTAATTGTGAATCTAATAAGACTATTTTTATTCGATTTGGTTCATTGGACTCCAAGATTCTTTACCTGCTAAATTTTCCAGATTGAGTATACAAGTTTCATCGCATGCAGATTCTGGTTTTGATTACGGTTTGTTATCGAGACTATCTTTGAGGGTTGTTACAACCTGGTGGGTATTGTGGTCGTGCAGCTTGACCCTGTTGCTGAGCAGGAGGCTGAGCAACTTGTTGAGCCGGGTTCTGAACTGCGCGATTTTGAGCAAACCGACAAACATCGGCAAGATGACCTGACTTCCCACAGTTAGTACAGAAACGGCACTAATGTTGCGGCTGATGATGACTGTTGCATCTATTGCACAAAGGTGCACTTCCTGAATAGGGCTTCTTTGCTGGAGGCTGTGCGGGTTGGTTGGGAGCTGCCTGGTTAGCTTGGGCAGTGACAGCATAGTTTTGGGAAGCCTTACGCTTCTTTGCCCTTTTTGATGAACCAGAATCCTTTCCATTCTTGTTTTGACCTTTCTTGCTATCTTCCTTGTCAGACGACTGTTTCTTGCTGTGACACTTCGGGTTTTTCCCGGGCAACCTTCTTGAACTAACATTTTGTGTATGTGTACGTGTATGTTACTAAATGAAAAGTTTCCATTCTATCTCGGTGTGCTATGTGTTATTAACGCGTATGTAATTATATATATATATATATATATATATATATATATATATGTATGAAGTTAGCCGAGACCAGCGAACCCGACTCGAGACCACCCGGTCTTGAGTAAACAGTAGACACTTGGGCTGGTTGGGCCACACAACCGGGAAGCCCAATTCGGGAACCCCTAACCCACTCGAGACGGGTATAAAACCCTTGAGGGTGACCAACCTTTACAACTTTTACCATTGTCAAACACTCTCCCTCATCTCACTCACTCTCTCCCCCACTAAAACCCTAAAACCCTAGATCATCATCACAAACCTCCTCTCATCTCCCTCTCTCGGATTCAACCAAGGACTCTCGGTTCAAGCTTCGGATCTTAATTAGAAGCTTATTCATCATATTCTCACACTTTGAGTCTAGCCGGTTAGTATCTCCTCTAGTTGAATATTTAAAAGTTGTTGTTATGTATGATGGTTATATAAAGGTGCTTGCTTGATGATATGAGTAACATGTTTTACTTGATTAACCATGTTCCTTCATGATTTATATGTGAACGGTTTGGCGAAAAGAGGATTAGAACCATTCGGATTATGTTAAGTGCAATAGTGATCCTTCTATCTTAGTTATTTTGCTCATAAATGCTTGGTTGTGAAGGATGAACATGTGTGTGTATGAATCAATGTTTGATGATTGTTACCATCCGATTTATAATGATAAAATAGGGCAAATATTGTGTTTAATGATTGTCTCATATGTCACATGATTCTGTTATGTGTTGAAGTTGTGCTTTTGAACCAAGGAATACATGTTAATTGAATTGTTGAATATGCTTGATGAACAGCTTGAAGATCACCAAAAACATTTGAAATTGTTATTATTTGATCTGATTTGGTAGTAAAACAGACAAAGAAACATGTTTGTGTGGTTTTATTGGATAGTACACCAAATCACGATTATGCAATTCTATTGGATAGTACAATTGGACAGGTTCTAGAAGGATTCTTGTGCACGTATCCGGAGTTGCGAGTCGAGACCCTCGGTTGCGACTCGAGACCACTTCATGACAACTCGAGACGGACTTCAGGGACTCGAGACCGGCAAGGTCTCGACTTGAGACTTCATGATCTCGACTCGAGACTGGACTCGAGACCCCTGAGGTTGCGACTCCTAACCAGCACCACTCGAGACCAAAACCTGATCACTCGAGATCACTTGGTTGCGACTCGAGACCGCGTGTTCTCGAGTCGAGACCGCCTTGTTTCGACCGGGCTGCCAACCTTGGTTATTGGGCCACAATGTGTTTTGTTTGGGCTACCTGTTTGACTGGACTATGTGTTGCCGAATCCTGTATGACTGTGCAAATATTAGGGCCGGCCCAATGACCCAACAGATAGTTGTATGTATCCTATGTGTTTAGTATGTGTATGATATACGTGAATACCTATTCCCAACCTGACCTATACTGGTAACCATGCTAGGACGTGGTGACCAACGTGTTTGACCAAGTAAACAAAACCTACCGAGCAACCCAAGGTGAGTTCACAACTTAAAGCATGCGTTCCCGGTGGTTTGGGAAACGGAACTAAAAACAACACTATCCCCTTGAGGGATACATATACAACTTACTTTTCTTCCCTTGTTATTGGGAACCTTTAGTTAATTACTGTTTATACGGAATGCAACAAACAACACTAAACGAAACTCTATCACTTAAGTCCCTACTACTTAATACCGATTAGTCGCCGGGGCCAGGCGAACGGGTTATTAGTTGATAGCGCTATTTAGGTCTTACCAACCTCACACCGTGCCCGTGTATGGGATCGGGAGTGAACTAATGGACTCAGGCATCCGTCAATGATGATAGAACATTGACATCGGGGCATTCTGCGGAAACGTACGGTTACCTAGTGTTTGGTATTGGAAAAGCAGTTTAGTCGCTTACTTTTGGGGTAGCTCCCCATGGCATGTATAAACGGATAAATTAACTGGTGAAACAAGTTTTGGTAATTAAAAACTGGACAACTAGTGAACTCGCTCAACATTATTGTTGACACCTTACTGCATGCTTTGCAGGTAACCAGTGACTCAGGAGCTCGCAGCTTGGGAACGTGTAGTGGTCGTCAAAACCCGCGTGTTGGGTTTTTAATATCTTGAACTATGAACTGTCTTTAAAACTATTTGGATTATGCTTCCGCTGTTTATCTAAACTAATTATTGAACTTAAACTGCGATGTTTACTAACTACTCTGGTTGGTGAATATTTTCACTATTAATCAATGCTCAGTATAATTGGTGGTTGGATCCTGGTCAGTCACGCCCTCAAGCGGATGCCACTCCGCAGGTGGAATTTGGGGGTGTGACACTTGCCCTTGTCACCCTTCCTGTATAATTTATTCTTTCGAATTTGCGACTCAGTCAGTGTCGCTGATAACTCGATTGCCTGACGGAGTGTGGTAGGGTTGCTACCAATAATGTCTTGTACCGAGTCAGGCAGGCCGTCGATGTACCTTTCAATAGCCTTGTCGAGTGGGGCAACCATAGTCGGGCAAAGTAGACTCAACTCCTCAAACCTATCAGTATATGCCCTGTGCTCGCCACTATCTTGTTTCAAATCATCAAACTCCTTCTCCAACGCTCGTTGTTCATGACGAGGACAAAACTCCCTCATCATAAGAGCTCTTAGTTCAGCCCATGTCTGTGCTAGAGCAACTTCTGCACCACGGTCTCTCATTACCCCATTCCACCATGTAAGAGCCCTCTTCTGAAACACGCTCGAAGAAAACTCGACCTTGCGATTATCCGGACACTGAACGTGGCGAAAAGTATTCTCAATGCTCTCGAACCATTGAAGAAGCCCAGTTGCTCCTTCGGAACCACTAAACTTGAGTGGTTTAGCCGAGTTAAAATTCTTGAAATTGCATGGAGCATTGTTGTTGTTGTTGGCTTGGTTCCATTGAGCAAAGAGATTTGGGAGTGCAGCAGCCATCTGCTGTGCAATAATTTCTGCCAGTTCGGCATTTGCTACCTGGTTGTCGCGTCGAGGAGGCATTCTAGAAGAGGAAAACATGAAAGGAAACGAGTGAGATGATTGGATGAAGAGAATGAGATGAAACAAAATCAACAAAAGCAAAGATGGTGGTTACGTATCGCAAAGCAAACAAGCGACACGTAATGTCTAGTCAAAGTAAATGAGTCAAAAATAATGTATCGCGAAGACATGTTCGCCGATAAGTGAACACTCACCCCAAGAGTTCCCAGGTAAGAGTGACTGGTCCGACTATGTGGATTTGTACGAACACTCTAGCCTTAGACAGAAAACTCAGGGTACAGGCATTCACCCTTCCAGTTCGCACGTGTTCACACTATTAAAAACCCGAAAACCTTGACGAGATTTTTGAAAATCCAAAGGGGTTCAAAACCTTATAACAGAGGGTTCAAAACCTAGTAATTAATCATCCTAGAACAGATGATTAATTTTCAAAGCGGATTCAGAATCGAAGTTCTCGTTGTGGTTATCACCTAAGGATAGGTGAAGTGCATGTTTTAAAATCTAAACACAAGATAACTTGTGTTAGGGTCCTAGAAAGTTATAATCTAGGTCAAAGCATTACTAATAACCTAATTCCCTATAACCATTGGCTCTGATACCAACTCTTCTGTCACACCCCGGCCGCGTATAACATGCAACCGCGGCGGAAACGCCGGGGAGTGTTGGGACATAATTAATTGTTTCATAACCATGGAAATTAAAGTTACATTTTATTTATCAACAAACGGGTTACATTGTCTTCAAACAGGAAATAAAGAGTTTATAACATAATTAACTAAGTCTATCTTTGCTTTTATGTCCCTAAGGCACAGGTCCGCCCTAGTATCACAACCATCATCCTAAGCGATAGCTCCTGAAAACACATGTGAAAGTAGGTACGTCAGCATAAAAATGCCTGTGAGATACATAGGTTTTGTGAAAATGGGATTCATGACTTAAGTTTAAAGAAAACGTTCAATAACAGTCAGTCATGAACCTTGTAAATTGTTTTGTTTTGTAACTCATATGAAAAACGATAAGATCAGATGATATGTATAAATAAAGTGTAAGGTTAAATGAATAACCGAGTAAAATGAGTTTGTATAAGTTAAGTTGTTTGTAAAAAATAATGTCTTGTGAAGAATATGTTACTTGTGTAAAACGTAATATGTCTAACTGAAATGATTTAGATAACGCTACGATATGTAATATTATACAAGCATTTATATATAGGAAGTACCAGCGGCGTATCCACCATGTTTGTATCATATTACATACGCCACGTTACTCAGACCATTTACCCAAACCAACCACCATGTAAATTGTTCATGTATAAATTAGTCGTCAAGTGTTATTGTGTAAACCATATCGAAATGTCTATGTTCAATGTAAACCACCAAATGTGTATATCAATGTAAAAATGTTTATGTTCAATGTAGATCATATAATGTGTACCCAAAATATATCATGTATGGTAAGTGAAATGTATCAATTAAATCATATGTAAAATGCACAAAAACAAGGTATTGAAGTAAAACATGGTTTAAATCAACGTTATGATTTGTGGGATAAATGCATGCTATACTGATACAAACATTTATGCGGTATTGTGAAAATGCATACATCCAAGCCTTGAGACTGTGGCGATAAACCCTTAAACAAATTAATGGTTTATCTAAGTTATGTATATCGAATTCGGTCATTCCTTTCATCCAAACCAACCTAGGATGTCCGGAACGGGAGTTGTCAATTCCTATGGTACCACTACCTACTAACGAATGGCGTGATCGATGTTAATGAATGTATTGTTCCATGTTAAACAAACCAAATGTCATACCAAAATGTAAGCATGTGATGTAAACAATTGTACTAAGTATGCACACAATGGGCATAAATAGCATGAAATGTAATGTGAAACAATGTACTAAGTACGCACACAATGGGCATACATAGCATGAAATGTAATGTAAAGCAATGTACTAAGTATGCACACAATGGGTATATATAGCATGAAATGTAATGTAAAACAATGTACTAAGTACGCACACAATGGGCATACATAGCATGAAATATAATGAAATCATGTACTATAATGTACTAACGAACATAGGAGGTATATGATGTGAAAACATGGAAAGCATGAAAGCAACAAGTAGGCACATGTGTTTCACCCCAAAATGTTTGGAAAACAGTAAAAGATGGGGTTCAATGTACTCACATAAACTCCTCGAAAACATGTAAAAGATGGGGTTCTATGTACTCACATAAACTCCTCGAAAACATGTAAAAGATGGGGTTCTATGTACTCACCTGAGATTGCTTTGAAGTTCTTGTGTAATAATCACACAATGCTAGAGATCACGGAATATCAAACGGCACCTAATAGGTAGCTATGTTAATATACCGGACCTAAATCGGAAGGATCGGATAGTATGCGGGTTCGTAAACCAAACGAGTATGGAGACTCGTGTAATATGGTTTAACAAAGCCTACATACTAAAATGAAACCTAACCTAAGTGCTTACGGCCCATTACGACCCGTTTAGGTAGCTTATGCTACCTTAACGCGTCGTTCGCGTAGAACGCGTTTGGAACGCCTAACATCGTGACCACAAGGTATAACCTCGGAAGGTTACAGCTATGGTCACCTAATGTGTTTGGTCGGATCCTAATGATCGACCAAATGGGTCGGGTTCGAACGTATAAGCGATTGTTTAGATCGCTTACCTTACAACCCCATATAAGCACTATATTAAAGTGACAAGCTAAGCATGTTAGAACATGCTTAACTAAATTTAGAAAACAGGTTTGGTATCAAAACAAACGGTTTTGATACCCACGAGTAGTTTGGTTACAAAATACACAAGAATGCGCATTTTGGCCGAAACTACGACTCGTCACTGAGCCTAGATAAGGTGGTAATCAGTAGGTATAGTCACTGCGGACTATAACCATCGTGATCACGCTCACGTTATGAAGTTCCAACGAACTTCGTGTTGACCATAAGCTGGTCAACGCGGAAAGTCAAACAAAGTTTGACTTTAGCACTAGAAAGCGATTAAAAGAACGAAAGAACACTTACGAAGGGTCCCCGAAAGCTAAACTTGATCCAGGAGCTCAGGTATGAAGCAATAGCAACAACTTAGAGCTCTTTGATCAGTTTTGTGGGTTTTTACACAAATGGGGGGGGGGTATTTATAGGAAAAGCAAAGCCGTTAGGATCGTTTCTTGAATATCGTGCCACGATCTTATGCGTACACTTGTCAAGATGTTGTGGTGGCTTAAAATGACCTTAACTCTACAGATTGTGAAAGGGCATTGCCCTTTGGAGTGTTTGAAAGGCCGAGTTTTGCAAGGAAAACAACTTTCTGCATCTGCAGGGGCCACGCGGCCCACGTCAGCATACAGGCATAACCCAGGCGGGCCGCCTGGCTATGTCTGATCAGTACAAAGTTTCAGAAATGGCACTTTTAGTCCCTGTTGCATGTTTAAGCCATTTCCAACACTTCTAAGGCCCGTAAACCAACTTTAAGGCCCTAAAATGATGCCTAAACATTGTGGACATGAAACATGCTCAAAAATATGTCGGATGTTGGTTCGTTTGGCCGTACGATCGCGATGTTCGGTTAATTACGATGGAATGTGCATAAGCGCGAAAAACGATCCAAATGACGCGACGAATGGATTTTTCTCATGCCAATCACCAAGGCATAATATAAGGATGCTTACATAAATTTTTGGATGTCCGGATGTATTCAGAATGTAAGTTATGCGCGAAAGTGCAAACTTGTGCACTTATTGACACTTTTAGTCCCTGAATGATCCAAAAGTTTGTTTTAGCATACCAATCCCCTCAAAGCCTATTTCTAGGCTATGTAAAGGATATTTATGGTATGTTTAACTTATGGACATGTCCCGGAATGTTTGTTACAGTTCAAATTGGCATACTTTCGCAGTTTGTCAAGTTTAGTCCCTGTAAGCGAATTAACTTGTTTTTGCCATACCAAAGCCTTCAAAACTTATTTCTAAGTTATGTAAAGGTTATTTAAGGTATGTTGAGTATATGTTGATGTTCCGGAGTATTTGTCGCATTAAACTGAGTACGTTTACGGACCAGTTTGCGTATAATTCTCCAAAAAGCGATGTAGAGTTTGAAATTGAACAAAAGTCAAAACATGAAAAATGTAAAACACAACCAAACAAACATTGGGATCAAATAACATTGTTTTATTGATAACTGAACTGTTCACAATGATTACAAGCACAAATGTTACAGGAATTGATAACAATGGACTTTGTTACCAAATTACCCAAAACAAGGAAAGGAAATGATACAATCTGGGTGATTGTAGACAGATTGACCAAATCTGCTCATTTCTTACCAATAAAGGAAACTTTCAGTATGGAACAGTTAGCCAAGCTTTATGTAAATGAAATAGTTTCATTACATGGAATTCCTTTATCTATCGTATCTGATAGAGATAGCCATTTTACTTCTCATTTTTGGACAAGTTTCCAAAAAGCAATGGGAACCAGGTTAAATCTAAGCACATCTTATCATCCACAGACGGACGGACAAAGCGAAAGGACAATCCAGACTATGGAAGATATGCTTAGAGCCTGTGTAATTGAATTCGGAGAATTTGGGACGACCATTTACCATTAATAGAATTTTCCTACAATAATAGCTATCATACTAGTATTAATGTTGCACCTTTTGAAGCACTTTATGGACGAAAGTGCAGAACTCCAATCTGTTGGGCAGAAATTAGAGAAAAGCAATTATCTGGACCAGAGATAGTGCAAGAAACAACAGATAAGATAATTCAAGTCAAGGAAAGACTAAAAGCAGCACGGGATCATCAAAATAGTTATGCAGATAATAGACGAAAACCTTTAGAATTTCAAGTAGGGGATAAAGTATTATTAAAAGTTTCTCCATGGAAAGGAGTAGTTAGATTCGTTAAAAGAGGAAAACTAAGTGTAAGACCCAGTTTATAACACTAGATTTAATGACATAAGACCTTGCATTATATGCTAAATTTGTAGTTTACAAAAACTTTCACGATTTGAAAACCATAACTATACATAACATCCACGATAATAACCTACGAAACCATATTCAAGACAAAATCTACAATTGTTTACATAGTTTTAAAACAAAAGAACAAGTGCGGAAGCGTTGGGTTGAGTGTTCGGTTCGGATATTATGCTTGATCATCATCCTTCTACTTGAATATCTGAAAAACTGAACGTTTTAGACAAAAGTTAGTATTAAAGTCTTTGGACAATAATACAATCGAAACGATGTTTATAAACAATCTAGAGTAACCAAGAATAACGAAATTTCAGCTTTTGGAACTGGGTGCTACCATAACTTACGGTAGCCACCGTAAGTTACGGTGGCCCCTGGAAGTTTGTGATCTACCGTAAGGCAGGAAGTTCCCAACGTAGCAATTTGTTTGCTACCGTAAGTTACGGTATCACCGTAACTTACGGTAGACTATGCACATGTTTTCTTGCTTTGTTGTTTTTGTCATTCTAATTCCATTTTGCAGTGATTTAACCTTGAACATGTTTATCACCTACCCAAGGTTAATTACCATATTCGGATTATTACCCACTATCATGTTTCGCTTTCCCATGAGGGATCGCTTACGCAATAATCTACATGTTTAAATCCAAGACTTCGTGTTTGTCAACTATACTACTAGACATGTTTACCAAATTCAGGACCTTAACTCCTGTATTAGGAGTTTAACTTCGCAACTAATTTAGCGTGTCCAACATACAACTTACACAATAATTATAACCATGCTTTATGTAATGGTGTCTAACTTCATGTTATTTACAAAACTTGTTTTGACCCATTTGGGTACTGAATTAAGCACCTTACGGACATTCAATTTCCATGTTTATTACTTGTTTAAGACTTTAGTCGAGTTCATGACATAATGGTAACTCTCGATCATCATGTTTTGAATAATGACATAAGACTAACAATAAGTATAATGTAATGAAACGATAAATTTCATACCTTTAGAGCACGCCTTTTCCCTGTGAATTCTCTCCGGCTTGTCCGCTTGATGATCCGGACTCTTTGCCAAGAAAATTCAGTTTTTAACTTGTTTAGAATTCTTTTCATGATCATATTCACATCATTTATGAGACATGATCAAAATCTGCGTTTCCATCAAATTTAACATAAAAATCCTCACTTAGGCATTTCAACAAACACCTAATGGGTCAGATTTTTCTACAATCATTTCCAAGTTCATGACTTGCAATTTAACCTCAAATTTCACTTTAATTAGTAAACCTTACACATATCTTAGCATCAATATTACAGGAATTACTTCCTATGATTAAATTATACTAGAATTATCATTCAAAATCCTAGTGTTCATCATCATCATCATCTTATAAAACCCATAACCTAGCTTCAATGGGTTCATGGAATTTCCTGAATTTGGGCATGAATTCACATGTAGTTGTCTAGGTTTTACTCCTAGACACTATATCATCATTAATCTAACTAAATTACTATCATGCATCAACGAATTTCAGATTTCTTAAATTCATGAGGATTTCAAGTAGAGAATTCTCATCAAATTTTATATACCTCTTAACCCTCTTGCGACGAGGATCACAATTCTAAGCTCGGATTTCGTTTTGGATTGGATTTGCACCTCCAATTTAAGAGATTTGTGGATATTAGGGTTTGAAAGTGGGGAAGCTTTCCCCTGCTTGTTTTTGATCGACCAGGACCCCCAAATGGGGTGTTTGGTTTTGTTTTTGTTACTATTAGTAACATAAGATTCATTTTTAACAACTTTGGTCCCTCCACTTTTGTTTAAGACTTAGTTTTGGTTCTTTAACCCTATTTCAAGTTATTGTTAGCCTTGTAGTTAACTAGGTTAAATTTTTCCTAGTTAACTAGTTCTTGTTTATTTATGCTTTATAATTCTAATATAAAGTTTTATATTTTCGGGGTGTTACACTAAGCCCCAGGTATGTTGGACCTTTTGAGATTATTAGAAGAATAGGACTCGTAGCCTATCAGCTACAACTGCCAGAGGAAATGGCAGGAATACATGATGTGTTTCATGTATGTAATCTCAAAAAGTGTTTAGCAGACGAATCATTAGTGATACCTCTTAAGGATATAGAGGTAAATGAGAAACTTAAGTTTATCGAGAAACCCGTTTAGATTGAAGATATAAAGATCAAGAACCTAAAACATAAGAGACTAGTTCTAGTCAAAGTAAAATAGGATTCCAAGAGAGAACCACAATACACTTGGGAACTCGAATTAGAAATGCAAAGGAAATGACCTCGAGGACGAGATCTAAAACAAGGTGGGGAGGATATAACAACCCTCCTAAATCATACTTGGACACCCCTAAAATGTCCTAAATATACCCCGTACGCGAGAAACGAGCCCGAATACCCTTATAATTAGAAAAATCAAGAAAAACAAAATTCATGGGTTTGTCGCGGGCCGCGACCCAGACACCTTTGTTCTTTCGCGGGCCACCACGTGTCAACACGTGTCAAGCCTATACTCGCTGACTAGCCAACCCTAAACCCTAGTCTACTCTCTCGCGGACCGCGAGAGAGTTAGCTAAGTTCTACGCGGGCCGCGAGCCGCCTTAAATCTGGCCTATAAATTGAGTCGACAAGTTCATTTGAATTCGTTCAACTTTCTGATTTCTCTCTCAATTTCTCTAATAGTAGTAATTATACCCGGGCATAATACCCACTATAAAGCGAAGCTCTGCCTCGTTGTAAGTACTATAACCCTGCTATTACCCTACACGATCGATTTAGAGCTCCGTAACGCATGTCAAGGCTCTGCCTGACTCAATCGTTGGAGTTCTGTCTCGTGTTACACCCGATTGATCTAGGGCTCCGTAATGCATGTCAAGGCTCTGCCTAACTCAGTCATTGGAGTTCTGTCTCGAGTTGTACGGTTAATGTGATTTGGGTTATTTTAATAACACGTGTGCATTGTTTATTTTTAATAGATGATAACCAGGAGAATCACCAGGAAGCTATAGTAGTATCACCTAAGCCAACAATGTAAGTATATTCACTTTTTCTCACTATTTTAGAGTACATTTCTGTGAGTCAAAATGTTTTACCAAACCTCAAATGTTTTCAAATACAATTACAGTGATTAAGTCTTTGTGATTCTATAATTGCTGCCAGTATTATGGGGTTTGTATACAGTACTTGATAACCTTCACAATTGGGCACGGGTATCCAATGTGTGATATGACCATAGTCACAAATCCGTCGAGTGACACGTACTGACCGAGTAATTGTGTAGATATAAACATTGTAATCGTCCTTAATACTGTAATGTGTAAACAACTGATGCTTTACCAAAATGGAATGTACTTGCAAGTATTTCTTGCTGATAAAATGTTTTTAAAACGCGTTTCAGGTAACACAATGTGAAAGCCAATAGAAGCCAGCTGGAGAGCACTGAAGGCTTGGAAAAGTGGCTATAAAAGTTACCTAAATAAAATGGAGTTTTTATTTTCAATAATTAGGGTTTATCCCTACAAATGTATTGTCAAATGAACTTGGGTTTTACCCCAATGATGTATTATTATAAAAAGTTTGGTGTTTTACTCTGATAAAAATATTTCCTAACTACGGTCCTAATGTATTCCGCTGCCAAATTAATAAACACCGATACCACTGATCTGGATCTCGCGACACCGCTCCCGAGGTAGGGGTCGGGGGTTGCGACAATGCTACGTTTTCCGGATCAAAGACTTGCCTCCAAATACCCTCGTTCATACGTAACCCCATTAAAAGTTGTCGCAGAATAGACAAATACTTTGTTTGTTTCTGTCCTAACCCCACAGCTACTGATCGGAACCCACAGTGACCATCTGGTTTCACATCCTTTATTTTCGAGATGTATGGGTGAAACACTTTTAAATTTGACATCCATAGTTCCTGATAGCTATATCCAACTTAGGACCCAACGTGATCATTGGGAAATCGAGGTGAAGGTTAAGCGGTTGTTGTTTTTTTGTCTTCGAGAGTCTTCGGATAATACATACGCATTGTGATGAGGAAGATCGTACGAAACGTCGAACCCACTTTCTTCGGACTGTATATACGAGCTTTTTCTTGCAGCTTCTTCCGTTCTTTGTTCTTACGTCTTCAATGTTGGATGGCCACAACTGGTAAAAAGCTGGCGACCACAAGTTGCACCGTAGGCTCTCAACCTGTCTTCCTTACGGCGTAGCTTGAAATCCATAAGCTCAATAACATATATTGAAACCTTTCGAAGCACATTTGCAAGCATGGGGTGAACCTTGTGGTGGTTCATTACTTTTCTAAGGCTTGTTTCAAAACATCTTTTAATCTTCGTATATTGTTTCTCAACAATATGATCAACAAACCCCACAAGTTGAACCAATGTGTTGCGATGACTTGGAAGGTGACTTTTTAGCAATGCATGCATGCCCTCAACTCTGTTGGATGTAGTCTGGTGAAAGTTAAGTGTTTTGTAAATCCATGCAGCTACAAACTTTTCATGGTACGGATCCAACCATGATTTCTTCATATACTCAAAAACCTCTAAAATATAACCATAACTTGTTAGGTAAGTATGTACGTATGTATGTATGTAAAAAAGTATTTAAATAATTATGTAAGAAATACTCACGTCCATGACCAACTTCTTTCAGCTGTGCTTCAATGTTTGCCAAATTAAACCTGTATATTTTCTCTATGGAAGACTCAAACAATGTCGAAAACGAACGAAGAAATTCTTTCCACTCCTTCTCAGTAAATTTCTCCTTGCTGTTCTTATTGATATTTTGATGAATATGGAACCGACAAAGATACTTGTTTGCTTTTGGGAAAAATTGTTCACACGCGTTCATTAGCGCCAAGTCCTTGTCTGTTATGATGACTCACGGCTCCATACAGTCCACCAACGTAGACTTGATCCTCTCCAACACCCATATGTAGTTTTCTGCCTTCTCTGCAGAAATTAACGCATGGGTAACCGAAAATGACTGGTTTGTCGAAGTCATACCTACGACCTGCACAAACGGAAGATTGTACAAGTTTGTTTTGTAGGTGGCGCCAATCATTAGCACATGCGGGGAACGCACACCACATAGTAAATGAAAGTTTGTGGACAAAGAAGATATCTTCAACTGCGTTCATGGCCTCATTTTCGCGCATGTAATAGGTGAAACCTTTTTTGACAAGAAAGTTTTCGAGTTGTAGCATTGGAGATTCTCTGACCCTCTTTCCAGCATTGATCTTCTGAACAGCATTGTGTACATCTTTCAGAATAATCTTTTTATTAGGGTTCTTTTTCCTCAACGTACGTCAGATGCTACGGTTTGGAATATCTTGCTCTACCAGCTGCTCAATCAGTCTTTTATCCTTCGAAGAAAGCCTTCTCGCATACGCGTGACCCTCTAAGTTTTCAATTGGAGTGTGGTTGTGCCTCGCGTTCGTCACCTCTATCCTCCAAACACTTCCCTTTGATTCCGTAAAGCATATCAACTCAAACGGGCAACCTATTTTCTTGCTACCTGTTTTCCTCACTGTAGCTACACTCTTGTACTCCCCACCAAGACTACATTGAAACCAAATCTTGAAATTACTTCCTCTTTTATTTGACCTTTTAAACACAATGACATAGCCATTGTCCTTTCCCGTCTTCTGTACCTAATCCACCAACTCATCACGTGACAAAATAGTCTGGTTTGTATCAAAAGAAAATATAATTGGGTAAGTGCCTTCCTCATCCTGCTCACCACCCTCTCCCTGGTCAGGATAGTCTTGCTGTACATAGCTCCGCTCACCACCTTAACCGTGGTCAGGAGAGTCTTGTTGTATACAGCTCTGCTCACCACCGTAACCATGGTCGGGATAGTTTGGCTGACCGTACGGATATTCATCCCGAGGATATGGTTCACCTCCGTATCCGTAATCCGAATAGCCATGTTGTGCGTACGAGTCTTCCACAGGGATATTCAAGTCCAACTGCACCGTATTGTCATAATAACGAATGCCAGATACAACCCCCTCCTCCCTCGTGTTGGAAGGGATCGTTTTATCGTACGAGGCAGAAATAACGGTTCCCTCGTAAGAATCTGGAACAACGGACTCGTCAGAGTATTCACCGAAAAGGTAGTTGCTAAACCACGACATCGTATTTTGAAGAAACGCTACTAAAACACCCGAAAGAATGAAACACAGTTTGCGATTTCGAATGAATATCGAATGCATGGCCAGCCTCTTAAAAACACCAGAATTTGGGGTTGAAGCGCCACACTTTGGGCAAAGCGCGACGTTTAGGGTTCTTTTCCAGACAAAAGGTGATGTGACTGTGATACGAGGTTATATGCTGTATGAGGTTGTCAGATGTGTCACGCGTAACCATAAAGCGTGACACATCTGACAACCTCGTACATAATATAACCTCGTATCACAGTCACATCACCTTTTGTCTAGAAAAAAGAACCTTAAACACCACACTTTAACCAAAATTCAACGCTTTGAGGGTAAAAATAAGAAAGCGTGTGGAATATCATGATTTGTTTTTACTAATTTGACCTATTCCATCATTGATCTGTCTATAGCACATGCTGGTCCAAGATTTTTCTCATAGAAAAATGAGTTTTATAATAGTGTGTAATCAGGAATGGTTAGGTAGGAATGAAACAGCTATACTTTATTAAGAAGGGACTGTTGATTAACATAAATAAAATTAATGGTAAAACATGACCTTAGAGCATTATATCTATCATTTCTTTATGATACATATGAAAAAAATAGAGAACACAACTAAAACACTATTATATTAAATTCTCAAAAATAGAGAATACTTTAGAAAATATTAAAGTACATCTTTATATTTAGAGGCTTATATAGTACATATTTATATTTCGTAACAAGTGTATAAGAAAGAGAAAAAAATAATAAAACAAGTGTTTGTGAGTATGATAAAGATAGAGATAAAGAATTGAATATGAAAGATTTTTTAATAATAAACAAAATTTAAAAAAAAGTGTGTTATTTAATTACATAGTAAATTACTAATTTGGCCCCTGTAATTTAACAGTTTAACTCTTTCATTCTAAAAAGAGTAAATTACTATTAGATGATCACTAATTTCGATTCATGATGCACATGATCCTAACACTTTTGCCCTTTCAATTAGTAGGAAATGTTGGATGAGGTCAAACTTGAAGGCTTTCTCCTTTCTTTCTCTACTCCTGGTCCATACACACATTATGTGTGTATTGTGTTTTAATTTCATGTTTTAAAAACTTTGAAGTTCCATTTTACTCAATTTAGTCCCTCAAGTTTGTTTTTTTTAATATAATAGGGCTATAACTTATTCTTTGATTATAATTTCACATGCATGTAACTAGATTCAATGTTCCTAGTTATCATTTTTAAATTTTAATATTTTTAGGGTGTTACATCTTTTTTAAAAAGGTTGGTTTTGTACTTTTTTAAACAGTTCCTTTTCTAAAGTCGCACGTTTTTTAAAGTGTTCCTTTTAAAATCGTCCGTTTTTAAACTTTGTATTCTTTTACTTATAGACATTAAAGAAAAACTTTAAAAAATGAACGATATTAAAAATCGAAAGATTTTAAAAATGACCTATTATAAACAAATGAAAATTAAAAAAAGACGTTTATAAAAAAACAAAAGGTTTAAAAAGTTAGTTACAAGATGTAAGGTTTTAAAAGCGAATGATTTTAATAAACATGTTTAAAATAGAAAAAAAAAATTGACAAATAACCGCCCAAAATGGAAGATTTGAAAAAAGATGAACGATTTTTAAAAAGAGATTTAAAATATTAACGATTTTTAAAAATACATTCATAAAAGACAAAGATTTTAGAAAAGACATATTTATTTGTATATTAAAATTGTATTTTATTAAACAATAAACATAAAAGTAACCATATAATAAAAACAAAATAACAATAAAAAAATAAAATGAAGAACATTATTTTATTTGCCGGGTGAGAAGGTAAACCAGGTGATGATCAGCAAGATCTGAGATCATATCCCTTCATCGCGGCAACCCACGACATAAAAAAATTCTAGTAATACTTAATTTCCTTTCCTTTTACCTAACCATCAATATATAATATTTTCACGTTTGGATGTGAAATAATTGAAGCTATTTAAGTTTTTTAGTGCATGGGACCCATTAGCACTATTAAGTATTTAAATGGCGGCTAACCATGTCACCATGAATGTGTGCTAAATTTCAAATGTTTTATACTTTTAGGTTTAAAGCCTCCAAGAAAACGCAGCATCCGATAGTGCATCATCTTCAAACCATCTTTTGATCTTATGCACAATATTACGATAGGATGAGCATTTGGTACTGGGTATCGGTCTTGTATTGGTATCAAATTTTCTGTACCGAATTTTCTCGGTACCGGTACCGATACCTATTTTTTGTCATTTTCGATATTGGTATTTTTGGTATCGGTTCGGTACGGTGCCGTTATAATACCGAATTTTACCTTTAAATAACGGTCTCAACTTCAAAAATAACCAGTGGTTGTCTCATTTTTTCACATATTGTAAACTAATAGACCTTTACTAACACAACCTTAATTTATTGTTGTCCCCTTATCCTTTTCGATTTAGTAAAGGTCCATTGGTTTACAATATATGAAAAGGTGGGACCACCACTGGTTATTTTTTAAGTTAGGACCGCTGTCGGCCAATAAGGATGGAAGGGGTACCTTCGGTGACCCCTTCGGTGAGTGATGATTACTGAACGGTGAGGGGGCGCCACCCTCTATTCGGTGAGCGGGGAATATGGTGACTACTCACCGATGCGGGAAGAGAAGAGAGAGGAGAGAGAGGATGTTAATGGCGGGTCCCAACCCCCTTTCAACCAATTACACATTTTTTTTTTATTTTTTTTAATTGTTTACCACTCTCCTTGTGTTTGAGCATCCTTAGTGATTAAGTGTAAAATGGAGAGTGAATGGGGGAGTTGACATAGCATGATATTATTAGAGTTAAATGTCCGGATAGTCGCTGTGGTTTGCCCTTTTTCACCTTTAGTCCATAACTTTCTAAAATTACAGCTATAGTCCCCAACTTTTCAATTTTCGTTCCCGGATAGTCCCTATGCCTAACATCAGTTAGTTTTCTCGGTTAAGAGGGTCTGAAATGACAAAAATACCCTTATTTTAAAACAAAATAACTTAATAGATTTATTTATTTGGAGTACCCACTCCTTTATAAAAACAAAATAACAACCCCACCCCCACCTTCCTCTCTCTTTTTTCTCTTTTCACCCTGCAACTCCATCATCGTATCTTCTCCACAAGAACACACACTTACACACACTCTGTATCTATGGTCTATCAAATAATATAGACAGTGCACCTCAAATTAAATATGTTGCTTTTGATTCTTTACGATACTGGCATCAAACTACAGAATTCCCTAACGGTTCCAAGATTTCAAACATAGATAAAGTGAATATTCAATCTCCTGTTTTGCAAATAAGTTGCAGACACAAACGGAAACAAACTGATATTAAGGTCTCTGACTGGGCAGAATTCATTATCGACATCAATCAATCAGAGTCAATTAATTAAGCCCCGAAAACGGTTATTAAGACTTAATCGAAGATTATTGATTCCGGGGAGAAATTCCGGCAAATAAAATTACACACGGTGATCCACAAAATCATCAATTAATGGTCTTTGATCCTTCTCCCTTACTCTTATACTGTTAATCGAATACAAAATCATTGTTCTTATTTAGTTTACCTTAGATTGTTGATAAACTCTGTTTTTCAAAAACATCAGAATCATTTCTTGCGAAAAATAAGATTAATTCATTTTTTTTGTTAAAAGTTGGAAGATCTCTGTTAGAAAAACAACAATCAATACTTTCAATTTGAAATAAAAAAGAACTCCACAGAATCAAGAACATATTCGTATTTCAAAAAGTAGAATAAAAGCATTTTTTTGTCACTCACGTATTCGATTCCTTTTTAGAAACATACTTCAATATGTTCATAACAATGTTTTATATATTTTAAGGAAAGAGTATTTAGGTCATTTCACACCCTCTTAACTGAGAAAACTAACTGATGTTAGGCCTAGGGATTATCCAGGAACAAAAAATTAAAAAATTTGAGACCATAGCTGTAATTTTAGAAAGTTAGGTACTAAAGGTGAAAAAAGGGCAAACCACAGGGACTATCCCAACATTTAACTCATATTATTGGGTAGGGAAAAGTTTACCACTCCCCATTTGGGGAACACTCCTTCCACCCTAACTAATAGTTAACATTATTAAAATCTATTACCTCTTTAAGATAGAAAAAAGCATAAGATTGGGGTTTGGTTTTTGTTACCTTGAGTAATTACATAAACTAGTTATTTTCATCCCGCGCGTTGCGGCGGGACCCGATAACTACAAAAGGCGTGTCAGCAACGGCAAACAGATATGGAATAGCAAAACATAAATAAAATGACGTCGTAAGGATAGTCACCCCGTCATAAAAAAGCGATTTTAAATAACTTAATATATAATAATAGGACCCACACGTTATACACGTTGGAAATTTGGTTGTTTTCGGTTCAGTTATTACGGGGCTAACACGTTAAAATATGGATGAGCTCGGTACCGGTAACGGCAGCGAAAGTACTGATCCGGAAAATCATCGAAATTAGGTACCGGCACCGAAAATGCTCGGTATAATACGGTATGGTATTTGAAGGTAAAAATCAATAAATACAGGTATGGTGCTAGATAGGTGTCGAACCGAAAGTAACGATTCTGAAAACGCCAACAGGTGGGTACCAAATTGGTACCGAAAATGATTTGGTATAGTAAATTTGGTACCGATACGATACCGGTTCGTTTACAGGATTTGATACGATTTGCTCGTTAATATTCTAAATATCCAAGTTAATTTTACATGCTACAATTTATTCATTACAGAAAAAGACAAAAAAGAAAGCAAAATAAGTTGTGTATATAAAACCTCATTCAAACGAAATATAGTTTAGTTACTGTGTGTATGAAAAGTAATCTAAATGATGCAATTACTTGCATTGCTGCGTTGCTACAGGATTTGATGAACTCGTTACCAACCGGTACCAAAAATACCAACCGGTACCAAAAATACCGTTACCAAGATCCCCAAAAGTGGGTACCGGTACCAAATATACCTAGTATGGTACGGTTCGGTACCGGTCGGTACTGGTATGACACCGGTATTTGAGGGTAAAAACTGGTGAATACCTGTGCAGAACCGGTACCGAAAATACACCGATTTGGTAAATTTGAGACCGGTACCTATACCCGATACCATTTGCTCATCTCTTAATGATGTTACTATTAATTCTAATTTTAAATAATTCTAGAATTTTAATTTAATAATAAGAAATCACTGTTCATTCCATTTGTTTTTTATCATATATAAATAAATTGCCCCATGAATATTAAAAAGAACTTTGCAATTGCCCCTAATGTGTAGATCAAAATATCATTTCACTTAATTGAATAAGTTAGGGGTTAAAATCATTACAAAATACAACCTCATGGTCTGATGTGTCTAAAGATTCTTTTTTTGAACTGAAAAGGTTAAACTAGCTAAACCACAAAGAGCAAAATAGTAATTTGCTCTTAATTAAATTATATAGATAAAGATGAATGCTCAAATGTGAATGATCTTAGAGCATTCACAATCAAATCTCTTACTCCATCTCTATAACTACACTAAAAAACACTATATTTTCTCTCTTCTTTTCAATTAAATAATATTTTTTATATTTTTATCATTACCTTTTCTCTCTCATCCACTCACCATCACTTTCAAAAAATATTAAAAAATTATAGAGATGAACAGTATTTTCTCCAAATTTACTGATGAACAGTAACTTTTTCTTCTTTTTCTATATTCTCCACTCACAACAATTTACAACCACTCACATAGATATAAAGGTTACACTTACATAAAAATGGAGGTCCCATTGTGAATGCTCTTAGTCAAATATTCTAAGAGCATTCACATTCAACCCTTTGCATATATTTATCTTAAAATTTTAGAGAATAATATAAAAACCATCCAAAATACCACTATATTCCACTCTTTATAAGAGCATTCACATCTCTTCCACTATATTTACTCTATCATTACACTAAAAACAACTATATTTTCTCTATCCTTTCAATTAAATAATATTTTTTATACTTTTATCATTACCTTCTCTCTTTTTCACTCACAACCACTTTCAAAATATATTAAAAAATTTTATGGGGTGAACAGTGTCCCCTCAAATATATAGATGAAAATGAAAAGTAGCAATTTCTCTATTTTTCACTCAAAACTACTTTTTATAATATAAAAATCTCTCTCACATAGTTTTGTGGATGGATTGTGAATGCTCTAATAAAGATCAATTTAGAGAATACATAAGCAACTCTCTATGTTTAGAGGCTCAAATTCAAGTGTCTATCTTTTTTTGAGTGTATAAAAAAGAGAAAAATATAATAAAATAAGTGTCTGGGAGTAAGATAAAGATAAAAATAGAGAATGAGATGTTTGAGTTTTATAAAACAAATAAATTTTAAATAAAGATGTGTTTTTTAGTTATATTATATAAGATAGAAAAGGAGAGTTGGATGTGAATGCTCTAAAAGATATAAAGGAAACCTTAAATATATCGTAATGATTAACTAGGATCACGTGTCATTACACATTTGGTTGGGTGATAGAGGCTCTTGACTATTGGGGAGAAGACTAGAGTTCAATTCCTGACAAGAAGTAAATTATGTATTATTTGATGTAATTTAAGAGTAAGTTATTTTAACATTTGTGGTAAAAAAAACTAACGAGGGTCGTATACTCTGATTTATTATAGATAGAGATGAAGGTTCAAATGTGAATACGGTTAGTCAAATATTTTAAAAGCATTCGCATTCATCCCTCTATACATGTTTTATTATAAAATTTTAGATAATAATATAAAAAAACCATCCAAAATACCACTATATTCTACTCTTTATAAGAGCATTCACAACCCTTCCACTGTATTTACCCTTAAAACAACTATATTTTCTCTATTATTTCAATTAAATAACATTTTCTCTTTTCTTTCATTATTTTTTCTCTCTTTTCCACTCACAAGCACTTTCAAAATATCTTAAAAAATTATAAGTGGTGAACAGTGTCCCCTCAAATATACAAACAGTAACACTTTCTCTATTTTTTTTATTAATAACCACTTACAACCACTTTTTATAATATAAAAACCTCTGTCACATAAATAGGTGGATGTATTGTGAATGCTTTAATAAAGAGCAATTTAGAGAACACAAAAACAACTGTTTATGTTTAGAGGCTCAAATTCAAACCTCTCTATTTTTTTAGTGTATAAGAAAAAGAAAAAAAATAATAAAATAAGTGTTTGTGAGTAAGATAAAAATAAAAATAGAGAATTGAATGTTTGGGTTTTTTTTTAGGAAAATTGGTTTTTAATAAACCAACCTTTGCCCCATTGGTAAATAATAATCCAACCTACAGAATTGGTATATAATGATCCTACCTATCAACATGTTGGTACTCAATGAACTTCCATTAGTTTTTTTTAGCTGAAGTTAGTTTTTAAGTTTTATTTATTACACAAACAGTCCCTAGAGTTGTAATTTACAAGTTTTACCTATGAGTTAATAGCCAAAATGGTCCCTGAGGTTAATAGCCACAGCACCGCCACCACCACCACCGCCGTCACAGCACCGCCACCACCACCGCCACAGCACCGCCACCGCCAGCACCACCACCACCACCGCACCGCCGCCACCACCACCGCACCGCCACCACCACCACCACCGCAAAAGCGAGACGGAATCAAAAGAATCAAGAGAATCCTTGTAGAGTTCAATCTACGACGTCGTCTGGTCCCAAGTTGCCGGAATCTTCACCGTTGTGTAATCTTGAACGCTTTTTGGAATCTGTCACGCCTTCTGTTCCTGCTCAACGTCTGTCTAAGGTATCTACAAATGTTAATATAATCATTTTGTTTAATGAAATTCAGTTCAGTTGATTTATATTTTAGAATTTAGGAACATGGTAATTCAGTTGACTATGAGATAGTCAGCTATTTTTGTTGTTAGATTTGTTATTTATAAGAAATTCATATGTGAAACTAATAAAGCCTCAGAGACAGATTTTTAATAAAATTTGATTGATGGTGAACAGTGGTGGTGGTGGTGGCGGTGCGGTGGTGGTGGTGGTGGTGGCGGTGCTGTGGCGGTGGTGGTGGTGGTGGCGGTGCTGTGGCAGCGGTGGTGGTGGCGGCGGTGCTGTGGCTATTAACCTCAGGGACCATTTTGGCTATTAACTCATAGTTAAAACTAGTAAATTACAACTCTAGGGACTGTTTGTGTAATAAATAAAACTTACAAACTAACTTCAGTTAAAAAAAACTAACGGAAGTTCATTGAGTACCAACATGTTGATAGGTAGGATTATTATATACCAATTCTGTAGGTTGGATTATTATTTACCAATGGGGCAAAGGTTGGTTTATTAAAAACCAATTTTCCTTTTTTTTATAAAACAAACAGATTTTAAAGAAATATGTATTTTTAGTTAAATTATATAGATAAAAAAGGAGAGTGGGATGTGAATGCTCTAAAATATATGATGGAAACCTTAAATATATCGTAATGACTTACTAGGATCGTGTAACGCCCTACTTCTTCGTACTTTCCATAATTAGAAAGCATTGTTCGTATTTCTATTTTTGGAAATCTTGTATTCTTATAATCGTCTTTTCGTTGTATTTGTTGTAAGATCCGAGACTTGGATCATAAATAAAATTCGTATTTCTTTAAATTCATGTTCTACATATTTCATACATGTTCATACGTTTGGGAAGAATCATAGATGTGATACCTTATTCGTAATTCTTGCAAAATGCGTTAAACTTACAATTACTTGTCATACATGCTCAATTCACGCTTACACGATACTTATTCTCGACATACATACATATTCATACTTATTTTACATTTATTTTTATGTGTTAGTTTCATATTATACCTTTACACATTGTCTTTTATCCATAAAATACCCTAAAACACCTTAAAACCCCAAAATATGAAACTAAAGGGACTAAAAATGTCAAAATAACAAATAAAATGCCCAGCCGAGGTGGCTCGCGGGCCGCGACCTGCACCCCCATATGGCTCGCGCCCCGCCAGAGACCCGGATCCGCGGAATACAACAACCAGCTCGTGGATTGGGCGATTATGGGTGTGTTTTGTTGTGTTTTCTCCATTAAATGCCCACCAAACTCAACCCTAATCATCCCCTATAAAACCCAACCCATTCCCACACATTTTTCACTTTGCAAATACCTCAGTTTCACTCTCAAACACTCTAAATTCAGCTGAAAAATCAGTAGCAAGACAGATTTATTACAAGTTGCAAAAGTGAGCATAACTTCACTTATCTTCCATCTTTTTCATTACTTCTTTCTTCTTAGCACTTGGAACAACTTTAGGTATGTTTCCACAGGTTTTCCATAGAAAACCAAGGTTGGAACATCACCATAATAAGGTTAAAAGTGCAAGAAACTTTCTGTTTTGTACAAACACTTTGTTTAACATACTTAACCTTGTGATTTCTTCATACATTCCTATGTCCTTATGCCGCTAATCAAGACTATGAATATGTGTGCTTAAAAACAAGGTTGTAACATACAAATCCAGAGGTTTTAATCCTCAATACTTTCTGTTTTAAAAGGGTTTTAACCCACAATTGATGAACAAGTCTTGAACTTGTGTATGTGTGATTATATGGATAACTTGGGCTATCCTACTTACAAATCCACACATCACTTGATATTTTCCTTGTTAGCTAGTGTATATTTCATTTCCATAATAATCCCTTCATGACCATCCTTGTTGTCTCATGACAACTTTTGCATTGGTGAATACAAAAGAGGCTTTAAAATGGAAGATTTATCCTCTTACCTCTATGCATGACTTCCATGATAATCTTGCTATACTTGATGGACTAAAACTTATGATATATACTATATAGAATATATAATACCTATAGTAACCGAACCTTTGATGATAATCTAATGGTTATTTGTCAAAATACTAAGTTACATCTTCTAAGAACTTAGTTCTCGTTACGATTCTAATGGGTATTTTAACCCATGAAAACATTCAAACCCCTATGGGTTTCATAGTGTTAAAAATGAGTACTAGGTGCTAGATGGTTATTTTCTCATATACATACTTTCGTTATACTTTTCATTCCAAATTCCTAATCCGTCGTTATCATCCAAATACTCATACACCTATGTTTCCTCGTGTAGAAGGACTTGGTGTTCCATCCTAAATCATCCAACCAACTCTTCATGGATTAACAAGTGGAAGCTTGCAAAACCGTGAGTACACTTGACCCATTTTTCATTTTAACACTTTTGGGTGCAATATGTTAATCTTATCAAAAATCACAAAACTTTATTCTTTATACAAATGCATGAAAACAATCCAAATACATGAATACTATGTTGTTATACTTGATGCATATACTTGGATGGTTCTTATGTGATATAGTCATTAGCTTAATTATACGAGCCTCCTTTTAACATGTATAACGCTATAGGATTAACGCACCACCCGTGAACGAGAGGTCATGGTAAAATATCATTCTTTATTGCGTAAACAGAGGGTTGACTAGAAATATTGCATGCCATGATATGTTGATCTTGAATAACTTAAGTTGCCATGTGGATTCATTTTAAACTTTTATACTTATACTTATACTTAAATTTGTGTACTCGCCAATACATTTTTGTGTTGAACTATATTTTGTTAACATGCTGCAAGTTGATGAGGATGAATATGACGAACTCTAGTACGGACGATACTAGAAACGCACTTGAAATCACTACATTTTGTACTTTAATTGTTGAACTTGTTGTATTGTTTTCCATGTTGTATTTGAATTTCATGTTGTACATTGACAATTTTATCATGTTATGAAATTAATTTTGAATTAAATATGTAAAAAGCTTAATATGGGTGGTGGGAACTATGTAATATATATGGGTTAAGAAGAGAAAATATGTAATTGTTTTTTTATTTGAAGAAATACGTAATAAACCAGCTTAGGCTAAACGGTATGGCGTCGTCGCCATCACCGTCCTCCCTCGGCGACGCCACATCACCACCATCCTCCCATGCCGCCGCCCCTCCGTCCCCCTCCGTCCCGTCGTCGCCGTCCGACTTTAGCCGTTTGAGACGGACCAAAGATGTGGGCCTCCCCCTCGGCGACGCCGTCCTCCCACGCCGCCCCGTCGGTCTTGCTCCGGCGACGTGCTCTTCTCCGGCACGATACCGAGTAGCCTTAGAATAAGGAAATATGTAAAAATCTATTTTTTCTAATATGAGTCATACATGGTTAGGTAGGTAGGAAAGAACATTAATTCATGGTTAGGTAGGAAACAAACAACACGACTTTATTAAGAAGGGGTTGATGATTTATAATATTAAAATAAGTAAATAAAAAATTTTGTATAGTATAATGTCCAGTTGGTACAATATTTTAGCAAATGTGCAAATATATTACTGTATTATTAAGTGTGCCAATGATACAAGATGTATAATTTTTTATTATTGGCTTATTGCACATCCAGATCCGATCTTTAAAAAATATTATCTTATTAATATATTATTAAAAAATGTCTCGAACTGCACTATTTAGATCGAACCAAAAGCTCAGCATTCAAAGTTGGGAGCACAATTGTTTACTCATATTATGGAGTCCAGATACATAACACTTTCCCTTTTCATCATCTTTGTAACATTTTCAAACTCCAAGTCAATTGTGAAGAAACTCCCTGGTTATCCTGGTGATCTTCCTTTCACTTTAGAAACCGGGTATGTATGCGGTTTTTAATCATATGTTTGTTAATTTGCTTAAGAAAACTATGGGAATAATTAACTTTCTACTTATGTTAAAAGATATGTGGGAATTGGAGCTGAGAATGAGATACAGTTCTTCTACTATTTTGTCGAGTCGCAAAACGATCCGGCAAACGACCCTCTTCTGTTTTACCTCACCGGTGGACCGGGCACTTCTGGACTTTTCCCTTTCCTCTATCAAATTGGTAAATTTGTTGAGCTTTTTAGTGAATGTTTTTTCATTACGCATGTATGCATGTGGTGAGTTTTTATGTAACAGTGAATTTAACTAGATCAATTAGACAGGTTTTTGTGGGGCTAGCCCACTTTGTAAGGGGAGGTCATATGTTTAAACCTGAAGAGGGAGAATGGTTTAGAATTATTGGTAGTCGTTCATAAAAATAAAAGATCAATTAGACTAGGTGTTTGAGACACAAAACACCAAAATACACGGGGTGCCAAAGGCTAAATAGAGTTGAACTCTAAATACATGATATCTTCTGGCGGACCTAGGAATTTTTCTATGGGGGATGCGGAACATTTTTAAAATTTTTAAGCCCCTAGGTATATAAGTGAAAAAAACGATTCGTATCGGGTCGGGTCGGGTCGGGTCGTGTAAAACAAAAGAATGTCAAACTAAATTTATTTAATCATCAAAAACACGTCAAACCTTGTTACAAACATAATTAAAACGTTGTCCTACGGGTTTTTATTTTTTGAACAACCATAAACAACGGCAAAACACACGAAATTTCAAACCTACTTAAGAATTTGTTACCCTTTTTCTCCTATAATATCAACTAAAATCATCAAAAAAAAAAAACATAAAAACTTACCTTTATCGGATTCCGGTTGGTTTGGTGTCGGACGGCGGTGGTTCACGACTGCTGATGATGTGCTATTGTGGCTGCTACTGTGTTCGCTGATCGCTGGTAGGAGACGACGTAAGAGATGGAGGGCGGGGGGAATTCTAAGGGACGATTGGACTTATTTTAATTAGAGTTAAAAGTCATTTTAGTCCCTGTGATTTGTGTCATTTTACCAGTTTAGTCTAAAGGTTTGAAACGTTGTCATTTTAGTCCACTGGGTTAACTCATCCCTTTATTCTGTTAACTAGAAGGACATTTCGGTCATTTTATATGTAGTTATGTTAACTAGAAGGGCAATTCGACCATATAGAATGATCGAATTACCCTCTAGCTAACATAAAAAATGGACGAAGTTAAACCAGTAGACTAAAATGACAATGCTTCAAACTATTTGGACTAAAATAGCAACGTTTCAAACCTTTGGACTAAACTGGCAAAATAGCGAAACCAAAGGGACTAAAATGGCATTTAACTCTTTTAACTATTATAGTTTGAACCTAGGTTGGATTTGGTTAATGGCTAGGAATTAGTGGGCTAGTTATGTTTAATGAAATAGTGAATTAAGGTATTGGGTATTTAAGTTAAGTTGGGTAGTATAAGTTTATATAATTTAGGTAGTTTTTTTTTTAATCAGAGTTTACTAAAAAAAATTAAAAGATAAATCGATAACATTTTTTACCTAAGGTGTGCGGATGAAAAATTCCAAAGGGTGTGGACGAAAAATTCCAAATGATGCGGACGGGATTTTCGACGAAAAATAGCAATAATTTTTTTTCCAAGGGTGCGCCCGCCCACGTTAGAGTAAGAGTGTGTCCGCCCCTCATATGAATTGACTATATTTAAGTGATTGGTTTCAACCAAACTCGTAGATTATCTTATGTGATTTTCTCAAAATGTTTTTTTTTTAATGCATTTAATTGCAGGTCCACTAAGTATTCGTTTAGATGCTTCTGGGACACCCTTGTTGGATTTAAATCCTTACCCATGGACAAAGGTTCTTATTCTTACTACTTCTTTTATATTGGTTGTTTTGTTGTATTTAATTTCTCGATGTTCTCGATATAAATTTCAGCCTCGTTGACTCTCTTTGTTATATAAAATAGAGTAAACTGTCATTTTGGTCCCTGTGGTTTGGTCAATTTTGCCACTTTAGTCCAAAACTTAAACTTTTTGCATCTGGGTCCCCGTGGTTTCAGTTTTATTGCCATTTTAGTCCAAAAATGAAACCATATCATATTTGTCTTATAAAATCCTGTTATTTTGTCATTTTCCGCAGGGGCAAAAAGATCATTTCTTTTTTATAAATACATACCATATTTTATAAGACAAATATGACCTGATTTGCCCCGGAGGAAAATGACAAAATTGCAGGATTTTATAAGACAAGTATGACCTGATTTCATTTTTGGACCAAAATGGCAATAAAACTGAAACCACAGGGACCTAGATGCAAAAGGTTTGAGTTTTGGACTAAAGTGACAAAAGTAACCAAACCTCAGGGACCAAAATGGCAGTTTACTCTATAAAATATATATCTTTTTATCAGACTAAATTACACCTACCTCTATTGAATCATGGTCTTTTCCCACGACATTGAAGCCTTATAATGTTGTTATTATAAAAAGATATCCGCTAAGATACATATAAGTAGCTCGCAAAGTTACATATATGTATCTCGTACAATGAAATTTTTTCAAGCTACGTATCGTGCAACCTACTCAATACCATATAAAAAGAATCAGAAAAAATTTTTGTTGTACAAGGGGTTTTCTCAAAGCTTTATGGTATCTTTTATAATCTATATACGAATTGTCTTATAAGGTTGTTATTGTAAAAAGATAAAAAAAAATCATTAGTAGTTTGCTAAAATAGTTATAAGTAGCTCGCAAAGTTACATATATCTATATCATACAAGAAAAATATATGTAATTTACAAGCTATGTATATGTATCTCGCAACCTACATGTATTTTTTTTTGGCAAAGATAAATATAAAAATTGAATGAAAAAAAATTTCTTGTTTGCAAGGGGTTTTCTCAAAGTATCATGGTATCTTTAATGTTCTTTTATGATACTTTATATATATATATATATATATATATATATATATATATATTGAATTAAACGAAAGATTCTGAAATTTTGCAGAATGCTAATGTGATATTCTTAGATCTACCCGCGGGTGTAGGGTTTTCATATGCTACAACATGGGAAGGATGGAGAAGTAGTGACTCTATTCTAGCTAAACATAGTTATGAGTTTCTAAGAAAGGTGAGAGAACTTCTGTTGCTTTAATTTTTGTTTAACTTCTTTTAATATGAAAATAAACACATTTTTATTATAGTTACTTTTTTACGTATCCTAGTGAGAAGCTACAAATCTATTTAACCGAGTCCAACATCCCGTATATTCGGCCACGAGCTCGATATACGAGAGTGGACTTATCGGCATAAAATTCGTTTACATATCGATCAATTTAACGAGACAATATGGTATAAAACGTAAAGATGATTTGTGATACTGGGTTAATGACCTATTTTATTAATTAGCACTACTAATTCTTAATGAAAGTGGTAATTGTTTGCCAAAACTTGAAAGTACAATTACTTGATTAAAGTCTGTTTGTGACTTAATGCCTACATATATGTTAATACAGTGGTTTGTGGAGCATCCCAAGTTTCTGAGTAATCCATTGTACATAACTGGGATTTCATACATGGGCATCCTCGTACCACCTGTTGCTTTAGAGGTGTACAAAGGTAAGCACTTCTACAACATGCACTTCAACATCATTCATATAGCTTTTCATATTAACATGGGGCATGCACGTGTCGAAAAAGTTCAATGCTGTTGTAACCGGACTGGTTATCAATGACCGTCTTACTATCTATGCAGTTAATATTGGTGATATATCAGTCATATCGTTCCCCTAGTAAAATATCGGTAAGAATATCGGTACTGATAATATCAGCGATATATTCGATATGTGACCGATATAACCGACATAATCACCGATATTTGACCCATATAACCGATATATCACTGAATTATTAGTGTTAAATTGCTATATATATAAATTCTTCAGGATATTAAAATTATCGATATCCCACCTATACCTCACCGAGATAACCTATATCTCAAATATCATTCCTTGACCGATATCCGATATTTTACCGCATAACTTACTAGTCCACTGGTGTTTCAAAAATCAGTGACGTCATAAATAATTCGAAACACACATATATATACACACTAAAATGTTTTGACTTTTGTATTATTGTACTTACTCTATTTGTCTGACTTGTAGGTAACGAACAAGGAAGTGAACCACAACTAAATATAAAAGTAATTATCTAACCGTATAAAGTTTATAACATCGTTGAAAGTTGTTTTGTTTTGTTTTGTCTCATATTGTTAAATGTCTTTTTAGTAATTACAAAATAAACTCCCAAATAATTAATATTAATTTACCTGGCATGCAGGGGTACGGGATTGTTAGCCCTTACACAGATAGATTCATTGATTTAAATTCAAGATTAGAGTTTGCTCACCGGGTTGCACTTATTTCAGACGATATCTACAAGGTACTAAAAGATATATTTATATTAACTTGATAAAACAAAAGGTGAGTAATGAGTAAAGTATGTTCTAACAATATTAGATTGATTTGTATTATAATCCAGTCTACAAAAGAAACATGTCGTGGTAACTATATATACCCTGATCCAAACAACACCTTATGTTTGGCTGATCTTCAACGGGTAGATGAGGTACGTACATATCACATATGGATAACTTCGGTCAAATATGTTATTCCATATATCACAACTTTAATCCTAGCTAGTTTCCAATTTCAGTGCTTAAGCGATATTAACTTTTCGAATATACTGGAGCCAGTGTGTGACGACATAAATCCATCGCCTGATTGTCCAGTAAATTTCTTTCCTGAGTTCATAGACTCTCTATTACATATGTTTTTTTTTTTTTTTTGCATATGTCCCTGTACAAATCATATGTAAAACCTAGATCATGTAAATAACTAAGGGAATATACGCTTTCTTTTGTTTTTAGGCCGCTACTAAGATAACTATTGACGCTTGGGCAAACGATAAAGAAGTTCAAAAGGCTCTCCATATTCGTCCGGTATGTTGTTCACATTGGCTCTTACTACTTAAGTACTTATGATTGTAAAAGATTTATTTGACACCTTGCTAATTCAACCCACACTTGAGACTTTATGTTATGTGACTTAATAGTTAATATACTCCCCTTAATAAGGTTTGGATTAATTATGTTGATTATCACAGTGTTAAAATGTACATATTGACTTATTTTTCGTTCCTGCGTGAGCTCGCCATCATGGCGCTCCTTGCTACACATGTAACATCCTCCAATATTTGTGTTCATGTGTTTCAACATCTTTAGTCTTAGAGCTCCCATGTTTATTTGCTTTAATCCAAAAGTTCTCATTTCACTATATATGGTTCAACACAATTTAAAAATGTCACTTTTTTTTATCTTTTGCAGGGAACAATAGGCGTGTGGGAGAAAACCAATGAAACCATCCATTACACTTTCGGGAAAAATGACACTATATGTTACTCATATGATGTATTAAGCGTTGTTGATGTGCATAAACAACTCGTTACAAGAAATTGTCAAGCGTTGATCATCAGGTACTGCTACTCGTACTCGAAGTCGTTTCTATGATTATAAGTTCATTTTATACCCTGACTAGACAGGAATAGGGTTATATACATTCTCATTCTCAAAAGTGGTCATTTAAGCGTATCTAAAATATACTATGTTTACATATGGATCTCTACGCCATTTAGGATTAGCTAGGAATAGGCGTAAATCAGCTTTCCTGTTACATATTACATGCCATTTCATTCAAAACTATCTATTTCCTACTTCTACAATATATATGCTTACATACTTGTTTCGAGTTCAAACACTGGCCTCTAAGTTAACTGATAAGCACTTGTGATATCATTTTGTGATTAATATTATAGAAATTATCTAACTTCCTCTAATAATTTCAATTAACAGCGGTGACCATGACTTGACATTTCCATATGTGGGCGTAGAGAAATGGATAAAATCTCTCAATGTCCCGATTAAAAGCCCTTGGAACCCATGGTTTGTTGATAATCAAGTCGTTGGGTAAGCTCAAATTCTAGCTGTCCTCTATTTTATAATTTGTACAAAACTAATCATACAAATGGATTGTTTTCTTTTTCTTGTAGATATCAAATGACCTATGCAACAACAGGATATTCGTTAGTATATGCGACTATAAAGGTAAGAAAGATGACATTTAGCTCGCGTGTCGCAAGATATTTTTGATAAATTTCTATTTGCATAGTAACTAAACCATTTGTATCATGTAGGGTGGAGGTCATTCTGTAGCACTGAACAAGCCTAAAGAAGCTGCAGTCCTTTTGGATGGGTGGATCGCTTCTCATACTGATATTAGCGACTCCTAATTAGTAAAATATCCCTATTATCATTCTTGACAAAGAATTTGTTACATATTTGTATGTAAAAAAGTACAACATTCTATTTCTTTTACATATACGAGGAATAAATTATGGATGAATGTACGAGAAAGACATGTATTATGGTTTTCATGATTATGGCATGTGTTATTCGTCAAGAACATTAATATTGCGTGCTATATAACCGATCTGGTTGAGTATTCTAGAACCACCTTCGTTCAAACCGGCCTGTTTTGGGTTGAACCGGATGATCTGGACTGGTAGTTGAATTGAAATTGTAACTTTTTTTTTGTTTTTACTTTTATGTTTCAATATCTCATTTATTTGATTCAGTTTACTTCCAATTTAGTATTTTGTTTATTTCAAACGTATTATTCTGTTTAACATTGCAATCCATATAAAAAAGTAGTTTCATACTTTGTTTTACATGGAGCAGGAATTAGGATGTAGTGGGATTAGTCATCTGATCCTACCTCTGAAACAGAGGTCGAGGAACTGGAGTGCACTTATTAACACAATAAGAATACACGGTGTGGAGTGGTATGAAGAATGAACGTTATTTGACATGTGGACGTCACGTTAGCGCGTGTCAGAAAAGTGGCATGGTGGAAAAAAAGGAGGGGTGGGAAGGGGCATGAAAGAGAGGCGTTATCCGACACGTGACACATATTTTTTATTATTAATTTTATCTAATGATTACATATTATTTAATATTTTTTTTAAATAGCACTTTTACTAATATAGATAATAAAAACACTTACAAAATCTAAATAAAAAAAAAGATTACATTACTAAAGAAAACCTATTACATAATTTAAGCATAAAAAGCGAAACATAATCTAAAATAACTGAAACTAGGTGCGATATTTATCCATGATTTCTTTTTTAAGTTTCATGTATGTTTCCGGCTCTTCGCCTTCAAGGTGATCGATCTTCATAGCGAGTATTTTCATATCCGTTCGCTTTTGCTTTTCTTCGTAAAGGCTAAAATAATTTATTTTTTGAGTGTTTCTTTCTTGTTTGATGTTGTTGAACATGTGGATTTCTTCTTGGATGCCGACCAAAGCGGGGTTTTTTTTCATCACTCATAGTGGATGAGTTTTGGGCCCTTTTTTGACTTATCTCTTCCCGGTGGCCGTTCGGCTTCAAAATCATCGTCGCTTAAGTTGATCTCAAAGTCGCTACGAGTATCCGAGCAACTAGTGGAGGAACAACTTTTAGACCTTTTGGAGGATGATTGTTGTAACAACTCCCAAAATACATTATAAGGACCCCTGACCGAAACCCGGACTTGTATGGCGCGACCCAGTACGAAAAACAAAGAAATCACTAGCAGGAATCTCAAGAGACACCGGGGGGGGGGGGGGGTACCCCTAAATCTTCCGCGACACCCGGGAAAGTACCAGGACACGTGTGACCCGAGTGCGACGTGTGGCAAGCCTATACGTGCGACGAGGCTACCCTAGGCTTACTTCATCACTGCCGCGACACACGGGGGAGTCCCCGGTGCCTTCCGCGACGCGTGGGGGATGCCCATTTGGGCTATATAATGAGCAACGTGGGACAAAAGTTACTGCTCAAAATCGACCAAATTTCACGATCACCTTCTCCCTCGTCTTGTTGTTTCTTTGCCCGAAGCCCCTAAACCCCGAAACTCTTGCCTCGTTATCAGGGTAATAACTCTAATCACTGATACGGTACTGTATCCGATCGATTGAAACCTATCCAACGGATGTTTAAGTGTTGCCGGTATACGGCTATACTTTGTCATTCGTTGTGGGTTTTGATCTCGTGATTATCGTTAAAGTGAAATTGAGTTAATACACTAATACATGTGCATTGTATGTTTAATTAGGTATACAAGCATTAAACCAGTAGGCCAATACCGTCAACTTAAATCTGCAAAGTGATTCATTCTTTCTTTTTATCAAAATGTTTTTCAAAACCTTAAATGTTTTTCAGTTATACTTATAGTGATTAAGTTTTTGTATTTTTACTGAAATTACTGTTAGTATGTGGGGTTTTGTATACACTGCTTGTTAAGCTTCACTAGTTGAGAGAATGATCAATAGTGATATGACCACAGTCACGTGAATTGCCTAGTGACAAATACCTTTGGGTAATAGTAAGATATAAACAAATGTAAAACCCCTTAATGCTGTAAATATAACAAATGTGTTTTTACAACTGAACGAATTCACCAGTATTTTTCGCTGACCAAATGTTTTTAAAATGTGTTTCAGGTGATTTACTGTGAAGTGGAGAAAAGTGTCATGACACACTTCAGCTTAAATAAGTGGCTATGTAAACCTGAATAAAACGTGTTTTCTGTGATCAAGGATTTCCCAGTGAAATTCCTTTATGTAAATATGAGTTTTACCCCACAGATTATGAAATGAAAATTTAGTGTTTTAAAATAATTTTTCCTGACACCTGGTCCTGATGATTTTTCCGCTGCGAAATTAATAAACACTGGTACCACTGTTGTCTGCCTTGCGGCTCCCGAACCGGGGTACGGGTCGGGGGACCTGACAATTGTCCCGCTAAAGGTACTCATGCCCATTTTGGCGAGTTTTTTGCAATGCGCCAACAATGAATATATTTAAAGGTGACCCCTTTTTGCCTTCCGAATACAAGGACATCGCATCAACAAAGTCGGTGTCCGTTTCACCACTTTTTGGGTTGTCCTTTAGGTTGTTGTAGTGGCCACTTAGACGAGAGACTGTCATTTTTTCGATAGACATCTCATCCCAATGTATTGTGATAAAGATCGTTAATTCGGTTCCAAAAATCGTCACTATGTTGGTTGATACCTAAAAAAATATACATTTTAGAAAAGTATAAGTTATATTCTGGAATGTATTTTTATAAATTAAAAATAAAAATATATATATAACTGAATTCTCCAAAATCGAAAGCCAAGCTTCCTTCAACACCAACTCTTCTTCGTTTGTCCACGGATGTACACGACGATCCTCTTTTGCTTTTTTTCCCTTTCGGACTCAGTTTTCTTTTTATGGTTTCGTTTTCTTTGCGTAGAGGATTCAGGTGGTGTAGGTTGAGTTTCCAGTACGGATTCAGGTGGTATAGGTTGACATTATTTGCTAAAAGATCATAATAAAAACTAAAAAGCATGTAGTCATAAAAGGAAGTATCTTCTTTCGGCATACAGGTACTCAGGGATTTATCACCATCGAAAGAGTATTTACTTTCATCATTTGTTATTGTTTCTGTCCTATTACGGGAGAGTGCCATCTAACAAATCTTCCAATGTGCAGCTGGATTTGCAGCCTAAACTATTACAAAACTATAAGTTATCTAGCGTGTCAAAAGTAATAAAATTTCATTAAAAAGAACCCATTTTTATTTCTTAAATTTCACATTGAAAGCGTGCATGTAGGAAGGAAGCTGAGAACACCCCGCTTGATTACGTACTCTATGTTAGAAATATATAAAGGTAAATTTAGATACTGTTGTTGATTGGGCTAATTGCATTAATAGTTGGGACATAAGAAAAGATGGTCGATAATGTATCTGATGATAGTAAAAAATTTCTACTTCTACTCAATAAATAGAAACTTAATACACATTGTGAAATCTAGACGACACCAAACGCACTTGAAAACAATTAAGACTTACCCAAGGTCGTATGCCTTTTTGGTTCCAACTTTAATTTTCAAGTCAACCTTAAAACTGAGTGACAAATAATCAGCAAAATGCTTTATGTGTGCCAATTGAAGCCTCCTCTCAACCTCACTTACTTTATTCTATAAGCCCCAAATCAATCTGCAAAATAAATAATAGTAATTAGAGCTCAAAATCAACAATCAAATTCAAATTAAACACTTAACCATTGTTAACTAAATATTTATGTCCAAAATCAACAAATTATTCAAATAATAAGATGAAACTGTGAAATCTAAAAAAATTACAGCCAAAAGGTTTCTAAAGAAGCAAAGAACATGAGTGTCACTTATAATCATAACTCTATATCAATTTATCTTCCACTAAAACGTACCAAAGCAGATCGCCGGAACCCTAGCCGCCATTGCCGGTGGCGGTGGCTAGGTCTTCGAGACATAACAACGCTGCAAAAAGGAAACCAAAAACACTAAAACATACCTTATACGAAGCCGTCTTGAACATATCTTGTTGAAACGGTCGCCTAAAGGCCGAGTCGTCTAATATCACATCTGACACCAACATCAAGTCTTTAACCTAGTGAAACAATTCCGCTCTTTCTCGTTCTTCTGGTCCTAAAATTCAACCATCCGACCTTATGTTCAGTATAACCTACAAAATCGAGGAACAAATCTAATGAGACTGAAATTGAACAGACTGAACATCAATTTAGCAAGAAAAAAGTACCCAAATCGTTACATTAAACATACATTATCAGGTGACTTCCAATCTTGATTGAAGATGAAGTTGATTTAGGGTTCTTGATGATGAAAGAAAGAACAGGGTTGAACCTTGTCGCTGATCGTATTGAGAGAGAGGGATAGGATTTTTTTTAGGGTTTGGTATAATGAAGAGTGCATAGAAAGTTAAACTTTTCATCCGAGTTTACCATATCCATCGGGTTGCCCGAATAGGGGATAAGTTTAGATGGGAAAATTAGTTGAGGTGAAACCATAGGGTGACATGTGTCCCCCAATGGTTTCTTTTATTAGAGATACTAGCGGTAAGACCCGTGTGCAAACACGGGTCGTTTCTTAGATAACCATGCATAACATATATTGACAGAGAGTAAAAAAATAATTAGTGCAGACTTATAAAATTGATATACACTAATGGTCAATAGGTTTATTCAACAGCAATTCCATTATGTTGAGAGCAAACCACTGTTGTTTCTTAGAAAACCATGCATAACACATATTGACAGAGAGTAAAAAAAATAATTACTGCAGACTTACAAAATTGATATAAATTAATGATCAATTGATTTATTCAACAGCAATTCCATTATGTTGATAGGAAACCACTGTTGTCTATTAACTGTTAAAAACTTCTGTTGCTTTCCATCAAACTTTACTAAGAACTGTCATCCATTATCTCCAACAGAGCTTGCCGGATGGATAGATAGTAACTATCAGATGTTAGTCGACCCATGTTAAAAAGGTCAGTCAACAGAAATTACAAAGGTTAGTAAACAGATGTTAAGAGAATAATGTTATTAACAACATGTGTTCTTAGGATAAGCTTAATGCAGAGCAAGTATCAGATGCTTTCAAAAAGTTGTATTGCTTTCCAACAAACATTTCCTCCATTATACCCAACAGATGTTGCCAGGTTGACAGATGTTTAATATCATCATAGATTTTGTAAAACTTCTTTGTAAACCACATTAGTAGTGGTTGTAGTAGTGGTTGTACAGACTCGTTTATCTTTATCACAAATCAAAAATTTCAACCCCTTCCTACTTTTTACTCTAGATACAGCAACATAGAGCTGGCCATGACTAAACACTGGACGTGGAAGATATAAACCAACACGCTCTAATGATTGTCCTTGACTTTTATTTATTATCATAGCAAAACACAGTGAAAGTGGGAATTGTCTTCGAGAAATCTTCACTGGTATTCTTTTATCTGAAGGTGTCATCTTCAGTCTTGAAATCAAAGTATGATGACCTATATTAGTCCCTGTGATAACTTTTGCTTCAATCACAACTTTTCCGAGCTTCGTGACTTGTAAACGTGTACCATTACACAATCCATTTGCCTGATCAATGTTTCTGAGTAACATCACCGGAGCACCAAGTTTCCGTACTAATTTATGGTTAGGTAAACCAGATAAACGAAGATTGTTTAACACATCAAGAGGAAACAATGCCATATTAAGCTCTGATTCTTCCTCCGATTGGCATAAACTATCTGAACTAAAATAAACCTTTTCTTCACCGGGCAGACTCTCTGACAACTCTTTATTTATTGAATCCACTACTTCATTAGTTGGAGCAAGAATCGCTCTTTGTTGGAAATACGTTAAATCCCACAAAAACTTATTCATGTCTGGATATATAAATGAAATGAGAGAAGAAATAGGATTGACTTGGTCTTGAATAAGTAAATCATCTGGTATTTCAATATCAATCTCACCATCATTTTCTTCACAAAGCAAACCATCACCAAGCTTTAAAATCCATTCTCCTAATTCCTTTATTTCTTTTAAATCTGCTTCCTGACGACCAACTCTTAATCTCATATTCTCAGTTAGCTTTAGTACTTGACAGTGCCGCCATATATAAGAAGAATTCAAAGAAACATTGACTATCATTGTTCTGGTACCTTTAGGGATGACCGGAAGAATTTGTCTAAAATCACCACCAAATAGAATAACCTTTCCCCCAAACGGCTTCGATTGCATGTTCGGTTGACTGGAAAGTGATATGTCTCTCATTGTTCTATCAAGAGCCTCGAAACAATGCTTGTGAGTCATAGGTGCTTCATCCCAAATAATCAATGTTGCTCTTTTAATTAAATCACCTAACTCAGTATTAGGCTCTATCGAACATATTGAATTCTCATTAATGTTGATTGGAATTACAAACCTTGAATGAGTAGTTCTACCACCATCCAGCAAAAGTGAAGCAATTCCACTGGATGCAACATTCAATACAACTTCACCTTTTGATCGTAATGCAGCTGAGAATGTCTTCCAAAGAAACGTCTTTCCAGTTCCACCATAACCATATACAAAAAACACACCTCCATCACCTTTTTCAATCACTTCCATAACAATTTTATATATCCTTTCCTGTTCGGCAGTTAAACACTTCACATAACGATCATGTTCCCTTTGAAGAGCTAGTCTGTCATACGATAATTCTTTCATTATCAATCGATTGTTCGACGATGAAATATAATTGTCTGGAACACTTGGCATATCATCAAAATTTCTCACTGTACTTCCATTGGTAAGTAGCAACTTTTCAATTTCAGCAAACATTTTGTAAGTTTATTCTGTTAATATATTATTCCTCATTCTTTGGATGTTAAATGTTTGTTACAATTAAGCTGTTTTTTTGTTACTTTACTTAAATACATTATGTATTTCTTATTAATATTGGTATTTTATATTTATTTTTAAGCGTCTGAATGTGAAAGTAGCTTCTTTATCAAGGATTCATAGAACATTGAAGATGACAGTTGAAAATCTGAATGGAGTTGACACTGTAATTGACTTTCGACGGGAGAAGCATGGCAAGGGATTTAGATACGAGGCTTGTCAATTCACCAAGAAGTTCACGAAGCCCAATGGTATCTACAGAAATATGAGATGCAAATTTGTCTACTCTGAAGAAAAAGCCAAGCTGATCTTAAAGAAAGTCTACAGATAGTTGTGGTTGTTGGTATTATCTCATTTGAGATAAATTATGGGATGGTGATGTATCAAACTTCTATATTTTGAAAACTTACGACTTACGAATATTTAAATTATAATCATGTATGCTTATCTTGTTATTTATATTAACTTAAACCTTTGTTGTACATTCTCCATATATTTTAATTGGCTCTTCATGATACATTAAAACTTGAATTATATTCTGTAAATTTATGCACTCAACCTCTATTTAGATAAAGTCTGACAAACCAAAGCTCTGTCAAACAGAAAATCTGTTCAAGCAAAGTCTGTTGTTCCAAACAACATCTGATGATAAACACAAAGACTGTTATAGCAAATAACCTCTGCTAATAAACACAACCTCTGCTGCTGAATATGAATACAAAAGCATCATAAAGCTAACATCTGTTGTTACTTAAAAGGCTTTTCTTAAAAGGCTTCAACAAATTTATGGGTGATCATTGTCATAACCTCTCTGATACAAACCTCTGACTACAAACAAATTTATGCACTCAACCTCTATTCAGATAAAGTCTGTTGATAAACACAAAGACAGTTATAGCAAATAACCTCTGCTGATAAAACAACCTCTGCTAATAAACACAAAGACTGTTATAGCAAATAACCTCTGCTGATAAAACAACCTCTGCTGCTGAATATGAATACAAAAGCATCATAAAGCTAACATCTGCTGTTGAAACAAAGGTCTGCCAAACATAACATCTGCTGATCATTCCACAGTATAAATTGCTAACATCTGCTGTGACTTAACAGATGATACAGTTCAACAGAGGATTTCAAACATCTATTTACACACGCCTCATGATGAACATCTGCTGATAAACACCGAGATGGTTCAAGCAAAGGTCTGCCAAAGAGAACCTCTGCTATGGACTAACAGATGATGCAGTTCAACAGAGAATGTTTAACAACAGTGCTTTAACAGACCATGATCAACAGATGATAATATAATAACACTAATATTCAAACTGTAGCAATTACATTTTCATAAATCTAACAACCATCATCGAAGCTGTAACAAAATCTAAACACCGCTACACTAAACACTGTCACATAAGAAAAACTGATACATAAATACTGATGTTGAATCCGCTGTAGATACTGAACCACTGCTGTTACTGAGCAGTGGTTTTCCTTTGGTTGATCAGGCCTTAGGTACATAAGTGCATGTCTTTAACAGCTTTGTCTTCAACACTGTCCGTCTATTCAATTGAGAGGAATCATTACATTACATCCCTGTTGAAAAACAGAATCAATATATTTAGGGAAAATAGGATTGAAAGATGATAACCCAACAGTGGAGGATCTCATTCGACAGCTCCGACAAATTCAATAGTATTCTCAAACAACGCTTCCTAGATTTTTGAAGACCGACAAAGACCAACAAATGTCCACAGTGATGCTTCTTTAGACATTTGTCGGTCTTCAAAAATCTAGGAAACATTATTTAAGAATACAGTTAAATTTATCGGAGATGTAGAATGAGATCCTCAACTGTTGGGTTATCATCTTTCAACCCCATTTTCCCTAAATATATCAATTCTGATTTTCAGACCTCCTAAAGCCACCTATCCGCCTCCAAAGAGATCAAGACAGCTTGAAGCATAAGCTGGACTTGCTGTCATTCCACCAGTTGAGTATTTAATCCCAATATATACCAACTGAAAATCAATCTACTGGTAATCACATGGTACACCAATGCAAGCATCTGAATAAACAATAACAAATCAAAGACAAAATCAAAAGCTACCAACATATTAAACAAATTTCATAGAATCATGATTTATTTTAAACATATATACATCGATTTTTAAACACAAACAGACATTACCTCTTTATCAATAAAGTTGAGATCCATTCTATAACCTTGATCACATTCGGAAGCTCGGCCAACGAACTCAAGACTTCCACACCAAACAACAAATCAGGCAAGATCTACCTAAAGAACATTTATCATACAAACTTTCAGTTCATGATAAAAAGAAAAAAAATCAAAAAATATCTATTTTTAAACTACCGTTCGTCTGCATAATATTCAAATCGATATTAAACATGATGAATAAACAGACATCACCAGCTTTTCTAATTTGCATTGGGATTTCTTCTTTTACAAACATATCAAGATCAATCTACTCGTAATCATATGGTACACCAATGCAAGCATCTGAATAAACAATAACAAATCAAAGACAAAATCAAAAGCTACAAACATATCAATCAAATTCATAGAATCATAAAAGAAATTAGATCACAGATTCTTACCAGATTTAGCGAGAGAAGAATCGATGGAAGCATTGGAGAAGATGACGATTTGAAGAAACTTCAATCCGGAAAACACGTAACGAAGCTCAAGAAACCACGAAGAAGAAGGAGAACTGATTACAAAGTGTATTAACAATTACCAAGAAAATAACAATTATGTGATTTATTTAAAACACATATACATCTATTTTTAAACACAAACAGACATTACCTCTTCATCAATAAAGTTGAGATCCATTTTATAACCTTGATCACATCCGGAAGCTCAGCCAACGAAGTCAAGAATTCAACACAAAATAACAAATCCAGCAAGATATACCTGAAGAACGTTTAGCATACAAACCTTCAGTTTGTGATAAAAAGAAAAAATCAAAAAATATCTATTTTTAAACTACCATTGGTCTGCATAATATTCAAATCGATGTTAAATGCAACTTCTTTGTCGTCTTCATCCTCTTCTCTGTATCTACAGTTTTAGAGATAGAGAGTTGAGAGAGAGTAGACAGAGAGATTGAAATGGGTTTTTGAAATTATGATCGAGTTTGGATTTGGGTTTGAATTTATATTTGAGAGAGAGAAGAATTGAAGCTCTGATGACATTAAATGCAAATTAGATATCCCTATGAAGTTTTAAATTTCAAATTACCCTCCCATTTTAATGAGACATCAGTGGCTTGAAATTTGAATGCACATCAGTGGTTTCATAATTGAATGTGGGCCAGACCTTTGAAATTGAAAAGTGGGGCAGTGGTTTAGATGGCAGATCTTTGAATTATGATGTCACTATGCTTCCTCTATGGCTGTCACCTCATCACGGATGACATAAGAAAAGCCTTGTTGGACATGCTTTCTAGCTGACACATCAGCTTTTCTTATGTCACTTGGATTTCTCCTTTTATAGAAAGTATAGATATATAGATATAGATTATTATAAATTAAAAATCAAATGATAAATCTATTATAACTACAACATCAATTATCTATTATATATTATATATATATATATATATTAAATTTCAAAGTGATTGAATAGTAACAAGAATTATCTATGTATTAAATTTCTTTTTATACAATATGAATAATTGAATAGTAACAAAAATTTCATATTATCTTAATTATTTTATTATTACATTATTTCACACATACTTTTTTCCTTTTATGACTTTTAAAATACGATGTTTAATAAAATGTTTTATAAATGCTATAATATGGTATTATGTTTTGTATTCTTTTTTTCATTTTCGTTATTTTAATAATATGATAATGCTTTGTAAAACTTTAAATTTACCGGTCCGACGTTCATACTCCTTTCAATGTTTTGACCAAAGTTTTATTTAAAATCGAATGGGTCAAATATAATCAATCTTTTTTGGTCTTTATCATCATGAATTGTAATTTTATTAATAATGCTAATTATATGTTAGTAATAACTATTATTTTTCTCAAATAACAATAATAATAGCTCTTAAAATAAACTAAAATAAAAAGTTACATAAATTTATACTGTAGGGACGACTTGTCCACCCTATAGGCTGATAGAGTGGTGGGATTTTTGGAAGAAAAGTGAGAAATTTTGGCGCCTAAATGAAAACAAAATTTTGTTCAATCAAACCTTTTGGAAACCACAAGTGGTCGCTATAGGTTGAGAATTTTTAATTTTAGTCATTATAGGTTTAGAATTAAACAAAATAAAAACAATTTATCTTCAACCTATAGGGACTACACATGATAACCTCTTATAAATTCTAGATAAACCCTATAGAGACGAAATATTGTCCTTATAGGTTGATAGAGTGGTGCAAATTTTTTTTATAGAGAAGTGGGAAAATTTGGCGCCTAAACGATAACAAAAATTTAACCAGTCAAACTTTTTTAAAACCACATGTCGTCCCTATAGGTTGAGAATTTTTTTTTTTTTTTTGATATTCATCACTAAGAAATTAATTTTTAAAAAATATTTTTGAAGTTGTAGAGACGACTTTTTCTCTCTGAAACATTTATTTTTATATTTTCTTATTATGATTTTAGAATTAAATAAAATAAAATCAATTTATCCACATCCTACAGGGATGAAATATCATCCCGATAGGATAACCTTTTTTAAATTGTAGGAAAAGCCTTTAGGGACGACATGTTTCTCCCTATAGGTTGTTCAATTTGGACGACTTTTGTGGTCCCTATAGAGTTTGTCTCTACAAGTGTTTTTTCTTGTATGCTGTTCGTTTTGAAGCCGAGGGTCTCTCTGGAAGCAGCTTCTCTATCCCTAGGGATAGAGCCAAGGTCTGTCTACATCGCACCCTCCCCAGACCCTATAAGTAGCTTTGCTATTTGTGGGATTTACTGGATATGGTTGTTGTTGTTGTTGTAAGTGTTTTTTCTTGTAGTGAGAAAGGGTTTAATTCAACCGATTTGAAGCAAAATTGACTGAAATTGAAGTAAAATTGGAATAAAATAATGGAGAAAATAACGTATCGATGATCAATTTTAGGTTTTTTTGTACAAAATTGAAACCCCTTTTGAGAATTTCTTCAATTAGCAGAGCAACAACAACAAGATAGCTTCAATTAACAGAGCCGCAACAAGTGATGTGCGTGAAGTGTGTTATAATTTGGATGTATATTTTAAGCCCTTTTTACACTTTTAGCCAAGTTTTAAATTTATAAAACACGATATTTACTAACACTAAACACACATATGGGCAAGTGCACCCATCGTGGACGGACGTAGTATAGTGTTGGTAAGATACCGAGGTCGTCCAAGGACACAAGGGCTTTTAGTACCGGTTTATCCTCAACGTCTAATCAAATCAAAATGTTAGAAAAAGATTTTAAACTAAAAAAATAAAACTAACTAAAATGCTGAAAATAAAAATAAAAATAAAAACAGATAGACAAGATGAATCACTTGGATCCGACTCGTGTGTTAGTGTAACCTTTGATTATTTTCGCACTTTTGCACTTGTTTAAGAGATTATCTTAGTTATTGTAGTAGGCCCCTCTTTTGAAGGCGACGTTACCCTCAACCCAGTAGTTTGAGTCAGCAAGGATACAATCCTAAAGGGTCGGATTATTGAAAGATAATTAATTAAGTTATTAATGCATAATGTGGTAGGCCCCTCTTTTGAAGGCTACGTTACCCTCAGCTAAATAGTCTGAGTCAGCAGGGATACAGTCCTAAATAGCTGGGTTAAAGTTTTAATAGTAGTTTAACTTATGAGGGGATCAAAGAGTTTGGACCCCCGCCATCCAATACCTTTGGGTATTGAAGGAGGTCCTACTAAATTTGACCAGGTCCCTTGCAGGATCTCTAAACGCTGAACAACGGCAAGACTCTTACCAAACCGTTCTCTTAACCCCCGACCAGGTAGCCAACATACCTCCATATAGACCGTGGAGATATGAATGGTGAAAATCTTTTATTTTATATAGACAGTAAAATAATGCCAAGACTCCACGGACAAACGATAAGGAAGAATCACCTTCAACATAAGAAACTAGTAATTAAAGTCGTTAATACAAAACCAATTAAAAAGTGCAAAAGATTAAAAATAAAAAGTATTACACTAAACACTTGTCTTCACCAAGTGATGTAAGAGACTTAGGCAAACATGGCCTTTGATTGTCAAGAACTCTTACGATCAATCCTGGATCCCGAGACGACTCACACACTCTATGATGGATAATGGATGATGGTGGTAGATGATGGTGTTATGGTGGTGGTGGGTGGTGGGTGAAGTGTGAGAGAGGTGGTGTGCCAAGGGATGAGTTGAAATGTCTCCAAGCACTCCTATTTATAGGCTGAACAGAAGCTCGGGCATGGCCCCGTGCCCGCTGGGCACGGCCCCGTGTCCATCATTGTCTCTCTCCTCATTAATTGTAATTCGCAATTACAATAAATGTGCCTGCAGGAGTCTGACCACGCCCCCGTGTCCACTGGGCACGGCCCCGTGGTGGGCAATAGAAGCTTCTAAAGGTTTGTCTTTTCTGCTGCTTCTTGGGCACGGCCCCGTGCTCGCTGAGTCCTTGGTTTTGCTTGGGAAGATGTTGTTGAGGGGTCGGGCATTCCACTTTTGTTCCTTTTCTTGTATTTATGTTAGATTTTGCTGTCTTTTTGCTTCTTTTGTTAATTTGAGCTCATTTAATCCTGAAAATACAAAAGGAAGACAAAAACACACTTTTTCCAACATTAGTACTAAAAAAGGGTTAGTTTTATGCCACATTTGATATAATTTATATGTTGCATTTTGCGCATATCAAATACCCCCACACTTGAATCTTTGCTTGTCCTCAAGCAAAACTCTTTATAATGTGGCTTTATTCACTCCCAAATGGAATGGGTAGAAGAGAAGGTTTTTGGGCTTGTCATACAGTGTCGGGATTTCCAAGATTCTTTATTGAGGTTTTATTTTTATTTATTTACAATCCTATTCGGCATGATTTATTAAGAACATTCTTTAAGATAAATTACTTATTTGGGCATAACATACCTTTTTTTTAAATCTCATATATATACAAGTTCACATACCTCACGGGAGATCACTCAACACTCGGCCGAAGGTGTATTTTTTTTAGTGAATCACTCGAGAGCGGCATGGAACTTACTTCTACCATAAGCTTGCCAAGCAATCAATCCTCCTCCTTTTTAATTATATACCTTTGTAAATATCAAGAGGACTTTATGGGTTTTTTGGCTTGGGCTAAAGGTGGGTGGTTGGGTTAGTGGTTAGTAAAAAGGGCGAAAGGCGTAACAAATGTTGGTTTGAAAGACTTTTTATATATTTTTTTATTTTTTTTTATTTTTCATATTTTTATTTTATTTCGATGGATTGTTCAAACAAAGATATTTGATAAACTTTGTTTGTTTGTTTAGCTTCATCGAAATTATTTTTTTTTCAAGGAAATCATAAGAGAACCGAACGTTGTTACTAAAAAAATAAAATAAAAAGGTTTAGGTGGGTAAAAAGGGTTGTTTTGGGTTAAAAATGAAAAAGGTTTAGGCTCAAAGGGGTTAACTAGGGGGATTTTGGGTAGGTGGTAAAAAAAGAAAAATAATGGTGTAGAATGAAAAAGGGTTAGTCCTAATGCCTCCATCATTTACTTACTCGGGTTTAAGTTGGTAAGGACCGGGAATGTATTGTTGTGGCAAATTCTAGAGTCGTATGAACCAAGCGGCTATTTACACAAGAAACGAAAAATGAGCATTTAGTGTAAAGATATATATATATTTGTATGCTCGTTAAAGGCTCAAAACTCACTTTTGTGGTAAAAGGGGTTTTTTATGTGATCAAGTATATATAATCGTATTTTAACTAAGTTTGTCATGCCTTTTCATAATTTTCTTATGTTGGTTCTTTTTATCACGACGCTATCGGTTGTAAATTTGTAAAAATATAACCTTATTAATGTGACACTCGAGGTTTTTCCGAACGATCACCTTGTAATATTTTGTGTATATATATATATTAGTAAATGAAAACGTGATTTTTACTTGATATGTGACGTATGTATGTATTATATATGTAAATATGAGAGCCGAAACCACGACCCGAGACCATGACTCGCAACCGGGCGGTTGCGAGTGGGTCACTCGGTTGCGAGTGGGCCTTTGGGCCGTAACCGGTTTGGGTCGAAACCCCCAAGCCCAACCCGAAACACCCTATGAATATATATCCCACCTCCTCCTCATTTCCTTCATTTGTTACACCAAACAAACACACACCTCTTCTATTTTCTCTCAACTAAAAACCCCAAGCCAACAACATCCAAACTCTTCCAAACTTTCGGTTCAAGCTCAAGGATCTCGGACAAGGAAACTCGGTCAAGACCAATTCGGACACTCCATCTTCTCGGTTCTCTTTTCTTTGTTTTCGGCTCCTCCTTTCATAACCGGTTAGTGTTATCTTTGTGTATCTTTTGTGTATAAGATTTATGTGGGTTAAATGAACTAGAAATATTATGCTTGGTTAGAAATACTATGCATGATTTTTAGGAAGATTGTGAAGTTTTGACTATGTGTGTTAAACCCTATGTATGATACTTGCTAACATGCTTAAATGGTTATGGAATAATGGTTTAAGGATGTTTAGGGCCAACCGAGTTATGTTAATGCCACTAAGTGTATGTTTTACTTGTTCTTGCATATTAATCTTGTTAGAAATAGGTGATTTTCGGTCCAAAATGTGTGATTATGTTGGCATGAAAACCCTAGAAAAACTATGAACTTGATGAACTTGTTGAAGATAGTTTGAAGATTTTAAAATGGTAATGTTTGATCTATTGTTGTATATGGTCAAAATTAGGAAAAGTGTTTGTAGAAACCCTATTGGCTGTTTCCAAATATGGGTCTGATTTCATATGTACAATTTGGACTGTCTTTTCTGCATCATCACGTGTATATGAAAGTGACAGATTACGACTCGCAACGACAGCATTCCGACTCGCAACGACAGCATTCCGACTCGCAACGACGGCATTACGACTCGAAACCACACGGTTGCGACTCGCAACCAAAGCATGACAAGTCGAAACCACGAGATTTCGACTCGAGACTACGACGGTTGCGACTCGCAACCAACACGTGACAACTCGAGACCACGATTGCGACTCGCAACCATAACGAGACAAGCCGAGACCACCTGGTTGCGACTCGAGACAAGCTGGTTGCGAGTGGGCTGTCCATTTTGGTTATTGGGCCATTCTGTGTTAACTTGGACTATCTGTTAAATGGACTATGTGATGCGGTTGACTGTTTAATTGTTTAGGCCGGCCCAATAACCCAATGACTGTTTACTTATATGCTTGATACGTGCCTATATGTGTTTTACGTGAATGCTTGTGCACCGAACCTGACCTATACCGGTAACCATGTTAGGACGTGGTGACCAACGTGATTGACAAGTAACCTAAACCTACCGAGCAACCCAAGGTGAGTTCACAACTTAAAAGCATGCGTCCCGGTGGTTTGGGACACGAGACTAAAACAACCCTATCCCCTGGTAAAAAGGGGATACCATTTACATACCTTCCCTAGTTATTGGGAACAAAACTTACTTTTCCTTCCCGGGTATTGGGAAACCTTTTGGTTAATTACTGTTTATACGGATTGCAACTAACGGCACTAAACGAAACTCTATCACTCAAGTCCCTACTACAAATACCGATTAGTCGCCGGGTTAGGCGAGCGGGTTATTAGTTAATAGCGCTATTTAGGTGTTTACCAGCCTCACACCGTGCCCTGGTTTGGGACGGGCGTGAACTAATGTACTCAGATATTCGTCAATGATGATAGAACATTGACATCGGGGCATCCTACGGATACGCAACGGTTACCTAGTGTTCGGTATTGGAAAAACAGTTTAGTCGCTAACTTTTGGGGTAGCTCCCCAGGGCATGTATAAACGGATAAATTAACCGGTGAAACAAAGTTTTTGGTAATTAAAACTGGACAACTAGTGAACTCACTCAGCATTATTGTTGACCCCTTACTGCATGCTTTGCAGGTAACCAGTGACGATGGAGCTTGCAGCTTGGGAACGTGTAGTGTCTGTTCACCCTTGTGTTGGGTGATACCTTATTTTGAAACATGAACGTGTTTAACTACTACTTTATTTATGCTTCCGCTACTTAGTACTGTTTTGAACCAAAACTTAAAACTCTGAACTTAATATTTGCTAAGCTTATGAATAGTAAGTATTACTTTTGTTATCAACTTAAGTATTCGGTATAATTGGTGGCTGGATCCTGGTCAGTCACGCCCCCGAAGCGGGTGTTATCCGCAGGTGGATTTTGGGGGTGTGACAGATTGGTATCAGAGCCATTGGTTATAGTGAACTTGGTTTTAAAAAGGAAAAAAAAAAAATCTTTTTGGAGAAAACCAGACTATAACCCGTGACTCGCGACGACACTACACTCCAAGTGCAAGGCTCGACACATTTGACCTCATAGCTCGGACCAGTGTTTACTTGTTTGCTTTATGTTCCTGTTATGCTATACGTACTAGTGTGCCTAAACTAGATAGATACACCTCTCTCTTCTATCTCATTCTCGCTACACTACGACATCACACTCATACTATGTTTTCTGGTTATGAAGACAATGAGTGGACGCGGAAGAGGAAACATTAACATGACGCAGGCTCAGTTCACTAACCTGCTCAACACAGTGGCTGCGGCTTTTGCAGCTCACCCTATAGGTAAGCTCGTTGTTTTAGGATGTTTAGATCCTACCGCCACATCGACTTTTCGCCTCTAAACCTATACGCTTCGCTTCTCACGAACAGGTCAGCATGCACCTGCGCAACCACCAGTGTGTACTTTCAAAACTTTCATGGATTGCAAGCCTCTCCCTTTCAACGGCACAGAGGGTGCCATAGGTCTTCTGCATTGGATTGAGAAAATTGAAGCTGTCTTTGCTGTTTGCGAGTGTCCCCCTGCAAACTGGGTGAAGTTTGCTACTGCTACGCTTGAAGGAAGCGCGCTTTCTTGGTGGAAGGCGCAGATTCAGATGTTTGGGTTGGAAACTGCTAATGCTACCGCATGGGAGGATTTCAAGGATATGATTAAGGATGAATACTGTCACCGGGATGACATCCACAAGCTTGAGAATGAGTACTACGAGCTCAAGATGGTTGGGTCGGAAATTGAAACTTACACCAAGTTGTCCAATGATTATGCTGCTCTTTGCCCAAACCTGTCCCGACCTATGTACCGAAGGATCGAACTGTATATCAAAGGTTTGGCTCCAGAGATTCGAAGCCATGTCACTACAGCCAACCACACTACCATTCAGCCGATTGTTCGACTTGCTCACAAACTTACTGATCAGGCCGTAGAAGAGGGCCGGTTGCCCAAAAGGATCAATGCTACCGTCGGAACTTCTAGTGACAACAAACGTAAGTGGGAAGGAAATCCAAGCAAGGATGCTAACCCCACTCAGGCCCCAGCACAGCAAAGGAAAACCGAAAACAACAAGGGCGCTCAACAACAGGGTGGCTATCGTGGAAACCACCCCAAGTGCAACAAGTGCAATCGACATCACAGCGGGCAGTGTGTGAAGGGTCAGTGTCAGCGATGTAACAAAATGGGGCATGAGGCCAAGGATTGTAGAAGTCAGTTCCCAGCTAGACAGAACCAGCAACAACCTCAACAACAACAGCAGCAGGGAAACAACCGGGCATGTTTTAAGTGTGGAGCTGAGGGGCACTTTAAGAAGGATTGCCCTGAACTGAATCAGAATCGCAACAATAATCAGGGAGCTGGGAACAACAATCAGAACAACAATGCTGGGAATGGTGCTAGAGGAAGGGCTTTCGTGATTGGAGCTGGTGAAGCAAGGAATGACCCCAATGTCGTGGCGGGTAAGTTCCTACTCGATGATCGTTATGTTTCTGTGTTATTTGATTCCGGTGCCGATGCTAGTTATGTATCCCTACGTATTAGTAAGAAGCTTAAGCGTCCGCTTTCGTTACTAAGTTCTCCTCATATCGTCGAGTTAGCTAATGGAAGAAACATCGAAGCCTCACATGTTGTCAAAGGCTGCAAACTAGAGTTGTCTGGTCAGACATTTAGTATCGATCTTTTCCCTGTTACTCTTGGAAGCTTCGACGTCGTTATTGGTATGGATTGGTTATCCAAGCATCGCGCTGAGATCCTCTGTCAAGAGAAAGCAGTTCGTATTCCTCGCCGTTCTGGCAAACCCCTCATTGTACAAGGTGGCAAAAGTGGAGAAATCTCCGGCATTATCTCGTTCTTGAAGGCCCAGAAGTGTTTACGGAAAGGGCACACCGCTATCTTGGCACTTGTTACCAACACGCAGGAAAAGGAAAAGAGGATTGAAGACTTTCCAGTAGTGCGTGACTACCCCGAGGTATTTCCTGAGGAATTACCTGGACTCCCTCCCCATCGTCAGGTCGAATTCCAAATCGAGCTAGCTCCCGGAGCAGCGCCTATAGCTCGTGCGCCTTATCGACTAGCCCCCGCAGAATTGAAGGAACTCTCGACGCAACTACAAGAACTATTGGATAAAGGATTTATCCGCCCTAGTTCATCACCCTGGGGAGCACCGGTACTCTTTGTTAAGAAGAAGGATGGCACGTTCCGAATGTGCATTGACTATCGTGAGTTGAACAAGGTTACCATCAAGAATCGTTACCCTCTCCCTCGAATCGACGATTTGTTTGATCAACTGCAAGGATCGAGCTACTACTCTAAGATTGACCTGCGATCAGGCTACCATCAGTTAAGGGTCCGTAACGAAGACATCTCCAAAACTGCATTCAGAACTCGTTATGGTCATTATGAATTCCTCGTTATGCCCTTCGGAATGACCAACGCCCCTGCAGTGTTCATGGATCTTATGAACCGAGTATGCAAACCCTACCTCGACAAGTTCGTGATTGTGTTTATAGACGACATCTTGATCTACTCGAAAAGTCAGGAAGAGCATGAACAACACCTACGCCTTATCCTCGAACTCCTTCGCAATGAGCAACTGTATGCCAAGTTCTCGAAATGCGACTTCTGGCTTCGAGAAGTCCATTTCCTTGGGCACGTGGTTAACAAGGACGGAATCCACGTCGACCCTGCAAAGATCGACTCTATAAAGAATTGGCCTACCCCTAAGACTCCCACTGAAGTTCGCCAATTCTTAGGATTGGCAGGTTACTACCGCAGATTTATTCAGGGATTCTCTAAGATTGCACAACCTCTCACGACACTCACTCAGAAAGGCGTCACCTACAAGTGGAATGAAGCACAGGAATCTGCTTTTCAGAGGCTTAAGGATAACCTCTGCAGTGCTCCAATTCTCTCGTTACCTGAAGGAACGGACGACTTTGTGGTTTACTGTGATGCGTCTATTCATGGGCTCGGTTGCGTGTTGATGCAACGCGAGAAAGTCATTGCTTACGCATCCCGACAACTTAAGACACATGAAAGGAACTACACAACGCATGATTTGGAACTGGGAGCGGTAATATTTGCGCTTAAGATATGGAGACATTACCTGTACGGTACCAAGTGCACCATTTACACCGATCACAGGAGTCTCGAGCATATCTTCAAGCAGAAGGAGTTAAACATGCGACAACGTCGATGGGTCGAACTTCTGAATGATTATGAATGCGCCATCAAGTACCATCCGGGCAAGGCCAATGTCGTGGCAGACGCCCTCAGCCGAAAGGACACTATACCACGGCGCGTGCGAGCATTACAACTTACCATCCAGTCTAGTCTCCCTACCCAGATTCGAAATGCTCAGATTGAAGCTCTGAAACCGGAAAACATCAGGGCTGAGTCCCTGCGAGGATCAAGACAACAGCTAGAACAGAAAGAGGACGGCGCCTACTATGTGGCAGGGCGCATTTGGGTCCCACTTTACGGAGATCTACGAGAGCTTGTGATGGACGAAGCCCATAAGTCCCGTTATTCAGTACATCCTGGTGCAGATAAGATGTACCACGACTTGAAAACCACATACTGGTGGCCTGGCATGAAAGCCCACATAGCAGCCTATGTTGGCAAGTGTTTGACCTGTGCAAGAGTCAAGATCGAGTATCAGAAACCAGCAGGCCTACTACAGCAACCCGAAATCCCGAAATGGAAATGGGAACAGATTTCCATGGATTTTGTTACAGGGCTACCTAGATCTCAACGCGGGAATGATACTATTTGGGTGATAGTAGATCGTTTGACTAAGTCTGCACACTTTCTGGCCATTAAGGAAACAGACAAGTTTTCTACCTTGGCAGAAATCTATTTGAAGGAAGTAGTCTCCAGGCACGGGGTGCCAACTTCTATTATTTCCGACCGAGACGCTCGTTTTACTTCCGAATTGTGGCAAGCTATGCACAAATCCTTTGGCTCACGTTTGGACATGAGCACCGCTTATCATCCGCAAACGGATGGGCAGTCTGAACGCACCATCCAAACCCTGGAAGACATGCTTAGAGCATGTGTGATCGATTTTGGCAAGAACTGGGAGAAGCATCTACCGTTGGTGGAATTCTCCTACAACAACAGCTACCACACTAGTATTCAGGCGGCACCTTTTGAGGCATTGTACGGTCGTAAATGCCGATCACCTCTTTGCTGGGCGGAAATAGGTGACAGTCAACTCACAGGCCCAGAACTAGTGGTAGACACAACAGAAAAGATTTCCCAGATCAGTCAACGCATGGCGGCAGCTCGTGACCGTCAGAAAAGCTACGCTGACAAGCGTAAGAGACCGTTAGAATTCCAGGTCGGGGACCGGGTTCTACTTAAAGTCTCACCCTGGAAGGGTGTGGTCCGTTTCGGTAAACGGGGCAAGCTGAATCCAAGATATGTTGGACCATTCGAAATTACCGAGAAGATCGGTAAGGTTGCTTATAGATTAAACCTGCCTGCAGAGCTGAGTGCAGTGCACAACGTTTTTCACGTATCTAACCTGAAGAAGTGTTTGTCGGATGAGACACTTGTAATTCCTTTTAAGGAACTGACGATTGATGAACAGCTACACTTTACTGAGGAACCGATTGAGATCATGGATCGAGAGATCAAAACCCTCAAACGTAGCCAGATACCCCTTGTACGAGTTCGTTGGAACTCACGGCGCGGCCCAGAGTTTACCTGGGAGCGGGAGGACCAGATGAAGTCCAAGTATCCCCAGTTATTCCCAAACGAAAATCCCAGCACTAAAGCTACAACCGAATTTCGGGACGAAATTCCAAACTAACGGGGGGATGATGTGACACCCCGTTGAAACACGCTAGCTTGGCAGTGGCTGCTTCAACTTTCGGGACGAAAGTTCTTAAAACTTGGGGATAATGTGACACTCGAGGTTTTTCCGAACGATCACCTTGTAATATTTTGTGTATATATATATATTAGTAAATGAAAACGTGATTTTTACTTGATATGTGACGTATGTATGTATTATATATGTAAATATGAGAGCCGAAACCACGACCCGAGACCATGACTCGCAACCGGGCGGTTGCGAGTGGGTCACTCGGTTGCGAGTGGGCCTTTGGGCCGTAACCGGTTTGGGTCGAAACCCCCAAGCCCAACCCGAAACACCCTATGAATATATATCCCACCTCCTCCTCATTTCCTTCATTTGTTACACCAAACAAACACACACCTCTTCTATTTTCTCTCAACTAAAAACCCCAAGCCAACAACATCCAAACTCTTCCAAACTTTCGGTTCAAGCTCAAGGATCTCGGACAAGGAAACTCGGTCAAGACCAATTCGGACACTCCATCTTCTCGGTTCTCTTTTCTTTGTTTTCGGCTCCTCCTTTCATAACCGGTTAGTGTTATCTTTGTGTATCTTTTGTGTATAAGATTTATGTGGGTTAAATGAACTAGAAATATTATGCTTGGTTAGAAATACTATGCATGATTTTTAGGAAGATTGTGAAGTTTTGACTATGTGTGTTAAACCCTATGTATGATACTTGCTAACATGCTTAAATGGTTATGGAATAATGGTTTAAGGATGTTTAGGGCCAACCGAGTTATGTTAATGCCACTAAGTGTATGTTTTACTTGTTCTTGCATATTAATCTTGTTAGAAATAGGTGATTTTCGGTCCAAAATGTGTGATTATGTTGGCATGAAAACCCTAGAAAAACTATGAACTTGATGAACTTGTTGAAGATAGTTTGAAGATTTTAAAATGGTAATGTTTGATCTATTGTTGTATATGGTCAAAATTAGGAAAAGTGTTTGTAGAAACCCTATTGGCTGTTTCCAAATATGGGTCTGATTTCATATGTACAATTTGGACTGTCTTTTCTGCATCATCACGTGTATATGAAAGTGACAGATTACGACTCGCAACGACAGCATTCCGACTCGCAACGACAGCATTCCGACTCGCAACGACGGCATTACGACTCGAAACCACACGGTTGCGACTCGCAACCAAAGCATGACAAGTCGAAACCACGAGATTTCGACTCGAGACTACGACGGTTGCGACTCGCAACCAACACGTGACAACTCGAGACCACGATTGCGACTCGCAACCATAACGAGACAAGCCGAGACCACCTGGTTGCGACTCGAGACAAGCTGGTTGCGAGTGGGCTGTCCATTTTGGTTATTGGGCCATTCTGTGTTAACTTGGACTATCTGTTAAATGGACTATGTGATGCGGTTGACTGTTTAATTGTTTAGGCCGGCCCAATAACCCAATGACTGTTTACTTATATGCTTGATACGTGCCTATATGTGTTTTACGTGAATGCTTGTGCACCGAACCTGACCTATACCGGTAACCATGTTAGGACGTGGTGACCAACGTGATTGACAAGTAACCTAAACCTACCGAGCAACCCAAGGTGAGTTCACAACTTAAAAGCATGCGTCCCGGTGGTTTGGGACACGAGACTAAAACAACCCTATCCCCTGGTAAAAAGGGGATACCATTTACATACCTTCCCTAGTTATTGGGAACAAAACTTACTTTTCCTTCCCGGGTATTGGGAAACCTTTTGGTTAATTACTGTTTATACGGATTGCAACTAACGGCACTAAACGAAACTCTATCACTCAAGTCCCTACTACAAATACCGATTAGTCGCCGGGTTAGGCGAGCGGGTTATTAGTTAATAGCGCTATTTAGGTGTTTACCAGCCTCACACCGTGCCCTGGTTTGGGACGGGCGTGAACTAATGTACTCAGATATTCGTCAATGATGATAGAACATTGACATCGGGGCATCATGCGGATACGCAACGGTTACCTAGTGTTCGGTATTGGAAAAACAGTTTAGTCGCTAACTTTTGGGGTAGCTCCCCAGGGCATGTATAAACGGATAAATTAACCGGTGAAACAAAGTTTTTGGTAATTAAAACTGGACAACTAGTGAACTCACTCAGCATTATTGTTGACCCCTTACTGCATGCTTTGCAGGTAACCAGTGACGATGGAGCTTGCAGCTTGGGAACGTGTAGTGTCTGTTCACCCTTGTGTTGGGTGATACCTTATTTTGAAACATGAACGTGTTTAACTACTACTTTATTTATGCTTCCGCTACTTAGTACTGTTTTGAACCAAAACTTAAAACTCTGAACTTAATATTTGCTAAGCTTATGAATAGTAAGTATTACTTTTGTTATCAACTTAAGTATTCGGTATAATTGGTGGCTGGATCCTGGTCAGTCACGCCCCCGAAGCGGGTGTTATCCGCAGGTGGATTTTGGGGGTGTGACAATTAAGACTTGAATTCCTAACTTAAACTTAGACAAGTAAAAAAATGAAAATTTTTGGAAAAATTTTGGGGTGATTAGCGGTTCCAATAGAGTTTTGTGTAAGGCTTGTTATTAAGACTTGCAAAATTCAAGGTTTTAGCATCCCCCCCACACTTAAATTACACATTGTCCTCAATGTGTCCCAAAAATAAGTTTTTAGGTTGATTGAATGTGTAAAATGGTGTTAAAAGCAAAATTTTATGTTACTGGCAGTCTGGACACGGCCCCGTGCTGGGTGGACACGGCCCCGTGTTCAGATGCCAGTAACGACAACTTACAGAAGTTGGACACGACGGCGTGTTGGCTGGGCACGACCCCGTGTTTGGTAAAAATCTGCAGAAAACTAAACAAACAGCAGGTCTGGGAGGTGGGCACGGGGGCGTGTCGGCTGGATACAACCCCGTGCGGATAGTCTGCAAGGCTGAAAAACAGGTTTCTTTCTTCGGTTTTCCTGTCCTGGCTTTAGTGGTACTAATGTTTAGTACTCTAAGCCTCGTTTGTACCTGTTCTATCAATAAATACCACACCAACCAATACCAAACGTCCTAAATTACCAAGTCAAACATTAAACCATCAAGTTAAAAGTAAAAACAAAAGCAGAAAATAAAAAGAGTTAGGGAAAGTAAATTGTTCAACACTTCGGCACGCAGGCCGGAAATTGTCTGATAGAAAGGGAAATTAACCTGTGGGCTAACCAACCGTCCACTCCTACTCCTTCTTCACCCTCCTAGTCCATGTCTTCATCACTGTCATCACCTCCTCCCCCATGACCCGCCATATACTCCCGGATGCTTCCGATGTCATCTTGGATATCGGTGATGTTTCTTTCAATGGCCCCGACCCGGTGGTATGTGTTGTTGGCAAGGTTGTAGGTGTTCCTGGTGCACATAAGGTTTTCCGACCCATCTTCTGCCTCATAGATTAGGTTTATAGCACGACAAATGTGCACATCGACCCGTCCCGACCATGGGCTTCTCTGGAAGGACCTAGGGATGTTCGTGAAGTGCTTGAAGAGGCGGTACACCCATCCCCCATAGAAGATAGGGGTTGGTTCATGAGGAAGCCGGTTCAGATGCATGTTCCGGAGTAGGAGGAATGGAACATCGAGGGCTCTTCGGGTGTGAATGTAGTGTAGGACTACCAAATCTTTCAACCCAACAACGCCGCTGTTGTCATGTCTCTGACTAAAAGAGTAAGTAAGGAGCCTGTGAATATAGTGATAGAGCGGATCCCTGAGCTTAGTGCTCTTAGTACTGCTCGGATTGTAAAACCCATCACCAATCTGAGCCCATGCAGCCTGGCGTTCATTCTCATCAATCTCACGCATTCCCCGGTATTTTCCTCATTTCCCGCATCTTCCTCTGAATACAGCCCAACTATTGCCCCGAATTGCGCCATAGAGATCGAATACCTTGTCCCCCCACATCGGAATGCAACCCCCTCATTGTCGAACGGGTCACACCTTGAAGTGAAGGTGAAGGTACTGTAGAACTCCAAAGTGCACTCGTGTACCGACCGGAGTCGAGTGGTCAAAGCAACCCTGAGCGGGCCGGTAACGAGGTTGTTAAAGCGGTCAAGTTGGTTCACCATGAGTAACAGGTCCGTGCATGCTTGCCTTGGGTATTCCTCGGGTCTTGTTTGAAGCGTATCATATCTGGCCCTAGCATCGAGCTCATTAGCGTTGAATCTCGTAAACTTCTTCGACATCTTGATGTTGTTAGAGTGAGAGGAGACGTCGAAAATCTGCGGAAAATCGCCTGGACCAGAGCGTTTTTCGGGGAAACGGGGCGTGTGGAATGAAACTGTTTGTGAAATAGGGGGGGTTTTATCCCGATAGTTGCGCGGACACGGCCCCGTGCCGAGCAAAGTTTTAAAAATATATATTTTTTTAAGTGCACGTGTGAGTGCCCTGTTTTCCCAGAAACTTGGTTCGAAGACTTACCGTTTTCGATGCTTACCTGCTTGTTCGTAACTTACCAGGTATGATGTTGATGCCTTTAGTCGTCAATCGTTTGGAGCAAGATTTTTTCCTCTTCATCCTCAATGGATCCTTGATAGAGTTTTAGCCATTGGCCATTGACTTTGAATGGTATTCCATTTCGAGATTTAATTTCTACTGCACTGTGAGGAAAAATATGGGTGATGGAAAAAGGTCCTGACCACCTAGATTTTAGTTTACCCGGAAATAATCAAAGTCGTGAATTAAACAACAGAACCTGATCTCCTACTCGAAATTCATTAGGTTTAATGTATTTGTCGTGTAAGTTTTTCATTCTTTCCTAATAAATTTCCGAGTTAGAGTATGCATAATTCCTTAGTTCGTCTAATTCATTTATTTGACAAAATCGATTTTTACCTGCAATATCTAGATCTAAGTTTACCTTTTTTATTGCCCAGTAGACTTTGTGAGCTATTTCTACCGGCAAATGACAACTTTTTCCATAGACGAGCTTATATGGGCTTGTGCCTATAGTGGTTTTATAAGAAGTACGAAATGCCCATAAAGCATCATCTAATTTATCGGCCCATTCCTTTTTATTTAATCCTACGGTTTTTTCAAGTATTCGTTTTAAACCTCTATTAGTCACTTCGGCTTATCCGTTTGTTTGAGGGTGATACGCTGTTGAGACCCAATGATAGACCCCATATCTTGTTAAGATTTTTTCGAGTTGATGGTTACAAAAATGGGTACCCCTATCACTTATTAATGCTTTAGGTGTTCCAAAACGAGAGAATAATTTTTTCAGAAATTTTACCACAACTCTTCCATCATTTGTTGGAAGGGCTTCGGCCTCGGCCCATTTAGACAACTAATCAACTGCCACAAGTATATATTTGTTTCCTTTTGACGGTGGGAAAGGTTCCATGAAATCGAGTCCCAACACATCAAAAATTTCACAAACGAGAATGCCATTTTGTGGCATTTCATTTTTGGAAGAAATATTACCTGTTCTTTGGCAAGCATCACACGTCTTGACAAGATTTTTCGCATCTTTGTAAATGGTCGGCCAATAAAATCCTGAATCAAATACCTTTCGTGCTGTACTGGCAGCACCATGATGTCCTCCGTATGGACCTTCATGACAATGGCGGAGTATTCTTCTTGCTTCGTTCCCATGTACGCACCTTCGGATGAGTTGGTCAGCACACATTTTGAAAAGATAAGGGTCTTCCCAAAAGTAATGCTTTACATCAGCAAAGAACTTCTTTCTTTGGTGATGTGGCCATCCCTTGGTGACTATACCGCTAGCTAAGTAATTAGCATAGTCGGCATACCATGGTTCTTTTCTGTATTCCACCATCTCCAGGGACTCTATTGGGAATTTTTCGTTGATTTGTTCGTCCCTGGTTGCCTCTAAAGCTGGGTCTTCTAGGCGCGAAAGATGATCTGCTGCTGTGTTTTCTGCTCCTCTTTTGTCTTTGATTTCAATATCAAATTCTTGGAGGAGTAGAATCCATCTAATCAAACGGGGTTTGGCATCTTGTTTCTTGAAGAGGTATCGGATAGCTGCATGATCTGTATAGACTACAGTTTTAGAAAGAACAAGGTAAGAACGGAATTTATCAAAAGCAAATACCACGGCTAGTAATTCTTTTTCAGTAGTTGTGTAATTCTCTTGTGCATCATTAAGTGTTTTACTAGCATAATAAATTGGGTGGAAATGCTTTTCTTTTCTCTGTCTCAAGACTGCTCCAACAGCAAAGTCACTTGAATCACACATGATCTCGAAAGGTAGTTTCCAATCGGGCGCTATCATGATAGGTGCATTGACCAGCATTTCTTTGAGGGTTAGAAATGCTTGATTGCAATCCTTGTTAAAGATGAAATGCGCATCTTTTTCAAGTAATTTTGTTAGAGGTCTTGAAATATTTGAAAAGTCTTTGATAAATCGTCTGTAAAATCCGGCATACCCTAAGAAACTTCTGATTGCTCCAACGGAGGATGGTGGAGGTAATCGAGAAATTGTGTCAATCTTTGCTCGATCAACTTCCATTCCTTCGCTCAAGATCTTGTGACCGAGTACTATTCGCTCTGTTACCATGAAATGGCATTTTTCCTAGTTAAGGGCGAGGTTAGTTTCCTCACATCGGGATAGCATTCGTTCGAGGTTATCGAGGCATTGGTCGTATGAATCTCCAAAGATAGAAAAGTCGTCCATGAAGACTTCCATTGTCTTTTCTATCATGTCATGGAAAATGGCCCCCATGCAACGTTGGAAAGTTGCGGGGGCATTACATAGACCGAATGGCATGCAACGATAAGCAAAAGTTCCATAGGGGCATGTAAAAGTTGTCTTTTCTTGGTCTTCAGGTGCTATTGGAATTTGAAAGTAACCTGAAAAACCATCCAAGAAACAGTAAAATTTATGACCGGATAGTCGTTCTAACATTTGATCAATGAAGGGCAAAGGAAAGTGATCCTTCCTCGTTGCTTCATTTAATCGTCTGTAATCTATACATACTCTCCATCCTATGACGGTTCTCGTTGGTATTAATTCATTATTTTCATTAGTTATTACCGTCATACCTCCCTTCTTTGGGACTACTTGGACTGGACTCACCCATGGACTATCGGAGATAGGATAAATAAGTCCGGCGTCAAGCAGTTTGATGACCTTGTTTTTAACCACTTCTTGAACATTTTGATTTACTCTCCTTTGAGGTTGTATCACGGATTTGTAATCATCGTTCATCAGAATTTTGTGCGTGCACATGGAAGGGCTTATTCCTTTTATATCTACAAGCTTCCAAGCGATCACATTTTTATGTTTTTTCAAAAGTTTAATTAATTTTTCTTTTTCTATATTATTTAGTTTAGATGAAATAATTACAGGAGAACCACCATCTTTGTCTAGAAAAGCATATTCCAAACCTTTTGGGAGTTCCTTGAGCTCAAAAGGTGGGTCTTTAGGAGACTCCTTATTTTGGGACTCATCTAGATTAAGAACTTTAAAGGTTTGTTCTATGGCGACCTCTTCTTCAACAAAGTGGTCAACTTTTTCACTTGTATCGGGTGGCTCATCTTCATCTTCAATTAGAGGGTCATTATTCCCAAAAGGATATTTCATTGAACGCTCAATATCTATGCTCCTTTTGAATGCCCCTAGTTGAAGAGGTAGATTATTGGACTTCCGATTTTTCAAAGCTTCATGAGTTTTTACAAAAGGTCTTCCCAACACTAGAGGAGCGTCATCGAGGATGACGAAATCAGTTGGAATAACCAATTGATTTGTTTGAACTAAGACGTCCTTCACTACACCGATTGACTTAATTACTCTCTGATTGGATAGAAAAACGGGTATTTGAAGTGGGGCAAAATCACTAATACTTAATTTTTCGAAAAGGTAATTAGGTATTATGTTAACACAAAGATCCTTATCAATGGTGATGTTACTAATAAATGAATTTTGAAAAAAACATGGAACCGGTGTAATGTTAATTTCAAAAGGGTCTTCTTTTATTAGTGAAGTTTGATCATTAGTTAACTTAACACTTACCATTTCTTCAATTTTCGCGTTAGTGTTTAGTTCCTTTAAAAACTTAGCATGAGTTGACACTAAACAATAGTTTTCAAAAGAAGGTGACAAGAGATTAATTTCTTCAAAATTAGACTCTGTTAGGATCTGAGGCCGTCATGATTGTGTTTGTTTGCATAAAATGAACATTCAAAACATATGTGATGATGTAAGTGCAGCGGAAATGAGTAGCAAACTTTGTAAACACAATCAAAGGAGAATATAGTTTGATAAACAATTGCTTCACATTACGTCAAATGATTACAATACAAAGCAAATGATTACAGCAAGCTTACAGACTAAACTCCCCCTCAGCCTGATACTCCAGAGTTGGTTTGCACAAGATGAAAGGATTGAATTGAGGAGGAGAACTCACTCAAAACGAATCAAGTGTAACAGTACAGACCGCTCCATTTATAGGCAAACCAAACTACTGATGTACCTCAGCTGACGTCACCATGATAGTGACATCTAACGACCTAACAAACTATAAACACTGTTCTATACAAACTACTGATATACAACATCTGATAATCAGCATAATACAAACTAGAGATAACTACTACTTCACGTTCCACTGTTGTAGCCTGAGCACTGATGTTGAACTTCAGTGCTTTCTTCAAAGGTGATCAGTCTTTGAGTGGGCAGTGCTTGAGTCATCAACAGTACTTAGAACACAGCAGTAGATAGAGCAACAGAGTTTATCTTCAGCAGTCTTTTGAGTATCATCAGTGTTTGATTCATCAGTTGTTGTAGTTGAGCAGCACTTATGATCCATTGATGTGTGTAAAATGCAACATATAAATCACATCAATTAAGGCATAAAACTAACCCTTTTTAAGTACTAATGTTGGAAAAAGAGTGTTTTTGTCTTCCTTTTGTATTTTTAGGATGAAATGAGCTCAAAATCACAAAAGAAGCAAAAAGACAACTAATTCTACCATAAATACAAGAAAAGGAACAAAAGTGGACTGCCCGGACCCTCAACGGCACCTCCCAAGGCAAAGGAGAAGAAACAGAGTCTGAACACGCCCCGTGTCCAGCGAACACGGGGGCGTGCCCAGGAAGCAGCAGAAAAGACAAACCAGTAGAAGCTTCCATTGCCCACCACGGGGCCGTGTCCAGCGAGCATGGGGGCGTGGTGAAAGTACAGCAGGCGCATTAATTGTAATTCGCAATTACAATTAATGAAGTGAGAGAATGTCAGACGGGCACGGGGCCGTGTCCAGCGGACACGGGGCCGTGTCCAGCCTTCTGTTCAGCCTATAAATAGAGGAGCTTGGCTTCATTCTCTCTCATCCCTTGGCACACCACCTCTCTCACACTTCATCCACCACCCACCACCACCATAACACCATCATCCACCACCATCATCCATTGTCCATCGTAGAGTGTGTGAGTCGTCTCGGGATCCAAGATTGATCGTAAGAGTTCTTGACAATCAAGGCCATGTTTGCCTAAGTCTCTTACATCACTTGGTGAAGACAAGTGTTTAGTATAATACTTTTTATTTTTAATCTTTTGCACTTTTTATTTGGTTTTGTATTAATGACTTTAATAACTAGTTACTTATGTTGAAGGTGATCTTTCCTTATCGTTTGTCCGTGGTGTCTTGGCATTATTTTACTGTCTATATAAAATAAAAGATTTTCACCATTCATATCTCCACGGTCTATATGGAGGTATGTTGGCTACCTGGTCGGGGGTTAAGGGAACGGTTTGGTAAGGGTCTTGCCCTTGTTCAGCGTTTAGAGGTCCTGCTTGGGACCTGGGTCAAATTTAGTAGGATCTCCTTCAATGCCCATAGGTATTGGATGGCGGGGATCCAAACTCTTTGACCCCCTCATAAGTTAACTACTATTAATACTATAACCCGGCTATTTAGGACTGTATCCCTGCTGACTCAGACTACTTAGCCGAGGGTAACGTCACCGCCAAAAGCGGGGCCTACCACAATTTGCATTAATAACTTAATTCATTATCTTTCAGTAATCCGACCCTTTAGGATTGTATCCTTGCTGACTCAAACTACTGGGTTGAGGGTAACGTCGCCTTCAAAAGAGGGGCCTACTACAATAACTAAGATAATCTCTTAAACAAGTGCAAAAGTGCGAAAATAATCAAAGGTTATACTAATACACGTGTCGGATCCAAGTGATTCATCTTGTCTATCTGTTTTTATTTTATTTTTATTTTCAGCATTTAGTTAGTTTTTATTTTTCTTAGTTTAAAACATTTTTTTTCTCACTTTTTGATTTGATTAGACGTTGAGGATAAACCGGTATTAAAAGCTCTTGTGTCCTTGGACGACCTCGGTATCTTACCAACACTATACTACGTCCACGATGGGTGCACTTGCCCATATGTGTGTTTAGTGTTAGTGAATATCGTGTTTTATAAATTTAAAACTTGGCTAAAAGTGTAAAAAAAGGGCTTAAATATACATCAAAATTATATTACACTACACGCACATCAAGTTTTTGGCGCCGCTGCCGGGGACACAAGGATTTTAAGAAAGTTAGGAATCAACGGCCTAATCATATTTTTATTTTTCTTTAATTTTTTAGGATTTTTTTTTTTAGATTTTCAGCTTCTGCAGAGCTCAGCACGGGGCCGTGCCGGGTCGGACACGGGCCGTGCTCAGCAACGTTACTGGCAGTTTTTGTTTTTCAAGTTACAGAAGGCTGACCACGGGGCCGTGCCGGTGCAACACGGGGCCGTGTCCAACTTCCAGTAACTGGGATCTGAAAAACAATCACTGTAATTCCGACCACGGGGCCGTGTTCGCTCAACACGGGGCCGTGGTGAACCTTCTGACCAACATTCTTTTCTGTTTTTATTGCAGGACTTGGAACCCGACGCCATCCTCACGTAGTGTATGAGCTCCAGTTCCAATAAAGACATAAAGGAACCGCTAGAAGAACCCGAACGCTTTCTCAGAAAAAGGTTAAAAGCCAAAAACCAAGAGAAGGTTTCGGGTGATCCACCCCCAATGGCGGACCAACGTACCCTTATGGATTATCTACGGCCCACCGTAGGTAATCTAGGCGCCGCTATCAATGCTCCGAATGTCGAAGCCAATAACTTCGAACTTCGACCGCATTTGATACAAATGCTCCAAAACTCCGCAACCTTCCACGGGCTTGCGGACGAGGATCCTCATCTACATATAATTAATTTCTTAGAAATATGTGATACCTTTCGGATCAATGGAGCATCAAATGACGCCATCCGCCTCCGTATGTTTCCATTCTCACTAAAAGACCGAGCGAAAGCTTGGCTCAACACCCTCCCAGCTGGATCGGTAAACACCTGGGATGAACTAGCCCAAAAATTTCTATATAAGTATTTCCCTCCTGCTAAAACTGCTAAATTAATGGCTGAAATTAATACATACTCACAAGAGGACGGGGAATCCTTATATGAAACTTGGGAAAGGTTCAAGGAGCTATTACGCAAGTGTCCCCATCACGGCCTCGCAATATGGCAACAAGTATCCACTTTCTACAATGGATTGTTGCCACACACTAGGCAGACACTTGATTCTAGCTTCGGGGGACTTTTAGGTAATCGACGCCCACACGAAATATATAATCAGATTGAGGAAATTGCTCAAACCAATTTTCAATGGCACACTCCCCGGGGAAATAAGTCTATCGCCCTGGGCGCCCATAAGGTCGACGAAAGCACTTCTTTACAAGCCCAAATCGAGGCCCTTTCTTCAAAAATAAAAAAATTAGAAATGACAAAAACAGTCTCGGTTATGGCTTGTGAAGGGTGTGGTGGGTCACATGAAAATTGGAGTTGCATGAAAGAAACGGACGATCAACAAGAAATGGTAAACTACATTGATAATAGACCTAGGCCGTCGGGTCCTCCAACGGGAACTTACAACCAAGGATGGCGAAACCACCCAAACCTTGGTTGGAGGGAAACCGGCAATAGTAGTAACCAACAAACCCAACGAACAAACTTTCAGCAATCAAGAAATGAGTCACAAAATTTCACTCAACAACAAGGTGGACGAGAAAGGCTCGAAGATACTATATCTCGCCTCGTCTCTGACACTGATAAGAAAAACTCGGAAAGATTTCTACAATTAGAATCTAATTTTAGGAATCAACAAGCTAGCATTCAAAACATAGAAAAACAAATAAATCAACTAGCACAAAATTTTTCCGAGAGACCGCAAGGCGCATTACCTAGCAATACCGAAACAAACCCAAAGGCGCAAGTTCACCTCATCACACTACGAAACCGCACCGTAGGGCCTGCAGAAGTACCTCCACCCGCGGAAGAAACAATGCCAACACATCTGCAGGAAAAGAACTCTCCCCCATCACCAGAGCCTACCAAGGCTCCTCGAGTTCCGTACCCCGGTAGGTTAATTCGTCAAAAGACCAATGAGCAGTTCGCAAAATTCGAAAGTCTGTTAAAACAATTGCATGTCAATATTCCTTTTATCGAAGTCCTAACCCAAATGCCCAAATACTCTAAATTTATGAGGGACTTCCTTACACATAAAAAGAAAATTGAAACTTTGCAATTAGTTAATTTAGGCGAAGAATGCTCTGCCCTCGTACTCAATAAACTACCCCAAAAGAAAATCGATCCCGGAAGTTTCACGATTCCATGCTCAATAGGGGAATCACCCGTTCGCAATGCCTTGGCCGACTTAGGGGCTAGCATTAACCTCATGCCCTCATCGATGTTCAAAAGGCTTGGCTTGGGAACCACGAGCCCTACAAAAATAAGCATACAACTCGCTGATCGATCAGTCAAGTTCCCACAAGGTGTCATCGAGAATGTCTTGGTAAGGGTAAGCAGATTCGTTTATCCAGTTGACTTTGTCATACTCGACATGGAGGAAGACACCGAGGTCCCCCTTATACTAGGGAGACCCTTCCTTGCCACAGCACAAGCAGTGGTAGACATGAATGACGGGACACTGACTTTGAGGTATGGGGACGATGAGGTGAAGTTCGGAGTTGGGAAGAGAATAGAGGACGACGACCCAGTCAATTACATGAAGGTTATTGATTCAAGCTTGGATGCCGCTCTCCGACGGTGTAACTTGGGAAGCAAGGCACTCCACTCAGAAGATATATAACCTGGAATCGGGTCTAGCCAAGGACCCTTATAAACGTGGCGCACCACGGAGGCATTCCGCGGATCTATCCTTAGTTTAGTTTAATCTTTTAGTTTTTGCAGAATAAAACACACTCATGGTGGTAATGGATGAAAAAGGGAACGAGAAAAATGGAACCATGCACGAAGAACAGAGCAACCCGACAAAAATCTCCATCACAGAAGGCTCAACACGGGCCGTGCCCAACCAACACGGCCCCGTGCTGAGCCCCTGCAGAAAATCACCCAGTTCAGGTAACTGGACACGGGCCGTGTTCAGCGGACACGCCCCCGTGTCCAGGCTTCTATTTCAATTCTGTAATTTTTGTTACTGGCACTTGACCACGGGGCCGTGCCCGGTCAACACGGGGCCGTGTCCAGGATGCCAGTAACATAAATCTTTGCTTTTTAACCCACTTTTATACATTCTAATCAACCAAAAACTTTATTTTTGGACACATTGAGGACAATGTGTAATTTAAGTGTGGGGGGATGCTAAAACCTTGAAATTTTGCAAAATCCTAAACACAAGCCTTACACAAAACTCTATTGGAACCGCTAAACACCCCAAATTTTTTCAAAAAACTTTTTCATTTTTTTTTACTTGTCTTAGTTTAAGTTGGGAATAACAAGTTCTAAAAAGGTTATATTTTTACAAGTTTACAACCGATAGCGTCGTGATAAAAAAAGAACCAACATAAGAAAATTATGAAACGGTATAACAAGTCTAGTTAAAAATTCGATTATATATGCTTGGTCACATTAAAAACCCATTCCCACAAAAGTGAGTTTTGAGCCTTTATTGAGCACAAAAATACACATATTTAGATTAAATGCTCATTTTTCGTTTCTTGTGTGAATAGCCGCTCGGTCCTTACAAATCTAGAACTTGCCACGACGATACATTCCCGGTCCTTACCAACTTAAACCCAAGTAAGTAAATGATGGAGGCATTAGGACTAACCATTTTTCTTTCAAAACCATTATTTTTCATTTTTTTACCTACCCAAAATCCCCCTAGATAGCCCGTTTGAGCCTAAACCTTTCATTTCATTACCCCAAAACCCTTTTTATCCACCAAAAACCTTTTTATTTTTTTTCTATTTATTTTAGTAACAAGCTCGCTTTTTCGTAAACTCACCTTTTTATGTGACGATCGAAAAAAAAAATGATGATGATGAAGTCAAAAACAAACAAAAGCTATAAAAGCTTGTTTGGAGAAATACTTCAAAATAAAAAATCACTAAAAACAAGGTACTTCACGAAAAACCGACGCTTGTTACGATTTTCGCCCTTTTTACTAACCACTAACCAACCACCCACCTTTAAACCCAACCCTTCACCCCAAAAGTCCTCTTGATATTTACAAAGGTAAAAAGTTAAAAAGGAGGAGGATTGATGTCACACCCCGATTTCCACGTGTCTCACCGGTGGGCCCGGTGGGGGATTACCGTGACGATGTTGGCAACAATATAGTCAAACCACACAATTATATAATGCACAGCGGAAGCATAAGATAAATATTTAAATTTCAACCTCTGATTGTAATATCAAAATGTATTACAGGGGTTGGATATATCCACAGTGGATCGTAAATAAATATAAAGTATTGTTCCATCAGATACTGCAATCAAGCTTGCGAGGCTTATCCCGACGCTAGGGAGCTAATACCAGCCAATTTACGTTTAGGTACCTGCACTTAATCTTTTTGGGGAAAATACGTCAGTTTACACTGGTAAATACATTCAACTGACACATTTGAAAATGTTTATTAAAATTGATTTGAATGCACAAGGCACAAACTCTTTTATAACTTGGGAAAATTCATAATGATCTTGTGAACGTTTTACATGTTCTTTTATGCGTTCAGTAGCCCGGGTCGTGCCGGGTTAAAGATTTATAGACACACCACGTTTGCGTAAAACCGTAGTACAAAAACCAACGGCTACGTCTTTTAATTTTAATGTCGACACTTTATACCGGGTGTACGCCTACACCGGGATGTCGATGGTCGTGGCCATTTCGTAAAATGATGCCAAGGATATCCGGGACAACGGTCATTAAACCCCCCAAAGGCTTATAAGCAACAAAACTGTTTAAATGAGCCGATCATATTTAATCAATTAACCACCTAAGCGATGGATTTATATAATGCTCAATCAAGCGGTATTAATATACCGTAACCCAAGCCCATATAGGGGAAATAAGTTAAAGTATTTACCTTTGCAAGTATAAATCCTTAATTTAGATCAAGTCACCGATAGCTTTTACTGGGGCTCCTAATCTGGAACGAAGGTTTTAATTAACCTCTTAGAATCCTAACGGTCCTTGTATTAGCCGTAGCTTAAACCGGTTGATTCCGATATATAGTTATGGTTAATTCGCACGAAAAGGCGAAAACCGAGAATGGAGTATGATTTGGACCCAACAAGTTCAGCGACTTGTTTTATATGGGTTTATAGTTCATACTCTGGATTTTGGGGTTCAAATAATATAATTTGACCCATATCGGCTATTGCACGAAAACTAGTTCCATGAGCCGTACCGTGTGCGCAAATAGGCGAAACGGTTAATCCTTAAGAGTCGTACGCTCATTTCCTAAGTCAATATGCCTTAAATGTGTTGTGGTATCAGTAGGATACCTTCCGTGACGCCCGTAACGAGTTTAAGTTTATATTATGCCTCATAGGGGCTTTTCGGTCATTTTAAAGACTTTAAAAAGGCTTTTCGAGTTCTACAGGAAATCTGAGTTTCCCGAACAGCTTATAAAGCTTAAAATACTTTATTTATTATTTAAAACCAGTAGCAACTGGAATCGGGTCAAAAGACCTTGTAGAACTCCCGTTTTGGCCAAAAAGGGCATATTCGGTATTTACCGAACCGTAGCCATAACCGCAGGTTATGAGCAAGGTAAAAATTATTAAAAATCTTTAAAATTCCCAAAATATTATTTTACCACAGTGGGTAAAAGTTTTGGTGACGAAACTTGGGTTAGATGGGCGTTATGCTAATTGCGCCGTTAATTACAAAACTTTCTTAAAAGTGCGCCTTTTAGCATAACTCTCATTCTAGGCCTCGGATTGACGTGAAACTTTAAGGACATGCTTATAAATTAACAAGCAAGGTTTTGGTCCGTTCACGTGTCCGAAATACTCGTTTTAATTTTAAAAGGCCGTTACGGTCAATTTTTAGGCGAATGACGGAAATACGTAAAAGACTCGGATAACTCATGAACCGACCACAGAGGCATATACCAACATGTGACCTGGTCCTAAGAGAGTCCTAAGGTATATTTATACCTCACTAAAACGGGTCAGAACTGAAGTCAAAGCAAAAGTCAAACTTTTGCGACATTCGGCTCCGAACCGGTTCTATATAGTAAATGATCGATTCAAACGAGCGCAAACATGTTTATATACTTATTATCATGTTTTATAATTATCAAAACAGGTTCCATAACATATATATTACAGATTATGCATAAATCGCTAAAATAGCTTTCTGTTGACTTTTTAACCGCACGTTTGACTCGACATTTGACATAGTTAGAGTGGTGATCAGGGGGAACCATTTTAGAGGTTTAATACCCACATAAATACCAACTCATAACCATTTTTGATTCGCCATAAGACTGAATCATTTGCGAGTTATTGAAATGACAACCGTTAGTTACGACGGTTGAGTTTGTACTCTAAAACTATGGAAATGTATGACCAAGATGAGTATGAACGACTTACAGAAGTTAACTCTTGATTAGAGAACAGAGGAGAATGCTAGGGAGCTCTTGGAATGATCAGATGGAAGTGTTTGAGTTGTGTGAATGTTGTAACTACAACATGGCTATTTATAGTGCATTTTAGGCTCCAAGATCATTCCACATTGCCCTACAACTGGTCATGGATGATGGGCAGGTGTCCCTAAGGGTTATGGGTCGTGTAGGGGGCGCCCATGCTCCATTAATTGGTGTTTGATCGTTCAAAGCTCCAAAAGGCAAGAAACTACAAAGTTTCTGCATCTGGGCACTTTACGCGGCCCGCATGGGAGTTCCCATGCATTTTAATGCGGGTCGCCTAAAGATCAAATATCAGTTGCGTATTTGAGGTGGCTCGCGGCCCGCCTCAACTTAACCATAACCTTCACGCGGGTCGCGAGAGGTTAACATTTCAGAATTTTTAAATCTTTTGTTATGATTACAGAATCTGGCCATTAATAACGAAATCTTTCGTAATGATTTACCTGACCTTTCGGGTTTGAAGGGGTAACTTTGCGGTTTGGCCCTCGGTTATTTACCGATAGGGGCCTCGTGTTAATTACCCGCATTATTAAGTCCCCGGTTTATTTATTAATTATATTGGAAAGCCTTAACTTTCACTGTTGACGCTTTTAACCCTTCTTCTACGAATTCGATCGTAACTTTCTCGTTTCATATCGAAACTTCGCGAAATTCATATATATTATTTTAGTGAGTGTATAATACCGTTACAAAGTCTTTGGAACGTTAAAGGGTCACTCAGAGGTATTATTAAACATGTTGACGCAGTAAACCCCTGTAGTTTGTAATCTCTCACTTTCTTCCGCGTTTTGTTTTTGTACGATCTATAATTTATTCGTTTGAAGGTTTAAGCATTATTTAGGGATACTATACAGTATATTTACCCTTGTTGACATTTATAACCCTCGAATTTATATATTTTCAAGGTTTGTCAAAATTAGTCCTTTATTTATTATAGATGCCACGTGTAAACAAATGACACGTGTTAACACATCATTGGACACAAAAATTCGAGGTGTTACATCCTCACCCCCTTAAAATAAATCTCGACCCGAGATTTACTCAAATAAATAGGGGTATTTTTCTTTCATTGTAGCTTCGACTTCCCACGTATATTCAGGACCTCTACGAGCATCCCATTTGACTTTTACAATCGGTACGTGCTTTCTGCGAAGCTTCTTCACCTGTCGATCTTCAATCGACAAAGGTTTTTCTATGAACTTTAAGCTCTCATCTATATGCACATCTGTGTGTGGAATCACCAACGATTCGTCGGCGAAGCACTTTTTGAGATTGCAGATGTGGAACACATTGTGAATTCCATTGAGCTCTTCAGGCAAGTTTAGTTTATAGGCAACTGATCCGACTCGTTCAATGACCTCAAAAGGCCCTATGTATCTCGGACTCAGCTTGCCCTTCTTGCCGAAGCGCATCACCCCCTTCCAGGGTGACACCTTAAGTAATACTTTTTCACCCACTTCGAAGTGAAAATCCTTACGCTTTGGATTAGCGTAGCTCTTCTGCCTATCGCGGGCAGCCTTGAGACGTTCCCGGATCTGGACAATCTTGTCCGTTGTCTGGAAAACAATCTCTGGTCCCGATAATTGGACCTCTCCTACTTCCACCCAACAAACAGGCGATCTACATTTCCTACCATATAATGCCTCAAAAGGCGCCGCCTTTATGCTGGTGTGGTAGCTATTATTGTAGGAGAATTCGATCAGGGGTAGGTTCTTATCCCAGTTACCACCTAAATCGATCGCACATGCACGAAGCATGTCTTCTAGCGTTTGGATAGTACGCTCACTTTGACCGTCCGTCTGTGGATGGTAAGCCGTACTAAAGTTCAAACGCGTGCCCAAAGATTGCTGGAAACTTTTCCAGAAGTGAGATGTGTATCTAGTATCCCTGTCGGAGATAATAGACACAGGTATGCCGTGTAAGGCTACAATCTTATCAACATAAAGTTGGGCTAACATATCGGAGCTATACGTCTCCTTGATGGGTAGAAAATGAGCTGATTTAGTCAGCCTATCGACTATGACCCATATTGTATCGTTTCCTTTCCTGGTCTTGGGTAACTTGGTTATGAAGTCCATAGTTACACATTCCCACTTCCACTCGGGAAGTTCAGGCTGTTGTAGCAAGCCAGACGGCTTTTGGTGCTCGGCTTTGACTTGAGCACAAGTCAAGCACTTTGCTACATGGGCGGCAACAGACTTTTTCAAGCCTATCCACCAATAATTTGCCTTTAAGTCTTGGTACATTTTATCAGCACCAGGATGGACTGAGTATTTGGAACTATGGGCTTCCTGGAGAACAACATCTCGTAGTCCTCCATATATCGGAACCCATATACGTCCGTTCAGTCTAAGAATTCCATCCTTGCTAAGAGTCAACTGCTCTTCAGTTACTCCCAGCTTTTCATTAGGATAATTAGCTTCCAACACAGCCTCTCGCTGTGCAGCCAAAATCCTTTCAATTAAATTATTTTTAACCTCAATGCTCTTGGCATTGATTCGAATGGGTTTTACCCTTTCCTTCCTGCTCAAGGCATCGGCGACCACATTCGCCTTGCCGGGATGGTACCTGATTTCACAGTCATAATCATTCGGGGTTTCCATCCAACGGCGTTGCCTCATGTTTAACTCCTTCTGGTTGAACAGGTGCTGGAGGCTTTTGTGATCAGAATAAATCACAAATTTAATGCCATAAAGGTAGTGCCTCCACAACTTAAGTGCAAATACAACGGCACCCAACTCCAAATCGTGGGTGGTGTAATTCTTTTCATGCACCTTTAATTGCCTTGAAGCATAGGCAATCACCTTGCCCTTCTGCATAAGCACACACCCCATGCCTGTGTGTGATGCATCGCAGTAAACTATGAATTCGTCTGCACCTTCTGGTAATGTCAGCACAGGTGCGTTGCTTAGCTTTTGCTTCAGTATTTCGAAGGACTCTTGCTGCTTCGGGCCCCAAATGTACTTTTCTTTCTTCTTGGTCAAGGAAGTCAAAGGCGCAGCAATCCTCGAAAAATTTTCAATAAATCTTCGGTAGTATCCTGCTAACCCCAGGAAGCTACGGATTTCGGTAGGCGTCTTTGGCTCTTTCCAGTTCATGACTGCCTCTACCTTAGCGGGATCCACTTGGATACCACGCTCACTCACAACGTGTCCTAAAAATTGAACCTCTCTTAGCCAGAATTCACATTTCGAGAATTTGGCGTAGAGTTTCTCACGTTGTAGTAATTCGAGAATGCAACGGAGGTGCTTCTCGTGGTCATCTTGATTCTTGGAATATATAAGGATATCGTCGATGAAGACTATGACGAATTTGTCCAAGTATGGCTTGCAAACGCGATTCATGAGATCCATGAACGCAGCCGGTGCATTTGTGAGCCCAAAAGGCATCACTAGGAACTCGTAATGACCATAGCGAGTCCTAAATGCATTCTTGTGTACATCTTCATCTCTGACCCTTAGTTGATGATAACCCGACCTTAAGTCGATCTTGGAAAAGTAGCTTGCTCCTTGCAGCTGATCGAATAGATCATCGATCCTTGGTAAAGGATACCTATTCTTTATGGTAACTTTATTTAGCTCTCGGTAGTCGATGCACAACCGCATCGATCCGTCCTTCTTTACAAATAGGACAGGAGCTCCCCAGGGAGATGAACTAGGTCTGATAAAACCTTTCGCCAGCAGTTCATCCAACTGGGTCCTCAGTTCTTTCATTTCCGTTGGCGCTAATCTGTAAGGTGCTCTTGCTATCGGAGCTGCTCCAGGAATGATGTCAATTCTGAACTCCACTTGTCTATCTGGTGGCAAACCAGGTAGTTCTTCAGGGAAAACCTCGGGGTATTCAGAAATGACAGGAAGATCCTCGATCTTCGGCTTTGGTTCTTCAATTATCACCTGAGCCATGTAAATTACACAGCCTCTGTTCAAACACCTTGAAGCTTTCAGCATAGATACGTCTTCGGGCAATCCGTAATGCATATCCCCTCGAATGGTAAGAGATTCACCACTCGGAGTCTTTAAAACTATTTGCCTCTTGCCGCAAATGATTTGGGCCTGATTACGAGATAACCAGTCCATGCCTAGCACAATGTCAAAACCCGCAAGTTTGAAAGGAAGTAGAGATAAAGGAAAAGAATGGTTCCTAATGGATATTTCACATCCTTCTAGAGCAGTAGAGACGGTTTCTATCGTGCCGTCTGCTAACTCTACTTTGTATTTCACGTCAAGGGTTTTGATTGGCATATTTAGTAGTTGGCAAAATTTCTGGTCTACAAAGGATTTATCAGCGCCAGAATCGAACAGTACTCTTGCAAATATATTATTTACGAGAAAAGTACCTGTAAGCACATTGTCGTCCTTAACCGCTTCCTTTGCATCCAAGCGAAAAACTCTCGCATTCGACTTCTTCGTCTCTTCCGCCTTCTTGGCATACTTCGGGCAATTACTCTTTATGTGCCCCTTTTCGTTACAATTAAAGCAGGTTGCATCCTTTATCTTTTTGCACTCCACTGTCTTATGATCCTTGGACTTGCATAGCCCACAGGGTGGAGTCCTTTGTTGCGACTGTGAACCAGACGCAAACCTACACTTCCCGGAGTGAGGTTTCTTGCAGACCTTGCAGTGAGGTCTTCCATCAGCTTGCCCCTCCTTCTTTGCTTCCGACCCTCTCTTGCCTTCACCGTTTCCACGGTGCTTTTTCCCAGACTTTCGTGACTTTTTAACCGCACGTTTGACTCGACATTTGACATAGTTAGAGTGGTGATCAGGGGGAACCATTTTAGAGGTTTAATACCCACATAAATACCAACTCATAACCATTTTTGATTCGTCATAAGACTGAATCATTTGCGAGTTATTGAAATGACAACCGTTAGTTACGACGGTTGAGTTTGTACTCTAAAACTATGGAAATGTATGACCAAGATGAGTATGAACGACTTACAGAAGTTAACTCTTGATTAGAGAACAGAGGAGAATGCTAGGGAGCTCTTGGAATGATCAGATGGAAGTGTTTGAGTTGTGTGAATGTTGTAACTACAACATGGCTATTTATAGTGCATTTTAGGCTCCAAGATCATTCCACATTGCCCTACAACTGGTCATGGATGATGGGCAGGTGTCCCTAAGGGTTATGGGTCGTGTAGGGGGCGCCCATGCTCCATTAATTGGTGTTTGATCGTTCAAAGCTCCAAAAGGCAAGAAACTACAAAGTTTCTGCATCTGGGCACTTTACGCGGCCCGCATGGGAGTTCCCATGCATTTTAATGCGGGTCGCCTAAAGATCAAATATCAGTTGCGTATTTGAGGTGGCTCGCGGCCCGCCTCAACTTAACCATAACCTTCACGCGGGTCGCGAGAGGTTACCATTTCAGAATTTTTAAATCTTTTGTTATGATTACAGAATCTGGCCATTAATAACGAAATCTTTCGTAATGATTTACCTGACCTTTCGGGTTTGAAGGGGTAACTTTGCGGTTTGGCCCTCGGTTATTTACCGATAGGGGCCTCGTGTTAATTACCCGCATTATTAAGTCCCTGGTTTATTTATTAATTATATTGGAAAGCCTTAACTTTCACTGTTGACGCTTTTAACCCTTCTTCTACGAATTCGATCGTAACTTTCTCGTTTCATATCGAAACTTCGCGAAATTCATATATATTATTTTAGTGAGTGTATAATACCGTTACAAAGTCTTTGGAACGTTAAAGGGTCACTCAGAGGTATTATTAAACATGTTGACGCAGTTAACCCCTGTAGTTTGTAATCTCTCACTTTCTTCCGCGTTTTGTTTTTGTACGATCTATAATTTATTCGTTTGAAGGTTTAAGCATTATTTAGGGATACTATACAGTATATTTACCCTTGTTGACATTTATAACCCTCGAATTTATATATTTTCAAGGTTTGTCAAAATTAGTCCTTTATTTATTATAGATGCCACGTGTAAACAAATGACACGTGTTAACACATCATTGGACACAAAAATTCGAGGTGTTACAATTGATTGCTTGGCAAGCCTATGGAAGACGTAAGTTCCGTGCCGCTCTCGAGTGATTCACTAAAATATACACCTTCGGCCGAGTGTTGAGTGATCTCCCGTGAGGTATGTGAACTTGTATATAAATGGAATTTTAATAAGGCATGCTATGCCCAAATAAGTAATTCATCTTATGAAACGTTCAAAATAAATCATAACGAATAGGATTGTAAATAAATAAAAATAAAACCTATAAAAACCTTGGATTCCCGACACTCTAGGACAAGCTAAAAAACTTCTCTTCTACCTATTCCATTTGGGAGTGTAAGCCACATTTAAAGAGTTTTGCTTGAGGACAAGCAAAAGTTCAAGTGTGGGGGTATTTGATGTGTGTAAAATGCAACATATAAATCACATCAATTAAGGCATAAAACTAACCCTTTTTAAGTACTAATGTTGGAAAAAGAGTGTTTTTGTCTTCCTTTTGTATTTTCAGGATGAAATGAGCTCAAAATCACAAAAGAAGCAAAAAGACAACTAATTCTACCATAAATACAAGAAAAGGAACAAAAGTGGACTGCCCGGACCCTCAACGGCACCTCCCAAGGCAAAGGAGAAGAAACAGAGTCTGAACACGCCCCGTGTCCAGCGAACACGGGGGCGTGCCCAGGAAGCAGCAGAAAAGACAAACCAGTAGAAGCTTCCATTGCCCACCACGGGGCCGTGTCCAGCGAGCACGGGGGCGTGGTGAAAGTACAGCAGGCGCATTAATTGTAATTCGCAATTACAATTAATGAAGTGAGAGAATGTCAGACGGGCACGGGGCCGTGTCCAGCGGACACGGGGCCGTGTCCAGCCTTCTGTTCAGTCTATAAATAGAGGAGCTTGGCTTCATTCTCTCTCATCCCTTGGCACACCACCTCTCTCACACTTCATCCACCACCCACCACCACCATAACACCATCATCCACCACCATCATCCATTGTCCATCGTAGAGTGTGTGAGTCGTCTCGGGATCCAAGATTGATCGTAAGAGTTCTTGACAATCAAGGCCATGTTTGCCTAAGTCTCTTACATCACTTGGTGAAGACAAGTGTTTAGTATAATACTTTTTATTTTTAATCTTTTGCACTTTTTATTTGGTTTTGTATTAATGACTTTAATAACTAGTTACTTATGTTGAAGGTGATCTTTCCTTATCGTTTGTCCGTGGTGTCTTGGCATTATTTTACTGTCTATATAAAATAAAAGATTTTCACCATTCATATCTCCACGGTCTATATGGAGGTATGTTGGCTACCTGGTCGGGGTTAAGGGAACGGTTTGGTAAGGGTCTTGCCCTTGTTCAGCGTTTAGAGGTCCTGCTTGGGACCTGGGTCAAATTTAGTAGGATCTCCTTCAATGCCCATAGGTATTGGATGGCGGGGATCCAAACTCTTTGACCCCCTCATAAGTTAACTACTATTAATACTATAACCCGGCTATTTAGGACTGTATCCCTGCTGACTCAGACTACTTAGCCGAGGGTAACGTCACCGCCAAAAGCGGGGCCTACCACAATTTGCATTAATAACTTAATTCATTATCTTTCAATAATCCGACCCTTTAGGATTGTATCCTTGCTGACTCAAACTACTGGGTTGAGGGTAACGTCGCCTTCAAAAGAGGGGCCTACTACAATAACTAAGATAATCTCTTAAACAAGTGCAAAAGTGTAAAAATAATCAAAGGTTATACTAATACACGTGTCGGATCCAAGTGATTCATCTTGTCTATCTGTTTTTATTTTATTTTTATTTTCAGCATTTAGTTAGTTTTTATTTTTCTTAGTTTAAAACATTTTTTTCTCACTTTTTGATTTGATTAGACGTTGAGGATAAACCGGTATTAAAAGCTCTTGTGTCCTTGGACGACCTCGGTATCTTACCAACACTATACTACGTCCACGATGGGTGCACTTGCCCATATGTGTGTTTAGTGTTAGTGAATATCGTGTTTTATAAATTTAAAACTTGGCTAAAAGTGTAAAAAAAGGGCTTAAATATACATCAAAATTATATTACACTACACGCACATCATCCATCAGCTGTTAGAATACCACTGTCAAGGGGAGAGCAAAGGGTAAACTGCTGCTTATTGATAGTCCACTGATGTGATCCGGTTTTGGCTTTACATTATCTGTTCCTCTGGTAGGGTTCAATTCCAACAATCTCCCCCTGGAACAGATAATGCCAAAACCCTTCATTATTCAGGACCTTTATTACTCATCAAGAGTGCCTCAGCTTGTTCTTTGAATTCAGCTTCAAATTCCTTTGCACTTTGGTCATCCTCATCCCTGCACAGTGAAAGTTCAAGGAGATCCTGCAAATCTTCAACACTAAGGCCTAGTGCTTCTTTCCTTGATAAGTACTTTACTTCGCCATTGGCTCTGACCAGGGTCAATACGTGGGTCTTTTGATCAGACATCCACTTTAGTATTTTAAAGCCAAGTGGGTTTCTTGGGAGAGACTTATTTTCAGATGAGTTGAGGGATGATGGCCTTGAAAACACATGCAAACTATCAGACATTCTTTTGATGGCTTCTTCAATGACTTTGTTTGCTGCAGCTATGTCTTCTCCAGTTTCTTGTTCAATAAGCTCTTGCCTCTCAGTTTCTGACATGTCTGTTGCAGTGTTTGGTGATGCAGGTTTGTTCAAAACTTTCTTAAAGAGGTTTTGAACTCTTGTTGAGCTATCTTCTTTTAGACCCATTTTCATGATGGTGTCCTTGAGATAATCTGCTTCCTTTTCTTTAACCTCTTTATCAGACAGCTGTTCACCTTCTTTTTGGTTTGTCACAAGAGTAAGGTTGTCTGCTGATTTTAACAGTGTTTTGAGGCTTTCAAGTTGCTGTTCCAGCTTCATCATATGTTCTCTTTTCTTTGAAGCATCTGAAGCAGTTTTCTTCTTTTTCTTTAGCCTCTCATAGGCTTCATCAGTCTGCTGCCTAGACCATTTTGATATGGCTTCAGCAGTATCCATCTTAGCATCCACCAGCTCCCTTTTCTTTCCTTTATATTCAGCAGTGAGGTCAGCAATGAGCTTTTTGTATTTACTCCAGTTTGGAGCATTTTTCTTCTTTGAAGGATCATTCTTGATTCTTTGGATCCTTTCAGCCTCATGCTTTAAAGCTACTAATGGCCACTCTTTAAACTGTTGTTCTTCTGCAGGATAGAATTTTTCTTTCATGATAAAGGCTAGAAGTTATTCTCTTAACCTCTTCTTTTGAACAGCCTTTTCTTTGTCTAGTTCTTGTGCAAATTCTTCTATCTGCTTTACCTTTGTAAGATAGAACTCCAGTCTTTTAGCAATGCCTTCTTCGCTTAGACTTTCCTTTTCACTGTCAACCTTAGCTTTTACTTTAGCTTGCCTTGCCTTTATTTTGAGATAATCATCCATATCCTCTGGTGGCATGTAGCCTATGAGTGAGGAGAATCTTCTTTTTGAGGGATCTGCTTCTGTATAAAACTGCCTCATCTCATTTTTGATGGCTTCAAGCTCCAGTGGATACTTTGCAGCATTTGGATCATGTATCCCTTCATTGGCAGTGATTGGCTTTCTTTTTCTGCTAAAGAGCTGTGGTTGTGATATAGGAGAGGATAGAGCAGTGGTGGATGGTTGACTAACAACTGTTGAAACAACTGGTGTCTCAACTGCTGTTGTCAATACAACTGCTGATGTATCAGCAGATGTCTTCTGCTTTTGAGCAGGGGTTATTGTGGCAGTTGTTTGGGTGGTGATCAGTGGTTGACTAACAGTAGTTGAAACAACTGGTGCTTCAACAACTATTGCCATTACAACAGATGTTGTAACATCTGTTGTCTTCTGCTTTTTGGCAGGGGGTGATGATGGTTTGGTAGTTTTTGGTTTTGATGGTGGTTTTTGTGCTGTGGACACAGATGGTGGTGGTGGAACAGTAGTTGTGGTGGTGTGTGGTGATGTGGTGTGTGTTGGAGGTGTTTGTGTTGATGATATGGCAGCTGTTTGGCTACTGACAGCAGTTTTTGTAACTGTTGAAGTATCAGCTGTTTGATTTGAAGATTTTGTATCAGTTGTTTTTGTAACTGCTGATGTATCTTCTGGTTCAATATACATTCCATCTCCAATTCCTTTCTTTCTTAACCTGATTTTCTCCCCCTTTTTGGCATTATCTGCCAGGGGTGTATCCATGAAGAAGATAGTAGATGGAGCTTTTTCACTCTGGGCAGTCTTTTGGATGCTAGCCTTTATAGCTTTGATATCTGCTTGAGTGTCTTTGAACCTTGATTCCACCATGTTGGTCAGCATTTGTACTTGAAGAGCATGCTTTTTATCAGCCATTTGTTGCTGTTTTTCAAGCATTGGTTGGAAAATATTCCATAGCTCTTTTTCAGCAAATGCTTGTGGAGCAGGTGCTTGAGCAGGAACTGCAGTAGCTTGTGCTTTTTGAGATTTTAAGATCTCTTGCACCATTTCTTTAATTTCAGCAACTGAATCTTCAAGTTTTTCAACTCTATTCGTCAATTCCTGATAATTTGAATCATCACCTACATTGGTAGGATCATCTGAGTCCCCACCAGTGGTGGTTGTATCAATGTGTGACTTAGGAGCTAAGTCCCAAATATCATCCATTGATGCCCCTTTTTCTTGGTACTGGGGACTTCTTTCTTCAGCAACCGATAAACCTTTGATGGTACCGGTGGTTAAAATTAACTCACCGGTGGTTACCGATGTTGCCATGGAAGAAATTGCCTTCAAGGGAGTCTTAGTAATGTAACAACTGTCCAACTGAAGATCTGTTGATCCATCAGTTGTAGTTGCTGCTCCACTTGAACTACCACCGAGAGTTACTTGTAACTCAGGGGGTGTAACCTCCTCAGCTGTTGCTGGGATAGCAGAGGTATGAGCATCAGACCCAGTCACTTGTGGAGGTATACTCTCAGTAATGGGTGATAGAGAGGAACTGGTTTGTGTCTGTGCCATATCAACTGCATGCAACAGGGGTATTATTGATTGTGGCAATATGATTGGTGAGGGTATGGGTGTTGAAAGAGACATGTCCTTGGGATCAGGACTGTGGAAGATAGATCCGAGTGGATCTAGAGCTTCATATTGTGGAGACCCTGTGGTTACAACCTGATCCTTTTGTGAGGATGCAGGAGGAGTTTTAGGCTGGGGGTTGAGATCTTTCTACCAACTGCTGTGAGGAAGTAGCAGCAGTGGTTTTTGGTGACTTTTGTGTTGTCCTGGCATTGACTCTGGGATCTCATCTTCCAGAGTTGCCTTTGATTTGGGTTTGGTGGGTTTTTTGGATGTTTTTCTTTTTGTCTTTTTGGTGGCAGGTGTGGGTTTCAAAGCAGTGGGTGTGCTGCTTTGATCACCTGGAGCAGTGGGCTCAGCAGATGTTGCCTGAGGATCAGTGGCAGTTTCTAAAACCTGCTCAGGCATTTTTGTTTTTAATTTTATTGGTGCCATCATTCTTGAAAATGTTTCAATTGTTAAACAATTTATTTTGAAAGAGACACCTTGTTTGGGTAATTCTGCATCTTTCTCTACAAATTTTTGTTCAAAATAGTAGCTTAGAAATCTTGGAAAGAGCAGAAATGCCTTATTATCAACGTTCTTTACCAAATCATCAAATATTTCCTGGGAGTAATTATAGTTTTTATCTGTTAAAATTGCATACCCCAGGCATTGGATTTTTGTTGGTATCTCATTAAAAGACGTTGTTTTATTAGAAACACACATTAGTAGTGTGTGGAATAAAAATCTGGGTGCAGAAGGGAAGTAACCCTTTTGTAGGGTATCCCTATTTGGTTGTTCTGCATAGCCCCTGTTCATGAAATCCTTTATCAACTTGTCTTTAGTAAATGAGGTTTTTCCTTTCAAATCATCGAGTTTAAAGATTTCAGAGATGGATTTTGGAGAGATTTGTACCTTCTTACCCTGTATCGAGGAGTTGATGGCGGCGATGATGTCTCCTTGTTTTTCAAGGGTGGCATTTTTCCAGAACTCTCTCTGGGTATCAAGGTAAATGGGAGCGTCTGCTGTTATCAAAGTTTTGTACTTTGATGCAGAAAGGATGTCAAGGATGGAGTCGAAGGTGTGGTTATCGGTAGGTTTTGTGAGTATACCTACATAGTTGTGTGGAGCTTTGTAGCGAATCTCCGGTGTTTCAGCGGCCATTTGAGTGGCATCTGCTGTTGTGGAGGAAGATGATGGTTTTGATTTTGTTTTCGATTTTGGTTTCGTCATTTTTGATGAAGAAGATCGAAGAAGATTTTTGGAGTTATGAGAGGGAAACTGCTATGAGAAGAGAACTTTTGGAATCCAATTCGACAGTAAAACCCTGTTTTGGTGTTAGGGCAGAGTTTTATTTAGGAAGGAAAAGGTGAATGCTGATGTGAGAGCGGTTATAATGATCTGACGGCTAAAAGCTGACCACATGCCAACCCCTGATGAAATGGTAAATAATGGAGGACAGTTGTTTTGACAACTACTGATGGAATAATCATTAGTAGTTACAACGGTAATAAAATGAAACAGTGGATGTATCAGTGGATGAAACAAAGATTTTAAACATCAGTGTTTTGGAGAATCAGAGGTTGACTCTCAGCAGTGGACAGGCTTTAGAGAACAGATGTTGAGGCACAACAGCATTTTAGGAACAACAGTGGTAGAAAATAAAATTGTTTCAACAACTGATAGTGCAGCAGTGTTTTTGACTTTTGACAAATAATTTTAGCATCTGTTTGTTCAGATGTAGGAAATGATTTCGTCTTGTGAAAGCACAATATCTTGTCTATCATCTGTTGAGTACCAGAAATGTTATTCTTAACAAGATACATTTTAGATGTATAATATCAAGATTAAATTGTCAGCAGTTATCTTCAGAAATTTTGTTCAAGGTTTTGCCATCTGTCTATTATTTCAGACAGTGGTTTAGCATCCCAGATGATGAAGACATTTCTACTAGAGCTGCTCATTTTGTGTCTAATTACTGGAACTAGAACATGAGTATCTCAGTAGTCTAAGTTAATTTGCAATCAATTTATGATCAGTGAAAACCTAACTTGAGCTTAACATGATCTTGATATGTGTGCCATTTCCTTTTGATTAGATTTAAGGATAGTAATCTCACACAAAAAATAAGGAAATTATATCCTGACCAATGATTGAGCTTTTACAAAAAAATGAGTAAAAGAACAAAATATATTCTATAAAAATAAAATATATCTGGTTTTTATTAAGAAGAAAACACCTTAAAAAATAAAGGATGTTTTGAAGATAATCAAAGAGGTCAGACAGCTTTTCATGAAGATTTACCATCACATCATTCTCAAGTCATTTTGACCACTGTTTGGGTCATTTTCTTGTTAATTGATTGTAAATTCATTTTAAGCACAATCACTGGAGATGCCATTGTTACCAGGACAATTCCTGTATTGATGAATGCACATAGTTGCATAATGACCACTGATGACCTAACTTTAACCTCAAGAGTGTTTTATGCTTATACTCTTTTCTTTTGATTTCAAAAGTTTTTGAGATAGCTACACTTTGAGATTTGTTCATTTTCCTTTTCCCTTGTTACTCTGTTTATTCACATGTTCAGAAATACTCACTAGGAGATTATATTTTGAACATGCTTTGTCCATGATCACTTTGAAGTAATGTTTTGAGAGATCTGACCATATTTGAGCATGTTTTATTACAGATCTCACATTACTTATGATTAGGACGTTTTGACACCTTATTTTCTCAATGTGTTTTGGACAAAGTTGGTTTGGTCCTTTTGAAGATTCTCAACCTGCCTTTGAGCACATGAGAGATTTTGACTAAACATCACAAATATCAAAACAACAATTGAAATCAATTTTGGAAAGTATCGAACGAACCCATAATTTACCAGATATTTTACAGATCTGAAAACTATGAGTTACATGTGCATGATAACACTTGTTGTGTGAGATTTGTGTGTAATATGACATCTTGGTTGATATACAGAGTTTCTGAATGACCATTTTGATCATGATTTACTCGTTACTCTGTTTTTCAACTGAATACAACCATCCCTTAGTATCAATGAGTTTTTGAGCTGAACTGTTATGTCAAATTGATTGCTAGATCGAATTTGACTGTCCGAGCTCTAATACCAATTGTTAGGATCTGAGGCCGTCATGATTGTGTTTGTTTGCATAAAATGAACATTCAAAACATATGTGATGATGTAAGTGCAGCGGAAATGAGTAGCAAACTTTGTAAACACAATCAAAGGAGAATATAGTTTGATAAACAATTGCTTCACATTAAGTTAAATGATTACAATACAAAGCAAATGATTACAGCAAGCTTACAGACTAAACTCCCCCTCAGCCTGATACTCCAGAGTTGGTTTGCATAAGATGAAAGGATTGAATTGAGGAGGAGAACTCACTCAAAACGAATCAAGTGTAACAGTACAGAGTACCGCTCCATTTATAGGCAAACCAAACTACTGATGTACCTCAGCCGACGTCACCATGATAGTGACATCTAACGACCTAACAAACTATAAACACTGTTCTATACAAACTACTGATATACAACATCTGATAATCAGCATAATACAAACTAGAGATAACTACTGCTTCACGTTCCACTGTTGTAGCCTAAGCACTGATGTTGAACTTCAGTGCTTTCTTCAAAGGTGATCAGTCTTTGAGTGGGCAGTGCTTGAGTCATCAACAGTACTTAGAACACAGCAGTAGATAGAGCAACAGAGTTTATCTTCAGCAGTCTTTTAAGTATCATCAGTGTTTGATTCATCAGTTGTTGTAGTTGAGCAGCACTTATGATCCATCAGCTGTTAGAATACCACTGTCAAGGGGAGAGCAAAGGGTAAACTGCTGCTTATTGATAGTCCACTGATGTGATCCGGTTTTGGCTTTACATTATCTGTTCCTCTGGTAGGGTTCACACCATTGTCCTTCATTGTAAGCATATGATGGATAAGGGTCGTAATTTTGTTCTTCATAGTACTCATATGAGGTAGATGGTTCACACCATTGTCCCTCATAATAAGTATATGAAGGTGGTGGCTCATATCTTGACTCCTCAAAGTATGAGTATGAAGGTTCATACCTTGGTTCATCAAAATATGAGTATGAGGGGCTAGGTTCATACCTTTGGTCTTCATAGGATGTGTATGAAGTTGATAGCTCGTACCTGGGCTCCTCATAATAGTTGTATGAAGTGGATGGTTGAAATAAGTTACAACATTGTACCGAGTGCGGGTTACCACAATTAGTGCAATATTCTCTCATATAATCATCCTCCTCATAGGTGTAGTTATAGCCTCCTGAGTATTGATCCATAAGAATCACTCAGCAGACCACAACTGAGTCTCGGGACCAGAAAACAGAAACAAAGACGGAAACAGAGGCTGGACACGGCCCCGTGTTTGGCGAACACGGCCCCGTGTTCAGGGTCTGTATCTGGGCGTTTTAATTAAAGTTACTGGTCTCGTTGAGCACGGGGGCGTGTTCAGTGAGCACGGCCCCGTGTTCAGACTCTGTATCTGGGTATCTAACTAAAAATATGCAGCACGGCCCCGTGTTCAGTGAACACGGCCCCGTGTTCAGGCTAATGTAAATGCAAACTAAACTAAAATGCAGAAAAATGTGCGCGCGTTTTAAAAAGGTTTTGAAAAACTGATTAGGCCGTCGATTTTAAGCTTTCTTAAAATCCTTGTGTCCCGGCAACGGCGCCAAAAACTTGATGTGCGTGAAGTGTGTTATAATTTGGATGTATATTTTAAGCCCTTTTTACACTTTTAGCCAAGTTTTAAATTTATAAAACACGATATTTACTAACACTAAACACACATATGGGCAAGTGCACCCATCGTGGACGTAGTATAGTGTTGGTAAGATACCGAGGTCGTCCAATGACACAAGAGCTTTTAGTACCGGTTTATCCTCAACGTCTAATCAAATCAAAATGTTAGAAAAAAGATTTTAAACTAAGAAAATAAAACTAACTAAAATGCTGAAAATAAAAATAAAAACAGATAGACAAGATGAATCACTTGGATCCGACTCGTGTGTTAGTGTAACCTTTGATTATTTTCGCACTTTTGCACTTGTTTAAGAGATTATCTTAGTTATTGTAATAGGCCCCTCTTTTGAAGGCGACGTTACCCTCAACCCGGTAGTTTGAGTCAGCAAGGATACAATCCTAAAGGGTCGGATTATTGAAAAATAATTAATTAAGTTATTAATGAATAATGTGGTAGGCCCCTCTTTTGAAGGCGACGTTACCCTCAGCTAAGTAGTCTGAGTCAGCAGGGACACAGTCCTAAATAGTTGGGTTAAAGTTTTAATAGTAGTTTAACTTATGAGGGGATCAAAGAGTTTGGACCCCCGTCATCCAATACCTTTGGGTATTGAAGGAGGTCCTACTAAATTTGACCCAGGTCCCTTGCAGGATCTCTAAACGCTGAACAACGACAAGACACTTACCAAGCCGTTCCCTTAACCCCCGACCAGGTAGCCAACATACCTCCATATAGACCGTGGAGATATGAATGGTGAAAATCTTTTATTTTATATAGACAGTAAAATAATGCCAAGACACCACGGACAAACGATAAGGAAGAATCACCTTCAACATAAGAAACTATTAATTAAAGTCATTAATACAAAACCAATTAAAAAGTGCAAAAGATTAAAAATAAAAAGTATTACACTAAACACTTGTCTTCACCAAGTGATGTAAGAGACTTAGGCAAACATGGCCTTTGATTGTCAAGAACTCTTACGATCAATCTTGGATCCCGAAACGACTCACACACTCTATGATGGATAATGGATGATGGTGGTGGATGAGGGTGTTATGGTGGTGGTGGGTGGTGGGTGAAGTGTGAGAGAGGTGGTGTGCCAAGGGATGAGTTGAAATGTCTCCAAGCACTCCTATTTATAGGCTGAACAGAAGCTCGGGCATGGCCCCGTGTCCATCCTTGTCTCTCTCCTCATTAATTGTAATTCGCAATTACAATAAATACGCCTGCAGGAGTCTGACCACGCCCCTGTGTCCACTGGGCACGGCCCCGTGGTGGGCAATAGAAGCTTCTAAAGGTTTGTCTTTTCTGCTGCTTCTTGGGTACGGCCCCGTGCTCGCTGAGCACGGGGCGTGTTCAGTCTTCTGTGTCCTTGGTTTTGCTTGGGAAGATGCTGTTGAGGGGTCGAGCATTCCACTTTTGTTCCTTTTCTTGTATTTATGTTAGATTTTGCTGTCTTTTTGCTTCTTTTGTTAATTTGAGCTCATTTAATCCTGAAAATACAAAAGGAAGACAAAAACACATTTTTTCCAACATTAGTTCTAAAAAGGGTTAGTTTTATGCCACATTTGATATAATTTATAGAGTTAATTGCCAAAATCGCCCCTAAGGTTTGAGCACATTTGCCATTTTGGTCCAAAATGACACTTTTGTACCATTTTGCCCCCACGTTTGTAACTTTTTGCCATTTTCATTCAAACAACTAACTTAGTTTATTTTTTATGTTAAGTTGAATGATATTTGGATGAAAATGGCAACTATAAACCACAGGGACGAAAATGGCAAATGTGCTCAAACTCTTTTTAATTTCTTTTATTTAGTTAATTTTGTCACATATATAATAAAAAAGAATATACATGCAATTTTTATATGAAAAAAAAATAGTTTTCTCACATATTTTTTATAAATTTCCATCCAACCACTAACTAAGTTAATTTTTTTCTATTAAGGCGAAGGATGTTTTAAATTTTATAAATTAATACAGAAATTAATTTCCAATTGTTTATATAGATCAATTTTATAAAAATAAATCTACTTAAACCTCTAATTTTTATAAAACTAAAATGCTTGTGACCTTATAGAAAAATGTCAAATAAACAAATATTATCATATGTACCAAGTTTTTAATTCATCTTCTACTCTTTTAAATTCGCTCCTAACGAAAAACAAAAGCCAGTGCCCCCATCAAACAATGTACCGTTACCAAACCTTAAAATCATCCACCAAATTGTAAGTATAATGCCATCTAATATTTTGTGATAAACACTTTTCACGACGAGCTATTTTCTTGTTAAACTCTCAAAAACAGAATCGAAATATTCATGTTACTTAGAGAAAGAAAACAAAGTTCTATTGAACAAAATACAACATATAATAACCTTGATACAAAAAATTAATTTATAAAATTTAAAACATCTTTCGCCTTAATAGAAAAAAATTAACTTAATGGATGGATGAAAATTTATAAAAAAAAAAATATGTGACAAAACTATTATTTTTTTCGTATAAAAATTGCATGTATATTCTTTTTTATTATATATGTGACAAAATTAACTAAATAAAAGAAATTAAAAAGAGTTTGAGCATATTTGCCATTTTCGTTCCTGTGGTTTATATTTTCCATTTTCATCCAAATATCCTTTAACTTAACAGAAAAAATAAACTAAGTTAGTGGTTTGGATGAAAATGGCAAAAAGTTACAAACGTGGGGGGCAAAATGGTACAAAAGTGTCATTTTGGACGAAAATGGCAAATGTGCCCAAACCTCAGGGGTGATTTTGGCAATTAACTCTAATTTATATGTTGCATTTTGCGCATATCAACAAGCTAGCCATGAAGTTCAACGCGTGAAGACCACCACGCATTGTAGGGCCGGCTTTATAGGCTTGGCAACCTAGGCACGGGCCTAGGGCCACCAAAAAATAAGGGTCTCCAAGCTTTTAAAATTTTTCTATATATACTATATGTATGTATTAGGCCCAAATAAATATTTTTATTTCAAAACTAAATTGATTTTTCATTCAATGAGTCCAAAATAAATATTGTTTAGCAAACAAAGGTCAAGTTTCAAAACGCATTTCGCCTTGATTTCCAACTATTACAACACAACAACCATCGACCTAATCATCAATATTTAGCGGCCTAAAGCCCTAAATACAACCGCAATCATCGTTCCCACTTTCCATCACAACCTGCTTAATTGCTAGGCTAGTGGCTATCACTAGCCGAAAAAAGTAAGGGCAATCACCCATTGCGTCGAGATTGGAGGAGAGTTTGTCGGCGAAATTAGGGCCCCTACTTCATAGGTTGCTTAGGGTCTCCAAAAACGTAGGAACGACCCTGACGCATTGCCACATCCACGCGTGATAAATGGCAGCGGCGGTGATATTTCACGCAAATCAACACGTGACCAAATTTCTATCACGGGGTGCCCCGTCCCCCTTACTTTAGAAGTGTACAAAGGTAAGGACTTTTTGAACATATTGCTATATGCAAACTTGAAAACATGCAAGTGAAAAAATGAAAAAATAAAATTTATAACCAGTTGTTACTTTAACTGTTAACAGGTGCATTGATGATGATGCCCCATTTACAAGTTTGACCTTTATACAATTTATTTTTTGTATTTTTCTAATTTTGTAGGCAATGAACGTGGAAGAACAACAACTGAATATTAAAGTAAATATCTAACCATATAAACTTTATAATATTCTCAGGCTGGTCGTTTTTTTATGAAGTTTTCCTTTCAAAAAAGAATAAACTTTATAATATTGTTGAAAACTATTTTGGTGGTTGGCTAAATCGGTTCTTTATCAATTATTCGGTCTATATCAGTTTTCAAACAGTAAACTAACAATTATTTTAATTGGCTTTTTTACCTTTAACAAGCAAACTAATTAAGTAAAATATATAGAACAATGATCCATGAACAATGTACAACTCCAAATTAACTAGTTTCCTTGCCATACAGGGATACCTAATTGTTAGTGCATTCACCGACAGATTCATTGATCTAAATTCAAGATCAGAGTTTGCTCACCGGGTTGCACTTATTTCAGATGATATCTATGAGGTACCAAAAAACATGAGTTAGTCTCATTGTGATCATTTAAGTATAACTGGCACCTAAAACCAACGAGTGGCGACAAGATGAAAAGTTTTATGTTACCTTGGTGAAATACTACCGAAAGTTGCTTCTGATTTGAATGATTAAAAGGAAATAAATCATGAGGGTGAGAGGGGCATTCCCCTTTTAGGGGAGTCCCCTCTCTTACGCACACCCAATCAGGTTATGTCACATCAACTCCCCTCTTAAACTCCCCTCACACCCCAATTTGATGGCGGCACTCCTCTCTTAGGGTGAGCGGGGCACCAACGGGGAGGCGGATCGGTGACCCCATTCCCCGAGCGGGAACACCGCCGCCATCCCTGCGGGGACCCAAATCGGGGAGTTGGGTCGGGGAGGAGTCACCGCATGAAGAGAGAGGAGATGGTGGGCCCATAGCTTGTAACAACCAATCAAGTATTTTTCTTTATTTATTTATTTATTTATTTTTTTGAATAAAAAAACAAGTCCCTTAAGAGAGGAGTGCCGCCATCAAATTGGGGTGTGAGGGGAGTTTAAGAGGGGAGTTGACGTGGCATAACCTTATTGGGTGTGCGTAAGAGAGGGGACTCCCCTAAGAGGGGAGTGCCCCTCTCACCCTTAGAGCCTCCGTAGTGGGGCGGTATGGCAAGGCATAGCGCCCCTTCGCGCTGCCGAACACCACCACAAGGGGCGGTATGAATGAGAAAAAGAGGTGGGGCGTGACCTCCATAGCGGCGCCATGTGTGTGTTTGAATTTTTATTTGTTTTTTTTATTTGCTGGTTTCCTCTCACAAGCATATATACATACATATGTTTTGCTCTGTTATGTTTTGTTACACGTATAGGTATAGAAAAGGAAGAAGGAAGAAACTCTGGAAAAAGAAGTTGCAGGTATAGAAAAGGAAGAACATCTGAAAAAAAAAAATAGGCTTTCAGTTCTGTTTCGATTGATTGAAAGAATTTTAGGGTTTGTTTTTTATGGGCTTTGGGCTGGGCTTTTCTAGTGTAAAGTTTTTGTGGTTTTATTGAGCCAAGAAGCCCGATTATTATAATTTGAGTTAATTAGTGTAAAGTTTTTTTATTTATTTTATTTTAGCGCTTTTTTTTATTTTATTGTAATGTTTTTTTTTATTTAATGAAATGGTTTTTAATTTTATAAGGTTAGAAATTAATTAAAAAACGAAAATTAATTAATTGAGTAATGATGAGGTAGGGGCTTTATGACTACGGGCTCTAGTGACATAACGCCCCATAAAGCCCCTGTGTGACGTGGCACGACACGTGTCGCATAACGCCCACAAAGGGGCTTTATGACTACACATGGCCTTAGGAGACTTGCTTTTTTATTTTTTTATTTTTTTGTTTTTTTTATTTATTGCAATTATGCATGTTTATAAATTAAAAAAATATTAATAAAAATTAAATAAAATTTAATAAAAGACATTTCATTAAATTAAAAATAAAAATTACATTCAAACTAGAAAATTAAAAATTACATTCAAACTAGAAAAATAAAAATTACAATCAAACTAGAAAAATATAAAAACAAACTAAACGTCCGAGATGCTCAACGAGATCGTGTTTTAGTCTCCAATGCGTTTCTTCGTCAATGAGCTCGCTATAAGCTGTATTATCGAAGACGGGTTCGACTGGAGGATCTTGAATGTGTACCGGTGTTATCGCCCTTCCGTCGTCTTTTATAATCATGTTATGTAGAATAATGCATGTATACACGATGGACCTTATCTTTTTCACCGTTTTGGAACGCATTGGACGATTTAGTATTCCCCACTTCGCCTTTAAGACACCAAACGCCCGTTCCACATCTTTTCTTGCGGCCTCGTGTTGCCTCTTGAACTTTTTTTTCATTCGGGATGTGAGGATATGGAAATGACTTCACAAACACGGACCAGCTAGGGTAGATCCCATCAGTAAGATAATACTCGCGTTTGTATAAGTGGTCGTTCACCTGAAATGGACAATTTGGCGTCGTTCCGTTTCGTTGAGTAAGAAATAATGGAGATTGTTGCAGCACGTTGATGTCGTTTTGTGAACCCGCCGGGCCACAAAAAGCATGCCAAATCCACAAATCTTGAGACGCCACCGCTTCTAACATAACGGTCGGGTATTGATGATCGCCTCTCATATATTGTCCACGCAATTCTGTGGGGCACATTCTCCAGACAAAGTGTGTACAATCCAGACTACCCAACATACCAGGTAGGTGATGTCTCTCCTCATGAGTCTGATACAATAGCACAACGTCGTGGCTCGTTGGTCTACGTAAGAATTCACCGGCATACATTGTACAGACCGTCTTACAGAAATATTCAAGACACTCACGAGAGGACCTTTCAGCCATATTTAAATACTCGTCGTTTTCGTCTGGTGGGTTACCGGTTGCAAGTTGTTTAATCGCAGAAGTAACCTTTTGCAACGGCGTGAAACTTTTCTTCATTCTCCCGTCTAAGCCCTCTTGAAACCACTCGTTATTCGCTTCCACGTCACTAACAATTTTTAGGAACAAAGACTTGGACATACGAAACCTCTGACGAAAAATATCGGCATTAAATTTTGGATTTTCGACAAAATAGTCGGCCATGAGTGTCTCATGGCCTCCCACACGATCTCGACGGACAATTTTTTTTTACTAGACGATACCGTGTCTAGTAGCTCCGCTTGTTGGATGAGATTTTGAAAGAAAATTAAACTATCATCGCTTGACGATGAATCTTCATCGTCGGGAAAGTCGGGTAGGGGAGAAAAAAACGGGAACTTGGAATCCATTTTGTGTTGTATTTGATAGATTTTTAGAGTGAGTTTGAGAATGGGTGTGGTAAAAAATTAGATTAAGTTGGTTATTTATATTGTTAAAATTGAATTTTTTTTTTAAATGACCGTTGCCCAACGTCTCTCCTCATCGATCCTTGTGCTTTCTTGTGCGGTGTCTCTCCCCGGATTCCCCTCCCCGATTTGGGTCCCCGCGGTGATGGTGGCGGTGTTCTCGATCGGGGACTGGGGTCACCGATCCCCTCCCCGTTGGTGCCCGTATACCCTGAGGTATAAGATAGAGTTACTATTGATCAATGCAGCCAATGATCTCTAGATCAAGTGGTGGAGGGCTTGCATTTCTCTTGAGAGATGCAGGCTCGACTCCCACTTGGTGCAGAGTGAGGCACTGGTGGGCAATGATAGGAGACCCAGGGAAACCTGGGTTGGATCCTTGAGCCAAACGGGTTTTACCGGTAATTTCACTGTCGTGCCTACGGGCGGGTGGGTTATCAGGTTTTCCCCGGAATTGGTGGTGGACTCGGGTTACTCTCGGAGTACTCCGTTTGTCCAGTGGGTGCCCCGAGAGTGCTCGGGATTGAGTTTGTTGGCGGTTAAAAAAAAACTATTGATCAATGCAATTTTGGTCCACTACCAACGTGGCAAATGGCTTAGCAACCTACCACTTCGTTTGTCGAGATGGTAGGTACTAGGTATGATAATGTGACATTAAATAGTTTCACATCCAAACTTTAAAAACGTGCAAATTAAGTATTATAATAATGGTGTACATCCAACTCCAACTGTATTTTCCAGATCTGGAGGAGTTATGGAGTCTAGTTACATAAAACTATTCTTTTATATAATCTTTGTGATGACATTATCAAACTCCAAATCAATAGTCAAGAATCTCCCTGGCTTCCCTGGTGATCTTCCTTTCACTCTTGAAACCGGGTATGCATGTGTTTAAAGATCGTATATACATTTTGTTAATTAATTTACTGATAATGTATAGTTATATATGGATATTAAACTTGCTATTTATGTCAAAAGATATGTCGGCGTCGGGGCTGAGAATGAAGTTCAGTTCTTCTACTACTTTGTCGAGTCGCAAAGAGACCCGGCACACGACCCTCTTCTTCTTTATCTCACTGGTGGACCGGGCACTTCAGGACTTTTCCCCTTCCTCTATCATGTTGGTAAGTTTATCGTATTCACGGTAATTTGGTTTGGACGGTTTTTTGGTTTGACAATTGGAATGGTTTTGTGCTTATTGGGTTGAAAAATATGATAAGACGTTTAAGTTTAAGGTAAGTTTATAATACTCACAGTTGGGTTTGTACGGTTTTTCGGTAAAAAGATTGACAATTCAAATGGTTTTGTGCATATTGGGTTTAAAAACATGATAAGACGTATAAGTTTTAACTTTTAAGGTGTGTTATATGCTAACCAAACTAGAGGTAACACTAATCGTTGGTTTTCGGTATGCATGTACGTATATTAGGGGAATGATCCACTAAAAAATGGATTTTGCACTCCTAATAAATAGGAATGAAGGGCATTTTGGTCTTTATAAATAGGAGTGAAAATGACAAGTGGCACCCATTTTGTTTTTTTAAAAATACAACAAAAAAAATCTAGCACAAAAAATCTAGTAAAAAAAAATATAGTACAAAAATATAGCACAAAAAAATCTAGTACAAAAAAATATAGCACAAAAAAATCTAGTATAAAAAAAATAGCACGAAAAACTTTAGCAAAAAAAATGTAGTACAAAAAAAATCCAGCATAAAAAAATGAGAAAAAAAATTAAGACAAAAAAATTCAACACAAAAATATAGTACAAAAATACAGCACAAAAAAATGTTATACAATATAGAAATACAACACATTTTAGTGGGTTTTTAGTCTTCATATTTTATATAGCAATATGGTACTCAAATTAAAGATATAAAAAAAGCTCGATTTTACGGTGAAATTTTTATGAAAAAATAATGTCGTATAAAAAAGTTATGAACGTTTAAAAAATGAGGGTGAAATATGCATGTTCCTTGCATGTGGAGAGAGAAAGTCCATAAATAGGATTTTCTCAAGATACCCCTTGCACTCATTCTTTCTCATACACTTGCATCTTAACCATTAATTTGAAAAATTGATGTTAAGATTACTTCTCATCCTACTTAGGCAAAATAAACTTTTTATTTGATCTTACCCCCGTATATTAAGCCTTTTTTTGGGTTTCGGCCCGTTTAAAAGCAAATGAGACTGGTTAAGGGCATGTTTGGCTAAGCTTATTTTACCTAAAAAAGACTTTTTGTAAAAAAGATTTATTGACTTATGACTTTTTAAAAATGAGTTTTTAAAAAAGTGTTTGGATTAGCTTATGAGATGGAAAAAACCAGTAAGTCAATAAGTTGTTTTTTAAAAAATGTTTGGCTTAGCTTATTGATTTAAAATGACTAAAAGAGAAATTCTTTCATAAGTCAACAAATATAAGAAGTGTTAAATCAGGGGTAATCTGGTAATTTGGTCTTTGAAAAGTTATAAGCTGATTAAAAAGTCACACGCCCCTAACTTCTCAAAAATGACTTTTTGATGACTTTTTCTCCTTTTCAAAATAGTCATTTGAAAATGACTTTTAGGTTTGCCAAACACTAAAACTCTTTTTTAACTTTTTGATTAAGTCAATAAGTCATAAGTTGGGTTGGAAAAACTTAGCCAAACAAGCCCTAACTGGTTTCATACTAAGGATGTAAACGATTCGAGTGAACCTTGAGCTTGTTTAGGGTTGAGCCCGGCTTGTTGAGAGCTTTACTTTTAGAGCTCAAACTCGGTTTGCTATAATTATTTGTTAGCTATTTTATTTATAATCTATACTATATTATAATAAATATAAGAAAAACAAAAGCATAATTTTATATAATTTATTTTAAGACTTTAAGTAATTATAATTTTTAAAACATATAATACGATCTTATGAAGCTTAATGTTTACTTTTAAAAACCAACTTCTTCAAGATTTTTAAACAGCCATAACTTTTCATACATTAATACTTTTTTTTTTAAATCTACACCACAAAAACGAGTATTTTATTTTCTTTAAGTTAAGTATAGTATTGCTATAATTTTTTTTTTTTAATTTAGAAAAAAATTAACATGTTACATGATTATCGCCTGTGTTTCATGTGCATCAGGCAAACTGCCCTCTAGTTGTTTTAAATAGATAAAGCCATCTTATGCATTGCAGGTCCACTAACCATTCGTTTTGATAGTTCCGGATGGAATAACTTCACTTTGGAGTCAAATCCTAATACATGGACACAGGTTCGTATTCTTACTTAATTTTTTTACAATTTGTTGTTTTGCAGTATCTACTTTATTTATAACAAAAAAAAAAAAAAAAAAAAGATAACAGTTCCAATTAATCTGGTAGAGTCGTAGATTATTTTGACAAATGTCTGGATTTTAATTTGTAGGCTGCTAATGTAATATTCCTAGATCTACCGGCGGGTGTAGGGTTTTCGTATGCTACAACTTGGGAAGGATGGAGAAGTAGCGATTCAGTTTTATCTATGCATACGTACGAGTTTATACAAAAGGTGAAAGATCAGTTATATTGCTTCAATCTTTTTTAATTTCTTTAAACTTAAAAAAATATAAATTCATTTTTATTAGTATTGTGTTTTAAACGTCACAAAAGGACATTAAATGATCCAGCAAGAAGCTAAAGGGAACTGTAACATTTTTTTTTTAAATATAAACTCATTTTGTTTTGTAATTTCTCAATCATATTTATTTTCGTACGGATATCTATTTATTTAACGAGACAGACACAACCTAAAGGGAATTGTAACATTTTGTTTTGTATTATTGGACTAATGACCTGTTTTGTCAACAATACTAGTTGAAGACATATAAATGTTTGCTAAAACTATAATTTAATTAATTTCAATTAGTTTATGACCTAGCTAACACCTTTATACATGTAAATACAGTGGTTTGTGGAGCATCCTAGGTTTCTTAATAATCCTTTATACATATCTGGGATTTCATACATGGGTTTGCTGATACCAGTTATTACTTTAGAAGTGTACAAAGGTAAGAACTTTAGAACATATTGCTATATGTAAACTTGAAAATATATAATAAATAATAAATAATAAATAATAAATAAAAAATCTATAACCAGTTGTTACTTTAACAGGTTCATTTATGTCCCATTTAAAAGTTTCACTTTTATACAATTTTATTTATAGTGTTTTTCTGATTTTGTAGGCATTGAACGTGGAAGTGAACCGCAATTGAATATCAAAGTAAATATCCAACCATATTTTTTAAATTGTTTTTTCCTTCAACAAGCAAACTATTAAAGTGAAATATATAGAACAATATTGATCCATGAACAATGTTTTGTTTTACTTTATAGTATAAAACTCCAGTTAACTTATAGTTTCCTTGCCATACAGGGATACCTAATTGTTAATGCATTCACGGATAGATTCATTGATGAAAATTCAAAATTAGAGTTTGCCAACCGGGTTGCACTAATTTCCGACGACATCTACGAGGTACCAAAAACGCGAGTTAGTGTCATTGTGATCATTTAACTATAACTGGTATCTAAGTCCAAGAGTCAATAATAAGAACAAATGGAATAACTCCAAAAACTTTTATTATAACCAAGAAAATATAACTGAAAAAACTTGATTACAATAACTGTCAAATCATAACTCGGTTTCTCTCTTCTCTTAATAATGTCTAACCCTAACTTGGTTTATATAGACTAACCCTAATTACTAGCCAAGCATCACCATACTAATTTTAATGTAATCAGAAAACTTAACTAATTGGCAAATTGGATTTAAATAATTCCAACTCACTGTTATTAGCCAATAATAATCCCAACTCATTTAATCACCAATAATAATCCGAACTACTCACTTTTGTTTGTAAAATACTCCCAGTTAAAAAAGCACTAACTAGGTAAAAAAATTGCTGATGTGGCTTGCCACATCAGCTGCCACGTCATCAAAATATGCCACGTAGACTGCCACATCAGCTGACACGTCATCAAAATCTGCCATGTAGACTGCCACATCAGCTGCCACGTCATCAAAATATGCCACGTGGCGAGCCACATCAGCAATCTTTTAACCTAGTTAGTGTTTTTTTAACTGAGAGTATTTTACAAACAAAAGTGAATAGTTCGGATTATTATTGGTGATTAAATGAGTTGGGATTATTATTGGCCAATAACAGTGAGTTGGGATTATTTAAATCCAATTTGCCTAACTAATTTAACCTACTTGTTAAATTCGGTCCTTCAAGTTCACCAACTTGTGACTTGTTTAAACCCAATATTAAACTCATTTAATTACCGGGTTGGACCCCTCGCTCAGGTCAAACAACAATTGAGCCAACAATCACAGCCCCCCCCCCCCCCCCCCCGATTGTTAAATCCGAAAGATGCGGGTTTTCGTCTCCAAGCTTGTCATCTTTGTCTTGATTATCCCGAGGCTCTTCATGATCTCTTGAAGTGTTCTTTGGGCTCCACTTAACTTGAACATACACTTGCTTTTTGTGATCATTGCACGTACTTCCTTGGATTTGAATCCCTTGTTTGACCTTTACTTTGAATTCTTGAACATGTTTCTTTTGACTCTGATTTTGGGTTCAACAGTTGAACTTGGATCTTTGAGAAGATTTTGACTAGTACTTGGTTTATCATCTTTCAGTTCAACTCTTTGTAGATCCCTACCAGCAAAATTATTCATTCCAATCATGCTAACTTGTGTACCAGGACTTGCTATCTTGTAGCTGATCTTATACAAACCGTTTTTGGTCCTTGTCACATTCATTATAAGCTTCCCCGTATCATCAAGAATGGTTAGAAAATCACGTTTCATGTGAATATCGCATTCACCTTCCGTTGCTTGACCAAGACTTATGATATTGCTTTGTAAGCTTGGTATGTAGTAAACATCTATCAACAGGCGTTGTTCCATGTTTTCCCTTCTAGCAATACCAACCCATTTCCCCGTATGTCAATACAAGATCCATCTCTAAACTTTACCTTTCTCGTAACTCGTTCATTAAGTACAGAGAAGTAAGCTTGATTACTAGTCATGTGATTTGATGCTCCGTTGTTGAGATACCAAGTGTCTTTTTCCATTAGCTCAGTCTCGAAGCGCTTCGAAATCACCCCTTCTTCATTTAGAAAACCGTTTCTTGATCACATCTCATCATAAATAATGACGGATCCAAATCATCGATAGCAGCTAAGTTAGCTTCTACCTGTTTCTTCATGCGATCCGGACACCCTGACGCGAAGTGACCAAATTTATCACAATGGTAACACTGAACTTGTGATCTATCTTTTCTTCCCGATTATTCGTTTTTCTTTGACCCGTCTGCTTTGACCCGTGATCTTGACAATCTCGGCTTTGACTTTCGTCTTGGTCCTCATCGTCCCAATCTTCACCTTTACCTCGGTCCCTTCCTTTCCCTTGGTTGTTATCTTGAATCTCCTATTCTTTTATATGTTCTTCATATGCTTTTAAAGGTCCAACATCAACAAACGTAATCGTTTTAAGATCAACTACTTGTTCAATCAAAGCCACCATGTGAATAAATCTTGTTGGTAGCCTGTTCAGAAACTTCTTGACCAATTTAGGCTCATCAATCGTAGAACCCAAAGAAGCTAAGTTTGAAGCAAACCCAAACAACGTACTAGCAAACTCATCAACTGAATTCTGATCTTTCATCTTCAGGTTCTCAAATTCGGACAATAAAGTTTGCAACCTCACTTCTCTAACCCCATCAGCCTCGAGATTTCGGGTTTTTAACACATCCCACATCTCCATGGCCGTAGTCATATTACCGACTTGCAAAATCTGATCTTCGTGTATAGCTTGAAAGAACAATGTTATCGCCATGTTGTTTTTCTTCGCATCCAAATCAGTTCCTTGTTCATTTGATCCCAAACTCCATACACGTTAATGATCTTCATTCGCATAGCCCATATTGTGTAATTTGTTTTAGTCAACATGGGACATACAAGACTAGCCGAATTGTTTTCTTTAACCATAACAATCAGTCGATCACCATCCGCCATCTTACCTCGTCTCTTATAAGTTAGCGGTGTAGAACCCCCTTGTTCTAATCCGTTTGAATGAACACAAGCCGATCAATCCCGAACAACTTCTCAAAACCGAATCTACCCTCATATATATATATATCGCAAATCCCTCTTCACGAACCCGGAAAAAAAAAAAACAAACTCTGAATTGAACCCTCCCGTCCAACCCAAATAATAATCAACGTTTTATGGTTAAACCCAAACTTATTGAACCAAAAATAAATAAACCAATCTGTTTATTGTTATTACTATTTTTTTAAACGTTGTTTCAATAAGAAAAAAATACTTGTTTTACAATTTGTTTAATAATAAAAAAACTTGGTATTTCTACTTTTTTCTTGAATATCAAGACGGTAAAGAAACTACCAAAAAGACAACCCCCTTTTTCTCCAATGATTCTTCGCGAAACGAACAGTGATTCAACTTAGGTTCGATCGAGCAATAACAAACAACAAATCGCAAAGAAAAAAACAAACCCGATGACGAGAATGCAAGCAACGTTGACGACAACAATTGAACTCGGCTTAGTTCAATCGGAAAACACAGTGGTGGCGATGTCTTCTTCCGATGACGACGGCTTCTTCTAACGACGGCGACATATACGATCAGGGTTCTTGAACTTGGCTCTGATACCAATTCAAGTCCAATAATCGATAACAAGAACGAATGGAATAACTAAGAACTTTTATTATAACCAAGAAAATATAACTCAAAAAACTTGATTACAATAACACTCAAACCATAACTTGGTCTCTCTCTTCTCTTAATAGTGACTAACTCTAACTTAGTTTCTAATGACTAACCCTAGCATACTAGCCAAGACATTACTATGCTAATAATAATGTAATTAGGAAACTTAACCAATATAACCTATTTGTCAAATTTGGTTCTTCAAGTTCACTAACTTGTGACTTGTTTAAACCCAATAATAAACTCATTTAATTATTGTGATAGGCCCCTCTATCGGGCCAAACAACAATTGAGCCAACATACCTAGAACCAACGAGTGGCAACAATATGAAAAAGTTTTATGCTACCTTATCGAAATACTACTAGAAGTTGCTTCTGATTTGAATGATTGAAGGAGAATTGCAAGGAAACAGATCTTTAATTGATTATCAGTGCTAATCATTAGGAAAGAGTTGTTATAGATCACTGGAAATATGGGCCACTAGTGGCAAATGGTTGTCAATAGTAACTACCATTAGTGGTAATTGGTTGTCTGCTAAGAACTTTCTACTGATATAACTATCTAACTTTGGAACAATTTTAAGCATCAGTTGTGAACCATTAACTGAAGTGTTTTGATATCTGGTCTAATTTTGGTACAAGTTGTTAGAACCTTTCATATATTTTCTTGTTTTCGCTTTCAGTTATCCAATTGAGCTTTTGATAAATACTATAAAACTTGCATCATATGTTCTAATGTTTGATTGATCTTTTTTATACCCCAGTCTACAAAAGAAACCTGTGATGATAACTACGCTTACCCTAATCTGAACAACGCCTTATGTTCATATAATATTCAACAGGTGGATGAGGTACGTACGTACACATGTATAACTTCGACCAAATATACTATGTAGAATTTCCATGTATAACAACATTAATCCTATCTGCTTTATTATTTCAGTGCATAAGAAATATTAACCTTGCGAATATACTGGGGACAGTGCCAGATGATACGGTAATTGTTTGTCCTAAGTTCATAGACTCGGTCGCGTATGTCTTCTTTACATGTTACTTTACAATTTATATATTGTTTTAGGCCGATATTAAGATAATTTTAGATGCTTGGGCAAACGATAAAGAAGTTCAAAAAGCCCTCCATATTCGTGAGGTAAGTTTGACAAGCTCTCCCTTGTCGTGTTTAGGAAGGTTCCTTCTAATGAGTTGTACACGGTATTTGTTCTTGCTTTGATATAAAATGTCTCATTTCACAATTTTTCAACACAATTAAAAATTGTCTCTCATTTCTTGTGAAGGGAACAATAGGCGTGTGGGAGAAAACCAATGAAACAATCCATTTCATTTTCGGGAAAAATGACACCATATGTTACTCATATGATGTATCTAGTACTATTGTCTACCATGAACAACTTGTTTCAAGAAATTGTCACGTGTTGATTATTAGGTACAACATCTACTTATTCGAATTTTATCTCTAAAATAATAAACACTTAATATCTAAAAGTGATCTTTAAATTGTAGATGTTTAAGAATTCTTACAAATTGATAAATGATCGAATATTTGTTTGTTGGGTCAAGTTATTCTACAAAGGCTTCTAATTGTAAGAAGTGTAAGAAGGATTTATAGAGTGACAAGTGTCCAATGACCTAAAACTAAACCCACTACATCACCACCAAAAACCTAAACACCCACCCCCACCCCACCCCACCACCACCCAAAAACCTAACCCCCCCCCCCAACCCAAAAACCTAAACCCCCCCCACCCCCCACCCCAACCCCCCCCCCCCCCCCGGCAAAAAAACAAAAAAAAAACTATACCTCACCAAAAACCCCCCAAAAAACCTAAACCCCACCCCACCCCCCAAAAACCCAAAAAAAAACCTAAACCCCCCCCCCCCCCAACCTTACCCCCAAAAACCTAAAAAAACCTAACCCCCCCCCCCCCCCCCAAAAAAAAAAAAACCTAAAAAAAAAACTAAACACCCACCCCCACCCCATCGGCAAAAAAAAAAAAATAATAAATAAATAAAAATAAAAATAAAAAAAAAATTGTTTAGGGTGGGTGATGTGAGGGGGGGGGGGGGGTTAGGTTTTTGGTGGTGGTGGATGTTTAAGGTTTTTTTTTTTTTTTGTAGTGGGGTTTTTTTGTGTAGTGGGTTTTTTTAAGTTATTGGACACTTGTCACTCTATAAATCCTTCTTACACTTCTTACAATTAGGATCCTTTGTATTTGATCCTAATCCTTTGTTTAAGATTTGCACTTTTGAACATTGTGATATTGTTTATCTAACTTCCTCTAATAATTTCAATTAACAGTGGTGACCATGATATGATAATTCCATACCTGGGCACAGAGAAATGGATAAAATCTCTCGGTGTCCCAATTGCAAGACCGTGGAACCCGTGGTTTGTTGATAATCAAGTTGCCGGGTGAGCACAAATTTCAAGTCGTCTTTTAGTAACACCCCTTTGGTGTCTTTCGTATCACCTTTTTTATCGCGGAGGACATCCTCACATCCATCTTGTTGATAGTTTTACCGATTCAATATTGACCTTTCACTAGTCTTTCTAGAACCCATTTTATTATATGAAATCGCATGATTTATACAAAACTAATCATGCATATTGATATTGTCTTTTTGTAGATATCAAATGGCTTATGCAACAAAAGGATACTCGTTAACGTATGCAACTGTTAAGGTAAGAAACATGACACTTAACTCATGTCTGTTAACGTATATTTGTAAGGTACAAACTGAATATCTCCAGGCCTATGTTATCAAAACAAATTGTTAATATAAGAAGGCCAGTTATGTCGAAATGATATCCTCTCAAAGGGGTGACTTAACGATATATGATTCAACATGGATCTCTCAAAATGAACCTACACAAAAATATCATAACTTTTTTTTGTCATACTCTTGAAACTTGAAATCTAATAAAAATAATAATGACTAAATTATATGCATCATGTAGGGTGCAGGTCATTCTCTGCAACTGAACAAGCCTAAAGAAGCTTCAGTTCTGGTGGAAGAGTGGTTGACTTCTCATACTTATATAAGTGACTTTTAATTAATAATTATATATTTATTATCTTTGCTATCAGAATAATGTTCACATACTTTTCTACCGTCTGATGTTATGCCCTAGTAATTGTTGGATAAACTGATGTCATGATATATAATAACAATAATAATTAAATATAATAAAAAAACTGAAGTAGCTTTGCCTTTTTGTAACTAAGTCCGAAACCATGATCATGTAGTTGATATGAGCAGATACGTTACTTTACTCTTGTGTATATTTTCCATCATGTATTAGACTTAAGCTTCATCCATGCATGCTAAAAACTTATGCCATATGCGACATGTTGGTTCAGGTCCCACTCCACACACAACTCTCACTCACTATTTGTTTGTGAAGTATGCACAAGAAGAGAAACAAAATACTTTTGTATCAAATGAAAAATGGGTACACTATCCACTAAAACAAAGGGCTATATATAGCCTACATAAACTCCAACTAATAACAGAATTAATAAACGTGCAAACATGAAATAATAAAATACTAACTAAACCTAAAGAACCACATGATTAAAACTCAGTCCATCCACGTTTTCCTTTTTATCAGCAACAAGTTCGGTCAACTCTGACCAAGTATTTTAATATTAATATGTTAAACCGCATCCCGATAACGCACCGACCCGTGACCCGTAAACAAACCCGAATAATCCAACAGACACACTACCACATATAAGCTATTCGCTCGCAAATGTACCTTCAAAATATGAAAAAGGAAGGGTAATCAATTTAGCCTGAGAAGCACAAGCCATATGCGACACACTGCTATAGTAGCAGATGAAGGGCCAAAAAGGAAGTCACCATACGTGACGCCTGAAATCAGGGACTATACAAACACAAAGAGTTGGGCCAAGACACCATCTTCAAATAACATAGGATGTGTGATATTAAATTGAATATGGAAAAATTATTAATTTGTAATCAAGGGGGTTTGGTTTTTTAAATAACAAAATGCCTTAACGTACGAAGCGTACGAGATTCAGTATCAACATGCGAAAAAAAGTTTATAACATGCGAGTTTGGTTTTTCGAACCAACATGCGATTTTTTTTATTAACATGTGAAATTGTTTTTTTTATAAACATGCGATTTGTTTTTTTTTTTTTTCTCTTTCGAATATGCGATCTGCAAATTTTTACAACATGCGACCTTTGTTATAACATGCGAATTTGTCATTGCGTACGCTTCGTATGTTAAGGAAAAATGTACGATACACTTTCTCTCTCTCTATATATATATATATATACATATATATAGGTTAACTAATCTACAACGAAACAAAGATTATCAACATGATGATCAACAATAGAAACAAGAGAAAACTCTAAATCTCACGAATGTATATATGAGAGAGAAGCCAGAGAACTATGTGTGAAAGTGTGTAGATATTTTGTGACACTGTTACAAGCAATATATAGACCAGGAAAAAGTGAAGCAGCAACGATCAAGCCCAGCAGCATCTTTAGCCCATTAGACTGCAACACGGCAAAAAGCCCATCAAGCCATAATCAGCTACAAACCTAACACTATTATAACCGCAAACCTCAAACAATAAACCAACAAATAAAAACAATATTAGAACAATTTAAAAAAACATAATAAGACGCATTTAAACTTAAAGTTAACAAGTGTCACTTGTTTTTTTAACAAATAGAGGATGTTTTAATTAAACACAAAGAGATCTTTCTCTTAAGAGAAACAAATGAATTTTAAAATGTTATGTTCGATTTTTGGAAAACAGAATTAGCTCAATAGATATTGCAATTGTGTTGTCACAAAACAAATGTATTGGTAACTTTGTAGGAATCTTTTAATTCTTTTAAAACGTTTACTATATATATGATTTCCAAGTTGCTGAGCACATG